>NC_141691.1:1569192407-1569792407 GCF_964263255.1 Lissotriton vulgaris
TATGCACCCCGCTTCAACAACCCCACCCCCCCATGAGCCCCCGTCTCATGTCTGTTTAGTTGGTTGGGTCTGTGGGAGGCGTTACTCTCAGGAGTCCAGGGTATCTCGGACAGGTAAGTTCTCTAAATTCTGTGGTCAAGAACGCGTGAAAGGGTCGCCACAACTCATCAAATTGTTCCACGTCCCCCAACCACCATAAGCGATAGTTTTTCCATGCCCAGGACATGCCACAGTCTATGGAGCCATCCAGTGATGGAGGGGACTGTGATAGTGCGCCAGTGTATCAATATGTTCTGGATCGCAGATCCCAATGCTATTGCTATTTGCCGACCTCTACGGGACTTCAGGGGGTACATTAGCCCATTCGGAAGGCCCAACAGAACATACGCCGGGAAGCGTAGCAAGTCTACCTCAAAGTGAGCATCTATCTCGTCAATGATCTCCGTCCAGTAGTCCCTCAACAACGGGCAATCCCAAAGCACACGTGGAAGAGTCCCTGTCTGCCCACATTCCCTCCAACACGCCTTCCCAATGTTCCTGTTCATTTCATGCAGTCTCTCCGGGGTATAATACCAATACGTAGACACCTTTGTGAATGTTTCTGTGAGTCCTGTGTGGTATGCCGAGTGTCTCGCGCGGTATGCAATCTGATCCCATTCCTTACGGCTGAGCGTCCTCCCCAGCTCTCTATTCCAGCATTCCCTGCCAGGATTATAAAAGTGAAATGGGGGGGTTGCAGGAATTTATAGAGGTCCGTGATCAGCATGGCATCAGAGGTGCGAGTTATTAACCACCTCTCATACGGCTTCATCTGGCGATCTGCTGTGTCTCGTACCTGCGGCTGAAGCGCTCAATGTCTAACCTGCATGTACCTCAACCTCTCTGCCTCAGTCAATTGGAATTTCTGCTTAAGGTGCTGAAAGAGAACCACCCCCTCCGTATCATACATCTGGAAGAGCGCACGGCAGCCCGCTGCTTTCCAGTGCAGGAATGCGCCCGGTTCTAGACCTGGGGAGGAATCATGGTTCTCTGCTATCGGCTTGAAAGGCGAGGGGAACGTGGTGAGGTCGTGAACTTCATTGACAGCGTCCCACACTCTCAAGGGGACTCGCGTGACACAGGAAGCGTACAGGTTGGGGGCGGTGAATCCGCCGCAAGAATGGTACCTCCTGTAAAGGACGCCCCGCCACCGCCTGGCCCTGAAAGAGCCAATGTTTGTCAGATTCCCATTTGCTCCATTCCACAAAGTAGCGCAACTGCGCTGCCTGAAAGTATTTCCGGAGATCTGGGATGCCAAGGCCTCCCGCCTCCGGAGCCAGTGTGGAGAGAACCTTCTTCATTCTCGGTTTGCGACCCTGCCAGATGAAACGTGCAATATCTGCTTGCGTCTGTCTAATCCATCCCGTAGTCGGTTGGAGCGGCAAGGCTCGAAAGAGATACAAAATCTGGGGCAATACTGTCATCTTGACCGCAGCTATTCTGCCGAGCCAGGACAACATCCCTTTACCCCAGCGGGCCAACTCCTCCTTGATTTTCCTGCCCAGAGATGCGTAATTGGCCGTCACCCTTGCTGGTAACGTCGGTGCCAACAGAATCCCCAGGTAAGGTACCAGGGATGATGACCACTGCATCGGAAAAAGCCTCTGCAGGTCTCTTCTTGTATCCACTGCCAGGGACACATCCAGGGCCGCTGACTTGCCCATGTTCATCTTAAAGCCTGCCACTTTCAAGAAATCATCCAGCTCCTTAATGCATGCCGGGAGGGCCCGCATCGGGTCATCCAGGGTCAATAGGACATCGTCCGCATAGAGACTAACCGTATGGACATATCCTCCCATCTTAACCCCTATCGCATCCGGGTTCTGGCGAATCCTCTGGGCAAACGGCTCCATTTATAGGGCAAAGAGAAGTGGGGAAAGCGGGCACCCTTGTCTAGTACCCCTTTTTATCTCGAAGCTGCGGGAGCTACAGCCATTAACTCTAACTGTAGCCGACGGGAACTTGTAGCAATTAAAGATCATCGAACAGAACTTTTCTCCGATACCCATCTTCCGGAGCACCTGTTCAAGATAGGGCCAATGAACGCGATCAAATGCTTTCTCCGCGTCCACCGCCAGCAGCATTCTTTCTCCTGGAATCTGTGAGGCCTTCTCCAAGACGTGCACCACTCTCTTGGTATTATCGACTGTTTGTCGACCTGGGACAAAACCAGCCTGATCAGCCTCTACCAGGCCCGGCAGATGTAGAGCCAGTCTGGACGCCAGAATCCCCGTATATAGCTTTAGGTCAACATTCAGGAGGGATATTGGCCTGTACGAGCCACAGAGGGTCCGGTCCTTCCCTGGTTTCGGAATTACCGAGACCGTTGCTCTCAGTAGGTCCGGCGGAATGGCTCCCGGTGCAGAGGAGGAGTTGAAGAGGCGGGCAAGGATAGGTGCCACAACCGGGCAAAAGGTCTTGTAAAACAGGGACGTATAACCGTCCGAGCCCGGGGCTTTCCCATGCTTGAGCCTGGAGATGGCGGCTATCACCTCCTCTACTTAAATACTACGTTCCAGGTACTCTGCTTGCGCCGGGTCCAGGGCCGGGAGGGCCACCGACTCCAGGTAGTCCGCTGTATCTTGCGGCAAAGGGGGCTCCCCTGTGTAGAGGTCTTCATAGAACCTACGGAACACCTCCGCTACCGCTGCGTCCTCAGAGACCGCCACCCCATCAGAATCCAACAGTTCCTTAACCAAGTTACGCTGATGCGCCACACGAAGCCTATTCGCCAGGAGTCTGCCACACCTGTCCCCCCCGTGTAAAACGCGTGTTTCAGGCGCAGCGCCGCGTATTCCGCCCTGTCCATATCTAACGCTGATAAGAGTTTCCTAGCAGCCTTCAGCTGTTTCCATATCCTAGGGGCTCCCGTACGGCGATGTACATGCTCCAGTTCTCTAACTTTGGAAGTCAACTCCTCCCTCTTGCGGTGTCTCTCTCTGTTCTCTGCCGAGGAGATAGAAATAAACTCCCCCCTCAGGACCGCCTTCAGCGCCACCCACTGTGCCGCTATGCGAGGTGTCTGAGTTATTGTTATGTGTTTGGTACTCCCGGATCGACTCCTCAATGTGTTTCACTACAGTTTTCTTATGTAATAGGGTGTCCCTAAGACGCCAGACACCACGGGAGGGGGAGACCGGTGGCAACACAAATGTACCCGCGACCGGCGCGTGGTCCGATAATGAGAGGACCCCTATGTCTGCCGTCTTGGCAGAGGCACACATCGGTCCGCTGACCAACAAGTGGTCCAACCTCGCATACGTCCGGTGTGCATGTGAATAATAAGAATAGTCTCTACCCGTGGGGTGCAGCGTGCGCCAAAGGTCGTACAGGTCCAGATCAGCAAGCCGAGCCTTTCCTGCCTGTGAAAGTTCCCCAGTTTGCGGGTTTCTCTGCGCGGGTCTATCAAGTGCGGAATCAAAACCATGTTCAGATCCCCCCTAAAATGATATGTCTGTCCGGGGAGGCTGTCACGTCCACCAACGCCGAGTCTAGAAAGCGCTCCTGGTGTTCGTTCGGGCTATACAAGGAGCCAACAGTAAACGTCACGTCCCCCAGCTTGAGGCGGTACGCCAACAGCCTCCCCTTCTGTTCTGCGAGTTTGTACAGCACCTTCCCCCCTGAAGGAACTTGCTATCAATATGGCCACCCCCGCTTTCTTAAAAGTAGTGGAAGAGAAGAACTGTGTGGGAAACTTGCGAGAACGCAGCCTATGACAGTCTTGTGCTAACAAGTGGGTTTCCTGCAGGAGATAAATGTCCGCTTGTGTTCCCTCCAACAGAGACAAAATTGCCCTTCTTTTAACTGGATTGTTTAATCCCTTAACATTAAGGGTCACTACTTTAAGTGTCGCCATGTTCGTGAAGGCCAGTGTGCGCTAAGCAGCGGGAACCCAATCGGGCAGGGTAGGGCACGGGGCGGCAGCACATGGGTGCTAAAGTGAAATAATGCAAAATTATGTAAGGCACTGGATGATTTCCCCCCTTCCCCCCAACTTCCCCCGAACCAACCCCATGGCAACTGGCCAACAAAACCCACCCCCCCTCCCAAACTCGAACAACCCATTGTCCCAGCCATGTCCCAGAACGGGCAAGTCCGTGGAAAGTACTTAAAGGGGACGTCCGGTCACTCGTTCTCCCGCCTCCCCTCCACCCTCCCTACAGCCCCAAACCTGCTGTCATCAGAAGCTATGTCCTTCTCCCCCCGCAGCGTTTCTACGCTGTCAAGGCTACACCGTTCGTGGCAGCAGAGTCCCTGGCTGCCTCTCTCAGCACGTTGGGCATTTCTGCCCTGATGGTGGGTGAATCCGGCCTCCCAGCGCTAGCCACCGATCTCCTTCTCGCCGTTCTCCGCCGTCCTCCTCGTTCTGAGTGTCTCTGGACCGGCGTCGCTTCGTCCTCCTTGCTGTGAGACTCAGGACCCTACAGATCTCCTGCAAGGAGCGCAGTTGGTGCATCACGCCATTCCAGCGAAAGATGAGACGGAAGGGATTCCCCCAAGAATACGGTGTTTCATGCTCCCTCAGGAAGTCCGTCGCAATCTTGAAGGCCCTGCGTTTTTGCAACGTGATGGCAGACAAGTCCTGAAACAGCGCGACGGGGCGTTCCCGGAAGGTTAGTGGTTGCTTCTTGCGTGCCTCCGCCATTATGCGCTCCTTTACAAGGAAATCAGGGAGGTAGGCCAAAATGTCCGGTGGAGGCGCCGTCGATTGTCGCTGACGGCCAACCCTGTGGGCCCTATCAATCCGAATTGGGAAGTCTGCTGGCTCACCCAGGATCTCCCTGAACATGTCCCTCAGGTAGCCAGCAACATCAGCTCCCTCTTCGGCGGACGGGACTCCCCGGACCCGTATGTTATTCCACCTCAACCTGTTCTCCAGGTCCTCGTTATGCGCTTGGAGGTCCACTTGCTGTTCCCTGAGGCGAAGTACCTCCTGTTGCAGGTAGGCAATCTCCTCATCCCTCCGGTGGGCCGCCGTCTCCACCGTTTCCATCCGCTCACCAAGGCCCTCCACTTCACTGCGAACCTCCCGCACCTCGCTGGCCACTTCCTGTTTTAGTGTCCTCTTTGAGCGAACTAAACAGGGCCTCCATGAAAGATCTCGTGACCGGGGGCTCTCCCCCAGCTGGTTCTCCTGAGCTTCTGGAAGAGCTCGGGGACGGTTGTGCTTTATCACGCTGCTGCTGGGCCCTGCTGAGCATGTCCGGGAGCGTGCGATCCCCTTTCTTCACATTCCGACCGCTCGCCATCTGCACACCGTGGACCGCAGCACACCGCCCAATGGAAGAGGGAGTTCAAGACTGCCAACAGTAGGTCCCGGCGTCGCTGGGTCTCCACTAATGCGGCCGAGGTGAGATTCCGATATAGCAGGGCCGTCGTCTGTTCCGTACCCTCGAGAACAAAATGGCGGCCGGGCGCCACTGTATAGATCCTCCTTCGTCTCTACCCAATGTCCAGACCGCCAGCCAGGTCCTGGGCTATAGCAGTGAGCCCGCTCTGAGATCTCCCGGTTTGTGGCAGCGCCAACCGTACTGCACCCTTGCTGCGCACTCCGTCTGGGGCCGTGGGGGGCGCGTAGTAGCCTAGGCCGCTACCTCAGGGGCTCGTCTCCGTCGCCTCCTCGGGGACAAAATGGCGGCTAGGCGTCTCCAGGAAGACCTTCCGACTCCAATGGCCACTGCTCGAGTTTCACATAGTCTCAGGGCTACAACAATGAGTCCCCTCCGGGGTCTCCCTATCCGTAGTAGGGCCAATTGTTCTGCCCCCCACCGTTCCGCACTTCTCCCCAAACTTCAGTCGGGACCGGGGAGCGCGTGGCGTTCAAGGCCGCAGCCGCGGTCTCGAGTGTCGCTATTCCCAGTCAGCGACCATTCTTCTCCGCAGTATCCCTCGCGGGCTGTTCATCCGGCTCACCAGCTTCAAAGGCACAGAACCGCTGCAAAGTGGCAATCAGACGCCACGCTGTCCAGCCGAAGCCCCCGTACCGGGGCTCGCTGTAAGGCTCCGTCCGCAGGACCCCGCTTCCGGCCACTCACGCCGCCTCAACTCAATGGTGCTCCGCGGTCAACTCGCCATCGCTCGAGTGGTCCTTTACAGCGGTACTCGGGACTCAATTTTAACACCCGTGCATGCACCAAGGTTTCCGCCACCCAACTCACGGCCGCTGAGCTTCAACGGGGGGAGAGAAGCTGCCGAAAAAGGGCTCGGGCCTAGTCGGGCCGGAGGAGCTGCGGGGAGAAGCATCCGCTCACTCCGCCATCTTGGCCACGCCCCAGGAGCAGCTCTTTAAACATGAATTCACATAACATGAAGATACTCTTTCTCAAACTCCTTAGCTTCAGATAACTCCTGCTGGTCAACTACACTGTGAACAGTAGCAACACCTGCTGACCATGTACACAACCTATGATTCATATTGAACTCCTCCCTCTACAAGTGTAAACAAGTCTACAGCATTTCCTCATACTGCTATAACACCCTCAACATTCTCCACAATATTTACAAATACATCCTAAAGAAAACAAGAAGAAACAGACTACACTGTGGCAACACACTCCACACAAGAATTACAGCCAAACACCTATAACAACTACAACCAATCCAAAGCACCTCCACCTGCTTGATCTTCAATGTCCCCTGCTACAGCCACTATGTGTGAAAGAATGGGGCCCCTACCTAACAGGATGAACCCTGGTAAGGAAACTATACTTTTTAGAAAAAAGAGAAGTCGCACCGGGTTACGTGCATACGTTTTAACCAACAAAAGTTAGACGCTGAACAATAAGTCAGGTACTACTAAATGTTTTCATGATATATCTCTTGTTTAATTTTAATCATGATTTAAAAAAGAAATTGTTCACATTTTTATATCTTTTTTCAAAAATTACATATTTTTCGTCTTTGCAAAGTGCATCATGTTGCATGTAACCGTGTACAAATATTTATAAATTACAATTACAAATAAATCACATAAAATTGATCAGTCATTTCTTGGAATACAGAACCAATTGCTCTTCAACGCTTTTCGGTGATTTGCCTTCCTCAGGAATTCTGTATTTTCTATGTGACAAGTTGATACTGTCTAGTAGATGGAATAACTCTGATGATTTAACTGGAGTGTGTCTCTAATGCACCCCCCTAGGCAGCTCAAGAGGCGAGGATTCCAGATGAATTAGTTAAAAGACTAAGATGAACGTCTTTTAAGGTCCCGGGTCTGAGCTTCTGAGGGAACTCTCCAAATAATTTGTAGGACTCGTACTTCTCACCCGTTGTTGTCTGCTTACAAACGGACCAAACGGAAATTGGCGGTCATGTGATTATCCATGTTTGGGTAGACCATGGAGGAGCTTAAGTACGTACGATCTCCCCTTGTAACACTGGGGGCTGATAGGATTTGTGTGTTTTAAGCGATGTTCACGTATCCGTGATGTTTCTCTTCCATCACCGCAATGAAAACATTTCGAATATCAGAAACACTTTGTATTTTACTTTTATCAATAAAACATTTCTCATAAACAGAATACAACAATGAACAGAATCTTTCGTTCTGATTTTCAAAAATTTGCTGTTGCAAACTTTCAAGAAATAAAATAACATTAACTACCACAAATAAACTTAGCAGTTGACACCACAACTATTTTCAAACCGATAACCAACATTCTCTTCAACACTGTCCTTTTTCTTTTTTACTTGCAGGTGCAACTTCATCTTGTTTTTTTTTCTTTCTCTACAGTTTCACCACAGATATTCATCTTCTTTTTCTATTGACCTAAATTGGGAGCATATTCTCTTCTTAACCTATTATTCTCTTTCACACAATTTGCATCTGCACTAACCTTTGTCTCATCAAAATCAATCAAGTACAATCCAGATAAAGTTCTGACTCGGGTCAAAGCAACATATGCCATTCCCTCTTTAAACATAGTACTTCCAATATTCACTAAAGCACTATCTACACTTAAACTTTGAGATTTATGAATGGTCACTGCATAAGCCAAAGGAATAGGAAACTGTTTTCTGCGTACATACAAATCTTTTACGAGCAAGAACCGAGATGAACAATGACTAAATTGTTGTATTTCAGGAATTTAATCAAATTTGATCTTCAAAATTTCAATCCCATCTTACATAATTAACAAAATCAACAATTTTACCCATTGCTCCATTAACTAAACCTTTTTCCTCATTCAAATTATGGCGTAAAATTACCCTACAATTTACACATGCATACAAATTATTTTCTAAACCAGCAGTTTTACTTATCGACTTCTCCAAAGAGTCCAATTTCCTTTTCAACTTTTCAGGTAAAGTAATAGTGATTCCTTCATGCTCTATTTTATCAATAGCTTCCAATTTTATAATTTCTTCATTTTCCAACTTTAACATTTCTTCATTGAATACAGAACATTCATGCAGTGTTGGCATTAAGCAGATTGCAGACTTGTTTTTTGCAATTTTTATATATATTATCTCTGGAACAATATTTTCGTTTGGAAACAAATTGGGAAGTAATCAACTCAGTAAAGCTTGTTTGCCATGGTCTGTCACTTTTCCAATTCTTACATTTTGAAGAATTTTTCCATAATCTGCATCATTTGCCTGACGCATATTTGTAATAAGTTCCTTATACTCAAAATATGACCAAATATTAACATTTCCAATGCTCCCCAATGACTTTCTGGTATCTTCATGTGCCCCACTGGTTGTCCTTTTACAGGAGTAAGTTGTAGTAGATCTCCAAAAACTATGACGTGTTTTCCTCCAAATAATATGTCATAGTCTGTTTTAAGAATTTGCTGCATTCTTAAATGCACAAAGGCAAGCATTAAGTTTGATACCATGCTTACCTCATCAATAATGAGAACTTTCATTTTCTTCAAGACTCTCGCAACTTCAAAACAAGCTTCTCCAGATAGCTTGTAGTATTCTAATTTGTTTTCATGCTCTACTGGTAGCATTAATAAACAATGTAAAGTAACTCCTTTAATATTGTGTGCCGCCAACCCAGTTGGAGCAGTGACAACACAAGACAAATACGAGTCAGTTGTTTTGTATATTGACGTTGAAATTACTTTAATTAAATAACTTTTTCCTGTTCCAGTTTGCCACTCACATACAATCGGATAGGTTGAAATAATGAGCAAAAGCACTCTTTCCTTTCACGAAGTAATCCATAGTTAATCTGTTTTCTCACTTGATCATATATTTGATTTTGCTCAACGTTTAGTTGTTCTTCCAAATTTCCTAAGTTTCTTACTTCTTCTTGAGCTTGATACATTGCTGTTTCCACCTCTTCCATAGCAGTTGCTGCTTCATTTTGAATAATTGGTTCTCCTACTGGATCCTGACTTAAAGGAAAAGAAGTTTGACTGTCTTGAGAACTGTCTCTAGCAATCACAGCTGCAATTGTAGCTTCTTGTTCAATTTCATCGTTCAACATTTTCACATGATTAGCAAAAACAGGACATTCTGTACTATCTTCAGTTGCATTGAAAGAATCTCCATAGCTCTCAAAATCTCCAAGTAATTCTAACTCTGAACGCCATGGCTTGAAAAGTTGCAAAAGAACTAAATAGTAAAATTCCCTTTTTTCAGGTGTTTCGCAACTCAGTTTACGGTGATTAATCAAATGTCCTTTACTTTGTTTCATGAGACATCCTTCAGGACCAATCACAGCATATATACCATTATTGATGTTTTCTGTAATATTCAGTTGAAAAATATAGTTTTGCAGCACTTATTAGAGACAAATGTTCTCTAGATGATGCCTTCTGTTTGGATATTATGTATCCAACATATTTGTTTTGCACAATATCTGTACTTTCTGGCTCCTTTTCAGCTAAATATTCAATTTCTTGTACAGATTTAAGTACTCGGTTTCGTGTTGCAGCAAGACCTAGACTCACCCAAATGATTCTTCTAAATTTGAAGTATGGACTTGCAGATGATAAGCCATCCGAGCATTCATACACTCCAATTTCACGATGAGATAACATCTTCAAACTGTAAGTATATCATTTCTTACTTAGAATCTTCTCGCGGGAAATATCTTCCCACATTTCCTTCAATTCCGTCTATTCTGATTTCGTTATGTACGATGTTACATATCCAGCAACAGCAATGGAATTGTCTGCAACATATTGAATTTCCATGTTAGCATTCCACCTAGACAAAATGACTGGGTTGTAGTCATTTATGTATTTTGAGTCTTCATTTCTTCCTAAATTGTAGGTATTTTAGGAGATTTTCTTGTGATAGTATGTCGCAAAGATGACATAAAACTGTTCACTCTTCCTTTCGATATTACTGGACGTGGATATCCAAAACGGCATTTGGTGTAGAATTTGTCTTTAGATTTGTACTTTCGATGACAGTATTTCCCACAACGATGGCTTTGGAATCGTAAGACTTGGTGTCTTAAAACCTTATCCTGTGTGCTTTTGGGTATATCACATGTAGTGTATTCTTCAATAAAAGACAACAGAGTTTTATCTGACTCTGTTCCAAATTTGGGAGCATATTTGATCCATAGTAGCATGTGTATGTGAGGAGCACCTTTTTCTTGATACTCCTTTCTCCAAAAGAAGTCCACAACCTCTCAAAGAGAAGGATTTTTTTTATTGGTGATAAAAGACATCATAGCTTCAAATCTTTGATTGAAATACCTGCATACATTAACTGGATCCAAAGAGCACAATTCTCCAGGTGTCTTGTATTCAATATTTATTATATTTGGATTTGCCTCTCGAAGAAATTGAAGTATATCATCCCAAGCATATTCAGCACAGCTTAGAGTAAGGAACCATGTAGGAGTTCCTAAGTGCCTTAACATACTTTTAAGTTCTCCATGATGACGGTAGCAGTACTCGTTAGTACCACGCTGACATGCCATGAGATTATGTAGCTGAGATTCCAAAATATTATCTTTCTGGTGTACTTTATCCATAAATTCCTTTGCCGAAACATTTTGCAGATATACACCTGTTTTCAATATATGGTTTACTGCATAAGAAAGTCCAGACAAATCACTCTCAAACAAAAGATGAAACAAATACGGAATACATAGTCGAAATGTTGGATCTTCTGCATACAATCTTAATGTCCGGTATTAAGATGCAGGAATGTGCACAGGTCAGTCATCATATCGTCCTCCTTTTCCTGTTGGAAACAAATGAGGAGGAAAACAACGAGCTTCCAAGCTTTTTTCCCATACACTAATTGCAATTCACTTTGATTCTTTCATTTGGAATAACTCTATAGTATTCCCCGTCACTTCTTTGGAATGAAGTGGATGAACACTATAATGTTTGTATAATTCTTCAGTTCTACACATATCCACTTTTTCAATTTGACCAGATGGTAAGTCACTATCTTCTACAGTTATTTCTTCTTCACTCATAAACACGTCTTTATAATATTGATTATTTTTTATCAGATACAATGTTGCCTTTTTCACTTTTCTAACATCCACTAACTCCAGATTTTCTTACTCTTTGTAGGAACGCCATTAACAAGAATAACTAAAGGTTCATCTTCTACATTTTCTACACCAACTGTTTCAATATTTTTCTTTGAATCTAAAGGCAAATACACAACTCTTCCTTTTAATCCTCTGTGTAAATCTGAAGAAGGCGATTTCCCTGTCTTAAGCTCCATACGAACAATAGCCTGAAAAGGATGCACACATTGAAGAGGAATAAACCCATAAGTTTTTAAATCCACCAGTTCAGAAGGAATACTTTTTATCAACTCAAAATGATTATGCACAGCCCTAACAGGCATTTTATTCTTGTCTAATTTGTTACAACAATATTTACGAATACGCTGATCAGAACCCAAATCAAAAGTATTCTCTACCAACAAATAGGTTGCAAATTCCATCCACTCCTTATTATTTTCCTTTTCACATTTTAAATACAAATCAACAGTACTAGTCTGATTTTTATAATGAGTACGTCGACAACAAATACAAGAATAATTTGGTGTTTCACCTGAAATCACCTTGAATTTTGTAATTTCTTGCGCAAATTTTTCTGTACAACAATGTTGTACATTCTCTTCTACATTTCCTTCTAACGTACCAATTTTTGCACTATCTTCTTCTGCACCAAAATAACTAACCTGAATTTCATCACAAACGTTCTTTACGTCAGACACAGATCCATGCAAAAGAGCACTGTTCAACTTCTTTATCATTAGAGCTGGACTTTTTACATAATACAACGTTCTAAATAATCTCCTCATTTAAGTATGCTGTACTGCCAACATCCTGAAAGGGTAAAAAACACTTCTACATACTTTTTTAGAAAGACAAGCCAAAGAATGTCCTTGCAAACCAGTATTTTCTCTCACTCTGCAAGGGTCTATTCTTTGCAACATCTTAATCTTTTGTTTAACACTTTTCTTAGTATAGTTATGTAAGAAATTCTGTAAAAAAATCAATAGATTCCTGCCGTAGACTACAAATACTACTGCAATTCTTAGTGTATACTGGAGCTTTAGGCCTTCTCCCTAATACTTCATCAGCTAACACCTCTTCTACATTTCTAAGAACAATTTTCTCTTTCTCAACAGGACAACCATTTTTAACCTCATAAGCATGTCCTGTAGTGTCAACTGCATGCTACAACTAATTTCTCTGAAAATAACTCTCCTCATAAAAAAAGGCTCAGAACTTGAACTTTGTTTCCATTCACCCAAAAAAACTTCAGAAAAATTACTATTAATTGCTCTTCTCCACTTACTTTTGCTCTTCATTAAATGGATTGACTTATCTAGTGTTCAAATTGTATTGATTACTAAAACAAAATGTTTTTTTTAATTCAAAAGCTTTCTCAACTACATTTTCAATGCATTTTCTCTTCTTATAAAATGCAGTTTTCTTCTTGCAATTCTTTATTAATTTAGTCAAATTAAACAAAATTCTATTATAAAACATCTTCTTCCTTATTTCCTGAAATTGATTTTTCCTCCTTTTACTATATAATTGATTTTCAGACGTTTTTCCATGGTTCTTGTCTTTTCTCTTACTTGCAGAAACAGTCACAGTATTTTTTACTTTGCGCACACTACTGTTACTGATTGACAATGTTCGCAGAAAAGTCTTAGTGTTCTTACCAGGACTTTTTTTCTTTCTATTAACACATTGTTCTTCAGGTAAATGTTGTACATGAGATCTCTTTAAATAAACTGCTTTCTTTCGTCCTTCCTTCTTTTCAATTTTAGACGGCATGATGCTTTTTTTCAGTGATGATCAAAAGAATCTATTATAAAAAATATATATCACTTTAGAAAAATAAATATATCAAATAGACTATTATATTACTTATAAGAAGAAATGAGATATTATGACAACAAACATAGGAGTATCAAAATAGAAGGACTTACAACAAGGGAAAGAGGACTAAGAGACAATAGGAAATATAAATACCAAAGAGGATATAAGCAGACACTGCAGTATAAGAGGATAAATAGAGTATGAAAAGACTGGAAAATATGAAAAGATAATGAACAGTATGAGGACAAAGTTGGCAGTATGAGGAGAAAGGGAGAATATAAGAGGAAAAACACAGAGTATAAGGACACAGGGGGGCAGTGTAAAAAGATGCTAGACAAGGGAGTATAAAAAGAAGTAGGACTAATAGGAGACAGACGAGACAATGAGGACAGAGAGACACTAAGGGGCCCATTAAGATGGCGGACAGATTGCCCCCACCAGACTGGCAGTACCCACCACCAACCTGGCAGGGGCAATCCACCTGCCAACCCAACCAGAATGACCCCTCGCCATATTACCATGGCTGGGGGGTCCGCAGCGGTCGAAAAGGCCGACCACTGCTTTTCCGCCCCAGTCGCATTGCAACCAGGCCAGAAAAGATTTAACATGTGGTGGTGTCTAATACACACTGCTAAACATATCATATTAGGTCTCTACAGATGCCTTTCTGTAACAGCGATGTCACCACAGAAAAGCAAACGGTCTTTACTGTTTGGATCCCCTGCAAACCCCCGGAGTGAAGGTTTGATTGAGGATGCACACGGAAGGTACACAATAGAACAAGAAAGAGGCCTAAGAGCCTTGTAAATCTGCGCAAGAATATATGCAGCAGTCTATGTATAGTGATTGCAGAAATATTAAGAGAGAGATATGATGAGAGAGAGAGGAAGAAGAGGTCAGATGAGAGACTATAAAAAGAAGGGGCACTATTAAGAGACAGAAGGAAACAATAAGGACAGAGGGGACTAAAAGGACAAGAGGGAGTATGAGAAAAAGTGACACTAAGAGGAAAGACAAGTGAAAATAAGGAAAGAAGGGAAATATCAGAAGAGAGGTCACACTATAAGCAGAGAGAGGTAGACTGTGAGAGGGACGTTGGAGATTATGGGAAAAGGTGTAATTCTTTAATTTACACAGATGCTCTGTGATTCTAGACAAAACATTTTAAAACCATACATTTTACCAAAACACATTCACCACACTAAAACATTTTAGTGACTAAACACAATCCATGTATATAACCACTGCATTTCAGTAGACAATCCTGCCTCAGTTTGCAAATACATTACCAATTGCACCATTATTTTCTTGCCAACATTACATCCAAATGTGAAATACAATAGAACAAGAAAGAGGCCCAAGGGGCTTGTAAATCTGTGCAAGAATGTATGCAGCAGTCTATGTATACTGACTGGATAATTATTAAGAGAGAGATATAATGAGAGAGAGAGGAATAAGAGGTCAGAGGAGAGACTATAAAAAGAACGGACACTATTAGGAGACAGAAGGAAACAATAAAGACAGAGGGGGATTAAAAGGACAGGAGGGAGTAGGAGAAAAAGTGGCACTATGAGAAAAGACAAGTGAAAATAAGAAAAGGAGGGAAATATCAGAAGAGAGGGCACACAATAAGCAGAGAGAGGTAGACTGTGAGAGCGACAGCGAAGATTATGGGAAAAGGTACAAGTGTAATTATTTAATTTACACAGATGCTCAGTGTGATTCTAGACAAAACATTTTAAAACCATACATTTCACCAAAACACATTTACCACACAAACACATTTTAGTGACTAAACACAATCCATGTATATGACCACTACATTTCAGTTGGCAATCCTGACTCATTTTGCAAATACATTAACAATTTGCACCATCATTTTTTTGCCATACACTACATCCAAATATGAAACACAATAGAACAAGAAAGAGGCCCATGGAGCTTTTAAATCTGTGCAAGAATGTATGCAGCAGTCTATGTATACTGACTGGAGAATTATTAAGAGAGAGATAAATGAGAGAAAGAGGAATACGAGGTCAGAGGAGAGACTATAAAAAGAAGAGGCACTATTAAGAGACAGAAGGAAACAATAAGGACAGAGGGGGTCTAAATGGACAGGAGGGAGTATGAGAAAAAGTGGCACTATGAGGAAGGACAAGTGAAAAGAAGGAAAGAAGGGAAATATCAGAAGAGAGGGCACACTATAATCAGAGAGAGGTAGACTGTAAGAGAGACAGCGGAGATTATGGGAAAAAGTACAAGTGTAATTCTTTAATTTACACAGATCCTCAGTGTGATTCTAGACAAAAGAATGTAAACCATACATTTCACTAAAACAGATTTACCACACTAAAACATTTTAGTGACTAAACACAATCCATGTAAATGACCACTACATTTCAGTAGACAATCCTGACTCATTTTGCAAATACATTACTAACTTGCACCATTAATTTTTTGCTAACATTACATCCAAATATGAAACACAATAGAACAAGAAAGAGGCCCAAGGGGCTTGTAAATCTGTGCTAGAATGTATGCAGCAGTCTATGCATAGTGACTGGAGAATTATTAAGAGAGACATATGATGAGAGAGAGAGGAATTAGAGGTCAGAGGAGAGAATGTAAAAAGAAGGGGCACTATTAAGAAACAAAAGAAAAACATAAGGACAGAGGGGGACTAAACGGACAGGAGGGAGTATGAGAAAAAGTGGCACTATGAGGAAGGACAAGTGAAAAGAAGGAAAGAAGGGAAATATCAGAAGAGAGGGTACACTATAAGCAAAGAGAGGTAGACTGTGAGAGGGACAGCGGAGATTATGGGAAAAGGTACAAGTGTAATTCTTTAATTTACACAGATCCTCAGTGTGATTCTAGACAAAAAAATGTAAACTATACATTTCACTAAAACAGATTTACCACACTAAAACACAATCCATGTATATGACCACTACATTTCAGTAGACAATCCTGACTCATTTCGCAGATACATTACCAACTTGCACCATTATTTTTTTGCCAACATTACATCCTGATATGAAACGCAATAGAACAAGAAAGAGGCACAAGGAGATTGTAAATCTGTGCAAGAATGTATGCAGCAGTCTATGTATACTGACTACAACATTGTAGATTTATAACACAAGCCTAATTCTACAACATTATTAAATATTCTACAACAAAAAAGTGACTGCACACATTCTACATTTTTCAGTGCTGCACTTTATTGCACATAGGTGACTAACTAAATACATTAACTTACCAAATGATTTTATCACAATAGTTATCCAAATGCAGATAATATGGTTCTACAAATTTTACAGGAATAAACATATTACTCTTACTAAAAATAAAGTGCAACACATACAGTCCCTTACAAGTAATCAACTCACCTTTCAAACTGATTGGAAGATTAAGAAGAATGCCACTCACACAGCAGATAGCCTTACACAGAATCTCTCTGCTTCAGTGCGTGCAGCAGAACCAAACAAATGGCACATTTTCCCTCTCAATTTGCACATATATACACATTAATAACAAATCAAATTCCTTCACACAATATTTCAAAACCAAAGACACATTTCCATTGGTTCAACATTTCAAACCTTTCCAACTGACATAACTTTCCACCCTATCCCCAGCAGATCATGCAAAAGTTAACTGTCAACAGAGGTCAAAAGTTCAGCACTCTATAAAACACTGCTGCTCAACAAGTTTAGACTATGCATAAGTACTTACATATAAATACCAATAAATAGAAAAGGTATAAATAGAACCAACCAACACATAAACACATAAACTTGATAGGTATTAGTAAAATATATTTTTTATTGACTTTTTCTTGCTGAGTTACGCTCACGTAACATCTTACAGACTTCGCACCATACGTCGTACGTGCGAGCAAGGTGCGCGTACGTAAATCTGCCATATACTGGACCAAGTCTGGTCATCTCAGGATATAGTTTCTACTCCTACCATTCTTCCTTGCATATGGTCTGACCATTCTCTCATTTCTTTTACTATTAATCTTGGCTCCCCTTACAAACCCATTCGCCCTAAGAATATCCTTGCCCGCAGCTGGAACCGCGCGGATCTGCATTCCCTTTCTCTTTCCCTTGCATCCTCTTCTCCTGACCTTAATGGCCTTCCCCTTGATATCCAGACTGCTGCAGTCAGCAACTGGCTATCCTCCTCCTGCGACCAAGTTGCTCCCCTCAAGATAGTTAAGTCTGTTCGCCCACACGAGGCCCACAAATGGTTCAATTCTGAACTTAAGGTTCTTAAATTGGAACTCAGACGCTCTGAGCGTCTTTGGCGCCGTAATTACTGCCCCGACCTCAGGGCTAAATACAAACGCTTGTTGAATGACTATAAGAAAGCCATCCTTGCGTCCAAGACCAAGTATTTTTCTGAGCAAGTCGCCTTGTCCGCGAACAAATCTAAAGAGATTTTCTCTCTGGTTAACAACTTGGCCACCTTTGACCGCGTATGCCCCCAGCTCATTCCTTCCCAGGCCCTCTGCTCCTCTTTAAACTACTTCTTTATTGAGAAGATCGCTAAAATAAAAGCTAACATCCCTACCACACCCTTCCCCTCCCATCACCCTGCTCCCCCTGTTCCCAATTCCTCCTTCGATTCCTTCCCGTCCATTTCCTTGGACTCTTTTCTTGCCTTGCTTATTAAAATCAAGTCCGGCTCTCCAGCTGATTGTGCTCCTGCTCGCGTGCTGAGAACTCTCTTTACCTCTTGTCCTACCATTCCTCTTTCTCTTCTTAATACTTCTCTTTCTACTGGTTTGGTCCCCTCCTCATTTAAATCTGCGATTGTTTTTCCTATTCTCAAAAAACCTGGTCTGGACTCCTCCCTTCCCTCTAACTTCAGACCCATCTCTCTCTTACCTTATCTTGCAAAAATTCTTGAAAGTTATGTCACCTCTTGTCTCTCCTCTTACATTGAGCAGAACCATCTCCTCGCTTCCCAACAAGCGGGCTTCCGCTTGGGCCACTCTACAGAGTCAGTGATGCTTGCGGTTCTTGACAAGCTAAAAGCCAAGGCCGACACCAACTCCCCTCAAGCCCTGGTTCTTCTTGATTTGTCCGCTGCGTTCGACACGGTAGATCATACCATCTTACTTGACCGTGTCGGCGCAGCGGGCATTCAGGGCTCTGCCCTATCCTGGATCACGTCCTTTCTTACAGGTCGCTCACAAGCTGTCCACCTCTCTGGTTTCTCCACCTCTCCCCTCCCGGTGTCTTGTGGGGTCCCTCAAGGTTCTTCCCTTTCCCCTCTTCTTTTTAATCTTTATATTCGCCCCCTCATTGTTTCTCTTCTTCATCTGGGGGTCTCTGTGTATAATTACGCAGATGACCTCCAGCTCGTCTTTGATCTCTCCTCTTCTTCTCACTCCCTGTCATTTTTCCGTTCCACTCTGGTTTTTATTTCTGGATGGATGAGCGCCAATCATCTCAAGCTCAACCCAGACAAGACTGAGCTTGTCTTGACTGGAGGCTCATCCAGTCCTTGGTCTTCTGCCTTCTGGCCCCCATCTTTGGTCCCCCTCCTACTCCGGTCCCCTCTGTTAAAACATTGGGCATCTAGGTCAGCCAGGACCTGTCAATGCATGGCCAGGTCAGTTCTGTAGTGTCCTCCTGCTTTCTTTCCCTCCGTTTGATTCGAAAAATTTCCTGTTTTTTTCCCTGGATTCCCTTAAAATTATCATTTCAGCCCTTATCACCTCCCGTCTTGATTATGGGAACAGCTTGTTCGTGGGCATTCCGGCCTACGAAACTCGCCGTCTCCAAGCAATCCAAAATCAGGCTGCCCGTCTTATTTTTCATTTTCCCAAAACTCACCACATCACTCCTGTCCTCAAGTCACTTCACTGGTTACCTGTTTTGCAGAGATCCTTATTTAAACTAGGGTGCTTAGTCTTCCGGGCTGTTGATCGCTCTGCTCCGGCGTTCATTAATACCCTGATCTCTACCCACACCCCGGCCCGTACCCTCCGTTCTTCTACTTCCGCCCTCCTCACTATTCCCCGTTTCCGTAAATCCCGCACTGGTGGCACTAGATTCTCAGTTCTTGCCCCCCGGTTCTGGAATTCCCTCCCTTTATCCATGTGTTCAATTCCTATCTTCTCACACTTTCGTAAAGCGCTTAAGACCTTCTTGTTTGCCCAGGCATACCCCTGTTAAAACTCCTGGGCCCTGTTTTGTTCAGTAGAGCTTACAGCGCCAGGAAGCCGCTTGGCCACCGTGCGCTCAATAAATACCCTATTTATTCATTCATTCATTCAAAAATAGCCTTTATCACTAAATTTGTATATTTCCTCGGGGACCCCATCCCCCGGGGCTGAAAAATAACGCTGGGGACCGTGGGGGGAACGCCAATGCCCCCACGGTCCCATCCGGATCCCCACAACCTTTGGGAACCGGCATTTCTTTTCATCAGCGAGAACAGCTAACATGCTGCTCTCTCTGACGAAAAGCAGTTTGTTATGGTAGGGACGGGAGCCGCGAGGCTCCGGCCCTACCATAACAAACAGCAGTGTCCCGGGGGTAGGCACCCTAGGACACTGCAGGAGCCCTGGGGAGGTGGCGGTCCCCAGGGTCATCAAAGGCTCCAGGAGGGGGGCCGCGTGGCCCCCCTCTCAATATTCGAAAGCCCCGGGGGGTGGTGGTCCCCAGGGCTGTGGGGTCCTTCACGGAACCCCCATATTTAATATTACAGCCCCGGGAAGGTAGCGGTCCCTGGGGCGAGTGGGGGGGCAAAGACCCCCCCCCACACAGGATTTTGATATTTTTCTGTAAAAAAAAGCCCGGGGGGTGGCGGTCCCAGGGGCTGCGGGGGGCAAAGAGCCCCCCCAAACATATACATTAAGCCCCGGGGGATGGGGTCCCCGGGGATTATAAAAAATTCGTAAGAGAGGCTATTTTTTTTACAAATTTACCGTGGGCGTACCATGCTCGAACGTAGGACGTACTGTGCAAAGTCCGTAAGCATAAAAAACGAAGGAAAAAAATGGACATTGGGGATCATTGTAAGCCCCCCTAACTAACCCAAGAGATTCAGGAAGTCCTATAGCAAACAGCAAACATTTCCTGTCAATCTACACATTCAATTCACACACATATACAAATAAATACCAAATCACATTTAGTCCCACATTAAATAAAAATGAAACACACTTTTCTATTGCTTGAACTTTTGAACCCTTTCCAACTGTCAAAACTTTCAACCCTACCCCATTCTGCCAGTTATCATAGAAACACTTCAGGGAACACCTAACTGAGCACACAGGTGAAAAGTTCATCATACATTGTTGCAAATCAAAACAGCAAGTGTGCTTGACTTGTCAATATACCAGCTTATCTTAAGTAATGTTCTTTTCTATCACTTTTTCTTAACAAATAAATGACAGGCTTTTAAAAAACAGAAAATTGCACCCTACTTTTGTAGCTAGTAACATTTCAAACAACCAATCACTTCTTTTTTTTTTCTCAAAACTCCACTTATCCACCATTTTAGAAAAAAAAATTGTCAAACTGCCCTTTCATTTACAGAGACCATCTGAGTACATCCACACCTCTCTTCAAGACGCTTACAGTGTGGATTGTGGGACACAGCTATATTTTCTGGAGTGAAAGGTACGCACAACAGAAAAGAATTCACAAAGACCTAGGTTTACCAAATGTAGACATTAAATGGATTGGACAGGGAGGGTTAAAGGGGCACCAATTGAAGCCATTGGTAAAATCCTTTATGCATGTCCAACACCCTAACCTCATAATTGTGCACTGTGGTGGCAATGATCTAGGCACTTTGACAAGGGTAGGACTGGAAAAGTTTATGAAGGACACCTTTACAGAACTGATGTCACTTTTCCCCCGAACTGCCTTTGTCTATTCTAATATATGCCAAAGGCAAAAACGGAACTGGTCCAAGCAATTTTGTCCACAAATTGAGAAAGCTAGGAAACATGTGAATAAATCTGTTTCTGCTTTTCTCCGAGACTATAGAATGGGGTTCATTTACAACAACAATCTGCATTTCAATATGCAAGACATCTATAGGAGAGATGGTGTACATTTTTCAGATGAAGGGAACAGAGTCTTCCTCATGAAGTTTAGACTCTGCATCGGTACTTACTTGTAGGTACTAAAATCTCCCAATAAACACAAAGGGCTCTTTTTAGAGCCACCCAACATGTAAACACATACACTTCATAAATATGTACAAATATTTTACTTTTTCTACCTTAGGTAAGCTCATACTGAATAATTGTGAATAATGGGGGAAATATATTGGTGAATCATTAAAAGACACTGGTATACAGATTTAGAGATTCTGATAAATGTTTTTATAGAGTTATTTAGATAGTGAGTTATCTATTGTGATGGTTAGAATTTTTATATAGTTATACATTATTTATCTGGTGGTGACTACTGAATTTCTGATTTTTCTTTCCACTTTTGTGACGTATCCGCCGTTATTGCGATTACCGATGTCATTGAGATCTCCAGCCTCACAGCAAAAATGGCAAATAGGTTTTAGAGTTGGTTGTTCTAGAAATACACTAGAAAAACATGAATTTGAAGTGAAGGTACCCATGTTGATGTACCCATGTAGCTATTGCACCAGTACACTATTGGCAGTAGATAAGGGAAATTCTTTTGTCTGCATTCAGTAAAGCTTACTAGGATTTGTTATTCTTATTCCGTTATATTATAATAAGAATGAAAGCACGTAGACATTTGAAGTTATTAAGGAGCACCCATATGGGTAGTTTCTGGGAAATGTTTTGAAACATACTTATTTTCTCTTATAAAACTTTAATAGGACTCAATTGAATAATGAGAATAGGCATGGATGCACCTTATAGATTGTTATTATTTATTATTAATATATTTGCTATGTGTTTGCACTAAATAGAGGTCGTTTGAAGGGCCAGCACAACAGCACTTTAATTACAGAGCTAGGTATGACAGCTAAGATTATTGGTATGGCAGGCATTATCTTTACATGAAGACATTATCACTAATTATGAAATGAATTGATATAATTAAGAAATGAACAGAATAATATTTTTATGATTTTCTATGCGATTTCAATGGTCCAGTATGGCATGTTATCTTTGAATTATTTTAATATCTATAATGTATCTGTTCTAAATGTCTGACATCTCTGATTTAAGAAATCAGCTGCTTTTAATTTTCATGATTGTAATGATTTTTATTAATTGAACAATACAAATGTTCATACTTTCACACTGTTATATAGATATTGAGATTGTGATAAATGTTTTTATACAGTTATTTAGACACTAAGGGCCAGATGTAGGAGCCCTAATACCGGTCGGTAACGGCCGAATTCGACCGTTACCGACCGATATTAGCGTTTCCAGATGTAGGGCATGCATTTACAGAATCAGTATTTTACCGATTCTGTATTTACCGATTCGGTAAAATTACTGAATCGGTAAATACAGACTCGGTAAAATACCGATTCTGTAAATGCAGATGTAGCTGGCACATGTCAGAGTGCCACAGGGCTTTAAGAATCGGTATTTTACCACCCAATCCTATTGGGTGGTAAAATACCGAATACAGGTGTGCATGCACATCTGTGCATGCACACCTGTGCAATGTGACACTCAGACATGTCCTTAGGGCATGTCTGTGTGCCACATGGCACACAAGTCCAGAATTGGGGTGCCAGAGGGTGTCAAAGTGACACCCCCTGCACCCTTGCAAAATTCGGATTTTACAGAATCGGTAAATACCGATTCGGTATTCCACATTGATTCCTATGGGCTTCAAGGCCCAAAGGAATCAATGGGGAATACCGATTCGGTATTTACAGAATCAGTAAATACCGAATCTTACGGATTCGGTATTTACCAATTCTGATTTACCTACATTTCCCCCCCTCTTATTTACCACTTCTTAAATACCGAATCGGTATTTAAGAAGTGGTAAATTAGAATTACCTACATAATTATCTAGTGTGACGGTTAGAATTTTTTGATCTGGTGGTGGCTATTGAATTCCTGCTTTTGCTTTCCACTTTCATGATGTATCAACGGAGATCGTGATTACCGATGTAATTGTGATCTCCTGCCTCACCGCAAAAATGGCAAATAGGTTTTAGAGATGGTTGTTCTAGAAATACACTGGAAAAACATGAGTTTGAAGTGCACAATATTAAACCCCTAGTGTGTTAAATACTGTAATATGTATGCACATATGTGTTTTTCAGTTTACCGAAAAGGTGCGCTTGTCACGATTAAAGTCGCCATCGTCACTCCCTGAATACCCTCGGAAAATAGGTTTTAAAGATGGATTTTAATCAAACTTAGTACCATAACATGAGTTTAAACATGTTTTTAAAGAAGCATGTATACAGTAATATGTGTAGCTTAATGTTTAAAATTTATTTTTTACTTATTATTTTTGGATGTGCTGCTTTTGTTTTCTGTTCTCAAGACGTATCCGTGACCATTCTGATGTTGTCAAAAAGATTTTAAAAAACTGAAAAAAAGGATCTTTTTAAAGAAAATTACCAATATTTCGGGTACTAGGGAGGTTCTAACATTAGCCTTTGTGTTGATTGTGTTTATATGACAGCTACACACAAGACCGGATGCATAGTTTCAGGTAACTTAGAAACACCCTGTTGCCTTCCTCTGTAAAGTGCACTCCATCATTTCAATAAATTCTATGCATGTCTAAAAGCAGATTGTTGTTATAGATACTGTCCATGTTATGGTCTCAGAGGAAAGCAGAAACAGCTTCATTAACATGCTAACTGGATTTATCAATCTGTAGACAGAATTGATTTAACCACTTTAATTTCTGTCTTTGGCATATAGTAGTGTACACCAAGACAGTGTGAGGGAAAAGCGACATCAGTTCTGAAAAGGTTTCTTTCATTAAGATTTCCAGCCTTACCTCAGTCAATGTGCCTAGGTCATTGACACCACAGTGCACAATCATGAGGTGATTTACCCGTCAATCTAGAATGAACTTATCCAAAGCCAGACACCAATAAAACTTTAACAATCTCTGACCAAACCAAGTACTCTCCACATTTGGCAAACCAAATTCCCATCAGTACATCTCTATTTGCAACCTCTTTAGCCCAAATGACATAGCAGTGGCCCACAATCCACACTCGAAGCATTTCGAAGTGAAGGAGCAATAGCAGTCAGGCGAAGGATGGAACTGAATGAGGTAGTTTTCCAAATGAAAAGCAGTTAAAATTGAGTTAAAAAAAAAGATATACTTCATTGGATGCTGGCAGCATGACAGTGAATAAAATTATGTAGTGAGGTGGATGCCTTAGCAACATTTCCTATTTTTGGCTGTTGTAAAAAATAAAACATAAATGTAATACATACATGGATATACTTTTGAATCTGTGGATCAAACCACACCTGCTCAAACTTATTTGGAAGTTTCATGTTCCTTCTAGAATGTGCTGTGAACTTGTGACTTGCTGGTTCCACTGTGTTGCTACGTACACTGAGCTAACAGTGTATTGGGGACAACAGTGTTAAAGAGACAGAACATTGTTTTAAGTTGAAGAGTTATGACACAATTTAAGTAATGGCAATTTAATTTCAAACTCAGGACTATGTAATGAACTGTTGTTCAGTAGTTACTTTTTTAAAAACTGAAGCTAAATATCAGTTTGGGCTCAGATTTTAATTCCACAATTACTCCGCAATCATGGCAAAAACAGAAACCTCCTTTTGAAACATGGATGAAGGTTTACCGGATGCTACCCATTATCAAGTGGAGATGCAGTAGTCTAACATGAAATACATAATTTCACTTGCTGCCTTTCTCATGATCATGGAGTGGAAATTTGAAGAGGTTGCCATTTTTATAGTTGCTTTCTATGAGAGTGGTGTACCATTCGTGTGCTTAGTTTTTACAAATCTTAGCAGTGTCACAACTATGCAGAAAGAGCTAAAACAACAATATAGTCTATGAGCTCAATTAACTAGTATGTATATGCGTTTTTAATTATTTCAAAATGTTGATTACAAATGAAGATGTATATGGGAGTTTAATTAAAAGTAATATCACAGTGATGAGAAAATAAATATATTAGATTAACTGTATCTGGCAGCAGGTATATGTTTAAGATGGTAGTTCTGTTGGAAATTACCATGAGCAATGCCTTTAAAAATTAAATTGTTTTAAATGTCTAAGCAATATGTGCAGAATAGATACATCTATATAATTTGCATTCTGGGAGTTGTGGTAGTTTTAGTCACATTATTAAATAGGAGTAGTGTAGTCATAAATAAAAGATAAGAAAATGCGTTGCATCTGTATATGAATTATAAAGTAGCACTAATTACTAGGTATGTATTAGGAAGTGTTTGTCAATGTGGTTTTTAACTTATTTGACCAGTTTGCATATACTTAGATGGTGAGATATGTTTTTCATGGTTGTAGATAGTTATAGGTATATTGAGACTCTTGAGTTTACTTAAAGAAGCAGCGAACTATATATTTTCGGAAAGATGGTCTGAAGGTGTATATCTCATATGAAATCATATATATGTTTACATGGCGATCTATGTTCTTTAAGGCTGTTGAAAATTTCAAGTAAATGGTGAGGGTAGTGTACTTCTTAAAACATGCTAGGTTTAAAATTGAGGAAGGTTAATAGTGCAGATTGTCTCTTGAGAGTTCTTGTGCTAGCTTCACTTGGCGTGTAACTTTTCTTTGAGAAATGCTGAATATATGCTTTAAAAACACAATAAATATTTGCAGAATGATGTAGGTATGCCATTAGGAAAAAATGTTGTGCTTTGAAAAAGGTAAAATAGATTTTTTTCACTTTTAGAGACTTAATGATGCATGTGCACACTGAGTAACAGAACAATGTATGTTCTTAGAGAAACATGTATGCAATTATATATCAACTGTGATATCTGGACTTAATTTTGTACTCATTGAACTAAGCAGGCTACGCATATGTGGTCATCCAATCATCCAGATAGTAACAATATAGTTATGTGAATACTAGGCCTGAGCAGTGAACTTTGCTCTGTTTACAGAGTTTGTAGAGTTTTCTGCACTCTGTGCTCCGCGGAGCTCGCTGAGTGGAGAAAACTACACTCCATGTAGTACAGCGGATAAATTCCCTGCTCGTGTTCACAAACGGTAAGTGGTGAGTGCGAGCTGCTGCTCGATTAGAATTTCTACTTGAGCAGCAGGAAGATCAGTGTGAATGGCAGTTCACACTGCATGCCGCCACTTGTGGAACTCTGCTGAGATTTTTTGTCACTTTGCGGAGTTCTGCATAGTGAAACTACGCAAACTAATCCCAGGCCTGCCAAATACTCAGGCACTAACTATGCCAATATGGGACCACCGATATAGGTCCTAAATACTCAGGGAGTCATGCAGGCACTACCTATATTTTGGGAGAATCACCTAGGTACTATCTATGCACTTATCCAATCATCCAGGAAGTATTGTTGTACTCAACCAGAAACACATATATTTACAAGTTTTAGTGAGGAATGTGTACTGAACCATCTAGTGAATTATACATGTAACCTGTCACACACTGTTTTCATGTACTCCGAAGAATTCATGAGCTATATGCTGTGATACACATTAATGTGTAGATTTGGATATGGAGTGCTTCCCAAAATTTAAATCTGACTCATCTGAGTAGCAAAGTATTGAAACACTAAATGTACCAGTGACACAGTGGTAGATAGGCAAAGAAATAGCTTTTATGTTGTGTATTCGGATTTACAGTATTGAGAAATTGTGTGTACATTTACGATTTGATTGATGATTATTTTTAAATTGAGTACCTAAGGGATAAAGTGCTTTTTAGCATGTATAAGTGAGAACTGAGATATGGTGTATATGTGTTGTAGGAGAGGATGTTGTAATATTTAAAGCATCTAATAAATTAAGATTTATGTTTTAGTTTGAGTATGGTACATTGAAGTAAGTACTTGTAGTTAGGTAGCTAGGTTCATTTGTAGATTTAAAACTGCAGTGTAGCATAAAAACTGTTTTTTTTACTTGTGTAAGCCAGTAGTAAAGTAGTTGGTACATTGGCTTGAAAAGCAAACAGAATATAGTTATTTTCTTTTCCAGAACAATATCTGCATAATTACAGACAGAATGCCTACAAAAACTTGGAGGAAAAAGGAACAGAATCAACCACAGTATCTATGCAGAACCGAGACTCAAAAGGGGCAAAATGAAGAAAAAGTTCTGAAGGAAAAAGGAACTGTTGGTAAGAGGAAAAAGCTGTCATTTCTTAAAAATATATGTGGACATATCCAGAGATTATTAAATAATGAAAATAAAAATCAAACCATATGAAAGATTAACAAAGAACAAAATGTATGTAACAAGAAAAGGAATGAATTTAACAAAGATGCCACGCCTTAACCAGGAGGCAGAAGCAGTTTAAGGAAATCAGTGACAGGATATTTTGTATTAGAGTAATTATAAATCAACTGAGAACTGTGAAAAAAGTATAGAAGAAGAAAAGAGGAACTGAAACAGAAAGAACAAGTTGAGAGAGAAGTTGGTAAGGCCTTTGCTTTGAAGAGGAAGCTTTTCATTTTGACTTTAAATAGAATGAAGACTCTTGGCAAAATGGTGTTGTGCATTAGGAGACAAACCTAGAAAAAGAGATTAGTGAATAGAAGTAATTTTTTCCAGTTTTTAGTGGAGAATCCATACATACCTTTAGTATAGAGTCTTTTCTTAATGAATAAAGCTATCTACAGGATAATAGATTAGTTCATGCTATTGATTACAATGGTCTATGTTATGAAATGAAGAATAGCACTCGTATAGTGAAAGAGGTGGTGGTATCTACAAATGTAGAAAAAGTTATTGGAGAACAAGTACAAAGAAGGCAGAGTCAGCTACCTGTTTACAAATGGATGTTTAATAGTGTTTGTAGTATTCAACAGCAATCCATTGATATATTAAGGAAATTCCTATGTATCTTTCAGAGGTGAAGTTTAAAACACAAAATAAGTACTTAACAAGTATTGGATCCTTGCAAGATTAGAAAGCTTACAAATTTGCAGGGACACTCATTAGCTTGTTTATCAAAGAAGGTTTGTCAAAGCATAGGCCATCATTTCAGGATGTTAGCTGAACATCACTCAACAATGCAAACTGTTGTTAGGAGACTGTAGTATGTAAAAACTCCTGATTTATGTTTAGGAGAAATGAATGGAGCACTTTTGTATGGTAATGTGGCAGATGTACGAAAGGATTTTGATGATATGCAGTTTTCTTTCTTTGGTCCTGAGTAGGATTTTAGGGAAAATGAAAAGTTGTTAAGAGAAGGAGTTGGAGAACAGATCACAGATGTTACAATTGATAGTTTTGTAGAAGACATTACATAATTTAACACAGTCTGGCTTAAAAAACCAGAGTATGTTTGGGTATGTTGTCGAGGCACTCACTAGAAGATTCAAACACAGACTGGTAAATTGTATTTAATAATTGAAAAAGTAAATAATAACTGGCAAAAGTTAACCGTGTATTCATTTGTAGAGGTATTATTAACTTGTCCATAAAGCAAATTATTTGTAAGTAATGTTACAGTAAATTAGAAGATAAAAAAAATTAAGACTACATAGATATTAGATACCTTTGTTGTAATATAATAAAATACCTGCTAATGTTGAAAAACTATGAGGGGCCAAAAATGTAAAAAATCAACATTTATGATTCTTTGCAGCATTTCGAATGGTTTTTATGGACTGCTCTGCACCACTCACTACAACTCCACAATCCATGCAGTATAATGCCATCCGGGAAAATCATGGAGACAAACCTTGAAGTTGACATTGGTCCTCTGAAGGGATACTCTGCCTCCGTGTTGTTGCAGTTGCTATTAAAGTTGACAGTCCTTCAGCCTTGCATCGCCTTCTTGCTCTTTTCAAGCAATAGCTATGGTTTCTTTTTAGATGGTAAAGCATGGATGGAGTCCCTCTAAAGTATTTTTTTGTTGTACCCCTTGACAATGTGTTGTAACATATTGTGCATTGCGCAACTCTGCTCACTATGAACTCCCCTTAAAGAATGTCCAAGATTGATAAATGGGCATGTTCTTTTTTTATTTGTTCAAAAGTATATTAATCAATGCTATTCCTTTATTTCTTGGTGACATGATTTTCTGTTTTGTTTTTCAATTTTCTTTTCTTTTTATTGCTTTTGTAAAGTTTGAAATAGTTTGTGTTCTTTTTTCTGGTAACAAAATGGCAACTGGGTTAGGAGGAATTTGAAAAATGTGTACTGAAAAATGTGCAAAAAACATAAAAGTGGAGAACAAATGAGCATGTATGTCTTTTTTGCAGCATTGCAAGTAGCTGTAACACACTGCTCACCAGCAATTCTAACAATACTACAGTCCATGCAATACATGGTCATTCTTAAAAAAAAAAACCTGGAGCCATATCTGTTATAGTAGTGTGCATCTCTGAAGAGACTTTCTGTCCAGGCACTGTTGCTGTTGCCACTGATGTAGATGGTCCTCCAGCTTCCATCTCGTAGATTGCCATTTGGAGACGTTTTTTTGTGAAAGGTTTTAAGATAATATAGGATGTATGTCTTCCCACATGAATATTTGTTGTTCATCCCTCTAGAGAGGCCCACTTCACACATTATGCATTGTACTAGTTTTGCAGTAGTTGTTAATTTCCCAAGAGTTTGGGTAACAAAGGATAGTTTGATGTTTGTTTGGTAGCTGTATTGTATTTGTGAATTCAGATGTTGAGAGATATATTTTGAAACTGTGTTTTTTAGAAATATGTTGTTAACAAAAGTTAAACCAATATGTTAATAAACAGCTGGACTCACACTTAGTGTACAATATGTATATATGTCTATTTTGCCCTTTGTCATTTGTATTTGACAATGTTGATGTCATTGTGACCTCTGGGGTTGCTGTGAAGAACGGAAATGCATTTATTATGTATATTTTGACAGAGGAGTACTAAAGGGAAAGGTAAGTTAGTAACTTATTAGATAGCTACACTGAAACGTTATGTAAAATATGTCTATATATGTGTTTTACACTTTGTCAAAAACACCTGGTATTTGCAGTGTGTCCTTGGTAATTGCACTCATAGAATCACACAGGCACTACCTATGCAATCATACAATCACCCATGCACTACTAATGCACTTACATAATTATCCAGACATAACACACTCACTCACAGACCTATACAGCCGCTTACACACCCAATCCGCAACCTATACAGTGATTCACACACACACTCCCAAAGTTTTCAGGTTTCAGTTAAGAAATAAAGTAAAACATACCTTTGAAATTCTCTGAAACAAACAACGGTTAACATGGATGTTACAGTTAGAAATTAGCATTTAAAAACCTTAGAAATTAACTGAAAAAAACAAAGGGTACAGGGACGCTATAGTTAGGAAATATAATATAAAAAACCTGATAAATTCACTGAAAAAACAAAGGTTACAAAGACATTATAGTTATGCTCGAATTTCACTCATACAAAACCAGAGAAATTCTGTCACTATAGTTAGTTAGCTAACTATAACTCGTACCCCTGCAATACATTGCTTATGACCTCACATATTATATCACTCATGACATGGTCAGTAACATCGCTGATGATATCACTGATAACATTATCCACATAATCTCTGACATACCACCTTGCATCCCAATATAACCTTTCATACGCCTACTCCAACTTCTACACTACCATTCTCAAAACCATTGACACACCAATACTTGGTCTTACACACCCACTCACTGATTCATAGGTCTACACACATCCACTCAGTTACCCATACAGCCTCTCATACACCAACTCGCTCACTAATACAGCCACTGAAATTTCCACTCATACAGCAATACAGACCCTCACACACTGTCAGTCACTCATAGAGCTACTCACACACCTACTCACACACCTATGGAGGTAATCAGACAACCATTTGCTCACCTATACAGTTATGCACACACCCAGTCACTTATTCATATAGATTCTAACACATATTTACTCACCCATACAGCTTCTCACACATGCATTCACAAACCCATCCAGCCACTACCACAATCCCTCACTCATACATACAGTCACTCGTATTCTGTAACATTTAACAATACTACCTTTCACATATCCACTTACTCACCCATATATCACTGACACATCAATTCACTCACCGACACAGCCATACACATACTCAGTCACTTATACAGCCCTTCTCTTACAGACTCACTAAACCATACCACTGACTCATTCATGCAGACACTCATACACACTCTCATCCCACCACACAGACACTCATACATCCATACAGGTACTCAGACACCCAATCAATCACCCATATAGCCACTCACATACCCACTCCCCAACCAATATAGCCCCTTAAACACCATTGAAGAGGCTGATAGACCTTCTCAAAACCTAGTCACTCCCCAATATATTTACTGAGACACCTAATCACTCAATTATACAGTCAGTCACGAACCCACTGCATCATCCATACAAGCACTGATACCCCCACTGATTTATCAATTCACCTTAGTATACATATTTAACAATCATTAACATGTTTAAAACACTCACAGTCACTGGATGATGTCATCAGTGATGTCATTTGAGATGTCATCAGTAATGTTACTTACTATGCTATGCTAAGAGTGATGTAATATGTTAGTTCATAAGCAGTGCACTGCGGGGACGTGAGTTATAGTTAGCTCAGCTAACTAAAACTGCTGAATTTCAAAGGTTTTTTAAATTATATTTTTTAACTATAACGTCCCGGTAACCTTTGCTCGCAGCGCCTGTTGCCGCTGCAAGAGCCGACGCATCCTTCGCTTGCAGAACGCATCGGCCAGGTGTGGGAAGATTCCTGTCGCTGTGAGTATCATCACAGAGCCTGTCATCGCTGGGTGTGATTGCTGCACGGCTTGATTGCGGACCGCATCATGTTGCTGTGAACATCGTCGCAGAGCCATCACATTGAGGGCCCGCGAGAGGAGAAGATCGATGCTGCACCGCGCATCACAGCCACACCTGAGATCATTGCCGTCCTGAAGATCGTCGCAACATGCCTATGCGAGAGTCTTCCTACGGAACCTGCGCACCGGAATCCATACAAGGTATTGCATCCCTCCCCATACAGACCAGATTCATTGCAACACTCCCACTGCGTCCAGCAGGGCTGTCACATCGCCTCCCCAGGGTCTCAGGAGTGACGCATCACTTGTTTTTCAAGGTTGCAGCTTCCATTTGGAACTTTTGTCACATCTAAATGTACTTTTGGCTAAACGTGACGCAACTGTGGATTATTTTGACCCAAACCCTCAAACTCTTTTAAAATCATATTCTTGAACTGTGTATGTATGTTTTTTGTCGTTTTGGTCTTGTGTAGTTTAGATTAAATAACTTTATTTTTCTAAACTGGTGTGGAGTCCAGTTGTGGTGTTTTCACTGTGTTACTGTGAGATGGTACACATACTTTACACATTGCCTTTGATAAGCCTGTCTGCTCGTGCCAAGCTACCAATGGGGTGAGCAGGGGTTATCTAAAGAGTGTATCCCCCTTACCCTGACTAGAAGCAAGGGTCCCTATTTGGACATTGGTCCTTACTTTTGCCAACTAGAGACCCCCAGATCTATATATATATATATATATATATATATATTGCTGCTCCTCGTTACGCCAGGTCATGCACTCATGTTGCGAGGGGCGTACCTCGCTATTATCGTAGCTCCTTTCTTTTCGTCTTTACAAAGAAAACAGCACTCGCGGGAGGAGGATCAGAGTTTTTATTTGCGACCCTCTGAGCACCAAACGGATCAGCACGATGTTCATATGCTAATTAGTCTGCTGAACGGGCCCACCACCTACTAAGGTAACAAATACAAATAAATATTTGCAGACAAATCACCCGATTTACTAAAATGGGACACTGATTTCTCGCTTTAGGACTCCCAGTCCCAGGAGGCATTCAAAGAAGTGCACTATGCACACGCCCACTGAGGGGCTGAACTTACCTGAATAAATGACCCTTAACTAACACTGCGAGTTCGAGTCTTTTGTTTGAAGCCCTGACGAAGAGGTTCGCATTGAAACGCGTTGGCTACATGTAAATGAGGTGGTGAAGTGAGGCAAACTGCATCTTACAGCCTTGTGGCTGATTATCGTTGAGAGACCTCTCAATGCTTGAGGGCCTTTGCGGAACAATATATGTACCAAAGAAAAGAAAGGTGGTCCTAAAGACACAGAAAATTCACCTGCATCCACGCCTCTGAGGAAGAGGTTTTACCTCGAAACGCGTCAGGCGATAAGGACGCTGTTGAACTGCTAAAAGCGTTTGGTGACACTATTGCCCTCATACCAGCAAAAAGGTGCTACACTAAGAACAGCGTCGGCGTGCCTTCCATTACAGGGTAACCTTTGAGCTTTCATATATATATATATATATACTTTTGTCTCATGAATTTAATATGTAGTGTTTCACGTATAGAGTGTTATTTCGTAACATTTTTATGGCCAAGGTTTTTTTTTATGAATTCTAAATTATTTATTTATAACATAGAATTATTACCTTGAATTAAAACGCAATAGCTTTATATGAACAGCGCGGAGAATCACGACGCGCGCACTTAGGACCCGGCCTCTCCGGACCCCACCCGCTCCTGTTCTCTGGTGGTTGGTCGGGCGTACGGCCCAATCGGCGTCCGGCCCACCCATTTCTGGCCCGGCGATATCGCGTGACCCGGGGGTCAGGGGGTGGAGACTCTGGGCCTATTTAAGGTCAACTCCCTGTGACTGGGGTCTCTGTTCCCGCTATCACTCTTGGATACCTGACTGCTCACGCCGGCACCTAGCCATCCTGGTGACCGGGCCGGCTTTCCGAAACTATAGAAGCAGAAGGCTCGAGCATCGTTTGTGTAGCCAGGTAAGTGGTCGAGTGCTCCGGGGGCCTCGTGGGCAGCCGTGAGTCACGGTGGGTGTAGGGAGGGGATAGGAGTGTCGCCGCCTATCAGGGCTTACGGCTGTGTGTGTGGTTCCTCGTGGTGCGGATTCCTGCCGGGTGGCGCGAACGGTGCTTAGGAGTGCGGGAGCAGGGAACGCGCACTTTAGGGTTATAGCAAGTTATCGCAAAGCGCGAAATAGTTAGCATGGCGCCCAAAAAGGGAGGACAAAAGCGGAAAGATTCTGAGCCGGAATTGGCTCAGATTATGAAATTACTGCTGAAGAAGTTGAGCAAGGGGGCTCCTGAAAGCGGGGATGAGAGCGATTCTTCTCAGGGGGAACAGCCCGAGGTCGTAGAGCGGCCGCGCAGGGGGGTGACACCAAAGGTCGCTGAACCTCCATTAAAGAAGAAACCTAAGGCGCAGCCTAAAAAGAAAGGGGGAGCCAGGCAGGGGAAGGGTAGGCCTAGCCCTGTCAGGGGGAAACAGGACGAGGGATCAGTAGGTCCCGTCCCCACGCCTCCGTTAGATGCAGAGCAGGTGTACCCTTCCGTCCCCATCCCGAATGTAGCCGCGCCAGGAGACCCAGTGGGTTCAGCATTGTCCGAGATTAGGGAGGCACTGAAATCATTGGCCCCGGGAGGCCAGGGACCAGTAGTTACGGTCCCCCCGGCCCCACTCCCACCGCAGCCGGTGGCCGCAGTGGCAGCCATGGGCGATCCGTTAGATAGCTTGCTGGCATCGGTTTCCACATTAGTGGGCCAACTATCAGCTCTGGAGAAAGTAATGGAGAGAGTGAGCGTGGGAGCGGCGGCACCGTGGGGGCCCCCTCCGGCCACAGAACAGGGCGCGTTGCAGGACATTCAAAGGCAGTTGGCCCTCGTAGTCGAGTCGCGCAAGGCGTTGCATAGTGTAGCGATCGGAGCCCTTCCCCTCGCGACAGCGATAGCTGTAACACTTACTGGAGGTAAGCCTGGTGACGCTACAGCAAGGGGCAGCGAAGTGGGGGTTAGTCAGGGGAACGTATTGTCCCAGTCAGGGATGCTAGCTACCCATGTGAGCGGGGAAATGCGAGAGAAGATTTGGAAGGGTGCCTACGTAGACATATTCTCCCTTATTAGGCCAAAGAGAAGGGAGGAAGATTACAAAGACAGGGAGGGGAAAGAGCACTCCTTCCGAGATCGGAGACCGAGGATTGAGGAGACGATTACCAATTGGTTGTGCGGCTTTCATGTTTATATGACAGTGTTGTTGGAAAGAAGGCCAGAGTTGGCGATTCCGCTGGTGTTTTATACCAATAAGATCGTGAAGGCTCACTCCACGCATGGTGGTTCAGCCTGGTTGACATATGATAGGGAGTTTCGCTGGGCGAAGGAGGCGAACCCCTCCATTTGTTGGGATCAGGTTGAGGTCAATGCCTGGTTGGAGAGCGTGAGCACTAGGGAACACCCGGCTAGGCAGCCCTTTCGGACTACCCAGGGAGGGCCGGGCAAGAAGAAAGGTACATGCTGGGCATTCAATGGCAAAGGGTGCACATGGCCCCCCGGGCAGTGCAAGTCTAAGCACGCATGCGCCTACTGCGGTCACCCGTCCCATCCCGAACCTGAGTGCAACAAGAAATCCAAAGAACGGGGGGGTAATGCCTCTAAGGATATCAAGCCTTCCCAAGTCTAAACTGCCAAGTCCTGTTGATATTGAGAAGCTGATCTTTTGGTTGGACAGGTATCCAGATAGAGCAGCTGCTAGGATGTTGTTCGAGGGTTTTTCCAGTGGTTTCCGTATCCCAGCATCACATGTCCCCCCCTATTACTCAGTGTAGGAACCAAGTTTCAGCAAGAACCCATCCCTCAGTAGTGGCCACAAAGGTGGAAAAAGAGCGGGCCTTAGGCCGAGTAGCAGGCCCGTTCCCGGCTCCTACCTGGGAGAACTATGTGTGCTCCCCTCTGGGAGTAGTGCCCAAGAAGGAGCCGGGACAATTCAGAATGATCCATAACTTATCTGCACCGAAGGGTGCATCTGTAAACGATGCCATCGACCCGGCAGTGTGTTCGGTGACGTACTCGTCCTTCGATGCCGCGGTTCAGAAAGTGAGGGAGCTAGGCCGTGGGGCATTGTTAGCAAAAACTGACATTGAGTCAGCATTCTGCTTGTTACCGGTACACCCTGAGGACTACCATTTGCTAGGTTTTCAGGTCCAACGGCAATTTTATTACGACAGATGTATGCCTATGGGTTGTACGGTCTCCTGCAAGTACTTTGAGACCTTTAGCTCCATGCTGCAATGGGTGTTTTCGCAAAAGTCAGGATGTACAGATGTGGTGCATTACTTATATGATTTCATGGTGATGGGGCCCGCATCGTCGGAGGCCTGAGCGTTGGCCTTAAGTCAGCTGGTGGCTATGCTAAAGGATTTCGGGGTGCCGCTGGCACCGAGCAAGACAGTCGGCCCGACACGTGCTTGTCCTTCCTGGGCATCGAAATTGACACAGTAGCGGGGGAATGTAGATTGCCAATGGATAAGGTAAAGGCCTTTTCCCTAGTCATTGAGGTTGCCTTGGCGTGTCCAAAGGTGATGTTGCACCAGTTACAAGTGCTAGTGGGTCAGCTGAACTTTGCTTTGCGTATCATTCCCATGGGACGCCCTTTCTCGAGGTCTATAGCCAGAGCGATGGTGGGTCTTACCCAGAAGAATCACCGGGTGAGGTTAAAAGCAGGGGTTAAGGAGGACCTCAAGGTGTGGCGAGACTTCCTAGCCGATTTCAACGGGCGGGTGGTATGGCCTGCGCATCCGGTATCCAGTGTGGAGCTAGGATTATACACCGATTCAGCTGGTAGTGTTGGTTTTGGGGCAATCTTGGGCCCCGCCTGGTGTGGGGCGGTTTGGCCAGCGGAGTGGCATTTAGCGGGTTTGACTAAGAATTTGGCCTTTCTAGAACTTTTTCCCATCTGGGTGGCAGTTACGGTTTGGGCGGAGCGCTTCAGGGACAGGGTTGTGACCTTTTGGTCGGATAACATGGCAGTGGTTCATGTTATCAATCGGCAAGGAGCGACTTGCCCACATGTGCTGAGGTTGCTGAAATTGTTGGTGTTGGCATGCTTGAAATTGAATTTGACCTTTAAAGCTGCGCATATACCTGGTGTTGATAACCATGCTGCTGACGCTTTGTCTCATTCCAAGTTGCAGGACTTCCGGAGGTTCCACCCGCAGGCGGAAGAGCGCATGACGACGTTCCCCACGTCACTGTGGAAAATTGGAGCCCCGCTTTAGCGGGGCTGGTAGGTGCCGCTCTGTGCGACCGCACCATACGTGCCTATCAGTCACAGTTTAATGTTTACAGATCATTTGTGGAACAAGCCGGAGAGGCTAGGATCTTCTCAACTGAAACAATTTATGCCTTCTTACAGGTTCTGCGGGATCAGGGCAAATCAGTGTCCTATGCTAGAGCCTCCTTGGCAGCGATAGGCTTCTTCGCTAAACTGGCGGGGGAGCGGGACCCTGGGGCTTCATTCTTGATCAGAAAGGCCTTAGCGGGTTGGGCTCGATTGGACGGGCCACGGCGGGACTGTCGTAGGCCTCTGGATCTCCCGACCTTGATTGATATTTTGGGGGTACTGCCTGTTATTTGCCAGTCACCGTTCGAGGGAATCATGCTGGGGGCGGCATTTTGCCTGGCCTTTTACAGGGCCTTTCGCCTGGGTGAGATAGTTGGGGCCTCCAAAGTAGACCATCGGGGAGGGTTGCATTTCAGGGATATCTCTCTTTCCTCGGGGGGCCTAGTACTGCGGTTGCGACATTCCAAGACAGACCAAACAGGAAAGGGGGTCACCATCCATTTGCTGCCAGCCCCAGGGATAGCAGCCTGCCCCGTATCCCGCATGCAAGCGTACTTGGTCCGACACCCAGCTGGGAGGGGGTCGGCTCTCTTCATCCACGAAAACGGGGATTGCCTGTCTCAATATCAATTTAAAGCAGTGTTTGGGTTGGCCTTGGGGAATCTGGGTCTGGGAGCAGTGGGCTATTCTTCTCATTCCTTTAGGATTGGTGCCGCAACTTTGGCGGCCGGGGCCGGTCTCGCCCCCAACGTGGTGAAAGGTGTAGGTCGCTGGACCTCTGACTGCTATAAGCGATATGTGAGGCCTGAATTGTTGTAAAAACATATGTGTGCAGTGTCTAACGGCTTCATCTCTCGCCTTTCTGATTAGTATGCCCGCTTCCGTGGTATGGATACTCGGGCACTCTTTCGTGCGTCGCGTGGCGGTGCGCTTGCAGCGAAGAGAGGTGGTAAAACCGGCCGCATTGGGCGAGACCAAATTCTTATGGCATGGCGTTGGAGGGATGCGTATCCGACACTTGAGGCGGATCGTCGAGGAGCTCAGGGCACAAGAGCAAAAATCGCCGGATTGGATTATCCTACATTTGGGTGGCAACGACATGGTCGACAGAGGGCGCTTGGCTGTCAAGGAAGCCCTACTAGCAGAGTTTGCCTGGCTGGGGCATGAGTTCCCATCGACAAAAATAGTCTGGTCTGGCATGATATCACGCAGGGCATGGGGCCCAGGAGTGCGTCCTAGATCTTTGAACGTCTCGGTGAGGCGATTGAATGGCGAACTAGCAAGGTTGAGCTCAGTGAAGGGCCGCTTGCGCTACCTACAGCACCGGATGATTTCCGGAGAAGCAATGTACCACCAGGATGGGGTGCATTTGTCGGACTATGGAACTGATACTTTTATCCGAGAACTTTGGTAATTTATTCTGAACGCAGGTGGGGAGGGTGGCAGACCTGTGGGCCTTGGCCACCCTTGTGGCGGAGAAGAGACCTGCGATCAGTAAATAGTGGCTAAACAAGATGGATGGGAGCCCACTTGCCGGGCTCCATAGGCCAGCTCTGAGGGGGATATGGCAAGCTCTCCACTGGGAGGAAGTGACCACCGGCTGGGGAGGCTAGGGCGACAGATGTCGAGCCTCCCGGGCGACCCCGGGCAGCCTGGTGGTCGAGAGGTGGGCCCCGGTAATGGCGGACAAGAATAGAAGGGCGGGACCCACCACTCTAAGGGGCAGGTGCACGGCACTTGGCGTACGATACCCAGTTGCGAGATGCAAACCAGATGGTGTTCCTTCCTTAGGGTTGGGAAGGTGATGGAGCTGATATGCTCAACAAATGTAGTTATGTTATAACTTGTGATTTTAGATATGCATGTTATTGCTTGTCATGTTTATACAATGTGGTGAATAAACATGGCCTTTTTAAACCCCACCTGAATTTCTGGTGATTTCAAATGTGGGATTTTGCATATCTAGGGTAGTTGGGCGGCGGGGGCATATCTGGAAGGTACGGGTCCTATGAGAAGCGCGGAGAATCACGACGCGCGCACTTAGGACCCGGCCTCTCCGGACCCCGCCCGCTCCTGGTCTCTGGTGGTTGGTCGGGCGGACGGCCCAATCGGCGTCCGGCCCACCCATTTCCGGCCCGGCGATATCGCGTGACCCGGGAGTCAGGGGATGGAGACTCTGGGCCTATTTAGGGTCAACTCCCTGTGACTGGGGTCTCTGTTCCCGCTATCACTCCTGGATACCTGACTGCTCACGCCGGCACCTAGCCATCCACGTGACCGGGCCGGCTTTCCGAAACTCCCACCCACCCGTCCCTTAGATTAATGGTTTGAGGGGCGTTCTGCGGAGAAGAGACCTGCGATCAGTAAATAGTGGCTAAACAAGATGGATGGGAGCCCGCTTGCCGGGCTCCATAGGCCAGCTCTGAGGGGGATATGGCAAGCTCTCCACTGGGAGGAAGTGACCACCGGCTGGGGAGGCTAGGGCAACAGATGTCGACCTGCCAGGCGACCCCAGGCAGCCTGGTGGTCGAGAGGTGGGCCCCGGTAATGGCGGACAAGGATAGAAGGGCGGGACCCACCACTCTAAGGGGCAGGTGCACGGCACTTGGCGTAGGATACCCAGTTGCGAGATGCAAACCAGATGGTGTTCCTCCCTTAGGGTTGGGAAGGTGATGGAGCTGATATGCTCAACAAATGTAGTTATGTTATAACTTGTGATATTAGATATGCATGTTATTGCTTGTCATGTTTATACAATGTGGCGAATAAACATGGCCTTTTTAAACCCCACCTGAATCTCTGGTGATTTCAAATGTGGTGATTTAGCATGTCTAGGGTAGTTGGGCGGCGGAGGCATATCTGGAAGGTACGGGTCCTATTTTATTTTGCGCATTTACACTGGAATATTTGGTCTCATGTCTATAAAAGGGTGCCCATTGATGGTCGAATTTCGAAAAGTTTGGAAAACAGACTCCCTGATGCATTCAATTTAAGTTGCCAGTATTTTTTCCATGTTTATTAATCATGTGGTGACAGCACTTCAACACAGCATTGTATTTAAAATGGCAAAAGATGTTTCTTACTTGACTTGTGAGCAAGTGTACTAGGTACCCGAAATGCGTCAGATTCGAGGTTCTAGCAAATAAATACCATCTGGGCTCACATCGCTGGGTTTGTGTCTCTGTTGCCAGGTGGATGGAAGTGCTGAGGTTGAGGAACAATAGATGTATATATATATATATATATATATATATATATATATATATATATATATATATATATATATATATATATATTCACTGAAAAAACCATAGGTTATAGACCATATATAGTTAGGGATTAGCATTTAAAAAACCTTATTTTACTCGCACAAAACCAATGAAATTCCATATATAGTTAGATGCACTAACTATATATCGCGGACCCGCAATCCACTGCTAATGATGTCACATATTACATCATTCATGACATGGTCAGTGACATCACTGATGACATCACTGATGACATCTCAAATGACATCACTGATGACATCACTGATGACAACACCCAGTGACTGTATGTTTCTGTAAAGTTAAAATATGTCTTACATATTGAAGAATGAGTGGATGTATAAGTGTCTGGATGAAGGATTTAGTAGGTGCATGACTGACTGTATGAGAGAATGATTAAATGTGTCTCACTGAGTGCATGGGTTAGTGATTAAAGTGTCTTAATTTGGCAATCATTATTTATGTTCTTCTGTAAACTGCTGCATGTTTAAATCAGTAGCTATATCATTAACTATATGGGTTATTGAATGGTTGCCCAAGTATTTGTATGGGAGACTGAGTATGTGTGTGGGTGGCTGGGAGGTGTATAACTCTGTGCATAGATGTGTGAGCAGTTGATTCCCTAGGTGTATGGGTTCAAAAGTGCATGTAGAAACAGCTGTATGGACAGTTGACAGTGTGCATGAGTATATTGGTGAGTGAATGGATATCTCAGTTCTACATGTTAAAGTAAGTACATATGTAAAACACATTCCATGTGAGAGTTGACATATATAAATAACTGAACATAAGAGCCAGTGAATGTGAGAGTGGCTGTATGAATCATTGTGAACTTGTATCAAGGATTGTATAAGAGAGTAAATATGTGTTAGTATATGTTTGAATAAGTAAGGTGTGTATAACTGTATAGTTGAGGAAATGGAGGTGGGATTGATTCTTTGCATGACTGACTAGGTGTGTGGGTAACTCCATGGATGTGTGACAGTCTGTGAGTGCCTGTTTACACTGAGTGTATCTAAGGTTATATTAGAGTCTGAAGATGTATTATCACATAAATGATATCATCAGTGATGTAATCAGTAATGTCAAATGAGATGTCAGTGATGTCATCAGTGATGTCATTTGAGATGTCATCAGTGATGTCATCAGTGATGTCATTTGAGATGTCATCAGTGATGTCACTGACCATGTCATGAATGATGTAATATGTGACATCATTAGCAGTGGATTGCGGGTCCGCGATATATAGTTAGTGCATCTAACTATATATGGAATTTCAATGGTTTTGTGCGAGTAAATAAGGTTTTTTAAATGCTAATCCCTAACTATATATGGTCTATAACCTATGGTTTTTTCAGTGAATTTTCAAGGTTTTGTAAATGCAAATTCCTAACTATATATGGTCTATAACCTATGGTTTTTTCTGTGAATTTTATTGGTTTTTTAAAAGCTAATATCTATAGCTGTAAAATATATTCTTTATTAAGTGACGTATCACGTAGCTCGTGAGACGCCTCATGATGCATCGCATAACCGTGACGTATCGTCTCTGCAGCGCAAACCAAACCCAAAACGTAAGCGCGCCAGAACACGCTTAAAGATATATATATATTTTTTTAACCTTAATTAGACAAAATCCACACGTGCACATATCATAAACGTTCAAAAAACACAATATGTCGGACTCCCGTTACGCTGCCGGTTAGCTGCCCGGTTAACGTACCAGGAAGCACCTTTACCGCGAAAAATCGCAATTTTTTTTTTCACCCCCCAGGGAACTTTAATAGCCCCCTCATCAATCCTAGGGGTTCAGGAGGGGTTTGCCTTACCCCTTTCATTCATTTACACCCATCCACCTCTTGTCTCTCGATCCCACAGAGAGACAAGATGGCGGCCGCTTCGGACTGTTTACAATGTTGACAGCCAATCAGCTACTCGTCAGACTCCCGTTACACTGCCAGTTAGCTTCCCGGTTAGCTGCCCGGTTCGCGTACCAAGACGCGTCTCTACGGCGAAAAAAATCGGAATTTTTTTTTTTTTTTTTTGGGCCCAGCGTGACTCTATAATATCCCCTCATCAATCCTAGGGGATCAGAAGGGGTCTACCTTGCCCCCTTTCCTTCATTTCCCCCTTTGTTTTGGCCTCCTCTTGTCTCTCGATCCTACCGAGAGACAAGATGGCGGCCGCGCCCGACTGTTTAGAATGTTGACAGACACCGGAGAGCCAATCAGCTTCGCTTCGCAAAGTTCCGATACGCGAAAAGTAAGCGGACCGGAGCGCAGCCCGGAGCGCTGTTACAGATATATATCTTGTTTTAAACGTTAATTTCTCAAAATTCATTGAAGCACATATATTGAGACCTAGCAAAGGCACATCGGGCTAACAGTCCCTACAATTTTGCCAAGTTTCGTGGAAATCCATTCAGCCGTTCGGGCTAAAAGTGAGTCCAACCGCCCTATGGAAATTAACATGGGAAAAACGCGTTTTGGGACCCCCCTTTTTTCTCGGCCCCCCCCTTGACGAACCCCCCCCAAATTTCCAGGAGCTGCTCAGAAACAAAATGTGCCATTTTCCTGAAAATTTCAGCCAATTCCGTCCACAAACGCCAAAGTTATTAGACATAGAACTTTCAGAAATCCCATAGGGAAAAAATCCTAACTATATATACCTACTGGCTATCGCCAGTAGGTAATATATATGTACGAAATCCACTCTCCACGCCATATATCCGGTGCTCATCACAAATGGGAGAAACGGACACCTTGTTTCAGTCAGCAGCCGCTGGTAAATGTCTTATTTTCTAGTGCATTGCTGTGATGAAAACCAAACGCGTTTCGGAGATCCCAGTCGCCTTGCTCGCTGGTAATTCGTGCAAAAAACCCTCCACATATTTAAATTATAAACTCCCCAGTGATTGGTCGCAACCATTAAGTAAACATAAACGAAGTACTGCATTTTTTACATCAACTTTGAGGACGTATCTTTGTAGAAAACAGACTTTCATATAGAAAGTAATCTTTCATTATTTCAATCTTTACATTAATTTGTAAACAAGTCACACAATAAATACATTTATATATATCAACTTATATAAATATAAAACTTATGGTAAAATTAGTCTTTTCATTTCCTGTGCAAATATGCATATGTGTGATTTCCTTCTTGTTAAAACAAAGATACATTATTATCCTTTTAGTATTTCATTACTATATTTAAAATCAAACAAATGGCGCTCACCCTGTCATGTGCAAAGTACAATTTCTAAAGTGCTACCAGTAAATACTATTTCACATAGTGCAAAAAAGTTGATCTCCCAGCCGGGAGTTTAGCAACCTTCATACACTGAATCAAAATTAATGTATTTACATAAAAGGGAGGGAATCAGGGATATTAGGCAGATGAATGATTTCATTAACTTGGTTAATATCTGTACAAATACTTCTTTCTACTTATGGCATCCGAATTACCAGTTCATAGTTCTATGTTCCTCTAATAAACCTCAACTTATGATTACTCTCATATCACGATTTAGTTAAATTTTTCTACTTCCTACATTTTATGGGATAGAAATTCTATTAAAAACTTAAATTGCATAGGGGCTGATATTCATCTGTCTATACTTTGCAATATATTATACTATTGTGTTTAACCCATCCATTCTTTACAAAGTTTCCAGCAACCTGGTACTTTGCATAAAAAAATAAATAGATACAAAAACATTCAGTAAATATAAAATCCAGATTAAAAGCCTTGTTAGAAATCTATCCTGCTTAAAATTGATATAACAGGCTGGGATTTCTTTACTTTACTATCCTATTTGAATGTGAATTTTGTTGTGTAATGACTTATTAAAAAGAGATATATTTTTTGTTCACTCTTTACAAGAAATGGTACAGGTCTTCACAGATATTAAGGCCTCGTGGGCTCTTAGTATCCAAGTTTACTATGTAACTGGTTTCTAGGCGACAAAGTTGTTTTTCTCTGTCATCTCCCCTTTTGGTATTTGGTACGCTATCAATGACAAAGTATCTGAGCAAGTTCAAGTTGTTCTAATGTTCTGTTTTAACATGTCTAGCTACTGGGTACGTAGGGTCAGAATTTACTGTAGCCCTTAGATGTTGTAATATTGTTTCTTGAACTGGTAGCTTCGTACTTCTGACATATTTTAATCCGCATGTACAGGTTAAAACGTTCACCGAATATTCCGTTTTTACACGTAAATTGTCCTTTTATCTTAATTGGACGTTCTGAAAATGCATTGGTGTACTCTGCGGTATTAATGTCAAATTTGCAAGCCCGACATGAGCTGCATTTAAGAAAGCCATTCCGAGAGGGAAACCAGTTTGCTTTATTGAATACTTCTGGGCAGGTTTTGACTAAATCCGATCTCATAGAATGAGCTTTCGGAAAAGTAAAGTTTGGTTTATGCACATAGATTTCATTGAGAACGCTGTCTGTCATCACTATAGGCCATTCTCTATTCATTATTTTTCTAATGCATTGTGACTGCCTGCTGTAGATGGATATGAATCTACAAGATTTACCTGAACTTTCCTTATCATTAATCTTGTTAGGTGGAAAAGTATCTGCTTGGGTGGTAGTGTCTTGTTTCTTCTCCAATAATGTGCTTCTATCTACCAAGTTGGCCTTATATAGGGCTTTTTTCAGGTTTTTCTCACTGTAGCCTCTCTCTACTAGCTTCTGTTTTGCTATTGAGATTGCCTCCTTGTAAGTAGCATCTGTACTACAGGCTCTCTTAATTCTTAGAAATTCACCGTAAGGTAAACTTGCTATGGTGTGGTGCGGGTGAAAGCTACTTGCGTGGAGTAGGGTATTACCTGCTGTAGGTTTTTGGAAAAGGCTGGTTTCAATGACATTCGCCCTAATAGAAACCAAAATGTCAAGGAAGCTGATGGAAGTGGAATCTATATGGTGTGTGAATTCCAGATTCAGTGTATTTACATTGATAGTGTCAACAAAAGTCTCTGCTTCCAATTCTGTACCCTTCCAGACGATAAAAATGTCGTCTATATACCTCCACATTTGTATAACATGTCTATCATACATAGCTTTTTGTTCTCCCTTCAGGACATGCTCCTCCCACTAGCCTACATGTAAACATGCAAAGCTGGGGGAGAAGCATGCCCCCATAGCTACACCTTGTTTTTGTCTATATACTTTTCCGTCAAAAAGGAACCTGTTATTGTGGAGGCACCAATGAATCATTTTCAATAATATTTTGTTATGGCTATAACATTCGGCATTGCGCAGTTTCAGATAATGTTCTACTGCTGCTAGGCCATCATTGTGCTTGATACTTGTATAAAGAGATTTTATATCCAATGTCAACAGCAGGTAATCATTTTCCCAGTGCACTTCCTTTAGTTTAACTAAATAGTCACAGGAGTCCTGTATATATGAGGGCAGACTTATGACAAAGTCCTGTAGGAAAAAGCCTACATATTTCGATGTCTTTTCAAAGGTACTATTTATGGCAGAAATTATCGGTCGTCCTTGTATATATATATATATATAGAGAGAGAGAGAGAGAGAGTTAGAGATAGATAGATAGATAGATAGATAGATAGATAGATAGATAGATAGATAGATAGATAGATAGATAGATAGATAGATAGATAGATAGATAGATAGATAGATAGATAGATAGATAGATAGATAGATAGATAGATAGATAGATAGATAGATAGATAGATAGATATCAGTATGGATATGGAGGTCAGCAAAAGATCCAGAAATGATTTTAAACCCAGATCAAAATTTAACCCAATAACCCTGCATGATGGAATTTACACATTCCATGACACTGTTCTACTTGACTTGTTGTCCTTATGGAAAAAGGAGAACAACTACTTTGCCAGTAATCTAATCTAACTGCAGCACAAAGGACTGGTTTTTAATCTCTGAAACAAGCGACCTGCTTCGTAATCAAACCCTCAGGCAAGGGGGGTAATGTGGTCCTTTGGGATATCAACAACTACCGAATAGAGGCCAAAAGACAACTAGATTTCTCAGGATGCTACTTGAGATCCAGTTTGGCGAGATATAACAAAACCATTCAGGAACACCACAAAATTTTGAATTACTGGTGTGAGAATGACATGCTGAGTCAGAATGAGTTCCCATTTTTACTGGTAAAGAAACCCATCACCCCGGTATTTTATATGCTACAGAAGGTACATACGCATCTCACGATCCCCCGGGCAGACCTATCATATCAGCCAAGCAAAGACTTCTTGAAAACAGGTCCATTTACTTAGACTACTTTCTTTACCCATATGTCTTCAACCTACCCTCGTACTGTAGGGACACCATGGACTTCCTGTCTAAAGTGCCTAGAAATTCTGTGGAAAGACACGTACATTCTTGGCAACAATAGATGTTGTTGCATTGTATACTTGTATCAAACATGACCTAGGCCTCCAAGCATGTAAATACTATTTTAGAGATAGGCCTGCCACCATGTATGACCACACTGCATTACTGCTGCGCATGTTACACTTTTGCTTACACAACAATTGCTTTCTGTTCAAGGATGATTGGTTTGAACAGTACACTTGTACCACCATGGGAAGTTGCGTCGCTCCATCGTACGCCTGCCTGTTCATGGGTTGGTGGGAGGCGGAGCACTTGTGGCATGATGACAACACACAATACATGAACAATGTTATCCTGTGGACCCGCTACATAGGTGATATTTTTCTGACATAGAATGGTCCACAGGATGCTTTGAACACTTTCATTCCAGAACTCTCGGTGAACAACTAAAATCTGCAATTCACCAACAAAACTGATCGGACTAGCATAGAGTTCCTTGACATCCTAGTGGAGGTAAATCAGGGCACACTACACACCAGTCTGTATAGAAAGCCAACATCTAGTAATAGCATCTTACATTCACACAGCCATCACCCGACAGGACTAAATAAAAGCATCCCCTATGGGGAACTAATAAGAGCAAAACGTAACTGTATCACCACCGACTCTTTGGAGAAAGAAGCTAAAAACATGAGGGGCCGTTTTAAAAGCAGGGGCTACTCAGGTAAAACTATGAGAATAGCCACTGAGAAATCAGACAAAAGAAATAGAAACAGCTTACTGAGAACAAAAAGAGAAGGACAGTGGCAAACATGAAGTGAGACTCATCACCACTTTCAACCATGCTTCACAGGAAATCCATCAGATAATACGGAAGCATTGGCACATAGTTAGAAACGATGCTGTGATAGGGAAAATGGTCAGCCCAACACCACATGTGACATACAAGAAGTGTCAGTCCTTGCAAGGCATGTTGGTAGATAGTCACCTTTCCATTACATCAAAGTCATGTGCAACCTGGTTGAGGGAACTTCCAGGATTCCATGAATGTGGTAGGTGTAAAGCATGTAACAGCAGTTCAAATGTAAAAATGTTTGCCCCCCCAAATGGGCAGACGGGGAAGATCAATGGTTTCATAAATTGCAACACTGATTTTGACATTTATGTTTTGACTTGCATTTGTGGCCTAAGATCTTTGGGAAGCACAATCTTCCCGGTGAAGCAGCGCATTCTAGAACACTTGCGCACCATTAAAAATGTTGACATGTCATATGCCATAGCAAAACAATGTGATCTGTTGCATTCCAATGTCAATGATGTCAGTTCTAAAATCTCATATTTTGGAATTGACAGAGACCCAGTGTCAGTGAGAGGAGGAGATCGGGAACGTCATCTGCGACGCCTGGAATCTGAATATTTTGTGAGATTACTAAGCAAGACCTCCTTGTCCACTTAGGCTGAAACTACAGGAATCTCTGTCCACTATTACACTGCAGTAATTTGAGGACTATCTTTTTCCTTTTCCTCTCTCTGTTTTAAAACTTGCACTGGATTCTCATTTGAATTTGCTCACACACCGCTAATGACATTCATCATTATCTTTCCCACCACGGATCAGAGCACAACAGTCATTTCCCTTATGGCAGCCCTGCAGCGGTGAGACCAAGGCCCATCCGTCTACCTTACTTGAATGACTCCTCTTTTTTCCTTCCTTTTTAATTTCACTTTTAAACACTTATTTTTTGTTGTTACTCATTCCAATGCTCATTTTTAGCATTTTAAAAAAGACCACGAGTGGGCCTAACTCCATGTCTTTTTTTCTCTGAACATCCTGTGTTTTGAACGGGACTTGCCCGTCCCTCACCACCTCACCAGCACCTGGTTTTCAGGGCTACTGAGTGCAGCAAAAGGATGATACTACCTTGTGTTCTCTGCCACTGGGCAGCTTTATAACGCGCCTATTATGTATCTGCATAACATTCACACCGTTGTTTTGCAGGTTTTTCATTTATTGTTCATTAACTTCACCTTTGGAATATAATGTTTTAATGTTATGATTTCCATTGTTCCAATAATGTATTTCAAAAATAAATTTAAAAAGTTTTTTTGTGACAGTCTGTCTTCCTTCAAACACCCACAGGACAGGCAAACATGAATTACCAATGTATTTATTTATTTATTTATAAAGTGCGACTTTCATCCCATAGAGATATCACGGCGCTAGGTGTACCAGAAACGTGGCGGGACAGGTTGTGATTAATAGGGGCAGTGGCAGAAAGGGGAGTTAGGGAAATAGGTATCTTTTGAGTTTCTTCCTGAACGTCACGTGTTCATCGGTTAGTCGTAACTCCAGCGGAAGCTCATTCCAATGAAGTGCTGCAAGGTGCAAAAAAGAGCTTCCACCTGTCCTGCTCTTACTGATTCTTTTGGTCTCCGCTAATGCGAAAGAGTGTGACCGTAGGCATCTGGATCGGATGTCTTCTATGTCCATTGTTTAAACAGGAAATGCTTTTAAAAAGACATGGCCACCTCTAGGTCTTTGCATGACTTTTTGACAAAGACTGTGCTGTCGAAACGCGTCAAGTCAATAAATACTTATCCTGCAACAAGAAATACTGAGTGCGACTTTTCCTCGTGTTCCTGGCAGTGTAAGATATTTACATATATATATATTTATATATATATATATCAAAAGCGCTCTTGTCGAGACTACGAACCCGTGGAGGGTGGTGCATGCACTTTGCAGAGCACCCGATAAACCAATCCAAAATCCGTTGATACTACATGATAATAATACACTCTCAAGCTCTAATGAAGTAAGTAAATCCGGAAGTTTATTCCACGCTACGTGTTTTGGCAATGAAGCCTTGTTCACACATCGTGTGTAAAAGTGTAAAAGTGGGTGTGGCCTCAGATCTCTTTCAGCAATCCAGCTGTGTGGGGCTTACTGGAGGTACCTGGTTGGCTAGTTGCCCCCCAGGAACCCTCATGAGGAAAGGGGACTTCATCCCTCAACTAAGAACACACCAGGAGCCGCATTTAGTGGAGTGGTGGGGAAAGGGGGCATGGCCTGTGTCCACCTCTCAGCAATTCCACCATGTGGGTCTTAATGGAGGACCCACAACAGTGAAGGGGACGTCAATCCTCATCCAAGCGTGCGCCAGGGAGCGCGTTTGCAGAGTGGTGGTAAAGGGGCCTGTTATGAGAACTTAGCAATCCTGCTGTGTGGTACTTACTGGAGGGAAAAGGAGGGGTAGTTTGCCCCCAAGGATGTCCTTGGGGGCTAACTATTACTCTTTTTACCTCCAGTAAGTCCCACACAGTAAAATTGCTAAGACGTCTTCGGAAGCCATGCCCCCTTTCTCTCCCACTCTGCAAACGCTCCTCATTGCAGACTATGGGATGGGAGATGAAGTCCACTTTACTTGTGAGGGAATTTGGGTGCCAAGAAGTCTTCCTGGTGCCTCCTGTAAGTCCTACGCAGTAGAATTCCTAAGCACTGGTCGGAGGCCCAGCATCCTTTATCTACCACTCTGTAAACTTGACTACTACTTAAAGAAGCATCTTTCTGTACCTCTTACTTAGAGGTAATTTTAATCCCTCTGCCCTATTATGTAGTATGGCCTTACAGAAGAGGTCATGCCAATCACAGCGGTACCTCAAAGCATAGTGTTCCCTAGTGTATGTAGGTGTTTTCATTGGATTCTAAGTGTCTTTTAGCATACCAACGGCTCAAGGCCTGGTTAGTCAGAGTCAGTGACCATCAGCAAAAGGTTGTTCTTTCTGCATATCACTTGCTTCTTTCTGCACTTTTCTTTGTCTTTCTGGACTTCAGTTGCCTCTTTCTGCATATCCCTTGCTTCTTTCTACACCTTGTTTTGTCTTTCTAGACTCCTGTTGCCTCTTTCTGCATCTCTCCTGCTTCTTTCTGTGCCTTTTTTCCTGTTTCTGTACACATTCTCCCTCTGTAAGCATCAGTAAAAGATACAATTTTAAACATCTTAGAAATTCACTGAAAAAATCTTAGGTTTGAGGGACTTTATAGTTAGAAATTAGCATTTAAAAAACCTTTGAAATTCACTGAAAAAACATAGGTTTCAGGGATGTTATAGTTAGAAATTAGCATTTAAAAAACCTTTGAAATTGACTGAAAAAGTCATAGGTTTCAGGGACGTTATAGTTAGAAATTAGCATTTAAAAAACCTTACAAATTCACTGAAAAAACCACAGGTTTCAGGGATGTTATGGTTAAGTGGACATTTCACTATAGTTAGTTCAGCTAACTATAACTCACGCCCCCACAATGCACTGCTGAAAACATCACAAATTACATAACCTTCACATCCAGGAAGTCAATCCTGTCTATGCTGGTTTTGTAGGTAAATTTAAGGTTAAGGTCATTGATGGAGATAATTTCAAGGAACTCATCTAAAATGGCTTGGGGGCGATCCCAGATGAGGAAAATGTCATCAATGTATCTGATCCAATAGACCAGATTCTTTGTGTATTTGTTAAAGGCCTCAGACCACACACATTCCGACTCCCACCACTCCATATACATACAAGTGTGGCTCTGTGCGAAGCAACTGCCCATGGCAGTCCCTGTCAGTTGTCAGTAACTTTTGTTTGCCGAACAGAAAGAAGTTGTTTTCCAGGCAAAACTGGAGCATCTCCAGTAGTAGGATGGAGTGGTCATATGTGACATTGGGTCTGTCCTTGAAAAAATGTTTATAAGCCTAGATCCCAAGTTTTGTGTTGGATGCATGTGCAGAGCGAGACCACATCCACTGTACAGAGAATGTAGTCAGCATGCATGGTATATCAGAGATCTTGGACATTAAACCCATACTGTCAGGGCAGTAGGAAGGCAGGCTGCAGAAATAGGGAAATAAGAAATGGTCTAAGCATATCGAGGAGTTCTCTAAAAGTCTATCATTGGCTTAGATGATAGGCCTACCCGGTGGGTTAGTGCTGAGTTTGTGGACTTTAGGTAACATATAAAAACAGGGGCTGACTGGTTTACTGACTGTTAGAAACAAAAGTTCTTCTTAATTTAAGAGCCTTGAAGTATGCCAATTGGAAAGCATATCATGGACACAATCAATGGTAGCAATATATTGTCAAACATTGGTCTAAATATAACTGCCAGAAAAATCAAGCTGTCTCTTGGATTCCGGCATATACTTCTTAACGTCCCACAGAACAACATTCTCCCCTTTATCAGAAGGCTTGATTACAAAATAGGTTGCTTGCTTCAGAAGGATTAGTGCTGCTTGTTGGCCCGTGGTTAAGTTTGTGGCAGCAAGGTTAGTGTTTCTCATACCCAATTTACGAATGTCACGCACCACGGCTTCATGAAATGAGTCAATGGTATTGTGAGGGATATTGGGGTTAAACCTCGATTTAGGTCTGAAATCACTGTGACTCCTCTAGCCGGTCTCCAGGTCTAAGAGAATCAAGAGTTCCCTCTCAGTGGACCAATGCTTTTCATCCAATTCCAATCCCCTGAGGGAAGCTAGGTCGGCGATATCCCCAATAGAGAAGAGATTTAGGGGGATGTTGGGGTTCATAGAGTCCTACACCATTGTTGAAACATCTGTTAAGGCTCTGGCCCCTTTCAGGGTATGGATTTTAAGCAGCTTGAGTTTTCTAGCAAAAAAGAACATGTCTATGCATTTTCAAGAGTATTCAAAATCATTTGTGGGACAGAAAGAGAGACCCAGTTCCAGTAAGGTCTGCTCATCATGAGTGAGGGTAGGGGAAGACGTTAAAGTTGGCTTACCCATCATTTGTTTCTCGTGCTCTGCCGAATTCCTCTTCCGTGCAGCTTCTCTGTTATCCTTTCCTCCTTTACCCCGCCTTATTTTACTTTTGCGCTCTTTCCTTCTTTTTCTTTTTCTTTTTCTTTTGGTGGCTTCCGTCTTGGGCCCTGGTTCTGTCGTAAAAAACGATATTGCTCAAGTGTAGTGAGAGTAATCTGACCAGTTGATGAAGCTGTTTGTCTGTCGTCCAGCCGAACTGGAATCAGAAATAGCTGTCTCCTGCTCTCTTAGGGCATATGTGCGCCTGAACTCTTTCCTGGCCACATTGAATCTCCTGCTGAAAGTCAGGATACGTCCTGATGCATAATCCAATTTATCCTGTGAACTTCCTATTTTTTTAAGTCTTTATGACATCCTCAGACTTCGATAGTCTTCCTAACATTTCCTTCAGAAAGTTCTGTATCGCCTCCTGCTGGGGAAGTTTGTCAAATGTATCTTTTCGGGTTTTAATCTCTCCTAACACCTGTTCTAAGTCCATTGCTGTATTCTTGGAAAGCAGGCCAAGCATTTGCTTACATGTGGATGCCACGAATGGTGACCACTCCTCCAATAATTTAGGGTGTGGTTCCTGATATGTTGGTTTAATTAGGATGCGTAGGCCCCTCAGCACCGTTCCACTTCGATATAGTTGTTGATGGAGATTGCTTCCCAGCTACGATTTATTTCTTTTTTACACCGTTTTTCATAGGCCCCCAGTGTTTATTTTAAAGTCCTGTTGCCATTACGGTTACCCTCCCCATCTGTCATGGTGTTAGACATATTTGGGTCTTCCTCTTCATTGAATAGATCCTTCGCGACACCTAGTCACTTACGAATAGCCTCACGCATCGTACTGATGTTCCTGTCTGCTTCCCGCTTTGCTGGTAAATATGCGAGTGCTGTATTCCCCATGGGACACTTGAGGATACTGTTACAATGTTCGAAGAGCTCCTTACAATATTGCCACTTTATTGTAAAAAGGACATATATATGCACATATATCAAATTATAACTACCCACTGGGTTATATATATATATATATATATATATATATATATATATGTATATATATATATATATATATATATATATATATATATATATATATATATATATATATATATATATATATATTCAGTATGTTGTCCCATCATCCAATAGTACGGAAAAGACAAGGCAAACCAAATTTCTTGTGCGTGAAGATTTATTTCAAACCCTTCACCATTCTGCCATGACGCGTTTCGGCCTGGCGAGGCCTTGATCACATGACAGCGTCAAGGAGGGGGAATAGCAAATTTAAAGTGCACTGTGCCATTGAAAGTCATGGACATAAAGAAAATACTTCATGACTTAGTGTCTTAACACAAAATAAAGTGCGTAGCAATCGTTATTATCACAATTAGCAGCTTTTGCACATTATTTACACAATGTAAAATACAATTGATTGAATGACATTCGCAATTAAGAATAATAATAAAACATAATAAATATTGTTCTAAAATGTTTTAAAATATAAATATTCACTATCATTGCAAATGCGAAAACCTAAGCTTCCCTGCATCCATGGTAAAAGGCGTCTGTAAACTGCGGTTGGTCATTGCATAATATCAACGTATCCAACTAGTTATAAAAAAACGCATATTTACAGGGAGGCTAAGACCCATTCTGTCACTACTACAGATGTGACCAGAAGGTCAGATTAAGCCCAAGTGGGCAAACTCGAAATTGTGTGCAAAATAACGCAAGTCATATTAAATACATGAATATGTCTTATGGCAATGGCATGTAAATAAAGTAATGTGAAATACATTTTTGTTAGTGAAATAAAAGTGCTACTAGTGAATTGAACAAAATTAAATAGTGTGCTAAAATCTAATATGGATGGCATCTTTTCATAATAAATAGGCATAGATAAATAGTTTAGATGATAATTAACACTATTTCATACAAACTTAGTCATATTCAGTTACCACAGTCAAATCAAAGATAGGTATAACAATCCTCACTCGCATTAAGGCCGTTAGGTATTTTGGTATTTAGCTGGATAATGTATCTTGTCTCAAGCTTACGAAGTTGGGCTTCTCGGTCTCCACCCCTTCTTTGAGGTGGCACTGTGTCAATTACATAGTACTTGAGCCCACTAGTATTCCTTCCATGACACTCCTCGAAATGCCGCGCAACGGGGCACGCTGCATCAGCATTTACGATGGCTCTAAGGTGTTGCAGAATTCGTTTATGCACCTGTGGCCTGTGCTTCCCACGTACCTAAGGCCACAGGGACATTCCAGAATATATACAGCGTATTCGGTTCTGCAATTGAGTTTGTGTCGAATCTGTATAGGGACAGAACTAAATGGGGTGGTGTATTCTTTCTTACTTATACCATTCTTGCAGGCTTTACAAGAAAAGCATTTCAGAAAGCCCCTACTGCTATCAAGCCATGATGTATTAGCTCTGATTTCCGGGCTGCTAGAGACAAGACTATCACTCATAGATCTGGCCTTCTTATAAGTGATGCTAGGAGTACTCTTCATTAAGTGGCCAACAACCGGATCACAAGTAACGGGTGACCAGTTGTTTTTCACAATCCTGTGAATGGCCTTATGTTGGGTACTGAAGCCAAAGATGATACGTGTCTCATTATCAATTGCTTGGATTGGAGTACTGTCCATAGTGGGAAACAGTAACTGCTGCCTATCTTTGGAGTTAGCTCTGTTGATAGCTTTGGTCAGAATTTCATTATTGTACCCTCGACCGAGAAACCTGATCTGGCATTCTTTCTGGGCTTTATGGCATTAATCATCACTGCTGCAAATTCTCCTATTACGGAGCATCTCTCCATAGGGTATGCTCCGTATTAGGTGGGCTGGATGCTGGCTGGCAGCATGCAGGACGGAATTCCCTGCCGTGGGTTTCCGAAAAAGTCTAGTTTCCAAGCTGCCATTGACTACTGCTATCTCAACATCCAGGAAGCTGACTGACTCTGCACTGATGCTGCTAGTGAACTGCAGATTCAAGTTGTTCATATTCAGTTGTTGTATAAATTCTGCAGCCTCACTGGCGGAGCCATCCCAAATAAAGAGGAGGTCGTCAATATATCTTAACCACCTCTTTATTTTAGTGTTGAAAATGGGACTGAAGTCTATGGCCATGACCTGCTCCTCCCAATATCCCATGTGCAGGCAGGCATAGCTAGGGGAGAAGCAGGCCCCCATAGCTACGCCCCTGATTTGCTGGAAAAGCTGGTTGGAATATATATATATATATATATATATATATAAATATATATATAAATATATATATATATATATATATATATATATAAATATATATATAAATATATATATATATATATATATATATATATATATATATATATATATATATATATATATATGTATATATATATATATATATATATATGTATATATATATATATATATATATATATATATTACCTACTGGCTATCGCCAGTAGGTATATATAGTTAGGATTAATTCCCTATGGGATTTCTGAAAATTCTATGTCTAATAACTTTGGCGTTTGTGGACGGAATCGGCTGAAATTTTCAGGAAAATGGCACATTTTGTTTCTGAGCAGCCCCTGAAAATTTGGTGGGGTTTCGTCAAGGGGGGGCTGAGAAAAAAGGGGGGTCCCAAAACGCGTTTTTTACATTGAGTTTTCCATAGGGCGGTTGGCCTCACTTTTAGCTCGAACGGCTGAATGGATTTGCACGAAACTTGGCAAAATTGTAGGGACTGGTAGCCCGATGTGCCTTTGCTAGGTCTCAATATATGTGCTTCAGTGGATTTTGAGAAATTAACGTTTAAATCAAGATATATATCTGTAACAGCGCTCCGGGCAGCGATCCGGTCCGCTTACTTTTCGCGTTTCGGAACTTTGCGCGCAGAAAGCTGATTGGCTCTCCGGTGTCTGTCAACACTCTAAACAGTCCGGAGCGGCCGCCATCTTGTCTCTCGGTAGGATCGAGAGAGAAGAGGTGAAAAACGAAGGGGGAATTTATTGAAAGGGTGCAAGGTATACCCCTCTTGACCCCCTAGGATTGTTGTTGGGGTTATTAAAGGGTCCCGTGGGGAAAATAAAAAAAAAATTATTTTTCACGGTAGAAGCGTTTCCCGGGCCGCGAACTGGGCCGCAAACTGGTAGCGAAACGGGAATTCGCCATTTTGTGCTTCGTTTTAATTGTTTAGAGACAAAAATTATCGCCGCACATCGGCCACAATGCATGAATATCGCTAAAAAAACTATGGCTAAAAACTGCTCAGTGCGTGAGCTTTTTTTTTTGCTGCGTGACGTTTGTTAACGTTCGATTCGATGGAAATCAGGAAGTGTTGAACACCATTTTGTCACTGCGAGTAAATATTTTGTTATAAATGAATCCTTATTGATAAACATTGTCTGCGCCATCTTGCGTTTTTGTCCAATGCCACAATTTTGTCGTGCACGGCAGCCATTTTAGATGCCTTGACCAGGGCCACTCTCTGCACGCCGCCGATTCTCAGCATGGCTCCCCACCCTCGCACGCATCTCCCCCACGCAATGGTCACCCCCGCTCTCTCTCTCATGCATGGGCCATATACTTCCCCCATCTGCGCTGCTCTTCTCTGAGAATCACACCCTGTGCCCGCTCGACACCTCCCTTTCACCCTATTCACTACCGCACCCTCTGACACCCCTCTTCCTCTGTGTCCGATTGTCCAGGCCGGACCTAGGCTATCACCTAGCCCTGCGGATGTAGTTTATGGCCCCAGCTGTAGAGTATCCAGACATGTCAACCCTCCCGATTCAGGTGTGAGACTACTGATTTCAGTGCTAGTCTTTCGCTTCCCGATTCCTGCAAGGAAAAACCCGGGGGCATATTTCCAACAACTAGCGGTAATTTTTGTCTCTAACTTGTTTAGAGACAATAATTATCGCCGCACTTCGGCGAATTTTATCGCACATAAACCTTGCTATTAGCAAGGTTTATCGCAAATGCGATAAAAAACGGCCGCAATGCATGAATATCGCTGAAAAGTCAGCGATATTCATGCATTAGTCAGCAAATGCTCTTAGCCATGTTATCCACTTCCCATTGAACAAGCGCATGGTCTTTTAGAGGTTTGTGAAGTACTCGGGGCGGCGGTGTGTGTGTGCCCTCTTTCAGGAGCGGGCGGGGGGGCAATGCCAGCAATTTGCAGGCCAGGCAGTGTTCAACACGTGCATCACCCTTTCTCTGCCTGCTATTGCGCTCCATGCTTCGGAAAGGTAAGAAAAAGAACGTGCATTTGAGTTTGAAATGTCCGATCTTGTAGCAGTACACTTGCAAAGCCCACACATGACAATAACCCGATTCAAGGCCCCATTCACCCGATTTTTAAAAAAAATATAGTACTCCAAGACAGTTACATTTTAAAACTTTATTAATATTTAAATATAACGAACGCAACAAAAACTGTAAATATATTTAACCATTTTTTGAAATTAACCAGAACTATAACGATAACAACAACAACAATAATATAACTTTTATGCCTAAATTACGCAAACATTTAGCTAATCTGCTAAAGGGGGGAGTCGCCATTTCTTTACAATAATCAATAATGAAAAATCCACATCAATAGGGTTGCCCGTTTTCTCGATGCAGCACTATAGTGCAATATACACAGCACCTGGGGTGTCAAGAGTGAACAGGTCTTTCTTTGTTCCTTAAGATGTTATCTCCGAGAATGCTGATGCATTGGTGTCTGTACACTTCTTTGTCAATTCTGTCAAGATGATAACTGCTTTATAAACAGACGATATCTTTGTTTAGTCATTAGTGTTAAGTGTGTCTGAAACTACAGTGCCCTTCTGTTTTTTTTTCTTCAGGCTCTACAGAGTTTTGTGTGTTGTTCTTTTGAGCGACAATTATTCCAGAGGTTTCAGGTTCACTTGTTTTGTTCTGCAGTGAGTTAACAGCTTTAGAGAGTTCATGTTTATTTGCTATGTCCAGCTGTTCGTCAACTGCTTCGGAGACGTCAGCCTCATTTTTTATGTTTCAGTAGATCCTGGACCTGCCCGGCCGCGCCCAAAATGGCGCCGGTGTAAATGGGACTCGTAACTGCTTGTTCTGTACTGGTTGCCCAACCTTGATATCACGAGATACATATGCAGTTTTGAAGCACATGGCGGAGGCTTGTCTGCTGTAGTGGGGCGCCCCTTTATCGTTTCAGTCGCCATTCCGCCCGTTTTTGCTACACTGTGCCTTTTCCGCCATTCAGCTGTTTAGCGCCCGCTCTTACGGCTACAGCGTCTCGCTCACCATGTAGTTGAGTTGCTCCCACTCTTGCGGTGCAGCGATAGGCGGCTGCCACAGGACTCTTAAAATGGCGGCCGGTTCTTCGGATTTGGGCCTGGTCCAGTAAAATGGCCCTGGGACACCTTGGAACTCGGACGCTTGTCTGCCAGGGCTTGGGTTCCATTCTCGAAAGCGTCCCCTCAGCCTTGAAGATTGTACAAAAGTCTTGGGGGCCGTCGACTCCCGCAGGCTTCCGGTGGGGAGCGGCTGCCATGATTGCTTGCGGAATGGCCACGACGGAGCTACGAGATGGTGGTGCTCTCATGGTGACGCCAGCTTCAGTCTGAAACATCCAGAAACAAGGTGGGGCTTTCATCGTTTGGGGAAAAAAAATGTTTTAATCCAATGAAAAGTGTTATTTTTAGGTCACATGACCTAGTCTTACATAATTAGGAAAAGAAAAGTAAAATGAACCAATGAAAAGTTTTATTAACAAGTCACATGACCTGTTATGCTTACGTTATGCGCGGCGCGCTCTGGATCGTTTCCGGGAAGCTGCGCCTTGCGCACCGGAGCACTTCCGGGTGCGCTAACGCGTCGCGTCATATGACGCATTACGCGACAATGCAGGTGCAGAATATAGTCAAAATGTGTCCACCAACCAGCGGTCGGAATTCCACCGCTTTCAGCAGTCCAAAAAGTTCGGTCAAATCTTAAGAGCGGGAGCAACTCAACTACATGGTGAGCGAGACGTTGTAGTCGCAAGAGCGAGCGGTAAACAGCTGAATGGCGGAAGAGGCACAGAGTACCAAAAGCGGGCGGAATGGCAACTAAAACGGTAAAGGGGCGCCCTACGACAGCGTGTCTTCAGGTGAAACGGATTGTGGGACAAGGTCCAGAATGAAAGATTCTTCAAAAGGGAAAAAATTCCGCCGGACCCCGGGAGCCGGCCGCCTATGCCGGGGGCGATCTCAGGCCTCACCAGGGCAACACGACTTGGGGAGGGGGCAGGAGCCAAGCGCCCCCTCTCAGTCCGCGCCATCTCACCGCCCCTCGGGGGCCTCCGTCAAGCGGTTTAGGGAGGCACCGTATCACATTGTTTTCCAATGCAGTCAGGTCCACAAATGGACCCCACTTACTTTGAATAGTGAAGCTGCAGCAGGTGCAAATAAGGTTTAAACAGTGTTACAAGAGCTGCTTAGAACTCTGAAGTATGGCACTCAACAACCAGGACTTATGCCATTTATGTAAGGCAGTGACATGGAAGCAACTCAGGGACAAAAAGCATGAACGAACATTCACGTATGAAAATCTTATTTGGAGAAGGGGTAGAATCCAAACGCCCCCTGCCAGTTCGCGCCACTACACCGTATGTGGAAAATCTGAAGCCATCATTCTACAAACTCTCAACGCTTGTTATCAGTGCATGACTTTCATGCTCGATCGATTGAGCTAGCCGGATCGGGCAATAAAAAGTATAAAATAGTTATGTAAATAGTTATTTAATAAAATGTTTTACTCTGTTTCTTTGGTGGTGTGTTGTGTATATTTATAATATTTGCATAGGGTTTGCCGTTATTTTGGGCGGTGTGGGTGGCGGAGTCGAGCTGTTTTGCAGCCCTCATGGTGTGGAGCTCAATTCATTTCACTATTTTCGTATTTCTCATGAAGGGTTATTCCTAATGTTTGTATTTTACCGAGGTTAAAAGGAGATCGAATTAGTGGTCTACTGATTTTGCTCGATTACTTTTCTTTTTTTACACGATTTTTCACTATCTGCAAAGACTAAACAGAGTATTGCGACTTTGTGCTTGTTTGTAAATAGAGAATGATCGAAAGAGAACCAATTGTAAAACAGTAAATGCTTGGATAATAATTAATCAAATGGAGAGACAAGCAGGTACGACGGATTACAACAGGGGTAAAGGTCTGAGTTAACTACCGTTCACTATCTGCAAAGAGAGAGTACTACTAAGAGAAAAGAGGGGAGTGGGGGGGGGCAGCGTTCAAAGCACATCAGCGTGCATAAACACGAAAACGTTTTTACCTATCACGTACTTGACATTTGACAGCTTTTGATATTTGCTATTAAAAAACCATTGAAATTCACAGAAAAAACCATAGGTTATACTCCATATATAATTAGGAATTTGCATTTACAAAACCTTGAAAATTCAATGAAAAAACCATTGGTTTTAGGCCATATATAGTTAGGGATTTGCATTTAGAAAACCATATTTTACTCGCATAAAACCATTGAAATTCCATATATAGTTAGATGCGCTAACTATATATCGCGCACCCGCAATCCACTGCTGATGATGTCACATATTACATCATTCATGACATGGTCAGTGACATCACTGATGACATCACTGATGACATCTCAAATGACATCACTGATGACATCTCAAATGACATCACTGATGACATCACTGATGACATCTCATTTGACATTACTGATCACATCACTGATGATATCATTCATGTGATAATACGATGAACCTCTTCAGACTCTAATATAACCTTAGATACAATCAGTGTAAACAGACACTCATCCATGGAGTTACTCACACACCTAGTCAGTCATGCAAAGAATCAATCACACCTCCATTTCCTCAACTATACAGTTATACAAACTTTACTTATTCAAACATATATATATTACTAACACATATTTACTCTCTTATACAATCCCTGATACAAGTTCACAATGATCCATACAGCCACTCACACATTCACTGGCTCTTATGCACAGTTATTTATATATGTCAACTCTCACATGTACTGTGTTTTACATATGTACTTACTTTGACATGTAGCACTGAGATATCCATTCACTCACCAATACACTCATGCACACAGTCAACCGCCCATACAGCTGTTTCCACATGCACTTTTGAAACCATACATCTAGTGAATCAACTGCTCACACATCTATGCACAGAGTCATACACCTCCCAGCCACCCACACACACACTCAGTCTCCCATACAAATACTTGGGCAACCAATCAATAACCCATATAGTTACTCATATAGCTACTTATCAACACATGCAACAGTTTACAGAACAACAGACATAATGATGCACAAATTAAGACAGTTTAGTCACTAACCCATGCACTCAGTGAGACACATTTAATCACTCACTCATACAGTCAGTCATGCACCTACTAAATCCTTCATCCAGACACTTATACATCCACTCATTCTTCAATATGTAAGACATATTTTAACTTTACAGAAACATACAGTCACTGGGTGTTGTCATCAGTGATGTCATCAGTGATGTCATTTGAGATGTCATCAGTGATGTCATCAGTGATGTCACTGACCATGTCATGAATGATGTAATATGTGACATCATCAGCAGTGGATTGCGGGTGCGCGATATATAGTTAGTGCAACTAACTATATATGGAATTTCAATGGTTTTGTGTGAGTAAAATAAGGTTTTGTAAATGCGAATTCCTAACTATATATGGTCTATAACCTATGGTTTTTTCAGTGAATTTTCAAGGTTTTGTAAATGCTAATTCTAACTATATATGGTCTATAACCTATGGTTTTTTCAGTGAATATATATATATATATATATATTGTTGGATGAATGATTGAGCCCTGGCTCCCACCATCAGATACATTTACTAGCAAATGTTTAGAATGTTATCTATAGCGATATAAGTATGTACATTCAATCTGGGGATGCAACTCCCATTGACCATAACCCTAATGAGCTCATACTTGGACTGCCCATTGCCATCAGTATTGTACTAGAAAAAGAAGTATCTAAACTATCCACTGTAGGTAGAGGGCTAAGGTTAAAGTGGTGGGCTGCCTATTTTTTGACCCTAGCTAGCTTTCAGTTAGAGCCAGCTTTTATTTTTTTTTCAGAAGCATCCTTTAGTTTTAATAGTCAATCAACTAACAACTTTGACCATTGCCAATGTTAACCACCATATTATAATTATACAATGATATGGACCCAAAAGCAACAGGAACCTGTGACCTAGCTGGTTTAATAAAGATTGCAGGGAGGCAAAATATTGACTACGCTCCTCTCTTAACAGTGTACTTAGAGATCAGGTCCTCATAGCCAGAATGAGCACAGCAAACAAGTGGACACTTCAGAAGAGGAAGATGGCCATCAAAGAGGAAACGTGTGGCAGCTTGGAAAGAGCATTTAATGTTAGTGACACAGCAGGTTTTGGAAAACAGTTGACTCGAATAAACATAGTTCTAACTATTCAGATGACTTAGGAACAAATCTAAATGTTGATAACTGGGTAAACCATTTCAAAAATTTTTTTACTTGCTTTTGATGGCCAGACTGTTCCCATAGGATACAAAGTCTGTTTTTCCATTTATCATTCGATTTGAGCTGTGATGTTATTTCTGGCATCTCCACTAGCCCCACTCATAAGGCCCTGCCTAGATGGAGTTCTCATGGATTTGTATGAGAAGCCCCATGGATTTATGAACTCCCATAATCACAAATGTATTGAATGCTGTAGTTATACTTTCGGGAAGCCTACCGCATGGCAGACAAACATCCTGACCAGGTGCCGCGAGCATCAGGGGTAGGTGTCCCGCCGATCCAGCGCTTCAATGAAGGTTCCTCTAACCTAATAGTGCTGGCCTCACGGGAGTACGCTGCGAGGCCTTATTCAATTCCTTTAGGGTCGCCTAAATAGAGCAGGACCCCGCTTCCCTCTTTTCCTCCGACCCAGAGAGGTTGTATTTGCCTTCTTCATGGTGAATGAGCATCTAGTTCATATGTGTTTTTTTGTGTAGTACTTTACTGAGGTCCTGACGAATCGCCGGTTGGCGAGAAACATGTTGACCACACCAGGGGGTTGAGTTAGAGTTCTGTACACCTATACGGTCTCTAGCTCCCCTCTCACCCCTTTTAACCAGGGAACCAGCCACGTTAATAAAAGTCAGTGTGGACTGTTTTACCCTTTTTAACTTTCACTCACGTTTGCACTGACTACACTTTTCTTCATCCTCACTCACACCCACCATCGGCAAGGAACTAAAGAACCCCGCCAAAAGAGTGCCTGTGGGCACTCCGTCAGACATTGCAGCGCCGGTCTGTCGAGGGGCAGTGAGTCGATGATGACACTGGATACCCTCCAGTAAGGGTGTGTTTCACACCTAATACTCTGGGTGTATGAGGCTCTCTAAGTTCCGACTAGGGAACCCTTCCAGTCACGGTACTGACAATACCAACCCCTCTCTCCACGCATTCACACCTTCTCTGGGGAACTTTGTACTCTGCTGCTAGACAAACATGGAACACACACAGGACCTGCTGCTATAGACCTATATTATTGCTAGACTCTGTAGTTAAAATATTGGGCCCTATCATCTTGCATATGAGAGAGGATTAGGCAGCAAATATGAATGCTATAAGCCCCACACAACATGTGTTTAGAAAGGGGATTGGCTCATAAGAGCAATGTTTGAACCAACATTTGTTGTTTAAAAAATATACGATTGAAAAGAGGGAGGCAATTTGTCTTTCATGTGATTGATACTTTAGCCGATCCAAGCTATCAACCATCCTCTTTCAGATAGGCCTCCTGCATCCCTTATTGTATGTTTTGCAGATACTGTGCTGCAGGGTTACATTGCCAGTTATGTATGAGACTGAGGGAGAACGTTCTGAGCCCTTTTTCTTAGTCCATGGGGTTCTTCAAGGCTGTGGCCTGGCCCTGATTCTGTTTCTTTTATATATTAACGACTTGAATAAATGTTTAACCTCAAATGGTAAAGACCTGCCAAAGATTGGAACCACCCCTGTACCAGCACACTCAATGCAGACAATGCAGTTTGCTCTCATATACCACAAATGGCCTTGGACGGTCAATTAACAATGTCATTTGTATTGACAAAAGTATTATTATTATTGCGGTTATTATTATCGTTGTATTTAATATTATTACTTTATTCATATTTAATTACTTGAAAATATTTTCAGGATCAAATACAAACTGTTTTAAAATATGTTGTGATACATTGTGTACTACTGTACACAATGCATCATAATATATTTTAAAACAGAACTAGAAAATTCGGAAGCATTAAAGGAGTATGATGAGCTAAAAATGACATATTCACATATTTTTTTTAAAAACTCCCAATCCTATGCAAAGTTGCACACTCAGCTGTTCGAGTATTTTGGTTCCTTTCTACCACCATCAAAACATTCTCAAAACACATGTTTAACCCCTTCCATGCTGGTGACAGAACCGCTCTGTCACCAGCCTCGGTCGCGCTGTGCTGGCGACAGAGCGGTTCCATCACGGCCCGCTCGGCGCGCCTGAGCGGGGCTGATTACGCGCCTGCATGGCACGTTCTATTGAGCGGGCGGGGCCGTGACGGAACCGCTCCGTCACAAGCACAGCGCCCGAGGCTCGTGACGGAGCGGTTCCGTCACGAGCATGGGAGCGCTGCACTGCCCCCTTCCCCCCAGCGCCGCAGGGGAATTATGGCCGCAGCCAAGCGGTTAATAGAGAGTCATTCGAGCGAATGATAACTTGCCTCCATGTTCGCCTACACCTTCTATTAAACAACAGTCTTATAAAATTGTGCCTTTCCATTAGGAGGGCCAGGCAAATGCAGATAGAATGGATTGGTGATTCATTTGACCTTTCGCACAGTCTGCACAGATTATTAACCCTCTACTTACCCCTCCTAGAGGCTCGGTCAGAAGCCAGCCAGTGGCCTAAGTGATACAACGTGAATTTGTGTCTAATGAAAATTGAACATGCAGCTGAAAACTCAATGTTTCATAACAGTTTATAACCGTCCTAGTCTAAGATTGTTTTGTTAAAACAGTTTGATCCAGATTTCGAGACAGTTTTTGTTAATATGTTTTTGAAAGCTTGTAATGTGACTGTACATTCCAAAGTTCTCATCCTTGAAGATTAGTCAGGGTATTTTCCATGTACAATCAGGCACGAAATGTAGCATTGTTGTTTGTCAGTTGTCCAGAGCTTTGTTGACCTAAGTTTGTTTTAACATTTTCTAAAAGCCCCGAGCTTTGATGACCTGTTTGACAATGCCAAACTCCCATCCCCCCTCTGCGGAGGATGTGGATTTTGTTAAATAGTTGTTTGGAAATTCTTGTAATGAATTTATCCAGTCTATGTGTGATTCTCTCCCTCGCAGGGCTTCGCAAACAAGTGATAGTAGCTAGTAATTTGTCATTAATTACTGTTAGGATTGGGTCGAGTAGAGAGCCTTCGGGGGTTTTGTATGAAGTAACAAGTCCTGATAATAAGGCATGTGCCTTTGCTTGAGTTTGCTGCTTGTGAGCGAAGAATGACCCTTTACTGTCGATAATTATGCCCAAATATTTGTGTTCTTAGACCCTCTTGATCTGGCAGATGTTTCAGTACCATCCCCCTTCTTTTTTATTTTTTTGTCTTAACCTTTGTTTTCTTTTGTTCAGATTGACTTTTAATTTGTTAGGGATAGTGTACTCGTATAGTGTCTTGAGGAGTTGTAGACATGCACATTTTAACTTATTTTTCTGCCGTTTTGTTTAGGGTTCACTTCAATCTTCTTTGATATACGCATCTGAGGATACATTTCATTTCTATACCCTATTGGTAAGCTAGTTTTATCTAGCCACAATAGATCTTTTTGCACACTGGCACTGGTCTATGAGGCAGCATGACATATAGTTTCACTTTTTGAATGACGTTTACTCACCTTTTGTTAATATCTGCTTGGCTTTAAGTATTACACACTCTTTTGCTCACGGGTAACTGTACTGCTCACTAGATCTCACCCCCATGTTATTTTCACTCCTATTTAACACTTTTCACCTCTCTCTTTGCTCTTTTCTCTTTCCTCTCTAGAATCTTCATTTATTATAAACCTACCCTTTTCACATGTTTACAAATGTTTTTCGTGGTCTTATACCATTATTCTAAAATACACTCATGTTGTATGCCATTCAAGCCCTGAAAAAGCCAATGTTTGGAAGAAACGCGTTGGCTGGTTCAATCATACAAAGCACAACTGAGAATAAAAAGACCAGAAACGATTATCTGCAAATGCCTTTCATTGACGTGTTCTTGTGTACTTCATTGCTTGTGTCTATATATTGCCTCTCATCCAACCAATTTATACGTCTTGAGTAGTCGTTGAAGACCCCAATTTGAGTTTTACTGAGAAGGACAACATTGTCAGCAAACCGCATTTTGGAAATTGGTTTCCCACCCAGCTTAAGGGCATGCCAGTTGGTGACTCCAGTTCACTGGATAGGTCGGCATTAACTATGCAAAATAATAGAAGCACTACCAGACAATCCTGTTTCAAACCACTTGCTGTTAGAAATTTTAAGAGATCCCCTCTATCATCAACCTTCACTTATCTAGGTATTATGATACACTAGTTATATTGCTCTGAACAAATTTGCAGTAATACCCAAGTAGTCCAATTTCTCCTATAGCCTGTTCCTGGGAACTTGATCAAATCAGGGTTTAAAGTCAGCAAGCAGAGATATAGGGGAGAATTTGACATCATGATTTTGCCAATAATCAGTAATAATACGAGCAGGTTAGTGATGGTGCCTGTGCCTTGGCTAAAGCCTGTACGATTTATTGGGGTAAGCTTTAGAGACTGAGGCCGATAGTTCAGATCTTTTAGCAGGAGTGTTATAAAATATTTATCATCATTATCCAGGAGTGTGGGTGCTGGAATAGTTTTCATAGTGGGGGTAGCTGTCATCATTGTTACGTCACTGAAGTCATAGAAACTCTGACAATCTCATGTGTTTCCCAAAAACACAAGTATAGCCAGTGAGCCAAGCCCATTCAGCAGTAGAGTTGGTAAAAAGTGTGGTATTTAGCCAGTGGCACATTATGAAGTGCACTTATGCAGTCCATAATGTGGAATAACATTGTTATTTACAGACTGCACTTTTTTTATTGAAATGGCCACGAAATTCACACTGACACAGTTTTACTGATAAACCTGTATAACACACAAATGATAATTTGTGAACACTGGGTTTCTGCAAATATTTCTCATTTGCACATCATCAAACAAGAGTCTTGACTTATTTTGATACTATAAAAAAATGTATTTCCCTCACACATACAAAACAAACTTTTCTTGTATTTTTTGCTAACTGTTGAACTAGTTTGAAACATTTGGCAGTTCATTTAAAAGCATTTAAATGTGTGTTGGGAAAAAAATGACATTTTATAGACTTTGCTTTCGCAATCCCAGTACCCCAGCAAGATTGCCAGATAGTTCTCTTTACAACATCCTTTAACTTTGCAGTCAGACAAAGAAAAGTAAACATCAATCTTCATGTTCAGGAGACAAAGCTTGATATGTCACCTCTTTCTATGAATGCACAACAAATGTGACAAGATAAAAACAATATTAAAAGGCATCTTTAATGCTCATTCACCTTCTGAACTTCAACATGGTTGTTTTGGGTGTGCACCAGCACACCTATCTCCCTATTTCCAGCATCTATGATTGTAATTCGGGGTTAATTTTCTAGAGATGCCTTGTCGTCTCCTTTATAGATTCGGTGAACAATTGCAAATCTCCAGGAGTCTGAAGTAACCTAATTTGCTAGCAATTAGTTGTACAGCCGAGCCCTCCTTTCTGCTCAGAATTTGGGGCCGATCTTGACTAGGGCTTGAAAGAGACCATTTGCATGTCGAAATGGATTTTGGGACCAATATCTTGAAAACCCATTATATGGTCTGTAGTCCACAAACCTGTAACACTAGCACTATTTCTACTAGAAGGAAGAACGTTCTGAAGGTTAAAGATATCACCTATTTATGAGTCATATTTGACTCCTATAGCACATTGTTCCCCTGTATTTCAAACAGATCCTTTTGGTTTAACCACTTGGGGCCTGATTTCGATCCCGTCCAGAAAGTCCTCCGTATGGCTCGGAACCAGAGGGTTTTCCAGACTAAACGTGCTCTGGGCATCCGAGCGAGCGAGTATGATGCGTCCTTAAGCATACAGACTCGATACGCTCAGACTTCAATTAAAGTCTATGGAAGCCTGCGTACAGACACATACACAGGCTCCCATTGCAGAAAATGGGTGGGTGGGAAAAAGCATACAACCTGTGGCAGGCACCCCATGGTGCCCACCACACTGAGCATGCTTGGATCGGGGGGACCCATGGGCACTCCCCCATGACCGATTCGGAGGGCCCAGGGTGAAGGGGGGGCCTGCAACCCCCCCGTAACATGCTTCCAGAAGATTTTTATAGTCATAGGATCTGACTCGATCCGGCTAATCGACACGTGCATCGTACTTGGTCGCTCGGAAATCGGACCCATTATGCTGCACGAGTCAACCATGTTGTAGTTGTCAGGATGGCTTCGCTGACCGGTACGAGTCACTCAGAGCTCGAGGCAATATTCACATAGTACTTGCTTGCACGTACAGCGGTACAAGTCTTTCAGATACCGGGGCTAAAAACCGGGCCTGCTCGCTACGGATCCAGTTCGGAGGCCTTCTGAGTGAGATCGGAATCGGGTTCTTAGTTGGGGCTCACTGACGCAATATTGAGGTAAACAATATAGTTTGACAAAGATATTGTTTCAGAGATATAATTTGCCAAAATCTCATGTCCCTATACTTATAACAGTAAACATAAAAATACCAGGAAAATATATCGCTGACATGAATATTCTCCAAATATGTACAAAAATATTAAAAAAATTATAAATAGTATAAAGTAGTACATGTTAAATATATTAATATATAAAGTTAATATAAAGCAAATTAAATACATTTCACTAATGTTTAACCCCTTCCATGCTCATGACGGAACGGTTCCATCATGAGCGTCGGTTGAGCTGTGCTCATGACGGAACCGTTCCGTCATGAGCCGATAGGCTCATTAGAACCTTCAGCACAGCGCGAAAATTCGTGCCGCGCTGAAGGCGTTAATACTACATTTAATTATATACACACAAACACATATATATATTTATATAAATATTACCTGCTGGCAGTCGCCAGTAGGTATAGTTAGGACCGAGTTTCCATAGGAAGAGCATTTTTTGTTTTGCTTATAACTTTGGCGTCGTTTGATGAATCTTCATAAAATCTTCGAAACTGATTCCTTGTTTATACCAGCTCCTATGGTGAAAATTTGGGAGTGAGTCATCAAGGGGGGGCCGAGAAAAAAGGGGGTCCCAAAAAGTGTTTTCTCCATGTTAATTTCCATAGGAAACTTTAGACAAGACTACAGGTCGAACGGGTAAACTGAATTACCCCACATTTAAGAGAGAGAAGGGTCTTGTTCTAGAAAGTAAGCTTTTGTTTATTTGGTGTAAATCCATTCAGTAGTTTTTGAGAAATATAAAAATTTACAGATATTGATGTTTGGGAATTCTACCATCGGATTGTCCGAGGCGTTACGAGCACGAGCTTGCTGCTGATTGGCTGCAACTAGGAAATGTTGGCTGCCATTTTCTGATTCTGTTGAAGTGAGTAAGGGGAAAAAAGGGTGAAGAAAGTGGGAAAGAGGAGGGTAGGAGTACTGTAACCTATGTGGGGTGTTTTGTGTGTGCTATAGAGGGGGTGCAAAGGGAAGTATTTACCCCTCACCGGTGTGAAAGTGCTCTTTTAATCACTGTGAGATGGTGCTGAGGTGAGGTGCCAGTACACTCTGGGATGAAAGCGTGTGTCTAATCCATGAGCTGAGTGCTGTAAACTGATGTGCTCTGGGCACTGTAGCATACAGGCGGAAGCAAAGTATTTACCCCTACCGGTGTGAAAGTGCTGTTTTGCCCACTGTGAGATGGTACGGAGGTGAGGTGTCGGTACACTTGCGGATGAAAGCGTGTGCCTAAACTGTGAGCTGAGTGCTCTGTAGCATCTGGCAATAGCAAAGTTTTTACCCTTACCGGTGTGAAAGTGCTGTTTTGCCTAGAGTGAGATGGTGCAGAGGTGAGGTACCGGTAAACTTGGGGGTGAAACTGTGCACCTAAACTGTGAGCTGAGTGCTGTAAACTGATGTGCTCTAGGCACTGTAGCATACTGCCTACTGTAGCATATCTGTGCAGGTGGTGTTAGTATGCATTGTGGGCCCGATGTAGGTAAACACGATTTTCCGATTTCAAAATACCGAGGCGGGCCGAATCGGTATTCTGAAATCGGAAAACGAGATGTAGGAAAAAAATACCGATTGAATACCGATTCGGTCGGCATCGGTAATGAGATTCGGTACGTTCCGATTCAGCTCGGTCCGATTCGGAAATTACCGAATCGGCCAACAACGAATCGGTAATCACCGAATCGGCTACCACCGAATCGGATATTTCCGATTCGGCGAATACCGATTCGGTAAAAGCCGATTCGGTAAAAACCGAATCGGCAATCATAGACCCATGGCGAAAAAGCCCATAGGAATGCATTGCATGAACCGATTCGGCTTTTACCGAATCGGATAATACCGAATCGGATTTTACCGATTCGGATATTACCGAATCGGTAAAAGCCGATTCGGCAATAGGCGATTCAGCCAATGAGGTGGCTCCCCCTCCCCCACCCAAACAGGGAGTGGCAACCCTGGCAGGTGCAGCCAATTAAGAAGTTTCTAGAAGTTTCTGGAAAGCCTGCCTGAGCCCAACACACACAGTTAGCAGCAGTGGGAGAAGGAGGTTGCAAACTGAGCAGGAGAAAATGGCAGATCAGGCAGGAAGCCAGAAGTCCTCCCAAAAGAGGAAGCCCAAGTTCACCACCACCGAACTTCAGGTGCTGGTTGAGGAGGTGGTGAGGGTGCACCGCCAGCTCTTTGGCAAGCTGTCCCTCAACGTGCCAGACAGCACCAAGAGGAGATTGTGGGCCGACATCGCCCAGAAGGTCAATGCTGCTGGTGTCACCCCCAGGTCCATTGAGGAACTGAAGAAAAGGTTTTACGACCTCCGCAGCCTCACGAAGAGGAAGCTGGCTGACCTTCAAAGGCAGGCTGGACACACCGGAGGAGGCAAGAACCCGGCGCCACCCCTCACCGAGCTGGAGGAAATTGTCTCCAGCACCATCGAGAGGGAGAGCATCGTAGGGATCGGGACCCTGGACAGCACTGCGATAGCCACAGCTACAGGTAAGAAGCATGCGCATCATGACACACCCTACCAGACACCTCCCCATTAGACACAATGCATAGGCAAACACCAGCACTGTACTGTCACCAACATACAAGAGACAAGCATCATGGTACATGTAGTCAGCAGAAGTTAGCCAAATATGTCAGTGCAGAATCACAAGACAGGAAACAGTGTGACACGGTGTAAGGAGATGCAAGGACATGTGGAATGCCATAATTGTACTGACTGTAATACATCGGCACTCAGTTTACAAATGCTTCTTTGTACCTAGGGGCACCATCAGGCGGCACCACTGTGACAGCAGAGGGAGCATCAACATCAAACACTGCAGTCGCAGGGCCGAGCACCAGCCAGGCTGGCCAGGAGGAGGAGGATGAGGATGAGGAAGGAGACACCCCAGGGCTTGGAATGGAGGGAGTCCTGGTGATTGATTTCCAGGCAGTGCACTCCCCAGTACTGTCCAGCACACCCCCCTTGCAATTTTCACCAGACAACTCCCCTACAAGGCAGACCATTCCGCCGACACCAGCTCCTGCCACAACCGTGGCCTTGCCACCCGTCCAACCTGTCCTGGGAGCAGGGGCTTCGGGACCGGCCAGCACCACACCACCACCAGTGGCACCCCAGCCCACTCAGCAGGCCGGAGGCAGCAGTGCCAGACGCCGTGCCACCACCACCACCACTGCTGCACCAGCACGGGAGGGCAGTGTGTTCCTGGGCCTGGAGGGCCAGATGGTTAAAATCCAGCGCCAACAGGCCAGATCCACCATGGCCTGCCAACGCCAGCTCCTGCAGCACAACATGCAGATGGGGGAGTTGGTGAAGGGTTTCCAGGCTGTTGTGGACAGCAACAAGGAGGTGGCAGCAGGGTTGGGCAGGCTGACCACTGCCATCACCCACTCATCTGCCAGGCAGGAGGAGCATGAGGTTGCGCGCAGGAGGGATGCCCGGGTGCTCAACCGGGCCATGGCCCGCCTTGCAGCGGCGACCGCACAGCTGTGCCATCGCAGCTCAAATCAAGAATCTGTGCTCAGTCAGCATACGGCTGAACTCACCAGGGGGATGGCCAGGATCACCACGGCCATGGAGGCCATGTTAATATCAAACGCCGCCTCCAATCCTGCCCTGGACCTGGGTGATGCTGGAGACAGCAGCAGCCGCAGCAGCCCGGCCAGCGCTGCATCAGAGCCAAGGAGGAGCACCAGGCGATCCGCTGATGCTGCTGGGCATTCGGAGGGGGCCGAGGGACACCCCAGTGGGTCTGGAAAGCGGGCCAAAAAATAGCCTGGCAAGGGGGGATGAGCAAACCAGAACCCTGGACTTTATTTGAGTTTACAATCTCCATTTTTTGATGCACATCAGTGCTGTAACTGTGGTGCATCACTATTAAAACTTTTTTTTTCCAAGCAACATTTAGCTGTCTTTGCATCTGTACTCAGTCAGAAATAGTTCTCAGTGATCTCCTCACGTCTGTATCTGCCATCACTTGGCGTACACACCCCAGCTGGCTGTGTCAGTGGCACAGCTTCGTCGTCGTCATAGTCCTCGTAGTCAGACAACTCCACCTCAGTGCCCTTCTTGACCGCAAGGTTGTGTAACATTGCACATACAGCTATGATCTTGCAGCAGGTGATGGGGGTATACTGCCTTGCACCTCCACTCTTGTGCAGGCATCTGAATCTACTTTTCCAGATGCCAAAGGTCCGTTCAACAACATTCCTGGTGCGTATGTGGGCCCGGTTATACCTCCTTTGGCTGGGTGTGGAGGGGTTGAGGTAGGGGGTGAGTATGAATGAGCGGAGGGCATATGCACTGTCGCCTGGAAGAGAAAGGGGTCACATTAGACACATGCATACATGTATTACACCTACCTACTATGTGTTATGGGGGTCTGATGATGTGGCTCACCTAGGAGGTATCCTTCTCCAAAATCGCCAGCCATCAGCCGTGCATATATGCCGCTCTGTTGGAATATATAGGAGTCATGGGTACTTCCTGGAAATTTGGCTACCAGGTCTGTGATGGTGCACTTGGCATTGCAGATCACCTGCACGTTGATGGTGTGTGTAGATTTCCGATTGCGGTATATGTATTCGGTGTCCGCTGGTGGGCAAATCGGAATATGCGTGCCATCTATGCAACCGATGATTTGGGGAAATTGTGCCATCTGGTAGAAGTCAGCTTTGGTTTGTAGCAGTTCTGCGTGGGTTGCAGGGAATGAGATGTATTGGTCCATCCTGTCTATCATGGCGTCAAGGAATATGTGGAAGAACCTTGACAGGCAGCTCTGGCTCACCCCTCCTGCTGCTGCTACTCCACTTTGATAGCTGCCAGACGCTACCAGGTGTAGGCTGCATAGCACCTGGACGTGCGCAGGGATGGCGTGTGCCCTTGGGGTGTGGTGGTCCAAGTATGGCTTAAGGTCCCTGATGATCTCAAGTATGGTGTCAGAGTCCAGCCTGTATCTCTGTAGGATCTCTGCCTCAGTGAGCATGAACAGGGTTATCCTCTGTCTGTAGACCTGTTCATTTCTTAGCCATTCCCTCTGTCCTTCCTGCTGTAGCCGTAGCCGCCTCGCAATGATATAGAAAGCTGCCATCCTGCAAGTTGCAATGCATTTTGGGACTGTTTATATGGGTTGGAGTTGGTTACCACCTGATTGCAATCCATGGTAAATACCGAGTGAATTCTACCGATTTTGAGCCGATTTCGGTGTTTCTGTGCCTCCCTACATCTCCCCAACTGTCGGAATCGGGGAATTTCCCGATCGGAGATTCATACGAATCGGCATGTTTTCCGATTCGGCTCATGTCCGAATCGGTATTTTTTCCGATTCGGTACATGGACCGAATCGGTGATTTTCCGATTCGGTGTCACTAACGATTCGGTTCTTGGACCGAATCGGTGATTTTCCGATTCGGTGTCACTAACGATTCGGTTCTTGGACCGAATCGGTGAATTTCCGATTCGGTGTCACCAACGAATCGGTACAAGGACCGATTCGGTGATTTTCCGATTCGGTGTCACTAACGAATCGGTACAAGGACCGAATCGGTCTTTGTAACCGAATCGGTGATTTTCCGATTCGTTACATATCCGATTTTCGGTATGTACGTATCGGATTCTTTCCCATTCGGTACTCATTCCGAATCGGTTTTCTATCCGATTCGTTCTGTTTTTGGTTCCCTACATCTCGATGGCTGTTTACCGATCGGTAAGGGCCAAAAATCGGTATTTTCGGCCAATACCGATCGGTAAAGCCCTACCTACATCGGGCCCTTTGAGTATAGCGGGAGTGGGAAGCAAACTACTTACTGGTACCGGTCTGAAGACTAGGGGATGAAACTGTGAGTGTAAGTTGTGAATTTATTGCTGTAAAGTGATGTGCTGTGGGTGCTGTAGGATACTGGATGCTGTAGCATACCTGTGTAAGTAGTGTTAGTATGCGTTTATACTATACAGGGAGTGGGAAGTGAATTTCTCACCCCTACCGGTCTGAAGACTGGAAAGAAGTGTTTTAGCAAGCAGGAATAAAGAACTAATCATGAAGAATATAATGCAGAATGTTGCAATGGCACAGAAGACAAATGATGAAATGAGGTGTGTCTAAGAAAGTGGCTGTGTATAATAAAGGGATGGACTATGAAAATTATAGAGAAAGTATCTTTAGGGTAGTGCCATAATTGGACCAAATGGTGCAAGAGCTAGGGCATCCAGCTGATGCAAAGTTGAACCACGTCTGCTGTATTCAAACGTAAGCTCCTGCATCAGTGAATGCCATATTACATGTTACAGTTCCATGTGACATAAACAATAGCTATTACACTCGAATGACTCTAAATTCTATAAGGAAAATAAAGGTAGGATACGATTACCACATGTATCCTTTAAGGAAAAGAAAGAAAAAAAGAAATTGCAAAATGTAATCATCAAACTTTTTAGGTACACTGGCAGTGCTTTTTTGTGACACAAAATTCTCAACAGTAGAACAGTCAGCAATCTGTTGTACAGTAAATTTAATGTGGTGCGTGTCAGAATTGGTACTAGTTCTACCCACATTGGAACTTTGAGGATGAATACAAACATTGCGCTTGTAAAAAGCACATTCTGTATATTTCTAGTGAAGCCATAAATTATTGTCTTCAGCTGTTTAAAAAAAACTTCTTGTCTAGAGAGATAAGGCATCGAGCTGAGAGAAAGTCCAACCGCTTCTGCTGTAGTCAAATCGAAGCTCCTGCATCAGTGAATTCCACATTACATGTTACAGTTCTATGTGACATACAAAATAGGTATTAGACATGAATGACTATATTGTATAATGAAAATAAAGATATGATACGATTATCACACAGTGCCAACCAGTTCCTAAACAAAGTCGTCTTTTTCATTTTTATCGTCAGGTTGTGAGCAGAGGCTGAGTATGAGTACATTTGTGTGAAAGGGTTTCATGAATAACAGGCAGACAGAGAGGCGCGTGCACAAAGAATAGACGTGGTTTCTAAATGGGTGTCAGGTTTAGGGTAATTTAGCAAGTAAATATCGTATTTGCATAGGCCACACATCACTGATCCCTGGTTTGAGTGGAGACATAAGGGGCAATAATGAAGATAGAGTCCAAATGTCTGAGTATACTTAAAAAGTTATTAAATCAAAGTGGTAGGATTGAAGTGTATTATAAAAATGTTGAAGGAAAAAGCAAAAAAGATGGAAAAAATCCATCCAAGAATAACATGAGTTTCTTAAAAGTCTTAGAGATTGCAGTCCAGGATTTCTTCAGCGGCAAGAGATGCATAATGTTCCAAGAGCCTATTGTTGCTATCGTCTGAAAAATGTGTAGTGATCCAATTCATATCCTCGAAGAGACAGCAATGTTCCTCGAATGTTGGAGCAGCAATTTGAATAGGGAGGCAATCCGCGATGTTGTGAAAGGTCGCACGTTGCAGGAGATCTTTCGCGGCTGCGTAGAAATCCAATTCCATCATGATACCTTTTTGCATTGCATTCGCCATTGCTCCGCTGCCAGAACAATCACGTTGATGGTTTCCAAGATACTGTATTACCTGCTGGATATCGGGAGAGATTGTTGGGATGTTGGCATGGCATAGATCCATTCACCAGTCGAATGGGCAAATTTTGCAATTAAACAATGGTTGTACGCATATTGCATAAGTGTAGATAAATGTTATGTTATAGCTGACTCTGATAATAGATAGTGGTAGGTAGCCAAAAAGTATTTCAATTTTTTTACTGTATTAATGTAGCTAGGCATAGAGTCGTATTCTGTCTGACATAGTTGTTACCACAGAGAGCGTAGCCATTTTTTACAAGCAGAAATAGTAGTAGGATGGCCGCAAGGAGAGCGAGAATTAATTATGGGCACTGTTCTTGTTATTCCAGAGATGATCGGATAAATGAAGTGTGGTATTAAAAGAAGAGCACTTTGAAAGTATGTTAGAAGGCTGTAGGAGACCGTGTTAAAAAAGTGTGCCAGACCTTGAGTGTGAGATGTGTTGAAAATTGTGTAACAATACGCAAAGTGTAATTGGCGCTTCGTATTTAAAAGGGAGTGTATTTTACTTGAAGTTCGATATATCTGCAGTCGATAAATTTATTTTGTGGAAGTGAGGACGATTTCTGTTCTGAACAAAAGAGCTTTTAGTTTGGTTTGTTTCATGAAATCTGTTTTCAAACTAGGGATTGATTGCCAAGTTGAAATTTGGGAGTTAGTTTGTGTGGGTGGGAATTTACTTGGTTTGAAACAGTAAGGACATGCGGTATGCCAGCTCACATTCCGTAGGAGTGCATGTTATTGATAAGCAGATAACTGCCGTTAGAAAGCTGTGTGAATGTTGGTCTGATTGTGGGAGTTGGCGTACTTTTAAGAAAGGAAGCAAGATTGGGGGCTGTAAAGCTTAGAAGAGCCGTGTAGTTGGACATTCTTGGATAGTAATGAATGACTGCCATTGTGGTCGCAGTTTTCACCTGTGAGAAAAACTTCTGTATGCTCTTTAAGACAGCGATATGTAAATGGGAGAAACCACTGCTCGTGAATAAACGCTCTACTTTATATAATCATATTGAACATGACAAACAAAATGTACTCCTAGCAGACACAGCAACACTACGCGTGAATGATGTTTTCAGCATGATGGTATCCAGAAACCGTCATGGCCGCTGCAACGCATATATGCAACACAGGTCACATTTAGACACAGCCGTATGTGAAAGAGGGCCCACCATGTGCTGGAGGAAGCTCCTTGGCCGAGATCTACAACCTCGGAAGGCTCTTGAGATTAACGCTGGCTACCACAAAACAGGCACACAGCACCCAGCCTGAGGCCGAGGAGCGTGGAGTGCTCTGTATACTACTAACACAGTAGTCTAACAGGTACCAACAGTGGAACAGTGTTTTGATACCATAGTGGGCGATGCTAGAACTGTATCTGAGATTGGAGATGAGGGTACTCCCTTTGACCAGGTGCAACCAACTCTAGGTCTCAACAGTGGAACAGTGTCTTGATCCTAAAATGGAAGATGTCTGATATTACCTGCTGCTTGGTTTTCACAGAGCTCCCTCCAGTGAGGGACATTAGACTTTGTGCTTCCGTAGTTAACTGTTGCACGTGATTATTGGGCTTGGTTGACTGCAGTCGCTGGACTACACCGCGGTACAGCAGGTCTGAAAAGTGAAACAGGTCTTGATCATACGAATGAGGATATCAGAAGTTAAAGTCTGTGATGATTTGTGTGTATCCCCTCCAATCAGGTGCAACCAAGTGTAGGTCTAACAGTGGAACGTGTCTTGATCATACAGTGGACGATGTTAGAACTGCATCTGAGAGTGGAGATGAAGGTACTCCCTTCGGCCATGTGCAACCAACTCTAGGTCCCAACAGTGGAACGGTGTCTTGATCACATAATGGAAGATGTCCGATATTACCTTGTGCTTTGTTTTCACAGAACTCCTTTCGTTGAGGTGCATTAGACTCTGTGCTTCCGTAGTTAACTGCTGCACATGATTATTAGGCTTGGTTGACTGTAGTCGCTGGAATACAGCGAGGCACAGCAGGTGTGAACAGCGAAACGGGGTCTTAATTTTATGATTGAGTGTTAGAACTGGGTGTCTCTAGTTGGCAGAGGTAGGTACCACTGTCCCTTGCTTCTAGTAGGGGTAAGGAGGAAACACTCTTAGATAACATCTGCCCAACCCCTGGGTAGCTTGGCATGAGCAGGTAAGGCTTATCAAAAGCAATGTGTAAAGTATTTGTACCAACACTCACAGTAACACAGTGAAAACACCACAAACTGACTACACAACAGTTTAGAAAAAAAGGTATTTAATCTAAACTACACAAGCCCAAAACGACAAAAATCCAACATACACAGTTCAAGAATATGGTTTCAAAAGAGTTCTTGCATCACTCCTGAGACCCTGGGGAGGCGATGGAGAAACCCCGCTCGATGTAGCGGGCATGCTGCGGTGACTCCGGTCTGGACGGGGAGGGATGCAATACCTTGCGTGGATTCTGGTGCACAGGTTTTCGTGGATGCGGCTCACAAAAGGGACGATGCGGCGATCTGTGGGGCAGCGACGATCTCTGGTGCAGCAATGATGCGCGGCTCAGTGACGATCTTCTACTCTTGCAGCCCCTCGATGCGATGGCTCTGCGAAGACTCTCACAGTGACGTGATGCAGTCCGCAAGCAATCGGTGCGATGATCTCACCCAGTGATGGCAGGCTCTGCGACGATACTCACAGCGATGATACTCTTCCAGCACCGGTCTGGTGCGTCCCGCAAACGAAGGATGCAACGGCTCTGGCAGTGGCGACAGGCGCTGCAACGATCTTGGCCTTCCTAGCGGCGGGAATTTCCTCGCACTGACGGGGTTGCGCTCCGCAAGAGAGCAATGCAATACACTTTGCAGAAAGTTCCTTAAAGCTTGGTTTCCAGCTTCCAAAAACAAGTACAACTTAGAGAGGCACCACCCATGGACCAAGCACTCCAGGAAGGACAAAACTCTCTCAGCAGAGCTCAGGGAAGCTGGGGGTGAAGTCCTTTTGTTCCTGGGACTTCTTAACAGGAAGCCAGCTCTTCTCAGGCCCTTGGAGATTCCTTCAAGCAAGGGGACACAGCACAAAGCAAAGCCCTTCCCCTCTCCTCGGCAGCAAAGCAACAGCAAGCCAGTCCAGCAGAACAACAGCACGACAGTCTTCCTTCTTCAGTTTCAGCGTTCTCCTTGGCAGAGGTTCCTTCTTGATTCCAGGATGATCTAATTTTGTGTAGTCAGGGGTCCTGTACTTATACCCCATAAAGTATTTGTTCCCTTTGTGCAGGAGGGCTCTGAGCCCTGTCTGAACCAGTTCTGGGTGTTCCTGGAGCACTTTGTTTACCTGGCTGCTCCTTTCCTTTCAGAGAGAGGGGCAGGGTCGTCAGCCGCCCAGCAGGAGGTGGAGCCAGCACTGTGGAAGGCAGGCCCAGCCCTATTCAGGCCCAGGTGCTATCACCTCCCACTACTCAAGATGCAGATGCAGTCATTCAGCCTAGGTCTGACTCAGCCAGCCCCCTGGGGATCCCCAACCCCTGTCACTCTCAAACCAGACAATCAATTCACAAACAGTCCAAGGCACACAGAAAGGTCAGACAAGAGAACAGCAACTTTCTAAAAGTGCTGTTCTCAAACAGAGGATTTAAAAACAACCTTTCCTAAAAGATGTGTTATTAAATTCTGAGTTCAGGGATACCAGACTTTTATGTCCTACCTTGCTCCTATGGGAAGATATGGTTGTAGCCACTGTAGCCAGCATTCCCCATGATAGCCTATGGGCAAGGTAGCCTTACAATAGTGAAAAACAAAAGTTGCTGTAATTCACTACCAGAGCATGTCAACTGCACTATTACATGTTCTACCTACACATACCATGGGCCTTCTATAGGGGTGACCTAAGTGCACAGAAAGGGACGGGTTAGGCCTGGCCAGTGGGGTCACTGACCCGGAGGACATGGCAGTTCACAGACTGCACACAGGCACTGCGGTGGCAGGCCTGAGACACAATTTTAGGGCTACTCATGTGGTGGCACAATCAGTGCTGCAGGTCCACTGGTAGCATTTGTATCACCAGCCCTGGCACACTTAGTGCACTTTACTAGGGACTTCTAGGTGATACAAATATGCCAATCTTGGATAACCAATTACAATCACAATTTACACACGGAGCACTTGCACTTTGACACTGATCAGCAGTGGCAAAGTGCCCAAAGCATCTAAACCAGCAAAAACGAAATCCAGCACAGCGTCAAAAAATACAGGAGGTACAGGCAAAAAGACATGGGAACCCACGCCAAAGATGCCAGGTCTAACACGTGTCCCCTCCAGCTGAAAGTGGGGAGAACTACCCACCCTCTTGGGAGTTCTCTTCACTAAGGCAGAAGAATCTGGACAGACCATTAGCGTTGGCGTCTTCTGTACCAGGGCGGTGTTCCACTGTAAAGTCCATTCCCTGTAGGGAGATGGACCACCTCAACAGTTTTGGGTTCTCACCCCTCATCTGCATCAACCATCTGAGGGGCGGAACCCGGAAGTGAGTTCCAAACAAGTATGGCCTCAGCTTCTTCAGAGCCCAGACCACAGCAAAAGCTTCCCTTTCAATTGCACTCCACCTCTGTTCCCTGGGAGTAGTCTCCTACTAATGAAAGCTACAGGTTGGTCCCTGCCCTTGTTCTTGATCTGTGAGAGTACTGCTCCCACACCATGCTCTGAAGCCTCTGTCTGCACGGTAAACTCACTGGAGAAGTCAGGTGCCTTGAGCACCGGTGCTGTACACATGGCAGTTTTCAGGGCATCAAAAGCAGTTTGACAGGTTTTGGTCCAATTCACTCTCTTAGGCTCCACTGGCACCCTTACCCACACTTTCTGCCCAGGTTGAAATTCGACCAGAGTGGTATTCTGGTTGTACCATATTTTCATTTCTTCCTGGCTAGCTTCAAGCTTCTCCTGTGCGAGCTTTCTGAAGCGTTGTGTCTGGTTGCGGATGCCAGCACGTAGCTGAACACATCCTGGGGTGTCTTCCGATGGGATTTGTCCCACCCCTCCTTCACCAGTGTGAGAGGTCCTCTAACAGGGTGGCCATACAGGAGTTCATAGGGACTGAACCCTAAGGACTTCTGAGGCACCTCCCTGTAGGCAAACAATAGGCATGGTAAAAAGACGTCCCACTTCCATCTCATGGGCTCTGCTAGGCCCATAATCATACCTTTCAGGGTGCAGTTGAATCTTTCAACCAACCCATTTCCTTGAGGGTCGTAAGAGGTGGTAAACTTATAAGTTACCCCACACTCCTCCCACAGAGACTTCATGTACCTAGAGATGAAGTTGGTGCCTCTATCAGAGACTATCTCTCTGAGGAACCCCACACAGGAAAAGATCCCTATCAATACCCGGCCCACCACGGGTGCTGTGATTGTCCTGAGAGGGACTACTTCAGCGTACCGGGTGGCATGTCCCACCAAGACCAGGATGAACCTGTTGCCCAAGGCTGTCTCGGGGTGCAGGGACCCCACAATATCGATGCCCACCCGCTCGAAAGGGGTGCTCACCACAGGAAAGGGTTAGAGGGGTGCCTTGCACTTCTCTCCACTCTTGCGACTGGCCTGACATATTTGGCAAGACCTACAAAAGGTACCGACGTGCTTCTTCATCTGGGGCCAGTAGAAGTGGGTGACAAGCCTTTGGAAGGTCTTGTCTTGCCCCAGATGTCCTGCGAGAGGCACGTAATGAGCCAGACCCATTAGGAAGTTCCTGAAGCACTTGGATTCCACCAGCACATGGGCTGCACGGAGCTCAGCAAACTTAGGCTCACTATACAACAACTCATCTTCCCAGTAAATGAGATGATCCTTTGGACGCATACCAATGAGGGAAGGGCACTCTTTCTGCGCCTTGTAGAATTCATACCTGGAGGGCCCACCTTCTTGCTGCCAATGGGTCAGCTCAGGTAGCTCCCCCAGTTTGGTCACCTGTTCCCTGGTAGGCTCCAGGGTATCCCCCTCAGGTTCTGCTCTTTCCTGGGCCGTGGGAACAGCCGGGGCGGGTTTCCTGCACCCCCTCGCTCTTCCTTTCCAGGCAGGTCTCTGGGCCACTGTTTCAGGCTCCAGTCCTGCTGAATCACCCTTACTGGCTGCCATAGCCCGCGTGGTGCACGCAGATCCACGCAGGCAAACCCAACATCTCTAGATGAGCTTTGTGCTCAACATTCTTCCATGGAGAACTCTCCAGGTCATTACCTAGCAGACAGTCAACAGGCAAGGCTTAACTGACAACAACTTCCAAGAGACCAGAGACCCCCCTCCACTCAAAGGGAACAAGCACCACTTTTCAGAGGTGCACTGAGCTGTCAGCTGCCACTATAGGGCAGAGTACATTGGGAATGACCTTCTCTTCAGACACCCACTGACACCTCACAGATGTCACACTGGCTCCTTTGTCTCTCAGAGTCTCAATCTCCCTCCCATCGATCATCACCTTCTGCCCGTATTTCTTAGTGTTCTGGAGCAGGAAGGTTTCCTGGACCCTCTCTTGGTCTCCTAAGAAAACATGGGTCAACTGCTAGTCCCTCCTCCCCTCTAGAAATCAAATCCTCGCCCAAAGCTACACTTGCTAACCCTGGGGCTGGAGCACCAGTGGGTGCTGGGGATTTCTTAGGGTACCTATTGATAACATGTCCCACCTCATTGCAGTGATAGCAGGTAGGGGGACCTCTGGTATCCTTTCTGACTCTAGGGGGCCATGGCTGGTTGGATTTGGGGGGTTGATACTCCTTTCCCTGGGAACTACTTTGGGGCCCTTGTGAGAACTCCTTTTGGTTACCCTTGTCCCCCCCACTCTTCTGCTGGGGACCCTGCCCACCTTTGGCTGTTATACCCACAATTCCTCTGTGGACCCTGGTACTCGTCCAGTGGTCCGCCTCCTTAGCAAGGTCAATGGGGTTAATCAGTTACTTTGCTGTCCTTCATTCAACTTTCCAGTGCACGCAAGCACAAATTCACAGACTCCATCCAAGTATCAGACTCTCTCTTCTTAGAGTTCCTAAACTACAGTCTATACTGCTCTGGGGTAAGTCCATACCTGAGACATAGGGCCTCCTTAATATTGGGGTAGGTCATGGTACCTTCTAACTCTAAGGGCTCTAGAGGACTCCTCACAGAAGCCTCAAAATGTTTCCACAGCCCCCCACCCCCCCAATGCTGTTCAGGCACACCATTCAGTCTCAATGCAATCTCATAGGAAGTAAACCAGGCATAAATATCCTCACACCTATGGTATTCTATGGTATTTCTGTATCAGATCCTTGGGAATATATGTTACCACCCTGCACTGGCTGTGCGCTGCAACCATTTGAACTAGAATCCACCTGCTTGGCCTTGATATCCAGTTCTCTCATTCTCATTTCATGAGGCAAAAGCAATTTCTTCTCCTCCAGGCCACGGGCATTTTTGCTCTCCTCAGCCGCCCTTTCTTTTTCTACCTCCAATTGCTTCATTTTAATTCTCATGATTTCAATTACATGGTCTCTCACTTTTTGATTTTCTTCTAACTCTTCTGGGGAAGGACCCGGGCTGGAGTGGTTGCTGCCAGCCCTTGAATTTGGTCTGCCCACTGGCAATTCATGGGGCTGAAGCCTCTCCCTTCCACTTGCATCATTTCCTTCTTGGGCCTCCCACCAGGCCTTCAAGATTCTCTGCAGCGCATCCTTTCTGAAGCTGCTTTTAATTGGGCACTCAAACTTGTGACAGAATTGCTGAAGCTCGTTAACTTTTAGGAATAGAAATCTTCAATAACAAACTCTAATTCTGCTACTCCCACACTCGGTGCCTTTCCATTCAGGGACATGCTGCTTTGAAGAGTTACTAAAAAATAGAACCAACTAAAAAAAACGGAGTATGCGGTGGCGTAGTGGTCTGCACTCACTAGTGATGTACACCAATCACTGTGGGTGTAGTACAAATACAAGTTCAAATCCCACCAATGACCAACAATGTTAGAACTGGGGGTCCCTAATTGGGACACTGGCTTTTAGTCAGGGTTAAGGAGGAAACACTCTTAGATAACCTCCTCTCACCCTCTTGGTAGCTTGGCACGAGCAGGCAAGGCCTATCAAAGGCAATGTGTAAAGTATTTGTACCAACACTCACAGTAACACAGTGAAAATACCACAAACTGACTCCACAACAGTTTAGAAAAATAAAGGTTTTTATTCTAAACTACACAAGACCAAAACAACAAAAATCCAACATGCACACTTCAAGAATATGGTTTCAAAAGACTTCTTACAGTTGAGTTAAAATAATCTACAGTTGTGTCACGTTTTAGCCAACAGTACCTTTAAATGCGACAAAGTTCCAAGTGAAAAGCTGCAGCAATGAAAAGCAAGTGATGTGTCACTCCTGAGACCCTGGAGAGGCGAAGTGACAACCCTGTTCTATGTAGCTTGCGTGCTGCGGTGACTCCGATCTGTACAGGGAGGGATGCAATACCTTGCGTGGATTCCGGTGTGCAGGTTTTCGTGGAAGCGCTTCACAAAAAGGACGATGCGGCGATCTATGGGGCATCGACGATCTCTGGTGCGGCGACGATGCACGGCTCAGTGACAATCTTCTACTCTTGCGGCCCCTCGATGTGATGGTTCTGCGACGACTCTCCCAGCGACGTGATGCGGTCCGCAAGCAAGCGGTGCATCGATCTCACCCAGTGACGGCAGGCTCTGCAACGATACTCGCAGCAATGATACTCTTCCAGCACCGGTCTGGTGCGTCCCACAAATGAAGGATGCAACGGCTCTGGCAGCGGCGACAGGCGCTGCAATTATCTAGGCCTTCGTAGCTGTGGGAATTTCCTTGCCCTGACGGGGATGCACTCTGCAAGCGAGCAATGTGATAAACTTTGCAGAAAGTTCCTTAAAGCTTGGTTTCCAGCTTCCCAACTCATGTACAACTTCCAGAGGCACCACACATGGGCCAAGCACTCCAGGAAGGAGAGAACTCTCTCAGCAGAGCTCAGGGAAGCTGGGGGTGAAGTCCTTTTGTTCCTGGGACTTCTTAACAGGGAGCCAGCTCTTCTTAGGCCCTTGGCGATTCCTTCAAGCAAGTGGACACAGCACAAAGCAAAGTCCTTCCCCTCTCTTTGGCAGCAAGGCTACAGCAGGTCAGTCCAGCAGAGCAACAACAGGACAGTCTTCCTTCTTCAGTTTCAGCTTTCTCCTTGGCAGAGGTTTCTTCTTGATTCCAGAATGATCTAATTTTCTGTAGTCAGGGTTCCTGTACTTATACCCCTAAAAGTCTTTGTTCCCTTTGTGCAGGAGGGTTCTGAGACCGGTCTGAACCATTTCTGGGTGTTCCTTGAGCACTTTGTTTTCCTGGCTTCTCCTTTCCTTTCAGAGAGAGGGGCAGGGTTATCAGCCGCCCAGTGGGGTGGAGCCACCACTGTGAAAGGCAGGCCCAGCCCTATTCAGGCCCAGGTGCTATCCCCTCCCACCACTCAAGATGCAGACGCAGTCATTCAGCCTAGGGCTTACTGAGCCAGCCTCCTGGGGGCTCCCCAGCCCCTGTCACTATCAAACCAGACAGTCAATACACAAACAGGCCAAGGCACACAGAAAAGTCAGACAAGAGAACAGCAACTTTCTAAAAGTGCTGTTCTCAAACACAGAATTTAAAAACAACCTTTCCTAAAAGATGTGTTATTAAATTCTGAGTTCAGGGATACCAGACGTTTATGTCCTACCTTGCTTCTATGGTAAGATATGCTGGTAGCCACTGTAGCCAGCATTCCCCATGATACCCTATGGGCAAGGTAGCCTTACAATAGTGAAAAATGAAAATGGCTGTCATTCACTACCAGAGCATGTCACCGGCATTAGTACATGCTCTGCCTTTCACATACACTGCACCCTGCCCAGAGCGGTACCTTGGGCCTTCCATAGGTGTGAACAATGTGCACAGAAAGGCAGGGTTAGGCCAGGCCAGTGGGGACACTGACCAGGAGGACATGGCAGTTCACAGACTATGCACAGGCACTGCGTTGGCAGATTTGAGACACCATTTTAGGGCTACTCATGTGGGTGGCACAATCAGTGGCATTTGTATCACCAGCCCTGGCACACTTAGTGCACTTGACTAGGGACATCTAGGTGATACACATATGCCAATCATGGATAACCAATTACAATCACACTTACACAGGGAGCACTTGCACTTTGACACTGATCAGCAGTGGCAAAGAGCCCAAAGCATCTAAACCAGCAAAAATGAAATCCAGCCCAGCGTCAACAAATACAGGAGGTAGAGGCACAAAAAGACAGGGGAAAAACGCCAAAGATGCCAGGTCTAACATTGAGGATGTCAGAAGTTTAAATGTGTGATGATTTTTGTGTTCCTACTCCGATCAAGTGCAACCAACTCTAGGTCCCGATAGTGGAGCGGTGTCTTGATCCCACAATGGACGATGTTAGAACAGTATCTGAGAGAGGAGATGGAGGTACTCCCTTCAACCAGGTGTAGGACCCAACAGTGGAACGGTGTCTTGATCCCACAATGGACGATGTCCGATATTACCTGCTTCTTGCTTTTCACAGAGCTCCCTCTGTTGAGGTGCATCAGACTTTGTGCTTCCGTAGTTAACTGTTGCCCATGATTAATGGGCATGGTTTACTGCAGTCTCTGGACTACACAGCGGTACAGCAGGTCTCAACAGTGATACAAGGTCTTTATTCTATGATTGATGATGTCAGTAGTTAAAAAGTGTGATGATTTTTGTATTCCCCTCTGATGAGGCGTAACCGACTCTAGATCCCAACAGTGAAACGGTGTCTTGATCCCGCAATGGGGGATGTTATTACAGGATCTGAGAGTGGAGATGAAGGTACTTCCTTTGACTAGGTTCAAGAAACTCTTGGTCCCAACAGTGGAACAGTGTCTTGATCACACAATGGACAATGTCTGATATTACTTGTTGCTTGGTTTTCACAGAACTCCCTCTGTTGAGGTGCATTACACTCTGTGCTTCTGTAGTTAACTGTTGCACATGAATATTGGGCTTAGTTGACTGCTACCGCTGGAATACACCGCGGTACAGCAGGTCCAAACAGTGAAATGGGGTCTTAATTCTATGATCGAGAATATCAGAAGTTAAAGTTTGTGATGATTTCTGTGTACCCCCTCCCATGAGATGCAAACAACTCTAGGTCCCAACAGTGGAACGGTGTCTTGATCCCACAATAGACGATGTTAGAACTGTATATGAGAGTGGAAATGGAGGTATTCCCTTCGGCCAGCTGCAACCAACTCTAGGTCCCAACAGTGGAACGGTATCTTGATTCCACAATGGACGATGTTAGAATTGCATCTGAGAGTGGAGATGAAGGTATTCTCTTCGACCAGGTGCAACCAACTCTAGGTCCCAACAGTGGAACAGTGTCTTGATCCCACAATGGACGATGTCCAATATTACCTGATGCTTGCTTTTCTCAGAACTTCGTCTGTTGAGGTGCATTATGCTCTGTCCTTCCACGGTTAACTGCTGCATATGATTATTGGGCTTGGTTGACACTGTCTGTGGAGTATACTGCGGTACAGCAGGTCCAAACAGCGAAAGGGGTTCTTGATTCTATTATTGAGGATGTCATAAGTCGAAGTTTGTGATGATTTCTTTGTACCCCTATGATCAGGTGCAACCAACTTGGTGCTTTCCAATCCAGCGGTACATAGCTGTGAGGTGTTAATAACCACTGCCTCTGGCCTGCACTGTGGTTAGCAGGGTTCACAATTCAGATCAAGTGGTGATTGTTTAGTTACAGAATCCAGTACTTAAGTAACTACAACGTCTATTGAAATATACACAATATTGTTTTATTAGAACATTGTTTTCAATCGAGCTCCCAACATTCCAATAGAGTAGCTCCAGGCTTATAATAGCTGGTATAAGCCTGGAGCTGCAACATTGCAATGTTTCTTTGTTCACAGCTCTGGCTGTGAACAAAGGCTTCAGGGAGCCTGAGGAGATTCCAATCCCCTTTTGCTCCCTTAAGGCTTTTCTTTATTTATTAGAACATTCTACCCTTTATTGGCAGAATGTTCCAATAGCCGTTTAGCCCTACGTAGCTGGGTTATACGCCAATTAAAATCCCTCTCCCTTGTTAAAGGCCCTTGCCAAATAGCCGTTATAGCCTGCTATGGCGGGCTATGAGGATATAGTATACTTGCTTGAAGAACTTTTTTTAGATGAATTATAGGTTTAGTAAAATGACCAAATTCATCTTGCAAGTCCAAAGGAACAGTGATTAGTGTAAACTGCGGACAGGTGAAATCCCAATTCGAATTGTTTTTATTTATTTATTATAGAGTTTTCTGTAAATTATGTTGTTGCATTTTGTGAAGAGGCAGTGAAAAAGGTATTCATGGTTGTGTGTGTGAGTACTGCCTTCAATTAACAATGCAGACTGCAGTGTTCACAATTCTGATTGAGTTGCTATTGTGGATGATGCAGTCCTGTAGGAGAAGAGATTCCAGTAGTGCGCTCTGTCTGCACCACTCATTCATATCATTGCAGGCTCTGCACGCGGTCTTTGTGGCTTCACGCATTGGAAAACGGTGAAGCTTAAGTTAATGCTACGTGGCTGTGGGCCCTTGTGAATGCTCTCTATACTGCAGACAGGAGTGTTCACATTTGAGAGTGAGTCGGTATTGTAGATGATGCAGTCCTGTAGGAAAAGACATTGCTCCAGTGGGCTGTGTCTGCACCACTCATACGCATCATTGCAGGCTCTGAACACATTTTCTTTGCTTTGCGTATTGCAAACTGTAGAGCTCAATTCATTGCCATGAAGCTGTGGGCCCTTGCTGACCGCTCTCTCTGGCCCACACTGCAGACAGCAGTGTTCACAATTGAGATCGAGTCGCTATTGTAGATAAGGTAGTTCTGTAGAAAAAGACCCATACACACACTAACTCACTATGTGCATCAGATTATCACGTGGATGATGTCATCGGTGATGTCATGACTGATGTCATTTGAGATGTCATCAGTGATGTCACTGACCATGTCATGAGTAATGTAATACATGTGCATTGCGGGCGCGCGAGTTATAGTTAGCTCAACTAACTATAACTGGCGAATTTCTCTGGTTTTATGTGGGTCAAATGTTCAACTATCTATAACGTCCCTAGGGGAACGAGGCAGGGATGCCCGCTTTCCCCATTACTTTTTGCTATAGCGACGGAACTACTTGCGGCTAAATTAAGAGCACCACAATGAGAAGGCCCTCAGATGTAATCTGCATCAGGTGTTATTATCGCCGTACGCCGACGACATCACGTTGTACATTCACGACCCTCAGCAGAACCTGACCCCGATATTGAGAGACTTTATAATATTTGGGCAACTCTTGAGAGTACAAATAAACTGGGGGAAATCATGTATTATTCCACTGACTTCAGCTACAACACCTTTTCCACTACACTTTTCCCTGGAATGGTACAATGGGGAATTTAAGTACTTACGAATAAGAATCACTAGAGATAGGGACGAACTTATGAGATTGAACTACGGCACAGCCATAGCTAAAATAACTGACTGCTTCACACGCTGGGTGGCGCTGCCCCTCTCAATTGTGGGTTGTGAATCATTGATAAAGATGGTGGTGCTCCCCAGGTTACTATACCTTTTCCTGAACATCCCCTTTTATCCAGGGTCATTTTTCTTTAAATCACTTAAATCAGATATGATACGGCTAGTTTGGGGAGGAAAACAGCCTAGACTGCAATGGGAGGTGATGATGAGACCTTATGAGAAGGGAGGATTTGGGATCCCGAATTTTGAGTTATATTATATGTGCGCGCAGACCCATTATGCATGGTACTGGGTGAAGCAGCAGACATATATGCCACAAGTAGCAGCGGAACACTGGCTGGCGCATCCTACACCAATAGATGGTGCACTATATGTAGTAGCTAGAAGTAGGTGCGGGGCTGCCAATGCACTTACGGGCACTATAGCAGCTTGGTCATACATACAGCATATGCTGGATAGGCCTATGATATACTCTCCCTTGTTGCCCCTTGTGTACCACCGCGAGCTGCCTTTGTTATAGGAGGGGGTCTTCAAACAATTCAAGCAGCGGACTCAAGTACTTACTTGGGGAGACCTATATCACGCAGGCCAATTCCGTAGTATAGACCATATGTTCCAGGAGACACAGAGGACACCGCTAGATATATTTATATATCTTAGACTGAAGAACGGGTTAGGATCTATTACCCACGAATTCCCAGCAGAGCCATCAGTTTTGACTCCATTACAGCTCATATAAGAGAGAGATGCACCCAAGAGGCTAGTATCATTCTTATATCACACGATTCATACACAAGCGGAGGTGACATCCCCGACCTCACGTAGGAGGTGGGAGGAGGAGCTGGGGATGGCTTTATCTGACGAGCAGTGGGAATGGAGCTGTCTACAAACAGAGCAAGTCTCAGCCAGTAGTAGGCTTCGGCTAATTCATTATACATTTTTACATAGACTGTATTATACCTCGGCCAAAATGTACAGTTTTAAGTTACGGGAAGATGACAGATGTGACAGGTGCCGTGCAGCTGCAGTGGATTTTTTGCATTTGGCATGGGAATGCCCTGAGGTAAACGAATACTGGGATCATATATTTCATGCACTGTGAGAAATGATTGACACACCTTTAGAAGCCACGCCACAGATTGCATTGCTAGGACAAGTTAAACCGCTCCGTCCCAAGCACTGTCCGTTCACAGCGCTAGCACTCTTATTGGCTAAAAGAAGGGTGGCGTGCCGGTGGGGCAGGAGATGCGCTCCCAAGTTCAAAGACTGGATTGCGGATCTAGTAATATGCCAGGAAAGATTATTGACTCATGCGGAACTGCTGCCAATAACCTCAAGGCCTAGGGATATACTACAAAGCTATTTACTGGCACACCCACGAGAGGTAGAGAACTGAGATACAAGTGATCTGTAGAGGGGCAGTATTGATAGGTGATTTCTAGACGTAACTTAACACAATGTCAGACATCTGTATTGTTGGGACACGTATGGTGGGATACAAGATCCGATAGGAAAGATTAATCCCCCATGTTTGATTGTAACTGTACACAGAAGGAGGAGGGAGATGGAGATGAGTTATTGAAGTTGAGTTGTTGTGGATGGTCATCCTCTGCATGACATAGCTGGAAAAATTAATAATGGTGTAACAAAAATGTGTTTTGATTACTCAAATTAAACAATGCATGTGACGCTGTAATAAGTCTGATCTATGTAGAAAAGAAATGTAAGGTGCTGATACATTATTGTTTGCATTGGAAAAATGAAAACCAATAAAAAAAGAAGTTTAAAAAACTATAACGTCCCTGAAACCCATGGTTTTTCAGTGAATTTCTAAGGTTTTTTAAATGCTAAATCCTAACTATAACATCTGTAAAACCTATGCTTTTGTCGGTGAATATATATATATATATATATATATATATATATATATATATATATATATATATATATATATATATGTATAAACATATACACATACTAAAGTTCATCCAACTCCACAAGGAAGAGGCACGTACACGAGGTTGGAATGAATAAGGCTTGTTTATTAAATTCAGGTCTCTCAGGACCCCCGCAAAGAAAGAGAGACTTGTTTCGCCTGTGCAGCAGGCTTTTTCAATCTGTTTGGCGCCATATAATTTCAACTATATATAGCCCTCCCACCTCACCTAGGCTTCAATAAACATGTAAAGCAGACTTTGTGAGTGACACCCTAAATGGCAAAACACACTGATCATGGCATAAAACGAAAATGCCTAGTGCAGAAAGTATATACATACAAATAACAGCAAAATGTACAGCCATCCTGTTTGGCCAAAAATAGGAATATCACAAACAATACATAAATGTATGAATGTGGAGTGGTGTGGCTCACTGGTTAGAGGCAGCAGACCCGAGAGCAGAGGACGGCCCAGGACCAGGGTTCAATTCCCGACGCGGCAGGGTCGTGGACCAGGGTCAGCGGACTAGATAATTCTCATCTCCGTGCCTACTCTAACCAGGGATCACACTCGGCAACTCTGGGCATTAGCTTGCCTCATCTCCACAACGGCCCCCCACATACACCTGGGATGGCTGGTTTCACCTTGGAGATACCCAGTAGGGACCATCTCACAGGGAAAGCCAGCATGGGTTCCCCAGCGGTCTACTGTGCAGAGATACTCCTTCAGGAGTCAATTCTAGCGCATTACAAACCCACAATTAATTAATTAATGTGTGTTTCCTGCCTGGAGTATGGGAGAGTATCAAGATTGTAATCTCAAATAAAGTAATTGTCAAAAAGATGGTGGTAAAGCTCCCCAAATCATGCAGCCTACCCAATACTGAATATCAATAAAACATTCTTAGAACGTGCTAAATGTTAAATTCATATATACATGCAGACCATATATTGCCACATTGCTAAATGGAACCTAGTTCTCCATGACGTAGTTACGGCAGACAAGGCATTGTTGGTGCAAAACTCTTACCAACTATTACATATGGTAGTGAAACTCTAATGGGTAAAGACAGTGATACTTTGAACAAAATCATAACCAGAGCATACCGAGCGCTTTTCCATCTCCCAGTGAACGCTTCCCCGGCGCAAGTAAGGTTGGAGTTTAGCCTAACAAATCAACAGTTCACAAGGCAAGGCCATTTTATTAAAGTCTGGAACCAGATAAAAAGTGACCACCAAAATGAGATATTGTTGCTCCTATGGAGAGAAATAAAGAAGGACACTAACTCTAGTGCAGCTCTTTACCTTAGAGATGCAATTAATGAGTTTGGTGTCATGTTTATATGGGAAACGAATATAACCAAGTCATCATTTAAGAAAATCATTAATAAAACCGCAGACCACCTATCCAGTCTAAAGGATAAGGCTACCCTTATCAAGAGAAAACATGCCTGGACGGTGCTAAATGGCTATAAAAAGAAGGAGATACAACCATATCTGAAAACCCCGTGGACGGAAAAAAACGAGCAGGTGCTCCTTAAAGCGAGATTTGGATCCATGCCAGGGCTATGTCATCTCCCCCATGGGAAATCCAAGAAACCCAAACGAAATGTAGACTATGTGATACGGGCGAGGAAGACATTCAACATCTTCTGTGTACCTGCCCTGAACTCCTTCAAGAGAGGAAAGCATTGCTTAAGGTTCCTCTCAAATCACGCGGCATACGGACATGCAGGCAAGCCGTAATTAGGTGTATGGTCTCAAATGATATTGTTTTAAACGCTTCCTTTGTAAAGTTCCTACTGTTAGCTAAAAGGAAACTCAGAGACTTAATTTTTTCAAATACTTAAATTGTTTGTAAAGGTCACGAAATGACATTTTCTGTGATTTTATCTTGGGATATATGTTCAAATGTTGTTTCTTTTAGATGTGTAATGTTGTAAGATTTTAAATAATCATCACAATAAATTACTTTGATAGTTACGGCAGACAAGGCAGAATGAAAAAATGAATCCAAAGTTATCAATCACCTGGAACATATTAAAGAGAATTGGGGTTCATAACAACATCCATGGAGCTCGGATTGCATCAACTAAGTGCACTTTCGACCCTAATATCAGCCTCCGGAACATCGCTACTAAACAGCGGGACTGAAAGGCCCAGAATCCTCTATGACGGCTAAGCTAGATCAAAAGTCTGTACACAACAATTGATATAAATGTTCCAGGTGAAGAAATCATTAACATATAGTCCGCCAAACTCAGAATATTGTTCCATTTGAAGGGGCTTTAAGTCCAAATATATATATAATGTTTACAGTATGGGTATTAGTTGTACAGCCGTATGACATTAGTTTCTATGGGAGTGCATTGCAGTAGATGTTGTTTAGGGTGGCTGGAGTATGCAGTATTCCACTATGTGAAATTCCGTGGAGCTGCATAAAAACTCTGTGGATTTCTGCAGAGTTCTGCTCCACCCTATTAAGCAATGGGGGGGACTCTACATGCTTGCAGCAAGTGCCCCCTGCACTTATTTGGCCGTCCTATCACGTGCACGGGGGTAGTACACACTCCACTGATAGGACTATATGACTCTGCTTTGAGGCTGAGCGAGACTCACCTGGGTACTGTGGTTGGTGCTGCTGCCGGGATGTCCCTAAGCACTGTGATATGTAGAGTAATCAGCAACAGTAGACCCAGCAAAGCAGGAGGTCTGCTGTCAGCCGGATCTGATTCTACCTTGCAAATCCTGCCAGACTTTGGTGGGCTCCCGGGGCCGGACCCCTCCCACCACATCTGCAGCTTGGCCTGAGGTTGTGGAGCTGTGCCACTGCAGCAGTAGCCAGATGGAGCCACCATGGATCCAAGAAGGGGCACAGCCGAGGGAATCCATGAGCAGGCTCCATCGAGGCTGGCAGTGAATGGATGTTGACAGAGGTGCTGTTGATAGTGAGGCAGTACCCCTCTGTCCCTTGCCCGGCAAGATCTGAAATGCACCTCCTCCCAGCTCTCCGGACTGGAGGAACTCAGAGCACGCCGGCCTCAGCCTGCTCTCCCAGGCAGGAGTAATGTGATCACTGGTATCAAGGTGGGTTGCTGGGGGTTGTACTGTGTGCAAGATTTGGGGAGCGCATGCAACCTTGGGATCCTCCCTTTGTGCCTGCAGCTGGACTCCCTCACACCCCCTTCCTCAGGTGACCTTGCGGAAGCCCCGTGCACAGTTCTAGTACCACATAGATGCTGCAGTACCTAACATTGGGCAGAGCTTGCACTTGTCCTATGGCTAATCGAGGACGTGCCTGGCCCTGGTGCCTTCTGTATGACGTAGCAGCTGTTCTGTGTTGCCTGCACTGAGCAGTTGATTCCTAATCAAGCTGATTCCTGGGGGTGGTGAGGTAAGTTACCAGCTCACTTCTTTGTGAATCATGTTTCACAGGGTGTGTCCATATTTGGATGGTGTTTGGGCCAATCCTGTGAACTGGCATTGAGTTCCTTTAATCGAGTAATGAGTTTCGACATGACAGTCAACATCACTAGTGGCCCAGAAACTAGTATATGATGGGCGAAGGCAAACATATCCAAACACACCCCAGTGATTCATTAGATGTTGTGTACACAGAGATTTGAGTGTTACCTCTAAAGTCCTGAAATGTACTCCAATCAAATCATGGCTGCTAACTGTATCCAAGAAAAGTGTGAACGGTAGACCAATGTGCATGTATCATTAGAGGTGGGCCGGCGCCAAAAAACTCCGGTACACTACATGGGAGGCAGATTTTTTTTTCAAACTCTGCGTTCCAAACGGAGCACGGAGTAAAAATAACTTTTCAAGCTCTGCTAGCAGAGCGGAGTTCACCGCCCACTCCTAATGTTGATGTGTGTTTTTATCCCTCCCTAAACACCTCCTTAATTTTCCCAAACGTACCCCAGTTTTCAGTAAATATTCCCCATTATCCAACCACTGTGCTTTGTCCCGCCTACATTTGTATTCAAATTTATAGCAATCTGTGTGGAGATCTGTCACCGAGACAGAGATCTCATCACAGAAAAGACAGGAGAGGTGAAGGTGAAGATAGATATCGGGCTATAAGTTTAAGACTTGCATTTTGTAGTACAGTAAGTGGTACAAACAAAAAAATCCAATTTGTGAGACCAACAAACTAGATATTTTACGAAAAGATCTGAAATTAGCGACGATTTTAACATGATATGGACAAGGCTGCCCATTATAATTATATAACGAGGCTTCAATTTCACATACGGAAACCAAGGCTACCAAACAATCTGTACACAACCCACTTTCTCAATATCCTGAATATTTTTACAAAAACAGAATTATGTTGAGAGATGCAAATGTCAGTAAATGACAGATTACAAAGTGAGAATGTTGTGTTCTTTTGGTTTCTGAAACATTTAAACCGTCTATAGCCCCAGGTCGGTTTACCTTGTTACTAAATAAAACTGTTACACTTACTGTATTTTACCAGCCTTTCGCGCGCCCCTTCTGTTCTTTCTGATTGACATATTGTCTATACAGTTTTGTGATTGCTTTGCATTACCAATAGTTGAATAACATGCTGTAATTTCATACAAAGCAGGCATGGTTGATGGGATAACCTTTAATTCGATGTAGAAACAGGGAACATCTTCAAAACCCTCTAACCTGCAGTGCACAAAGCATAATTCCTTCGATGCATGAATGATGGGGCAATGCTCCACTGCAAAGAGGATAATGGTTGTGCTAATCCAGAAAGATTTAAAAATATTCTGACTGCAGCACTGCTCCCTGTGCGTAAACAAACACAGCTATGGTACCTCTTGCCTGCAGTTCCGCTCTTGAAAATCTAAACATATATCACTGCATCCGTTTCCATCTTGCTCCTTTTGTGTTAATTTTACAAAATAAACCAAGGTCAATTCACGAGTCACGAATAACCCCACACATGCACACACAAAGATGTGTTGGCACACAAACATTAGCACACACGTGTTCAGGGATTGTCAGAATTTGATGGCATTCATCATGTATTTAACTGCAGTGTGGCCAAAAACGAATATGCTGTACTATCAATATTGGGAGTTCCGCTTCATATTCTTAAAGATATTTGCATCCTGCACTACTGGCACTGCGGTGGCCTCGTGCTGTTTGTGGCTCTCTGGAGGATGCTGCACTGCGCAGTCTGGGGGTTCCTGTTGCCTGGAGTCAGAAACCAGGGTCATGTCTATCTTCAGAGCACGGGTGCAAGGGTCCAAAGACCCCTTGGTTTGAGCAGTCCGCTGTTCTACAATCATGGCCGCCTTTTCATACTATCCTCAGTGAGAGGGGAAGCGTGTTTGCTTCTGTTCGGCCGCCGGCAACCCTCACTACGTCAGCATTGATGAGCGGCATACTGCCTCGACTCTTCAATGCCCAAGTCCCCGAGGTCGTTGGTGTCAGTGTCTCCCTGCACTTATGTCAGTTTCTCCATCATTGACCCACGCTTGTCTGCGCTGTTAATGGCCTCGTATGGCTGATCATTGAGGATACGGTTCTGTGGGGTGGTGTTTCAGATTGAATAATGACTGCATGTGCCTTATTGAAGACTCTGTATGATGTTCCTGCCACTGCTCTGTATTGGATGCGGCTGCCAGGATTGGGGGGATTTTTCAGTTTATAACGAAACACAGCCTTTCCCGTGTGTTTGCTCATTTATTGTATTTTTCTTCTATTTAAGACACTCATGATATGTAGTTTCGTTTTTATTTTAAAGACTCATGTAGCACCGCATGCCTACAGAGTACAGCTTTAAACGCGTTCATTGTTTATTAATGAGCTGTTTAAACGGACAAAAGCAGCCTATTGAAAACCCGAAAAGCTCAATATCATGACGGGATTTGCAAAGAATGCGGCCGGCTGTGCTCAGAGTAACCGTGAAGTGAATCTTTGCTGGGAGGAGGATACTGTGGGTGATAAGATATCTTTTCACAACATGCAGCCAGATTCATCATTGAAAATTGCGCTCGCAAAGGGGCAGATTCTCAGAATCTGTCCCTTTGCGAACGTAATTTTTGCATTTGGGATTCATCATCCCAAATGCAATAATCGCTAATAGCAATATCGCTAAATTGCGAGGAATTGCATTTAAAGTAGGCATGAGCGGGAAATCCGTTACACCCGCGGATTTAGCGGATTTTTGGGAAATCCACAATCCGCGAATTTTGCGGATTTCCCACAAAATCTGCAAAAAAAATAACGCGGACGTAACGGGTTTAAAAGTTGAACCCCCACTCATGTAACTATTTTACAATGGTGCCAGCAAGCTGCCAGCGCCGTTGTAAAATAGTTACAAAGTTAGCTTGCACAGGAACCACTAGATAAAACAAAGCAGGTGCTGCTTTATTTTATCTAAGTGCTTCCTGTGCAAGCTAACTTTGTAACTATTTTACAACGGCGCTGGCAGCTTACTGGCGCCATTTAAAATAGTTACATCATATATGCCAACATTTCAGAAGAGCAAAGTGGGAGATTTGAAAAAAAAAATCGGGAGAATGGGGCCTTGAATCGGGTTACTGGCATGTACGGGCTTTGGAAGTGTGTTGTGTGCAGGATCGGACATTGAAACGCCAATGCGCGCAATGGCAGGCAGAGAGAGGGTGATGCAAGTGCTGTGCACCCCCCACCCGTGGGCTTTCCAGGGCGCACACACAGCCGGCAACTCTGTTACATGAGTAGGCAGGGCACATTGTGTTCGCACGGGTTTCTGCAAGTTCGCGAGGGTTTTGTACAATTTCGCAATTTGCGAAATTGTACAAAACCCTCGCGAACTTGCAGAAACCCGTGCGAACACAAAAAAAAAATCTGCATAATCCGCGAGAATTCGCGGATTTTGTGGATTTTCGCAATCCGCAAATCTGCAAATTCGCGGATTGCGAATCCGCAAAATCCGCCCATGCCTAATTTAAGGAATCTCTATTTGAGATTCCTTAAATGCAATTCATTAACCATTTTTTATTTGCGAATTCGCAATTTTTGGCCGCTATTTACCGCGAAGTCTGACTTTGTGGTAAATAGCGAAAACTTATAAAAATGCACTTTAGTGCATTTTTCTAAGTTGTATGTTACACACACACATGTCCTTTGGACATGTGTGTGCGCAACATCAGCCTACATTTTCATTTCAGGGATGCTACAGGGTGTCCTTTGGACACCCCTGGCACCCTTGAAATCGCATCCTTATTTGCGATTAGCAAATTGCTAATCACAAATAAAGAATAACTCCCCATTCATTCCTATGGGCCTAGCAAATTGCTAATCGCAAATAAGGAATAACTCCCCATTCATTCCTTTGCGCCTTTAAGCCCATAGGAATGTATGGGGAGTTATTCCTTATTTGCGATTAGCAATTTGCTAATCGCAAATAAGGAAGTTGTAGGAATCGCAATTTATTTTGCGATTCCTACATGAATCCAGTTTTGCAAGTCCTTAATAGCGATTCCTTAATAATCACTATTAGGGACTCGCAAAACGGGACAATGATGAATCTGGCTGATGGATTCCACGCTTTCAAATGCTATGCATAGATAAGGAAGTGACATCATATGCGCCATATGTACTTCCCACAATTTCAATTGCAATGAAGGGAAATGACAGTATCTAGTTTATTGTAGTCACTTTTGACAACGCATTGTGTGACATAATCAGTTGTAATGTTCGAAGTTAGGAAAATAGGGCTGTAAATTCATGTAAAAATGAATGTCTGAAGAAGTCCCATGAAATATTCAGTTCCCTGGTTTGTCTCACTACACTATTAGGTAAGACTAACTGTGCACGTGGCCTCAAGTCTCGTCTCAATGATAGACACGAGATGGACAGGCAATAGGCGCCACTTTTCAACCTACACGGAAAATGATATGACCTTTATGTGAGTAGTGCTATATATTCAATATAGATATGGCACCATTCCCTTGAATGCATTAGCGAGTTCGTGGCAGCAGAATGCCTCTAAAAATAAGGGTTGCTCTTTCTGCCCTGCCCAGAATAAAACTGTAGGCCATGTCTTCTTTGGGTGAGCTTACTCATATATGTAAAGGAGACTAGAGATAACAGCGTGGCCTTACGCATTCTTAGATCGGATGCAAGACCCTTGTCTTCTTGTGCAGTTGCTAAATTTTTAGGCCACATGAGGGGTATTGAAAGAAAAGCAGAATCTAGACTAGTTATTTTAACAACTAGTTCTGATCAGCCTCCCCTATCAAAGGCCATTGAATAGCAAACTCAAGCCCTTATGTGTGGCTGGGATGTAAGAAGGACTCGGTGCTCTCTTCCAATGTTTTATATTTTATATTTATTTTTATTTTTATATAAATGACAGTGTTTATTATCACAAGTCTTCGTACAGTATTTGTAAATTTGATCATGTTTTAATGTATTATTTTGTTCAAATTAATGAATTTGTTAACATTACTTCTTTTAATATATGTGTTTGTACTTTCTACTTTTAAGGTCATTTAAGAGAAATAAAGTTATTGAATGAAGAATGATTGAATTAAGGATCAGTGCTCTAATGCTTTCTTTATAGGTAAAGGCACTCCAAATCTGCAGGAAAATGTTAAAAAAAACTGCGGAAATATGTTTACTTCAATATGGAAAAGCTATAATTTATGGGAATGAAGGTAAAAAGTTGCATTCTTATTTTATAGGATAATTCTAAAAACAATGAAGGGTCTATATCAAACAGCAAGGGCTGCGTTCATTTTCAGTTGTCCTGTGTGTTTATATACTGCTTATCAATACGTAGGGTCTATTTCACCTCGTGCCCACGTCGCTTAAAATATTATTTGTGGGTCCTGATGAGAAGCTCAATATACCTTACACCTGCCCTTGTGCACCCGTCCTTCGGCAGTCTTTCTGTGTCAACTTTAAGATGTCACTGGATTTGCAATCTCATAACCTTTCATTAGCCATCCATTTTTATTTTCTTTTTAAAATTTAGCAGAGCACATGCTTGATGGGTTCAGTTACTTAAAGGTGATAGACCTCGCTGGGTGACTGGAAGTTTCCACGTAAAAGCTTACTATATAGGTGTCAACTGCCGGGACCGGACTGGGAACCTCAACTGGCCCTGGCAAAGTGCTTGGCCGCCCTCCCTCCCCACTCGGGGGGGTGGGGGGGGGGGGGGGGGGGGTATTTGGAGCTGCCGCCGAGCTCTTTGCCGGGGCCGGTTTTCGGCCGTTTTTGTTACAGGGCCGATTTTGCAGCTATGCTGCAAAAAACGGCCCCCAGGGACCCAAAACCAGCCCCCGCCCCTGCGGCGCACCAGGGGATTGCCCGGTGCACGCTACGGACAGTCCGGCCCTGTCAACTGCTCAGACCAGCCTGCAACTCAGCCGAGCTGCCATTAAAAATAATGAATGGTTCAGTCGCTGCCTGTAGTATTATGGTCTATGTTTTGAGTAGCAGCGGTGACCCCCACCTCCTTAGTTCTTGGCCTCAGTCATTCCTCTTTAATTTCTGATGTTTCTACAGGCCTACTTTGTGCCACCAAATTCAACCATAGATATTTAAAAAATCCAAAACTTGAAGAAAAAAAGCTAGTGAAATTTTGCAAAATGTCCAAGATCTGTAAGGATCTGTAAAATTCACAGGCATATAAGAAGTAATTTTTTTCAACTGAGCAATATGTGAAGTAGGTGAACAATTTCACTACTTTTTGGTTATTCAAATTTTTAAAGGTGGACCCAAGTTAAAGAAAGTGCTGATTTGTTTTTGAAGGTCCAACAGTAGTATGCCTTGTCTCATGCATTGCCATCATTTTCGGATTGGGCTCTATTGACCTTCAGAAGAAATAAACTAGACTACATTGATCTTACTGGTACTACCATTTCTACTTCATGTGTGTGTACATATACACTACACCTGTGGTTCCCAAACTGTGCGCCACGGCACCCCGATGCACCGCCATGAGAAGCCAGGGGCGCCCTGGACACGATATGGGAAACTGAAGCTGACAAGATCGTGTAAAGTAAACAGTATGAGTAGGAACATATGCTGGCCCTGCTTTTGACCTGCTAACCTGCCTTCAGTCAGGGTCAGACTTAGAAGGTGGGTTATTCGCTGGTGCCAGACGATAGATTCCTGAGGCCAGATGTAGGATGTTGTTTTTCAGGGATGGGCCAGGCTCCCCACTTAGCACAAACTCTTTGCCGGCCATTGTCATTCTATATAGAACGACAATGATTGTCTGAGCAGGCACAGCATGTAGGGAGTCTCCTCCAATCCTAGGCTAAGGGCCCAGCAGGGAGGCCTCTGAACAGGCGCGTTCACAACCCCCATGAGAAAGGCAAGTGCTGGGGGCACTAGAAGGAGCTCTTCTTTAACCAGGTGATGCATCTTTCTTATACTCCCACCACAAATGCAAAAATACACGAGAAAGCAAACCTCTTGCTTTCCTGTATATTGCCGAATTGCCACTTATTTAATAGAAGAATATTGCCAACAGATGCTCTGAGCAACGTGTGAACTGTACCTTAAGGCTACTACAGTCTAGCCTTTTAATTACCTTAGTGAGCAAGAGGCCCCCTGGAATGTGTTTCAAATTTATAAAGCAGATAAAATGTTTGATCATATACTCCTTTTTGAAAAAAAAACTTTTCAGACCAAACAAATAAACTGAAAGTGTTTATACCCTGTAGCTTCATAGGAAACCCTTTCGATGCTGATGACGAGCTCAGCTCGTCATCACCCACGGGTGTCGTGTGCTGATGACGAGCTGAGCTCGTCATAGTGCCACTAAAATGGCATTTTCCAGCACAGGACGGGAAAACTGCCAGCAGCCATGTGGTTAAGAAATCTCTCAGATTTAAGGTCTTTCTGCTATGTTATGTTGGCAGGGTCGGGCTGGCCGATAGGGCTATCTGCTGTTTGTGGGGCAGTTTATTGTTCTGATGACCTGTTCTTCTTTGTTGATTTCCCTGATATTACAAAAACATTGCTTGTAGCAAGCGCACATGTATGCGGTCTGCCGTACCCAGGCGACACTAGAATTATGTGATTTTTGAATAGTTACGTATTTGCCACATAATCCATCATCTGCTGCATAATCTGCAGATATATATAAAAAATAATAATAATAAAGCCATTTCTAAAGCGCCTGGCTGCACTAAAAATATTGTGTCCCCGCGCTGGGTTGTTGCTATATCGCAAGAGGCAGCGAGTTAGAGAGAACGAAGTAGAGGTCAGGGAGAAAAGAGGAAATTAGTTGGGTGGGAACAGGTGAGTTTTAATTTTAGCACGGAATCTGGTTTCTGAAGGTTCCATACGGAGGTCAAGCGGTAGTTCATTCCAGTGCCTGGGAGCCAGGTTCCTGAAAGAGCATCCTCCCATTCTGGCTCTGCGGGTGTGGGGGAGTTTGAACAGCATCGCTCCGGACAACCTCAAATTCCGGGTGGGGCGGTGAATGGTGAGGAGTTTTTGCAAATAGCTTGGGCCTTTGCCCTGGGCGATGCGATGCGTGAAGCATAGGGCTTTGAATTTGATGCGTTCCTTGACCGGTAGCCAGTGAAGCTTCGTTAGAGCATTCTTTCCAGATGCTCTACGAGGCAGGTTAAGTACCAGACGGGCAGCAGCGTTTTGTACGCACTGTAGTCGGTGCAGGCCTTTTTTACTTAGACCTAAGAGCAAGATGTTGCCGTAGTCGAGGTGGGGTGTGACTAAGGCATGGATGAGTGCTTTTATATATACTTTATTTATACTATATAGTGGAAAAAGGCTTGTAGCTCAAATGGTTCAAAAATAAAAATGCAGCGGCACATTTGCAGATTTGTGGAATGCCCTCTGCAAAAGTTAACTGGTCACTTTTCTGTTGCATATTGCTGCATTTGAATTTTAAACTGGTACTAATGAGGTGCAACCAATACTCATGCAGTGTTAAAAAGTGTAAGATTTACTAAATAATGGAATAATACTATTGCAAAATGTGCCACATTACTCTGCATAATTTGCTTTTTCTTGACACATGATTTACTGAACTCTGCTACTTAATTTGGCTCTTCCCTGTCACATAATTCCAGTGGCCCTAGCCATAACTTGCAAAACACTCATGAAAGTTTTTCTTTACATATGTAGTCCATGTTTGCTAGTGATTCTTTTTAGGGCTTTGTTAATTAAGAAAATTATAGGCACATCATGATCCCGGGCCTCTCTGGGTATCCCCACTCCCCACTATTACCTCTCCTGTAGACTCTTTTTATCCTCCCATTGTACTGCTGTCCAGAAGAGCCGTCCCTATCTAAGTCCGTGGACATACCTTTGAAGACCATGCCTTTATTAAAGAGATGTATGCTAGTCTAAAACACTTCTTTTATTGCTGAAATGTAATACTTTCATTTCTGTTACTACAGTGAAAACAATAACAACCTTGCTGACATCTTTAAGATTCTAAAACACCCCAACTCACTTTGCTCTTACTTGACTTTCGGAAGACAACAGGAAGTACTCCCAAGGTCGGACACACCCATCCCCCTACCCCCCCTACCCCCCCCCCCCCCCACCATCCCACTGGTAAAAAAAAATGGTGGGGAGCCACGGACAGCTGCCAATTCGTCCAAGGGAGCCACAGGTCAAAAAAGTTTGGGAACCACTGCACTGCACTCATGACCTGAGCTGGCTTTTAGATGAACAACGATGATTGTGGCCTACTTCCATCATGGCACAGTCTGTCAGTCCAAGACTCCATCATAATCCCAGTTTCCAAGCTGCAGCTCCTTCACTAACATCCACAGGTAACAAGTTAACGCATATTTTTTATTTATTTTTTGCAGAGTTTTATATAGCGCTAGCTTAACCTGAACCGAATTGGGTATCAGAGCGCTTTACCTAGCACCAGTTACGTTACATGAGAACACACATTAATTTTAGGCACAGGGAGATGAAGTGATTTGCCCAGAATCTCAGGAGGTTTGGCTTTGTACCGAGACTCAAACCCAGATCCCCAGGTCCAAGGTCGAGCGCCCCAGCCCAGATCCCCAGGTCCGAGGTCGAGCGCCCTAGCCATATGGCCAACTCCTCTCCCCAGCATATGCTGAAGAGAGTGAAGTCTTGTTGGAAAAAGATGTAGAACCCGCTTCTGAATCTGTGTAAGGTGCAGAACATATGATAATATGGCCCCTGATGGGCTTGTAAATATAAGACTTTATAGTGTCGAAGGGGGGAAACACTTCTGCAGGAAGGGTGGGACTGGCCTATAAGGCAAGCAGGCAGTGCCCAGTGGGCTAGTCTCACAGATCAGTGTGTGGACCTGTTTTATGGCCAGATGGATCTGTTTTTTCCTGTTGATTTCACTGATATTGCCACAAGCTTTAGCTTGCAGCAAACACAAATGCATGTTATCTCCCATAACATATCAAGACAGCGTGCATTCACAACTTCAACATTGGTCTGATTTGCAAATGCGGGTCACTTTTTCAGCTATCTGGTTCACCAATGTGGACCGACTTTATTTTAGCACCTGGGGCCTATTTATTCTTGAAGTCCGACCCTGTCTGCAGGAAATCCCTGCATCAAAACGCTGGCGCAAAAAGACACTGGAGCAAAGCTAGGATGTACCATTCTGACACCTACTAAATACCTGTTTAGTGGAATAAATGGATACAGTGCATTGTTGCAATAATATAATGCAATATATGGTGAAATAACAGATACAGTAAATACAATGTAAGACTATGATGCAAAGTAGCGCACAGCAGTGCAATAGAACCATTTAGTGAGTACAAGTAGAAGGAAAGGGCCTGGCTAGTCATGTGCAGCACACCCTCCCCCAAAGCTTCATTCTGCTGATGGCTTTGCGGCTGACCTTGTGTTTCTGGCCCTCATCTATCTGGACAGGGACAGGCTTTGTCGTGTCAGTGCAGCAACGGGAATCAGGAGACTGATAGAAAATGGAGATTGCAGGCCATTGCTGGGAGATGGGATACAGGCAATCGTATGAAATAATAATTCCATTCGTAAATCTAAGGCCTTTTTTGTGATTCTACTGGTTTACTGTGGTTGTCAGCTAGATTGATCCAAACATTAGCTTACTACGTACAGAATCATTTTATTTTGCATCATTTTCTAGTAAAGGACACATAATTTAAAAAGTGCGAACCAGGCTTCATGTTAAAATAACAATGGGTGCTTTAACTGCTGCGATTTTTAATCTGACTTCATGTTTACCGTTAAATATATAAAGAGGCTAGGCGTAAGTGCGCCCTGTCATCAAACAGCAAAACCGGCAAACAGAAGTAATGTTTAACGAGGCTTGAACAGCCAGACCTGTGGGCAGAAGTAAACAGGGCAGTGTCAGGCAAGGAAAGGCAATCCGAATCAACATATAGGAAAATGGTGGAGGAAAGGAAGGGCTGCTGTGAAATATTAGGCTCTCTTTGTAGCAATATTTCCCACCAGACATAGACTGTTGGTGTCTTCTTAGAAGCCAGCCTCATCAAGATACTGCACGTTATGACAGTTTATGGCACATTTTGTTGACCTTGTACAGATTTAATAGGATTATTAGTAGATTTAAACATTAAAACTGCTGGACGTTACATGACTGGGCACTGATGTTTCCCCATATTTCTTATCAAACAGAAAGCTGTTTTCTTTAAATGATAATAAACCATGCGAGTATTAAATTCCAGAGGGCTGTACGGAGGAATGCAGATAAAACGTAGATTACACTATTTACAAAGTTATAGTAGGTGATGGGAAATAAAGGTTACAACACATAACTATGCACACAAGAAAGGCTCATGCGCTTTTTGGTATTTAATTGCTAATTTGGAGGCGACTTTGTAAACTTGAAAAGCATCTTTGGTGGCAGCCCTGCTGGCAAAACAAAAACAAACAGTCAGCCAACGTTTATTACTGAAACTTGAATAGTAAATAGTCCACTGGGCCCGAAAAACGGCGATGGTCCAAAATGAGAAGGCGAGTTCCTGTGCAGCAGTACCTAATTTCACACTTCATGTAATGGCGGTTGGAAGTGTGTGTGCGTGAGTACCTTTACAAAGCACATGTAACGCAGCATAGAGTCTTCAGGCGGCACCAGAAGACCTGCCTGATTTGGCCTTGCTGTGTTTTTTTGAGGAACCGGGGGCCTCATTTATGAAGGCCTTGTGTCAGTTTTGCGCCGCTGGTGCGTCACTTTTTGTGACGCACCAGCGGCGTAAAACATGCGCCTTGTTGCGCCATATTTAAAAAGTGACGCATCTAGGTAGATGCGTCACTTTTTAAACCCCTGCGCCACATTATACCTGCGTCAGGTATAATGTATGCAGAGGGGGCGTTCCCCCGCAAAAAGCCTCGTCATAGTGACGCAGTGAAATCTATGAGATTTCACTGCGTCACTTTTAGGACGCTGTTGCGTCAAAATCTTGTGCCTGCCTCACAGCAGGCGTAAGACTGACGCAAGCCCTTTCACATGGGGCTTTCCCCATGTGAAAGGACGCATTGCTGGAGTTGCGTCACTTTTGTGACACACTCCAGCAATGCATCACTTTTGCGCTTACAGATACGTCAGAAATACTGACGTATCTGTAACTCCTTGCGACATGATGCGTCATACAATAAATATGACGCATCAGGAATGTCGTAAGGAGTGCGCAGTGAAAAGTGACGCATCGCTGTTTTCACGCAGCGATGCGTGACTTTTCATAAATGAGGCCCGAGGATTGTCGTAAGGAGTGCGCAGTGAAAAGTGACGCATCGCTGTTTTCATGCAGCGATGCGTCACTTTGCATAAATGAGGCCCCGGGCATTTTGTTGAAATCCACATACATGTCTTGCTCTGAGATGCTTTACGCGCCATGTTGTTTTCCCCTGGCTTCTCTCGAAATTAGCAAGGCAAAATGGCTCATGATTTGGGCAAGAAGCTTGCCATTGAGGTAATATCAACAAGCACTGGTTGTACACAGTGCTTGGTGTTCCTGCTAGTGTTCCGTTTGATGTTTTTAGAGACGGCGAGAGGCTCTGCCTTGAAGAGCGTCCATGGGAGGAAACGGGCGCCGTACCTCCTGACGTAAAGTGGTGCTTGACTCCGCGGCAAAAGTGGGGCTTCCTTTTGCTACCTCAGGACCTCATTATTCGTGAACTATGAATCGACGCTTACGTGGTTTTGTTGAGCTTCAGTTCCCATTCTTCTGTAAATGGCTCCTTTTTCAAGTGATCCAATGGCGATGAATGACAAGAGGTCTGAAGTCTTTTACATTTAATTCAGGCCTCCCACTGCAAGGATTGTGCATTAAAGGAAGCTCGCTATTCAGGAAAAAAAAGAGGCGACCAAACCTTTATGTAAAGAGGCAGGTTTTAAATGACCTCTTTGTGATACACGAAACAGTTTCTATACATATTCCAGTGCTCTTTGGTGTATTCGGGGATCCACAAACTGCCTCTTTGACTTTGAAGCTATGCAAATGAGTGGTCTTAATTTTTCATTACAAAACAGTTGGGCACGCAGATGCCTCGCAATGATTGCTGTTAAAAAAGAAGCCCCTTTGAAGGGCTGGATGCACGGGTCAAGATATCAACAATGCGGACGGCGAGGGTTTTGTTATTCATGAGGCCTGCTGGCCATTTCAGTTCAGGCCTTTCTTGTCAGCGAGCTAGCAGCTGACAGATGGCGGGACTGCCCTTGCGCATTTGCAACCTTACAGGATGGGCTCCTCAGAAATATCTTACAGTCACTGGGGACCAGCCACTTGAATCTGCTTCGAATATACAGCCTCCCGGAATAAACATGGCCCAAGACGGGTGGATAATTTAAGGTTCTGCCTTTAGACATAGGTATTCATTCAGCATTACAAAAGGGTGCAGCTGTATAGAGGGCGGCGCCGAGAGAGCCATGGGCAAACATATGTCTTCTTGCTTAGTGCTATGTTCTCACGTAAGCAGGCAGCAAGCCTTTAGGCCTGCACTTATATTCTGCGATCAGCGTCAGTTTTGCTTGTGTCAACACATATGTTCTAAATTCACGCTAGGGAAGCATCCTTTACAATTATCATTGGAAACAAAGGGATACATTTATGATGTATTGAATTTTCATCTTGGACACCAGAAATCGAATCTTCTGAAGGCACGTAATATGCGCTGATAGTGTAAAGAGTGAAAAATGATTTGTTTTGCATTATATTGGATAGAATATATGCATAATTTGCCAACACAGTTGTGATCCATCTACTCATCTTAGAAGAAAGACTTTCAAATTAATGTATTACCACTGTCTCCTTTACGTAATTTTAAAATGAATAATGAAAATGTATATTTAAAAACATGCATTACCGAACCAGGTGTAAATAGAGAGATACATTTACATTCTTATTATATGACACAGTCATTAGTTCCTGACACGTACTTAGAGACTATCCAAATTTTGGTTTATTTTCATTTCATGTTATTTTATCTTTTGTATATGGGGACACGATTTCATTGTTTACGGCCCTGATTTCGTGGTTTCGTCTGCAAAAACACTTTAGCTGTTTTTATGATGGAGTATGAGAAATGTATGAAACTATGATGAAACTTGGAATTACTAAAACATATTTACAGAACGTGTTTAGATGCGAGGTTGTCCTGTGTACAAGACAATAACTGATTTAATACGGAACTAATATCTATTTACCTCCAGCTAGACTATAGTTCTCGTTAGATTCCTGTATATTCACTACATTCTTTTCGAGCTTCTGTTAAAATGTTAAATTGATCATCTGATAGCAACAGAGATGCCGACGTCACACCATGGAATGGTAAATCTGAATGCTTCACCCAGACACTTATATGAAGGCAGGAAGAAGTGTGACATTTCACAGCTTTGTTTGCTTTTACCAATCCATTCTCTGCACCCTCATTTCCTGCTGGACACTGACAGAAATGTTGTTAACGTGGTGTCATTCGGGGATTCCCTAGCTCTGCTTGCTAATAGTAAAAAACAGTAGCCACCATTTTCTAGTCACATGATTCTCCGACTGCCAGAAATGTTACTACTGGATTTATGGCATCAGGAAAGAGATGAGCATACTAAGGCAGATATGACAAGGCTCATGGCACTGCTTGGTAGTGGGAACCATTGCCCGCCTGATTATGACCCTTTAGTGTGTCCAGGCCATGTTTTTAAACAAGACTTTGCTAACTTCATACTTGATGAATATCCAATATTAAAAAAACAAATTGTGAGCAATTAATTTTTGCAAATTCGCACACTTATATCCCAGACTACACGTAAACTGTGTGCATGAGGATTTACTTTATGTAGTGAAGACTTGAAAATCTTCAGGGTCATGCGAGCTTAGTGCGTTTGTACATCAATGTAATAACACAAAAACGTGACCTGGATAGAAGTGATGTGTGTATGAAGTGTGATTGACATTTGACAGCTTCACAGATATACAATGAACGAGCAAATTCTGCAAAGAAAATAGGTCTCACCTTTTGACTGCTAATGCAACCTGTAGGCTTTGCTAATGCTTTTTGCCATTGCTGTTCAGCATTGGCAAAAAGAGATACAAAATGTTTTTTGTCATTATGACACATAATGCACGCCATATGCATAATGTGGTCTCATGTTTTTTAGCTCTGCCTGTGAGAGTGCATGCGCAAACACGTGCTATCTTGCTTACCAGAGGTATTGTTTTGTGTAAGGAGCTTGGAGCCCACCCATTGCTTGCCATTCATTGGCTTGATTGTCACTCATCTTTGAGATTTCTTGATTGGCCAGTGCTTGCATGCCACTTCCTCTTCTTTCACGTGTGAGCATGGCCCAATTATTGATTACTTTAGTCTGATTAGGGTCCTTCCACCGTCCATTCACTGCTTGCGCTGTAAAGCAGGCACTATTTCATTATTTTATACCTTTGTGAAGGAAGGTCGGAATCTGGAAAAATGTAGAGGCAGATCATCTAATAACCACGTTACACTCAACCCCTTCCTCTGAGGTGGGAGAGGATAATCTGGATCACAAAAGTGAAGCTTTATTTACTCGCTTACAGCAGGCCATTGATATAGTGGCACCAGAACAGAAAGAAAGGGTTAGAGATAAAGGAAAGGGGGCCCCATGGTTTGATGATACATTAAGGGAAAAGAAACCACTTCTTCGCCAAGCCTAGAGGCGGTGGAGACATAGTTATGAGCCAGCAGAGTTAAAAACGTATAAAGCCCTTTTTGCTACATACAAATCAGCTATCCTATTTAGGAAAGCAGCAAATTGTGAAGAAAGGATTGCTTTGGCAGGAAATAAACAAAAAGAGACCTTTGCATCTTGAAGGAGTTGAGTCAAAAAGTTGAGAAGAAGTCCACAATCATATCTCCAAACTGTGATGCCTTTCAGGAGTTTTTCCTCCAGAAAGTCATGGACATCATCTTGGAAATTATTAGAACTCCCATTGACTTCAGCTCCCTTGACCAGACCAGCCCCTCCTGTTCTAGCAGTCAGTAGTCAACATTCCCTAGTCTTAATTCAGCGACTCTGGCAGTACTAGCAAAGCACATTAAATCAGGTTCTCGAGCGGACCCTTGTCCTCCGAGGCTTTTTCAAAAGGCTCTGCCTGGGTTGGAAAAGCAGGTTCTGGGATTACTCAATGATTCTTTAGATTTGGGCTATCTACCAACTAATCTGAAGGAAGCTAGGGTTGCCCCCCTGCTGAAAAAACCTGGGGCGGATACATTGGCCTTAAAAACTTTGGGCCTACCTCACAGCTCCCCTTCTAGCAAAAATCTTGGAGCAGCATGTATTGAAAATACTTGCAAGATATTTGGACGATCATCAATTGCTCCTTACAAGACAGGCGGGCTTCAGAGCTCATCATAGCACAGTGCTAGTGATGGTGTCCGTCCTGGACAAGCTCAGAATTAGGGCCAATAGTAAACAGTCGAGTGCCCTGATTTTATTAGATCTATCGGCGGCTTTCGACACGGTCAGCCATAACATACTGCTGAACCGTCCTACGAACCTGGGTATAAAGGGGCAAGTACATCAATGGCTAAGATCTTTTCTGTTGGATCGCACTCAGAGAGTTTAGTTGGGTGAGCAGCTGTTGGATCTGGGCTCCCTGACCTGCGTAGTACCTCAGGGCTCTGCATTATCTCCACTCCTTTTTAACATCTATTTGCAACCCTTGGTGAAGGCCTTGACCCTTATGGATTGTCAGGTCTTTAATTATGCTGATGACACTCAACTTCTTGTCCGGGTTAATAACTCCTGTCAGGCTCAGGGGTCAGTAAAAAATCTGCTCAGGTTCACTGTAAATTCGATGGCAGCCAATTCTTTGAAAATAAACCCGGATAAAACCGAGGTGTTTATTATTCCAACAAACAATAGCCCTTGGTGTGACCTCTTTTGGCAATCAGAAATGGGAGAGGTCCCAGCGGTAAAAAGCTTGGGGCTGAAAATGGATTCGGAATTGTCCATGTCTTGTCAGGTCTCCTCTGTTGTGGGAATCTGTACGGATGTACTTAGGCAGTTACGAAAACTTGTTACTCTCCTATCCACATCTGCTCTGCAGTCAACTGTTTCCGCCACTGTCATCTCTCGGCTGGACTATGGGAATGCCCTTTACCTTGGCCTTCCCCAGAAGCTCCTCAGGAGACAGCAAGTTGTAAAAAATGATACGGCTAGGTTCTTTTTTGGACTCCCTAGGAGGATACAAGCCACCCCTCTGTTACATAAATTGGATTGGTTGCCCATTAAACAGCGAGTGCAGTTCAAGGGTGTCTGCATCGCCCACAAGGCAATTTATGGTGAGGCACCTAAATATATAAAAGATCACTTGATGAAGTATGTTACCAGCCGGGTTCTATGATCATCTGAGGCTTGTAGGCTAGTTTCACCTAGGTATAGCCTTAAATCCAAAGGGGGTAGAGCGTTCTCTGTCCTCTTCCCACAGGTCTGGAATGATCTGCCGGAGTACTTGCAAAAGGAACCGGTTTTGTTCATCTTTAGGAAGCTCTTAAAGACCCACCTTTTCAGAGAGGCACTTACAACTGCATAATCTCTGCATCCGCTGCTGCCAGTTATTTCTTCTTTAGTGACTTGTTCACTTTCTCTAGGAGTCTTAGAGACCGGTTGGTGATTTGCGCTATATAAAAATAATATAACATAACATAACAAAGCAAATTTTCTTCCAAGCACCTTCATGGGCGTTTTACTCCTTCCCTTTTGCTAGTGCCTTTTTCATCAGTTCCTTTATGTCTGCATTCAGTGCTGAAATTCCATATAGCGTGGACTGGACCTGAAGGTAATGGAGCTCTTAACATGACACCAGTTACATTACACAAGGGCATTTTGTTATTAGGCCCGGGGGATTAGGTGATTTGCCCTGGATCACAGGATTTTAAGCTGCCTCAAGGACTCAAACCTGGTTCCCCAGTTCCAAAGGAGCAGGATGTTGAGTCAATGCATCTGTCTCTGCCTAGCTGACCATTGCTGTCGGTGACACAATCACTTTAAAAAAATAAATTGCAATTGGTGTAACCCTTAACTTGTTCTGAGGGTCATAGCTGATTATCGGGAAATATCCTTTACAACGCAACTTTTACCACGCAGTGCCTTTACGACGCAACTTTTACAACGCAAACCATTACAACGCATTGCGCTGGGGGGCGCTCTAGGATAGGGAATAGGTTTAATTTACTATCCAACACCTTCCCTACTATCCACGGGGACTGGAGTTGGAATAGTAAATTAAACTATTCACTATCCAGCGCCCCAAAGCACTATGCGTTGTAAAGGCAAGCATTGTAAAAACCGCATTGTAAAGGCATGCATGGTAAAAGCATGCGTTGTAACGTCATACATCCCTGATTATCATAGAATGCGAGAGTCCACTGTTAACTGTGAAGAATACACAGTACCCCAAACACATATTGGTACAACTTAATTCCCTCTAGTAGATATGATGACTCTTTTACTCCTCACTGGATAATTCCTGCCTCTCTGCTGCTGAGGTAACAAGTATTGGCAAAGCCAGTAGCTCTCACTTACAGGAGCTATTGGCTTTGTCAGTATTTTTAGCCAGGGTGCACCGTTGCGCGGCTCCCATGCAGCATAGGTAAGTTAGGGGAAAAAGTGCTATGACCTGCCCCGTCATGACTAGGCCTGGGCGTAGTGGGCGTAGTGGGGCTTCGCGGAGCTACGTGAAGTGGGCGAGAAACTACGCCCACCTCCGCACTCCGCGTAGCCCCACTACGCACCGCAGGCCTCCCGCCCTCCCTAAATACTTTAATTGAAATGTTAGAAAGAATTAAAAGGCACTTACCTTGCCCGCCGCTGCCCGCCGCGTCTCCGGGGCTCCCACTCTTCATCGCTGCCGTCTTGGGTACTAATGCGCATGCGCGGGCGGCCGCGAATGCGCATTTCTCGAAGGGAGCCCCGGAGACGCGGCGGGCAAGGTAAGTGCCTTTTAATTCTTTCTAACATTTCAATTAAAGTATTTAGGGAGGGCGGGAGGGAGGCGGGTGGCGGCCAGCTACGCACCGTCTGCGGAGCGTGCGTAGTGCCGAATTCTACGCCTGCTACGCAAAATGCGTAGAAGCCGGCACTACGCACACTCCATGCACGGAGCGTAGCTGCCCGCCCAGGCTTAGTCATGACGCCTTTTTCCCTAAATTAGCATTGGTGCACAGCAGCAGTGATGCAATTCAACATGCCTAAAACCATTGACAAAGTCTAATAGCTCTCGTAGACAAGAGCTAATGGCTTTGTCAATGTTTATCTTTCTTTACCTTTCCAATATAGTGGATGCCAATCTTGGAGAGGTGTATGAAAATGTGACTTAAACATGTGAAAATGCATTTCATAAAAGGAGTGGCTCAGCAACAAATTTCAGTAGCCAGACCCAATAAAATATTATTAAAATAGGATTTTTTAAGAAGATGGAAATCACAACATAATGTGTGGGGGTAAATTGAGGAACAAGTGGAGGGTGAAGTTAAAGTGGGAGTGGGTAAGAGAAATCAGTATTGGGAAGTAGGACAGGAAGCAATGGAGGAGCTTGAAGGGGTCAGAGAGCAAAAATAAATGAAAGCAAAGCCCGGCAGGCAGAGGTGGGGGAAGCAATGGACAAACATGGAAGGGAGTGGAGGGAGCAACACAAAGTGCATGGAGTCATGGTTATTTAAGGGGGGGCAGCAGCATATGAGATACAACAAGAAAACTCATGAATTCCAATGAAGCGCTGCAACAAAAAGAAAAAAGTAGCTCCCTGGACGCAGGCAGAAAAGGGAAAAATACCACTCAATCAGTATTCAGTAAAAATGTAATGCCCCGGAGGTGGGGCAAAACAAAATATGATGAACAAAGTCACTGCATAAGAAGCAGGAACATGAGATAGCCAAGCCAGCCATCCAATCAAGAGCAACGCTCTGACCCAAAGTACATGATATATGTATATTTTAATCTATTAGTGACAAGAGGTCTTTGACAAAAAATCAACTAAAGCTGTCTGTAGGTGAGGCATAAAAAGAGTCCCTTCAGCTAATCAGTGGAAGGATACAGTTTATCCAACCAGAGCAATGCAGGACAGAATTACTCCTGGCTGGGACAAACAGAAGAGTAGAATAAAAACCATAAAAATTGAGCAAGAGAGTAAGATAGGCATCTGAGACACATAATCATGAGCTAACCCAAAGCCCATCCAATTTATATTAGAAACAAAAGGTCTGGCCAACAATCAAACCAAATACCTCAAAATGTATCCTTAATCTTAGCAGTCAAAGTATACAACTCAGGCAATCAAAGAATGGCAAGTGTGTGACAAAACAAAAACAAGGAGGAAATGTTTCTAATGTGGAGCATCAAACTGAAATAGAGAATAACGCTATCCATTCACGAGCAAGGGGTCAATCCAAAGCCTACCATAGATATTGTCAATAGCAGCCCATGTAGGGAAGTGTGGCAGAGCGGTGGGGTGCGGGATGAGGGTGAAAATGACAAATGACGGGATATGGAATGTAAAATAAATAAAAACACGTACCTAAGCTCTCAACGTTCTTATCCACAGCAGGTTTACTTGCAGACACATTGTTAACATCTGGAGATTAAAGCATCTTTCAGATTTCTTTGAGAAGATGCTTGTCTTCTTGGACAAGAAGTCTTTTGAACAGAATCCTGTAAACCAGAAAAAGATCAGGCAAGTCTCCAATCTCATTCCTTTCTTTGGATGAGTGGAGTCTTATCTTCTGCCATGCTCTGCTTTTCTGATGGCTAAAGTACCTGGACGTCTAAAAATAGCCTGGTAACTGTGAGATGCAAAATAACTTGGAGGCAAAAGAGAACACTCATGAAGAAGGACATCCGATTGTTTGAGCCTGGCACCGTATTTGTCTATGCAACTGTATAGTTAAATAATCAGTCCCCAGTATTTCTCACATTTTGGAATTGAAGTCTATATTTTCCAGATTGTTAGAACTTTACTGCTGCAGGATGTAGGAAAAGTCTATCATCCACTGACGAATGGAATGAAGTGTATATATTAATCCAAGAAAATAACACTCTTATTGGGGTGCACCAACACCTTGAGGCAGCCAGAGTTTTTCAATGCACACCAAACTCTCTAGTTTTAGATCCTATCGGCTGTCTCATAAAACATTGGCTGCCTCACCTGTCAACCAGTCCCACTGAAGAAAGGAAGGTAATGTAAAATGCACACCCATTCAAACCATTTAATTGTCTTGAGCATTTACACCATGTGATTTTTCTGTACCAAGAGAATCTAGATCATATAGCTGCCATTTTGACCATCCTTCAGACAATGCTTAAAAATCCATGTTGTTGGTGAAATGTTGCTCCCAAAAAGAATATCAGGGGCCTTTAAATCCTTATGGGTTGCCTGCAAGTGTACTGGTGCAGTGAATGACCTAGTCTCTACCAGAACAGTGGAGAAATACCTGATATAATTAAAGAATCCGAGTGTGCTGCCAAGAAATGTTTTGGAAAAAGTGCTCACACTGAAGCAGCAGGATTACTTTGGCCTAAACTGTAATCGTTGGTCAGTCACCATGTCATGGTGGCCTCTCAGCATTATTAATTTTTTTTTTGTAGATACAAATGCCAAAGAGGGAATAAAATATTCTGACGGCATAAAGATACTAGGCTTTACTCCTTATATGTGGGGGCCATTGGTGATTTTTCTAGCCCACCACCATGGCTTGCGTGATATCCCAGGAAGGAAACATAAGTGTTAGAAGGGGCTTTCCACAAGTAGGGAAGGTCTTACTGTGCAATGACCCAGAAGACCTCTGGAAGATGGTCAGCTGCATCTTAGCATCCTGAGAGTAGAGCCATCGGAGGCTCTGCTGTCAGTAATCTAAAGTTCCCCAACCTCTAATGAGGTTATGATAAGTTGGAAAGTTGGATTCTCCAATATGGGTATTCACATGTTCAGTCTAGCTGGGCACTGCCAATTTAAGAATTGGCCTCAATATTCAGGTTTAGGAAGGAGGTATGGCTTCAAGATACAGAAATGCCATTAGGTCAGTTAGATACACCTAGGTATTTAATGCAGTAAGTCTGTATTAAATTAGTCGACTGCTCTTGTCTTGTCCCAAAACTAACCTAAACCCATGCTTACAGCAAGGTCAACTCGCACAGCCCTTGCAATAGGTAGTTTAATTTAACAAAGTTCTGACATATGACTGCCTTTGAATTCCAAGATGGCAGATGGCTTTGGTGTTTAAGGCTAATGGGCCATCTTGGGCAGGGCCAAAGTGAGAGATTCCACTGAGGACTTCTCAAAGATACAACTTAACATTTAAGGCCTGATTTAGAGTACAGCGGATGGTTACTCCATCACAAAAGTTACAAATATCCCAGTCACTGTATTGTATCACAAGTTCCTTTGAATATAATGCACTTTGCAGTATGGAGAACAGTATACCCATAATGTTTGTGATGGAGTAAGCCATCTGCCAAACTCTAAATCAGGCCCCTAGTCACTTAAATTAAGCTTCTTCGTGAATGGCAGGCCAGTGGAGGATAACTTAACATCGGCAAAAGGCTCGTTTCTAGACATCTTTATGCCCAATTGAGAATTAAAAAGATTAACTCACCCAATACATATCAGGTTAAAAACATTAATCAACTATTGGGTTACGTACACATATCGTGAAGTTGTTTGTTACTACTAGAAATTAATTCAGACTTTAAATAAAAGTGGTTACCTCACACAACATAATCACTATAGCTAAGGCATAATGCAACAGCTGCATCTTCCAGTCTTTGGCTAATGACCATATCATATTAGAATATTATGACTTCAAAGATAAGGAACAAAGGAATGCAGTTGACAAGAAACCAACAAGAAGCTCTTAAAACATTCAGAAAGGTCATCCATTACTATCAAACAAGCTGGCAAAGAGACATTGTCAACATTTTTAACAATTTGATCGATCTATGGCACAAATACCCTGAGACAGAAATGTCGGTTATGCTATAATGTGTGTTATTCAATATTAACATCAAAGTCTTTGAAATCATTACACCACAAGTTAAAGATAATTAATGAAAGACTACAGCCAAGGTTTCATTAATCAAGATCAACAAAAATGCTTAAAGGTACAGTTTTTGATTATGCATACATTTCATAATGTCATCAATAGCAAAGTCTCCATGAGAAATGCACCCTAAAGTGAGAAAGCAGTCTAGTGTAGCAGGTCAATTAAGTGAAGTGTGCAAAAATTCTATTTTGTACTCCATAGTATAAGACCAATTTATAAATAGTAATTAGGAGTAGTTTGGCAGAAGGTTTACCAATGGAAGGTAGTGGTTCCTCCATGTAGTTAATAGTTAAAGAATCACCTTGAAAACTGGGTCAATGGACGTGTACTGAGCTTTGCTTCTAGATGGGAAGATGCAGAGTTAATGACTTTAGCATCATGAGGGAAAGCATTCTTTGGAGTTGCTGGAGTAAAATAACTTACTCATGATGAATGTGTAAAAGTTGTATGTACAAATACAGCCTAGTAGCAGATCTCTCTTCTAAAGAAATTCAAACAGTTTCTTCCAGAAAGAAACTTCAGAACTGATATTCAAGCCATTTTACTTTTCCTTCTGGTTGGTGGTAATGCCCTACTCCATGGCCTCTCAGACTCCACAATGGCACCTCTCAGGGGAACCCTGTATGCTGCAGCATGTCTCACCCAGGGCCTGAAACAAATATGGCCACATAACTCCCATCCTGATCGAACTCCATTGCTCCCACTTGCCAGCCTGCATTGCCTTCAAAACTGTCCGCATCATTTACAAAACCATCATCACCAAAATCCCTGCTTATCTTACAAACAAGCTAATCATGTGTGGTAGTTCTTGGCACACCTCTAACCAGATCACCATTGACTGCAAGCTAAGAGGTGTAAAAAACACAAAAAAACAACAGGACTTTTCCATCTCTGCACCCAAGATCTGAAACAGCATTCCCATATCTATTAGAACCGGCCCAACATTGTTCCAATTTAGGAAAGAGTTGAAAACTCACCTCTTTAAAGACCACTACATCACAATGCATTAACTGTCCATACCCCAGCTTCCTCTCCTAATACTCATTGACTTCAAGCTTGCATTTGATCATGAGCTGTGCTCCACTGCCTTTTGGCTAGGTTTGAGCTATCGAAATACCATATTGATGCATTCATACATACAAACATACAGGAATCCGATGGTGAGTGGTAATATTTCTGATGTTGAGAGGCTCATATTTGACTGTAGTGCCTTTGGCAAAGACGGAGCAGGGTAGGCACTTGTGTCTACTTAATGGGGCAGAGTGAAAAGTAGATTCCTGGAGATAATGAAGATGGGCTAGCAGATGCTGTGAAATATCTGTTTTGAATGAATTAAGCATAAGGAATCACGAGTAAGGAATCATGAAGTTGGCCAGCATTTGGCAGTAATGAAACAGATCTTAGTATGAAGCTGAGGTGTTGAAAAGGGGAAGAAAAGAAAAGTGAGATATCAACAACATAGAGGTGGTGTCAAAATCTGAAAGAGGAGACACAATAATGTTCCATTTGAGAGGTACGAAGAGAACCATTTAAGGTCAGCACTAGTGACGCCAAGAGATTAAACAGCATTTAGTTGAATTCTGTGGTTGAGAGTTTGAAGGCAGCAGGAAAGTCAGGTTCAATATTTATGGCCTGAGCACAAAAGCTAGGCATTGGCAGCTAACGGGTAGAGAAAGGTCTTGTTGAAGAGCAGACATTCCAGAAATGTGTTAAATGAACTAAGGATTTGAGACTGAGTAGTAGTTGCGGCTAATGATTTGTTATGAGAGTACTGCTATCACAGACACGAAACAATGTGAGCAGGCTTTGGTAGTAAGTGACAAGTTGAAAACAGGGCAGTGCCAAGAGTGAAGTGACAATGCATGAGCAGAAAGTCAGAAGTTCTCTCATTTGTGCACTGATTGGTTAAGAGAGGGACTGGGAGGAATGGAGCCAGTATTGCAGGACTTAATTTGAGAATTTGGCTTAGATGGAAGTGGATGTGGCTAGGAGTGCTGATTGAGGGTAATGGGCCAAAGAGAAGAAAATAATAGAGTGGTTCTAATAATGAGGATATTTGGAGTGAAAGTAATTTGAAATGCCATTCACCCAGAGATTAAACTAGGTAATTGGGGGTGCAGCAGGGGAAGCATCGTATTTGAAGGACTAGAGGCATCTACTTTCAGCGAGGTCTGAGTGATGTGATAAAGCCCTTGTAATAGAAAGCAATAGTTTAATACAGGTTGAACATCACAATGTGAAGTGCTTGTTGCAAAAATATCACAAACATATTGCCCGGAAAATGATTTACAAACATTTAGTCTTATATAGTGTATAATTGCTATTCTTAATACAAGTGGGAGAATATTCTAGCAAAGTGGGAACACTATATTTTTGAAGGATGGTATTTAGTCTATGATATTCTGGTACAACGCCTGTGAAGTATTTTTTTTTAATTAACATGATGGAAGTTCCGAAACGTCTTCCATGTATGGCGGCGGGGTCACATATTCTTATTCAACAATCAGATATATTGAGATATCTGTGGTGGGGTTCAGGGTGATAAAGGTGCTGGTGTAGAAGTGATGAAATAATAATGCCTTATGTTCAAGTCATCCGGAGAAACTGTGGGGGTTTGAATATGAGTGAGATATGTAGAAACACATTTCGACTGTAATATTCATCTTAGAGATAGTAGAGGTCGTTTTATACAGCAGTTATAGGAAAGTGATTAAATCCCTCTTTTGACGTGCCCTCCTCTCCATTGCATTCTCTGGACAGCTGATATTTGGACCTCTATGCGATTTTTCACTCCTGCTTTGCTTACTCTCTTCACCTTGACCCCTCCCCTGCTTTACTTTTCATTTATTTGTTTATTTTTACTTTAGGCCACTTACATTTGCGATTTGCTGCTGTAGACCATCTGCCCCACTCCCCATACGATGTTTCCGTTTTTTCTGTTATTTTTGTGAGGACCCAGCAGCTGCACACTGCAACCAGATCTTTCACATTTTCTGATTTGCTCCCTGTGTACTGTCTGCCCCATTCCCTATTGCTTTATCTTTTTAAATGATCTATTGCGAGGGCCCTGCATCTGCCTATGCTAATGGCACACTTGCTTGCCCCAATTTGTCTGGCCACCCATGCTTCATTTTTTAATTTACCATTATGAAATGATCGTTAGTTATCTTTGAATGCTAAACTAAAAATACAGAATAAAGATGTTGCAGCATATATGTGCGCATACACAGGGGCTATTTGTAATATTTTTAGGTTTTGCCTGGGGCACGGAACTTTAGCTCCGCCCCCAGGAGAAATCTTTAGTTTTCAGTATGGGTGCCTTGAATACGCCCTCTGTTCCATTGGCTAGCTCCATAAATGGAGGCTAGCCATTGGAACAGAGATCTGTACGTCAAGGCCGGACCAGATTCGGGGGCGTTCCCGAGATTTTTTCCCTCTCCACCCTTGTTGCCTCGTCATCGGGCGGTGGGCGGGGTTTATATTTTTTTTTTGTCCACGTTTGTTTTGGCCATTCTGCGGCCGGAAGAAGTCCAGGTGAGTGCTTTGTTTTTTCTTGTTTCTTGCCTTATGTCTTCCCGCCCCCCTCCCGCTCTCCCCCCTACCCGATTGCTCGCAATGAAACGTGCCCCTAGCGTTAATATCTCCTTTTCACAAATTGTCCCCATCGCCGCCCGGCCCGCGACCAGGCAGTCAGGCAGGCCGGGGGCGGTACTGCGGGACACTCGTCATTCCCCGGCCGCGCTCTGATTGGCTGCCGGCCCGGGACCTAAGTGGAGGAAGAAGCAGGCTGCAACCGGCGCCTTCTACGCCGGCGACCGGAGACTGAGGAGAGTCCCGAGGAGCGGGAGCACTCCAGCCGCCGACGAGACCCGGTGACCCCTGCCGCCGCCGACCAGAGACCGAGGAGAGTCCCGAGGAGCGGGAGCTCTCCAGCCGCCGACGAGACCCGGTGAGTGCCTGAGAAGGAAGGGGGAGGTGTCGGGGCACACTGCCGGTGCCCCCCCCCCCCGCGGCCGGTGCCAGCGAGAGAAGGAAAGAGGCCAGCGGAGACTACCATTTCACCCCAGGACAATTTGTGGAGGAGCCCTCGCCAGCAGCCACCCGGTGAGTGCGGGCATCGGGGAGAGAAGGGCACCACTGTTCCGTGAAGGCCCTGTCACCCGAGGCGACCCTCGGACAAACTTCACCCGCCTTGTTGGATGTTAAAAGGGGAAAAAGGTAAAGGCAGGGGGCTGCTCCAGGGGGACAAGTTGGGATGGCAGAGTGTGCTGCTCCTGGCGGAGAGGGGCGGCTGAGTCGGGTCTGGCTGCAGGAAGGGATGGCTGGTGTGCCTGGGAGGTTGTGTGCCCTGGCTGTGTGTACTGTGCCTCTGCGCTGGCAATGTCTCCCTGTGTTTTGGGAGAGGGCAGCTCGCACCTTGGAGGGGCTCCGCAGTGAGGGGAGGCAGGTCGTGAAAGTTGAGCTGGTGGGGAGCCTGAGCCGTGGATTGTTGCCCTCAGCAGCAGGAGCAGGTCCCCCGGCGCACTCCGGGGCTCTCCTGCGGCCGGCGCCTGCTCTTATCATGCCACAATGACCTTCATACAGCTATGCATGCCTGTGTCAAAGATGGCTGATTAAGTGTCACACATTGATACCTGAATGCCCCTCGGGTGTGTTTTTGGATTGCCACTTACAATGTTTACTGAAGGTTAGTAGCTGGGTTGTGAAGGACGCACTTGGCCTGATTCCACACAGTGCTCCGGGGCACAACAGGCATTTCCACAACATTTTGTGGCCCCAGGCCACTTCAGTATCACACAAGGTACCACAAATTCTAGCTTGACCCCTCCCCCCTTTTTTAGTTTGGATCAGGTCAGTACAAAGTGTGCACCTTGGAATCCCAAGAGATAATTGCCTCATTTGCATACGTCTGCCCCCGAAGTAATAGAGGGTATGCTGTTGCTCTTGTGTCTGTGGCATATTACAGATGTGGGCTATGTGACAAAGAATTTGTTGGGAGGGGCGCTCATGCGCAATGTACCAGGTGGCACTCGTGCTTGCCTTGATTGCACCATGACATATGGAAGTGTGGTCCCAGTGAACCCCACCCAACGCAGAGACGGATGCAGTTTCATACAGTGCCCACTTGCCCAGGAACCCCTCACGTCTCTTGAAGCTAGGCTGGGTACACCACCCAAAGGGAACAGCTGATCCGAGGGTTCAAACAGTTGGTCCCCCTTGGTTCACATTCGCTCCTGCACTAACATATACACATTTTATGTAATCTGGTGTGCAGTCTGGGTCTACGCTAAGCACAGATCAGGAATGTAAACCTGTATTTATGGGGCCACAACACGGTCATGGGGTGTTTGAAGAAAGCAGGCGTTAGGGATGGGAAGCAGTCACATTGTAATATGCTAGAAGTAATGGTAGCCCTGATTTTTTTTCCAGACATGGACTGGTAAAGAGTTTCATAATCTAGCAGTTTATAAAAACCAATCAAGTGTCGGTATCACAGAATTGAAGTCTCTGAATCAAGAGCAAAGCCTTTGAGTGTAGACTACATATAGGATTTTTTTGACTGTCTTTTGTTGTCAAGAAAGACAGCCTAGCATCCTCAAAGCCACACAACCAATGTTGGAATATGGAGCAATTCCTTATTGACAGGAGATTATATACTGTTGCCTTAAGAAAACCGTTAGACTGCTCTGTTATGATGCTGGCACTATTGCAGGAAAGCTTCGTGGATTCAAATTACTCATATTTTAAAGTCTGCCACTCTCCGTTGGTCTTGGGCTACCTCCATACCTGGGGTAAAACACAATTGTGATTTTTTTTTTTATAATAATGCTAATATTGATTCTCCAGTTAACTGTTACATGATTTGCCCAGAATCACAGGATGCTAAACTTCCAGCCAGACTCAAACCTGATTTCTTAGCTCCAGGGTCGGGCGCTCTAGCTGTTACGCCACACCCTCGTTCCTTGTTGAAGTGAAGTAGTGTGGCTCACTGGTTAGAGGCGGCAGACCCGAGAGCAGAGGACGGCCCGGGACCAGGGTTCGATTCCCGGCGCGGCAGGTTTCTGGACCAGGGTCAGCGGACTCGATAATTCTCTCGCCTCGGTGCCCACTCTGATCAGCGATCACACTCGGCAACTCTGGGCATTAGCTTGCCTCATCTTCACTAACGGCCCCACCAGACCGCCGGGAATGCCTGGTCTCACCCTGGAGATACCCATTAAGGGACCATCTCTCAGGGAAGCCAGGAAGGGTTTCGCAGCGGTCGAAGCGCCTTGGGACCCTACGGGTAAGTAGTGCGCTAGATAAATGCCTATACATTTACGTTTACATTTGTTGTGTCCTTCTTCCCTCTCTCTGCCTGTTTTTTTGTGCCAATCTGCCCTCAGTTATAATTGTTTCCCTCGTTTTTGTGTCCTTCTGCCCTCTGTCTGCCTGGTGTTTTGTGCCGTTCCTCCACCTGAACTGAGCCCTTTAAAATAAGGCCATGCTCCAAAAAGTACTGCAGCCCCCTGCCCTGAACCATAAAAAACTGACCCCTACCTCCGTGAAGTACTCTGACTCTGCTCCCTACCCTCCCTTGGCACCTAAAACCGTCCCCTGCCATGCACCCTACAAAGCCTCGACTTAGTAAACTACCCCTTCTCTGTGTGCTTCGAGGCCGTAAAATGTAAGCCTAGGCACAAATGGATGGTTGGATTTGTGGGGTAAAGTTTTATTTAATGTGATTTTATGTAGTGCGAACTTTACCCGAAGGTGTTAGAGCGCTTTACGTAAGAACCAGTTGCCAAACCTAAGGACTTTGATTTACATGCGTTAAGTAAAAGATACAAACAGGAAAACAATTGAAATGTACTAGATGTAGTCACACAAAGAAGAGACTGTTGATTCTTGTTATATTTCTATATACATATGGAAGGGATATGAATAGATGTACTGCAAGAGTCACATAGGAATGTTAGAGCAGAAAGGTCTACTGCATATACTAGTGAATACAGTCATCTCTATATACAGAAAAAAATGAGTTATATTTAGAGGGGTTTGAGTGGGACACAGTGGGTGGATGTATGCATGATGGATGGATGTATGCATGATGCATGGATGTATGGGTGGATGCATGGATGGGTTGTTGGTTGGATGGGTTGGTGGATTGCATAAATTGTTGAGGGATTGGCTGTATATATGCATCTATCCATCCATACACCCATCCATACACCCATCCATGCATGCATCCACCAACTCATCCATGCAAGCATTACAACAAGAGCCCGCAGCTCTCTTTCGTCTCTCCTCGCCCCACCTTCCCTGAGCCCGCAGCTCTCCTTTGTCTCTCCTCGCCCCCCTTCCCTGTGCCCTGCCCTGCTATTGTAAATGCCAATGTCATTTATTTATGTTAAAAAAACATAAATAAAAAAAATGTCAAGAGCAATGCCAATAGCTCTAACTTTAACAAAGGCAAACCCATTGCATTGTAAATGCTTGTTTCTTTTTCTTTTAGAAAAATTGTTAAGCGATGTTCACTGTGCTTCCATGTGCACGCACAACAGCCATCTTGTGATGAATTTTCTAAAAGAAAAAAATATCATTTCATGATGGCCACGGTGTGTACACGGGGGAGGCAGTAGCCATCTTTCAATGATTTTTCTTTTATTTCAGGGAAATTAGAACACGGGTGCGCATACATGATGGCCACTATAGGAGAGAAAAAGCGTTGACAAAACCAACAAAGTTCCAAGGCAACTCCTGTTGGCATTGCCAGTGATTGTTCAGGAATTCCTGTAACCTAAGGCTTGTTTTTATACATTTCCTGTATTTAGTACTCTGGATTATTTGGGTCTTAAACTTCTCTTTTGCGTGAGCATTCTGGAAACAATTTACGTTGGGGCCAGTGCTATCAAGTCAGCCTTTCAAAGACTTTATTCAACGTACTTTACAATGCCTTACAACCTGGACCTGGAACTCCCTTTGTCCAGCCGTAGTTATGAGATCTCAGACCAACGAGGCTCAGAAGGGATTTCAGCTTTCTCATGTAGTGGACAAACAAGTAGGAAGACAAGATTGCCACCTGGAGAAAGAGCATATTGAAACAGGTATTCAAGTCTGACTGCATCCCTAGTGGATTAGATGACCAAAACTGGTACTCAGGTGCAACCTGTATGCAGTCTTGCTCAGAATATTGCACAGAAACTTTGAGACAACTTTTTGAGAAGATTAAAAAGAAGATAAACCAGGGTATCTCAGAAATCCTTTGAGGTTAACTTCTCAACTAAACTTAGCCCATTTATCGATCCAGAAAATGTTGAAATACGTGTGCTGGCATGTATGCAGGTACTATCAAACGGCCTAATAAAAAACAGGTATATGGTCATTGGGCGGCACAGAGAAGCCCTACCTTCTGTAGTGTCCGAGTACTCTCAATGACCAGTTTCAAATCAATAGTCAATCCTGGCACCTTCAATGCACAATCTCAGCCTGAGCGAATGTTGCACTACCCGACTGTGCCCTAAACGATGTCACTGCCCCTGCCCTTTCCATACTGCTGCACCATTTTCCTGATACATTTTAACACTTCATACTGCATTTATGTTAGCCTTGCTAGATTTGAACGCATGACCAGCAGATCACTTCAGATGTCAGCATTAAGTAGTTAACTCAGAGGTCTTTGCCATAAAATGCAATTAGGACAGGGTGATTGCAGAAGACTAGATGAAGACTAAATGCAGCCAAGGATGCAACACCGGAAGTACTTAATATGATAAACCCCAAAAAAATATAGAAGCATATGTTGTAACAAAATAGATAACTTGGTGGTTATCTAAAGAACAACATTTTAAACCACTTAGTTTGCAACTTTATTTTCAGACATACAGAAGTGGCAAGAGTAGAAATAATAACTGCTCATGAAATATTCATTACTTGACCCTGTAGGAGAGTAGGGTCTGCTTCCTATGGTTACTCCCACTTTTTTGCTGTGATTCTCTGGTTTTTCGACTTGAGTGTGGCTGTGGACCTGCTAATCAGGCCCACAGCTCAGCTGTTGTCTCTCTAAATTGATACCATGTACTTTAGGTACATACCAGATTGGTTACTGGGTCACACTTGTGAGCCCCTGTATAGTGTACCAAAGGTACCCAGGGCATAGGTGCACCCAAGGCCTACCAGGGGGCTGCAGCATGTATTGTGCCACCCCTGGTTTGCCTTCCAAACTGACACCACAGGTCTGTTCCTACAGTCTGGGTAAGGTGGTGTAATCACCCCTTACTCAGATTTAGTATACCTACATCTATATACATATATAGACACATATACACCCATAAGCCACTCCTAAGGCAGACCTCGACAATCCTGGAGGTAGAGTGCATGGTTTTATGTGAGAGGGTGCCCTAGAATGAGCTGAGCCCCTCTGCAGCTTTCGAAACCATCTCATTACAGCTGTTCTACGATATAGCCATCCCATATTCTTTTAAGTTCATTATAATCCTCGTGGTTAATGCTAACTTTGGTTTGGCTTTATAAAAACATGCCGTGTAAGGTGTCAAACACTTTGGAATACTACACCCCCACCAGTCCTTGTGGCAGGTTTAGCATTTCACCCTTCTAGAGGGAGAAGACATGTAGTTACTGGTTTACCTGGTTAAAGTTAAACAGAGCCTCAGCATCTCAAAATGGATGCTGCTGCCACCGACACAAGTCTGCCCTTCTGCTGCTGGACAAAACTCTGGCAGGGGAGGCCTGGACAATAGGTTTCCTGTCCAGAGAGGTGCTGGCATCTACCCAGACAGGCTCTTAGTGTATTGGGGCAGGGAGGGCTGCATTCAGTGAATGCTTTCCAAACACTTCCTGGGGCACACAAGGTGCTCCATGCATTTCCCAGTTCAAACCGGTTGCTGGGGTACTCAGCCACAGCTCTGGCATGAAACTTGACAAAGGGGAAGGGGTGTAACCACCCACACCCCAGGTCTACCCATAGGAGGGACCTCAGAGTTAGTCCAACCCCTAAACTTACTATAAGTATGGAACCCCAGTCCCTTAGACTTTAGATTACCTTGGATGAAACTCTGCAACATATATCCTGGACCTTCAACATTTCATTTCGACTGGAAGACGGAAGAAATCTCCCTTGTGGTCAAGGAGTCACCACCAAACCTAAGACCTGTGGCGGACACGAGAGACGTGGGACTGGAACTCCTGGACATCCTACATTTTGCTACCTGCACCAACTTTCTGAGGTATCCCGAAGATGTGCATTGGGGTGCTTGAAGCCCTAGCCCCAAGCACATTTTGCACTGAAGCTCAGAGATCCACACTCCACGAGTGTCCCATGGGCCCACTCTGTGCATTTCAGCTTAATGCATCTTTGCGGTTCCTAGTCCATTGGCTAGTGAGCCCCCGAGAAGACCAACCTTTGTTACAACTTGCTTCCCTGGTTGCTCCAGGTTTTCTCCAAATTCCCTTAAAAGGAGATGTTCCACAAACCTTGCTGGTGTGCACCGAAGCCAATCTCAACATCCTGTGTGGGTTGCGTTTGCCAAGGATTGTTGGGTCCAATCCGAGATACCGACACCAAAGTCAACTAGATCCTTTGTGGAACAGCTCAAATCCAGCTCCTGGTTGTCGTCAACACCTCCTGAACCTTATGGCTGAAGAGACAAACTTCACCTTTTCACCTGAAATCACCCGACATCTGGTGGCATCTTTATATCGCCGCCCAGATCACTGGCTAGTGGCCCAGACTCTGTCTCCTCTGCTTTCAGGTTCTTCACATCTCCAATCCACCCTTGGATCCACCGGGACACTTTTCCTCTGTTCGCCTGCAGCACTTCCTTGCAGCACTCCATTGGAATCGACGACAAAAACCGACACGAAAAGACACCTATGCACCTGGCTTCCCTGGGTGAGGTAAGACGAGTACTCCAGTGCTCCAGTGGATATTGACTCTCAAAGTGTCCTAGTCTAAAAGGGTTCTATCGCAGTTCACCTCCTTGTACCCTTTTTCTTTAAAATTGTAACTTGTTTGTTCCCCGTCGAAAGTTAATGGTAACCCGCGGCTGGTTTTAGAAACTGCATGCGTCTCCCGTGGGCCTCCTACATCCTAACCTTTGGTTGTCCTGAGTAGCCCCAGCTATTCTACGGGCCCCAGGCCTGCTTTGTATTCCCCACGCAGTTCTTATACCACTATTTTAGTATATGGTTTGTGAGGACCCTAGGGCAAAACGTATACTGTGCAACTAATTGAATGCTAATTAAGTTCCTTGTATTGTACTTTTACCTCTGACCTCTTAAAGAGTCCAGAGGGGTTGTGTTTAGAAGAAATACATATATATATTTGCTATATACCTTGTGTGGTGTGCTTTCATTTGGTACTCAAGAGATTATAAAAGGTAAAACACCTTACTTTACTCGTCTCCAAGTCTTAGCCTGAAGGCTGCTCTCCACAGCTACCCCTAGGATAGCTTTCTATAAGGTTGTCTTTATAACCTACCATCAATAAGGGTTGATTGGACTGGTGCAAGGTGCCCACTAGAACTAGTGGACATTATATACGAGGCCAACTTCTCACAGACCCAGACCCACTTTGAGTGAGATAAAGGGAATGCAGGCCTGCCTCAAAGGCATGAATGAAAGAGAATGGTGATTAACAGGTTGTCTCACTTAAGCTAGCCATGATCTTATTGAGATCCTGGAAACAACAGACTCTAAGCCTACTGTGCAGTGGCATCCTCCCAGCATTATGCTTGCTGCTGTCCTAGCTGGAATTTTGATGCCAGCATGTTCACTTCCCTGGCTCTACATACCTCAGGTTGTGATGCCAACACTACCACCTGACAAGAAAGTGATCGAGTGCGACCTCTACCCCTTCTTCCCCCATGGTGACGGTGGCTCACCCTTACATGCATAGGTAGCTTAATGTTTATGGTAGCCCTGCTCTTTGGCCCCATGTGCATTATGAGAATCTCAGGCTGTTCTCCAGGTGGGAGGTGGAGTTGTGAGCCATGTTGGGAAAGTTCAGCTTGTTGGTCTGCATGTGCTGCAACAGCTTCTCGAGTGGATCCCCAGAAAATATGGGTTAGGGATAGTTCTTATTTTGAGGCGGTGGTTGAAGGGGGGACCCTCCAGCACTCACTTTAGAGGACCAGCACTCACTTTTCCTCATCAGACTTTGACACAGATCAAGAGAGAGGAAAGAAGGATGAACAGATATACAGAAAACAGTGACTAATCGAGAAAACATGGATGAGAAATAATCTGCTGGTGTGAAATAAGAGGCCAGGGAGCACTTAGTGGTGGAAGAAGTAGGCATGTGGTGGAATCAAGACAATACAGTCTTGAAAGTCAGCAATCACAACATTTGTCGGCATGAACTGTGGGCTCCTGAGAAGAACTTTGGGCACTAGCACTTATTATTTTACAAATTTACCACAGGTTGGGGCTATGTTAAGAAAGCTCTACTTCTCGACCCTTTTCACAGTGGCAGCTTTGCAGTTCCTCTGGCAATTAGGCGGGGCAGATGACTGGATTGCCATTGTTGGTCTCAAGAAAAACATGGATTACCCCTAATGGCAACTATGCACATCACTATTAATTGGAAATATAGCTATGCTTGTGGAATCTTGTCTAATTTAGATATCTGAGATGTCTCTTACAAGGAACTAAGCCTTTGCAAATTTCAAATGATGTATCTACATTCCAATGCAATACTTCATCCTCTGTTCTGAGGATGGAATATATTTATGCACCTATATTGCCGTTATTCTTCCTCTTTGCCTTACTCCAAATCATCAATGTTCAATTGACTAAGTATAAAGCAGGTACATTGTTTCCAAGCTGGTTATCATCCATCTAAGTTACATTTTCAACATAATCATCCCATAAAGTATTCACGGGTAGGGGCTTTTTGACCGAAAGCTGGTTTATTGGCCAACACTAACCATGGCGTTAAGTGTGTGATTAGCGATACTGTAGTGGCTTATTTCACTAATACTTCCTTATGCTCTACACTTTCCTTTTCTTTGTCCTCTTCTTTCACAAAATGGTCATCATCTCCCTTCTTCTTTTGTTTCTTGGTGTTGGATACACTATTCATTTTTGATGTCACAGGTCTGTGGTAGCATTTGATCAGTGTGATGCCTACACTCCTTTGTATATTGAGAGCTTTCAGCCTGTTTAATGTCTTATTTACAGAGCATTTCAGATTTGTAGCAAAACAAATGCTTACTTAGGGAGATTTTTTGTGAGTTGTGGTAGATAAATGGTCGCACAATTGATGATGTTAGGGATGGAAACAGCTCTTGAATACATACGTACATTTAAAGCAAAAATTGCAGAACTCATGCAAGAAATAATTGACAATCTCTCTTTGACAAATGCTAAAGTAGCCCTTGAAGCTCTTGAAAAGACCATCAAGTATTTTAACATAGTAGACATATCACTATTTGGCTGATGAGTACTACCAACATGATGAAGTAGAACATCACATTAACAGAGGTAAAAGCAAAACGTTTTATGACATTCTCAGATCATTCTGCTTCTGACAATTCTGATTTTAATGCATCACAACCAGATACAAGTTCGGCATCCTATTCACCTTGTCCTACCCCATTGAACCCATTCCTTTTTTGAGCAGAGGCAATGGAAGATGGAGTCCACAGAATGGGAGAGTTGGCAGAGAAAGGCAGAGGGTTTTTTACCAGGAGGAACCACTTGGGGCCTGACCCAATGCCAAAACTATTTTTGGTAACCCCTTCTTGTTCTTGTACTACAGAGATTACTTGCTGACTGGACCGGAGATGACCCCTATATTTAATATCTCCAAACTAACCCTCTCATCCTACGAAATATCTGCTTCGAGTAGAGGACTTAGCTTTGCTCCCATTATAAGACCCAATTTCTTTAATATCAAAATTAAAATACAAAAGTTATTTTTTCAAGTTATGATTGTAATATTACTTTACTCACAACCTGTTCCAAAAACGTAACAGTGCCACAGGTCTTCAGCTACTCACCATCTTCTTTCCACCATTGGATTGTTAGCAGTTTAATTAAAATATATTATATATATCAGTAGGGTCATTCATTCTGTTAGTGCTAAGAGACAATACATCCACACAGCATCTCTAAAAGTGAGAGTATGGCTTTTTGTTCCCTGAAGAACAGTAATGATATTGTCATCAAGTCTGTGGACAAAGGTGGGTAGAGAGTTATACAAAACACCAGGAACTATCAGAAGCAGATTCTTGGCCAACTCTCAGGACAGACTGTTCTAAAAAAATTAAAAATACAATAGTGACTCTACTAAAATCATTAGTGACATTATTAGGGCCATCACAAAAAAAATAATTTGAATCAGGATTCTGAAATAATTAACCTCTTAAGTGCTGCGTCGGGGCGTTGGCCGACGGCAGCATTACCTCCCCAGTGCTGGCCACGACCATTGGACGTCCATTCAGCACTAGTTCCAATGGACAGCGCAGCACTGGGGAGGGATATTTGCGCCGCATCTAAGGTGTTAAAGTCTCAGAATTCCGGTATCAACATGGGCCCGAAGATGCACAAGAGACTGCAGAGTCCACTAGGTAGGCCAATTGTGTCAGGATGTGGATCAATTGTTGAGCCTCTGTGCTAATATGTACTTTTTTTTATCAAACCCATAGTGAACCAAATTCAGGTATACATAATTGACAGCGCACATGTCATTAATATAATTGAGATTATAGAATTTGATTGCATGTCCCATCCTTCGATTATGATGAACATACAATCCTTGAATATGAATACCCCACACAATGAGTCATTGAAAGGGATAAAAGATTCCTTAGACAAGCGTGAACAATCCTGTCTTGTCTCGACATCAATTATAATAACAATGACACACATTGCCTTGAGTTTTTACACACTCAGTTTTGTGTATTTCTGTGTCTATTAAATAACCCTTCCCCTACAAGAGCTCTCTATTGTCTCTTCTACTAATTCTCACATGCTATCTAAGTCTGTGGTCTCAAAATGAATTAATAGAAGTGATCGAATCTTGATTCATCTCTGGCATTTTGTTATTCTTTACCACATGGATAACTCTTGTCCTTTATGTAAACAGAGGACATTGAGCTAGTGTCGAATGCAGTGCAGAGCGACAGAGACTTTCTGAGCTTGATTAAACATGGATAATATAAATATTTGGCCTCTGCAAAGGCTCTGTGGATTTTGGTGATTTTCCCAAAACACTCATAATGATGGAAATTGAGGATTATCAAAGACTAGCCATTGGATGAGTTCTGGCTTCGCATCACACTGCTATGCTTTGCGATGTCACTAGCTGATCCGAAAGGTTCATTTTTCAATGTAATGAAACGCTAAAAAGTTGTAATACTGAGGTGTCTCATATAGTCATGGTCCTGCTGCTAAGAATTTTGGATGCATTGTTTGTGTAATACCGATTATTCAATATATTATTTACCCCTGAAAATGTATCAAATGTGTACATTTGAAATCAGAGACGTCCTAAATGGGGAATGCAGAATTAAACAAACACGGTTCTGTTCGTTAGAGTTCATCATTAATTGTATAATTGTTCCTAGATACAGTTGCATAGCTCAGATGCAACAAATCGCTGCAAAATCCAAATGGATATTATAATTCTAATTTTCCTGGGAAATTATTCATGAATGCAGACATTCCAATATGCATCTAAAATTATGCTTTTGGCAACATATAGAATTAAATAAGCTTTTGCATTGATGAAGAGAGCAGCAAATGATATGCAATGGAATGAAATGCAGTTATCACGTTATTGTAATTGTAAAATTTGATCTTTACTTTTAAAAAACGTAATATTTTACACAAAATTAAATCAGATATGAAAATATAGAAAATGTTAGTGGTTGAGAAAATTAAATATCTAACACTTGAACAATGCCCATTTCTTATCTCTTTACACCTCTATTAATTGCTTGAGCGAATAATGAAGTATTGTACCCCATAGTGCATTGGCATTCTGGGTATTATTTTATAATTAGAATTAATATTTTTCACCTTCGTCGGTGTTTTGATTTCATAAACTGCCACATTTGCTGTTGTTACATAGTGTACAGCAATTATACCAAAGACCCAGACACAACTGTCAACACACTATAAAAATCAGCCAGATGTTTTAGGACGCCCTAAGCAAATCTTTGAGACTACCACTCTAAATTATTACTATATGAAACCGGGGTCCTAAACAAAGGTGATCGGCTTATAACACTTTGATTCCCTGTCACTGCTCGTACAGTTTGCCGTTCCTTAGAGGCAGGACATCTGCGGTATATGAGAAGCCCTTTTAAGGTAACTTGTACCACTCAGTACACTTAATAAGAGAGCATCAGCACTTCTCAGGTGCAAACAGGTACTCTAAGTAATGATTACCTGCACTTTTATATTTCCATGTAACGCACTGACTATGTCTGCTGGAGCTATCAATTCAAATGCGCAAATGCTTTTTTTTCAGAAGAGACTACTACTACAAAATATGAGGAAATAGACCTTTGCGACGAGAGACAACAGAGAACATGGTTTCCTTTAGAATTACGGGCTACGTTGCTTGTGACGTCAGTAATTGATACATTAATTGAAACGGAGCTCCGAGCTCTTTGTCCACGCGACCGAATAAAACAAATCAGCAGCAGCGCAGCTGTACCGGCGCCCGGCGAGAGCCCAGCAGGGGAAGAGCCGCCATTGGTCCCGTAAAGTTAATGGAGCAGCTTCAGATGTCCCATCGTGCTCCCTCCCCCCTTCTTATCCCACATTCCCCTTCAAGGGGAGCTGGAGGTCTTGATTAAAATACAGTCTTTTCAGCTTCCAGTGGGTGAAGCCGTGCCCGCGAGAGGAGACTCGAACTCCCGGCAGAACTGGGGGCAGGACTGAAGGGGGCGGAGAGAAAGTTTGGAGGCTGCATCGCGAGGGCATGTACACGTTGACCCATTCACTGCGTATGAATCTATTTCCGAAATAATAATAATAATTATTATGTCTCGAACATATTAGCTTCAACCTGTAGGATCAAACCAGGATAGAAGTCGTACAACAAGGATCAAATATACATTTCTGTGTGATGTCCTTTCGGTTCATCAAACGTTTCACAGCTTTTTCAGGAATCATTAATTCTATTTCACAAAGGGGACAACAGAACCACCGAGGGGCACATTTACAAGAGGGTTGCACCTCCAGAACTCCACTTTTACTGATGTTCCAGTGCAGGGCTGGCTTTAGGGCAGGTCAACTGGTGCGATGGGCACTTATTCCCGGTGGTAGTGAGAGAATACGCTGAAGAAGCCTTGAGGTGTGGGGGCGCCAAACATGATTCTCGCACCGTGCGTCACCAGAACTAAAGCCAGACCTGTTCCAGTGGCGCAATGCCCTGCACCATATTTGCAAAGTGGCATTAAGCCACTTTTTGTGGCCTAACGCCGCTCTCTAAATATGGTACACTTTCACGCAGGTATCTACGTTAAAGAGGCATGCAATGGGTGTTGCTGTGGGTATTCCGCAGCAAAACACTCATTGCTCTTGACGTTACCTCAAATGTACAAATATTTGGAAATCTGAGGCAGCAGTAAAAATTAATGTTACGCAATAGAAGGCGTTAGAATGTCGCAACAAGGTGAAATATCTTTATTTCGCCTTGTTTTTACTTTTTCTATGCAGAACACATAGAAAGAGAAAAATGCCATTAATTATTGTTTTTGTGCAGAAAGGTGTCCCTTCCTGCACATTCCGATTTGGAACTTCTATGTGTATGCAGCACACATAGCAGTAACAAATTGCCAGTATTGATTGATTATGTGCAGGAAGGCGCACCTTCCTCCACATAAACAATCATTCCCTGCAACACAAGCACCCTTGCACTATGGCGCAAGGGTGCCTGTGTTGGCGATATGCAGCTATTTTTAGTGCCAGTACTCGGGAAAACATAGGGGTGCACCATATTGTTGTAAGTATGGCGCATCCCTACTTTTTGGAAATGGCGAGCACTGCACTGTGAAATTTGCCACGCTCCGCCATTTCCTTGTTAATATGCCCCTGAATGTCAGAGTTGATTGAGTACAATCAAGTACATGGAACTATCATGATTTTATGAGTTAAATGACATCAGAAATGATGCATTGGAAACACATTCATTGAGATGATTGCTATGGGACAGTCTGATAAAGGAAAACAGGTCAAAGACATCCAAAGTGCTCAAATTGCAAGCAAAGAAAGCATGTATTATAAAGGATATTGTACAACAACGATTTCAAGATTACAAATACATTCTTGATTACATGGGGGTTTTGTCATTTCTGAGAACACAGGATCTCTTTGTGACTTCTTCAAGTAGCTATATGTCAATTATATTTATATTGCACTCACTACCCCTGATGAGGAATCCAAGTGCTGTACGGCAAGTAGCACGCTAATCTGGAACCCAAGGTTAGTGGTTAATTGTTGGCTATTGAGGTTAGTCACTTGCTCTCAGGGAATAATTGAATACATTTACTTTATGAGGTTTTAATTCCAGGTAGGTGCAGTGGTCGAAGTGGGTGGGATTGGAGGGACACGACATACCCATACTTTATTAAATTAAAGAAAACAGTTGCCCTAATGTCTGTGAAAAGATAACCATCCCGGGATGGTTAATTTTGAGAGCTGATATAGTTCAGCTGCAGTTTCAGTCGGGAGTCTCATGGGCTGTGAAACCGAAGGGAGGTAGTCAACTAAACGTGCTTTCTTGCCAGCGTGCCTGCTGCCTGAAAGAAATGTAAATGTGCACAACTGGTTAATCTGCAAATGTAAACGGTGCTTGGCAGTGGGTATTGGCTTTAATTAGTGGAATCACTTTACGCTGCCTGGTGACACCAATGTATTCTTTTTGAGTGGTATTGGAAAGGAGTTACCAGCTGAGCTGTAAAGTGTGTGCTTTTTAAAGAGGTGTAATACAGGTCCCTGTGCCGATGGGATTTGCAGGGACCTGTGTTAAGCTCCTAACTATTCTCCATGGCTCCAACAAGGATTCTGTACCATGGTTCTCTGGTTCAGACAAAGACCTCTGCAGTGCATTAACTATTAGAGACTTCATAAAGTACAATAATGCTTTTTCAACTGATTAACGTAACTTGCATTTCTTTTACATGCAAGCTGGTTGTTTTTTTATATGTACATACCAGAAGATGAAAGGCTAAAAAGGTTACAGAATATTTAGGTTGTTTGCCACGCCTTTGACCCCCACCCCTAATGTGCACAGCAACACAGCTCCTTTGCTTTTTTTTTAATGCACTTCGACCACTGGGTAGGTGTGATCATTCTTAGGGGCTATGTGGTTTCAGGTGAATAATTGGTGAGAGAGATAGACTGGTGGAGATTTAGGTAATGCTAAATTATAGGGATAGGAATTTAGGGCCATATGTATCATCATCACCATTTGCGATCTCTAAATAGCGAATTTTAAGGAATCGCTATTTAGAAATCGCTAAATGGTATGTATGTACAAAATCTGTATTTTTTAGCGATTTCCAATTATTCCTTATTTGCGAATTCACAATTTGCGAATTCGCAAATAAGGAATAATTTCCCATTCATTTCTATGGGCCAGGAGGCCCATAGCAATTACTGTGAAATAATTCTCAATTTGCTAATCGCAATTTGAGAATTATTTCAAGGGTGCAGGGGTGTCTCAAGGACACTCTGCTGCACCCCTGTAAATTACATGTGTGTGCATATGGCGCACATACATGCCCAATGGGCATGTATGTGCGTCATAAGCCACACTCACAAATGCACAATTGTGCATATTTACAAGAAATCGCAAATTACCACCAACTACAAGTTGGTGGTAATTTGCGATTTCTAAACCTGAAATCGCAATTCTAAAAAGCTTCATACATAGCATTTAAGGAATCGCAAAATTGCGATTCCTTAAATGCTTAAGCAAAATAAGGAATTGCAATTTTTTGCTATTCCTTATTTTGCTAATTTTTCATACATTCCAAAATCGGTAAAAAGGCCGTTTGCGATTCGCTAAGGCCGAAATTCTGCGAATTTCGGCCTTAACGAATTGCAAAAGGCTTGATACATATGGCCCTTAAAGAGGAGAGGTTGTGATGTATGAAATGAAAGAACAGCTACTTGTAGAATTGCAATTAGAAGGATTGAGGCTGACAGGAATGAGACCGAGGGGAGGGTATACTCAGAAAAAAGGTATGCAGAGGATGGTAGGTAAGAAGAGGGTCTCTCTGAAGAAAGAAATTATGTCAAGGTCAATTTGCCATGCAGGTTTCTAGAAGTATAGCAGGAGAAGGAATTCTGAGATAGTAGAAATCGGAAAATGTAAACCTATGAAAAAGAAAGAAACAACATGATACATTGTCCTCTATAGCACGAAGTATGAGATTCCAAGTGTACACATCATTATAATATCAATAGCCCTAGCCTTTTGTGTGCCAAACCTAGGACAGTTATTTTAAACAGCCTGTGGTATCTCATCTTGGTACAGGTTCTGTACGCGGCACAAGGGCAGATAGCACTGAACAGAAGGAAAGGTCTTTTTTAAAGTTCTTCCTTTATTTGTCTGTAAATTAAAACATTTTCCACTCATTCACTAAACATGAGTTATTTGGCCCTGGCTGAGAGTGTTTTGTCAATGCACAATTTGATTTATATCCTGTTTTGTCACCAAGTGTATGTTGTGCATTATTTGTGTATGGGACTATTGTAATCTAAACATTGCATGTATTACCAAAGGATAGTGATGAAGGCCTGTGGGTTCCATTTTGAATATCCCTGCTTATTCCTGTCTGCAAGTTGAGGTGATGTTTTTGTCCCAGACATATGAAGTTGTTAACCCGTCCTCCTTAGGGTGGTATTCCCCAAAACCTTTTGCTTGCGTACCTTTTCTTTTTGCTGTATCTTTTTGTTGGCTTTAGGACTGTGAGCACTTTACCACTGCTGCTGACTAGTGCTAAAGTGCAAATGCCTTTCCCCTAAACATGGTACTATTTGGTTTATACACAATTGACATATTTAGTTTACTTGCAAGTCCCTTGTAAAGTGGTATACAATATACCCATGGCCTGTATTCTAGATGCTACTAGTGGGCCTGCAACGCTGATTGTGCCACCCACACAAGTAGCCTTCAAACCTGTCTCAAACCTGCCTTTGCAAGACCTATGTGTACAGTTTACTGCCACTTCGGCGTGACATTTTAAAACACCTGCCAAGCTTTAAACTCCCCTTTTATTACATTTATGTCACCCCTAGGCGAAGGCCTAGGTAGCCCTGAAGGCTCCGTGCTGTGTAACTAAAAGGTAGGACATGAGCTTTTATGTTTTACATGTCCTGGTAGAGACAAACAGCTAAAATAGTTTCCCAGTACTTTGAAGCCAACTTCTCTCATAGATTAGCATTGGGAATCCCTTCAACCACTGTAAAACTGTAATTCCTGAAGAGAAAGGAGCAGCTGCATTATGCTTTATATTTTTGGAATGGTAATGATAAATCCTCTTTAAGGGTAAAATTGGATTTAATATTACCATTTTAGAAATTCCACTTTTGGAAAGTGAAAATTTCTCTTCTCTTGCTGCTCTATGTGTCTTTCAGCCTATCTCCAATACAAGTCTGAGGCGGGGGATAGCTTCACTTTGTGCACTCCCTCTAGACAGCCACAATTACAGGAATGGGGGTGTGAAAGAGAACTCATCTGCATTCTTCTGCATTCTGATAGCTCGTCCTGAGCGGGAAGAGAGAGGGGGAGCTTACACTTGAATAGGCAGAGTCCTATTTCACACACATAGGGATGATTACCTCCTACTGATAGTCTGGGGCCAGGGCTGGGAACAAAGGGGGACCTGTGCATTTCAAGGGCCTGCTTTGAAGTGACCTCCTTCTTCAAAGAGACAACAGTTTATATGCACCGGGGCTCTGACCCTATCAAGATAGTACACTATTGGACCTGTGAAGAACTCTGCCAGCAGTAAAGACAGCTGAGCTAATAGTATTGGCACTCAGCTTGACTGATGAACTGCTTGTCTGCTTTGCTGTGTTACCTGCTGCCTGCTGTTCTCTGCCCTGCTGAGGACAAGGACTGGACCCATCTTACTTGAATCCAAAGTGACTTCAAGGGCTTGTTGGCTCATCCCCTATTCTGAAGTCTCAGTTCCATCAAAGACTTCCTTCAACTCTGCCATCTGTGAGTCCTGCCCTGCTAAGTGGTGCAATCCAGCCCTGAGCCCTTAGGTGATTTCTACCGTTCAGAACCATCAACATTGATGCAGAGATGACTTTGTGACAATCGGAACTGGTGAATTGCACTTTGATGCCGATCGATGACATCGATTCCACGGACTGCGCAGCTCAACGACAACTGACAGCACAGTTTGACGATGATGGAGTGTCTGCATGGTAAGGAGTGCCTGCATGGTACAGGAGTTTGTCAATAAAGCCTTCATAGACTGCACAGATTGGAACCAACGCATCAAGTCTTTGAAGTCGACACTTGCTCCATCCAAGGTACTTTTTCAGGGTTACCTGTGTGAGTCCAGTATCCAGCCTGCCCTCCATTGCAGCAGACCTGAACCTTGGATTTTCCCCAGTCCAGCGCTATTAGCTTCTAAGCACTACTTTTGTATTCTTCAAAAAATCATATAGCTTATTGGATTTAATTATAAAATTCTTGACTATTTATCTAACCCTGTCTGAAGTCTTTTTTTGGTGTTTTCATTGCATTACTGTTTGTGTTTGTGTCTTTAAATAAGCCTGACTGCTATGTGCCAATCTACCGGAGAGTAAGCACAGGTTATCTTTTAGTGTGTAAATAGCTTCCCCTGACTAGAGTGGAGGTTCTTGCTTGCACAGGGTACATAGTCCTACAACCAGAAACCCAATTTCTAACAGTAAGGAGGATACCTAGATAGTGAAGTGAGGACAAAGGAGATAAGGTTTCTATAGGAATGTGATTAGATCCTTCCTTTGGAACTGCCACTTGGTAGATGGTGAGAGATATGCTCAGATGTGGGTTTCATACTCACTGTGCTACATGACTCAAGCTGCACATCACTGATGAGGCCAAATCATGCAGGAGTCCTTTGTAATATGGTTCAGAGGTGACTTGGCCTAGCAGTTTGGGCTGGACTGTTCCCAGTGGAGTAGGACGAAGTTTGATGTGTATAAAGGTTGATCCCTTTCTGTAGAGGTGTAGTGGGCAAAACAATGATGACCTGGCACCTGTCCCAGACCGATTGTCACTAGCTGAGGCTTTCACTTTTGTGTTTCAGTGTTATCGTGTTGGATGCCTTCAAAATGTGTATTTATTTGAGAAACATATTGTGCACCGAAACAGCAATGCATTATGGTGTTTGCAACTAAATATGAGGGACAAGAGTGCTTACATAGAGAGTTTACAAAAACACTCAGGAGTAAACAAGCAGACATATTAGGGGTATATAAAGAAGTAAACAAAGCGTTGTGGTGGTGAAATTAGGGTTAGCGAGGGCTACTATGTGCAAGAGTGGACCAAACACTTTAATTAAGAAGTAAGGTTTCAGAAGAATAATACAATCAGAGAACTACATAAGAAACTGTCTGAAAAGGTGGTTCTTAAGATGCTTCCTGACAGTAGTAACTGAGTTTAGCTTTTGTAGGTCAGGTGGTAGAGAGTTCTATGCTGAAATAAACATCCAAGAGAAGGTTTTCTCACAGGCTAATGTAGTTTTAAAAATAGGAATTGCCAAAAGAAGAGTGTCTCTACTTCTCCCTTATGTGCTGGATAATGCCAGCAGGTTAGTTTAGGGGGGCTTTGATCACGGCTGGCCTCATGAAGAATGCAGCATGAATGAAATTGAAATGTGTCTTGGACCTGGAGTCAGCTTAGGGCTTCAAAAATTGGTGTAATTGGGTAATTTTTGCTTTGTTCACTAGTCTTGCCACTCGCGTGAAAGATGGCTTTGAGAGGCACAATGTACAATTAGGGTACTTTAACAAGGATGGCATTTCTAATGTTCAGAGGAGGTATGAATAGCAAGTGAAAGTTTGTTCTGAGTTATCCAGATGGATGAGGTGGTAAGTTTACTTTAGTAATTACACATTAAATGGTTAAAGAGTTTGGCAAGATCATGGTAAGAGAAATAGTGAGGTTAGGGTGCTGAAGAAAGGGCATACCCAGCTGAAACCGGAAGATTGGGCCACCCCAGTGAGCATCATTTGTAAAGAGTGAGCCTGAACTTCTGGACGTGCTATTCTGAAAGCTGTATGACTCTTTAGCCTCCAGTTCTAGAGCCCTGTTGGGAGTATAGTCTTTACTTCTGGAGGTCACGTTTTGTGTATTGTGTCCTGACTGGAGGCATCGTTTGGAGTATTATGCCTAGTTCTTGGGACTGCATGTCGAGGAAGTGTCTTGTTTTTGAGTCTTCAGAGGGAGTTGTGTGCTCAGTTCCATAGTCTGAATAAGGAATATTGAGCTACGTTCTTGTGACCATGTTTATTTATTTCATTTTTATTTAAAGAGTTATATAGCGCTGGCTAAACCCGAAGGTATCAGAGCGCTTTACATTAGGTTCCACAGTGTAACAGAAAATGATAACAATTCTCATTATGTCAAAAAATAAGCAATACATTGAGAGCGGAGAGAAGTAGAGACACAAATAGTGGAGGGGGAAAGGGGAAGTGTGAAGATGGAGGATGAGGGAAGAGATGACAGGGGAGACGAAAGGAAGTCTGTCTGAAGACCAACTGGGTAGGTGACATCCAATAAGGAAATTCACGGCCCGTCTCCCCTTTAGCTAAACCAGGTAGCTTCATCGGGCATCAGTCAAAAATAGCTAGGTCTCAATTGACGAGGGAAAGTTCACAGGTAAACAGGGTGGGGACTGAGGGTAAGGACAGGTGAGGGCAAAGGTCATCAGCTGGAAAGAGGAGAAGAGTAGAGCAGAGAGGGGTAGGGGGAAGGCAGAGAAGGGAGATAAGGTCAGGAGAGAGGCAGGAGGGTTTGCCCAATGACCTGCTGGGTAGGTGATGGTCAAGGAGGAAATCCATAGCCCATCTCCCCTTTAGCTCGCGATGTAGCTCCACCGGGCATCAGTCAAAATGGCTACTTGGTTCATGCTAGGAGTTGATGAAGAGGGTTCCTCGCTGGGTCTGACTGGCGATGGCAAACCCCTTCAGGATAGTGCTCTTCTTCTATGCTGGAAAATGGTGGTCCTGTGGCTCTTCTTTCCGTCCTGCGCTGGGAAACCGAAACGGTGGTGTTCAGTGTGGGCAACCACATCTAAAGTTTTTCCCCACGTTCTCAAGCCTATATCTTGAGTATTGAGTCTACTTTTTTTGAAAGTATCATAGCCAGGCTGTTGAGTATGGGGTACTAGTCAGTGGCACGACACTTTGAAGGTCAGTATATTTAAGTAAATATACCTTTACGATTGTAACGTCACATCTAGTTCCACAAAGATGTACACCTACATATTTATATACCTTCAAGATATTGAGGTAGTCGATATTCTGGTTATGATATGTTTGTAGATCGGTACATTTTATTTAAACTGAATATATACCGGCTCGTCACTTTCAGATAAGGTCAAAGGCTTCCATAAGAAATTAAAAAACATATTTTCAGTAAAAATGTTTCTGAAAAAGACAGCTGTGTATCTTTGTGCACAATCTTCTTTCCTGACTGCAGTCTATTGATTAAATGACATCTTTAATTCTTGCCAGCATAGGCCTAATCTGGCTTCAATTCCTTTGGAAGACACACCATCTGCCATGTTAATTGAGCAGCTTCAGAAGGACTGCCTAGGAAATACTAGGTTGTACAATCAAAAAATCAATTCTATGGTGAGGGAGGGAATGACACACAAGCACACATCCTGGCACTGACTAGCATGTTCATAGCTAAATGGGGGGGCGTGAGGGAATTAAACACATAAGGTGGTCTTGCTTTATGACACCTGCCCCCTGTCATCCATGCCTATGCATTAAAATTCCGGCACAAGCATAACACATATTTCCAAAAGTCTAGCGGTAATATGTTTTTTTATGGTTGGCACCACCCTCAACCAAAGTAAACAGGAAGCAGTCACACTTTCGCCTGCGCATCTGAGGATGCAGTGTAGAACTGTATTTTAGGCATTTGTGTGTTCAAATTAAAAGTTGAATAATTCAGATTTAATTGTGGCACTCTTTTAAATGGGGAAATCTTCTGCTCTTTAAGTTCTTTAATATGCACGGGTTGGAATGCACTTCTTTAGAGAATACTTCTAGTACTATCAATGTCAGTATTATAAAGAACTGTCACAGACTGCATAAACACCGTATAAATATCAATGCATATAATGAAGGCAATAACATTCACTATGCTATTAATACAAACAACAACAGCAGCGATGATTGTAGTAATGATAATGATGACATTATTCTTATTGTTTTTTTAAATAAATAATGTACATAGTGCGTGTTCACTCGATGGCATATTGGCGCCAGTTATGTATGGACTGGAAAACCTGCCTGGTGATTGATAGACACTGGCTGACGATTATGAAGCTCTCTGCTGCAGTAAACAGCCAAGTTTTCCAAGATCTCCTAAACTTTAGCAGACCGGTTTCCTTTCTAGCATAAAAGAAGGGAATTCCAGAGTGAAGGTGCCATGACAGAGAAGGCTAAGCCCCTGAGTGTAGAGTGTTTGACTCACTAGAACTCAGAACTCTCCTCAGTTTATAAAATGAGAAACGTCCACACAGAGAACTCGTCTTGTCTCCATCAACTGTTTTGTGAATGAGAACCAGAGCTTTAATGTTTACTCTCGTCGCAATAGGTGAGCAGTGTAGCTTACTCAGGACAGCATATACAGATTAATTCCTCCTGGTGTTAAGAATCAGGCTGAGTGCAGCTGTCTGAATCAGTGGCAGTGTTTTAACAGGTTTTAGCGGTGGGCCTAAATAGACCATGTTGCAATAGGGCAGCCTAACAGAGATAAACACATTATGTATTTGGATTTTTGAGAATAATAGCTAAATAGATAAAGAGCTCACTTTAGGACCCGTAAGTGGAAAAAGCACATTTTTATTATAGCTTTACCTTAGTTCTCCATCTGAAGATTTTGCATCTAACGATTCTCCTAGATGTTTCACCCTTTGCACCAGTACTGGTTTAGTTCCCATCAGTGGTTGCCAAGCATCTGTCTCTTCACTTTTTTTCTTCTTTGTATGATTATTATAATTATTATAACTGTAATTATTATTATTATTATTAGTTGTAGTAAAAATCTCTACTTATCAAGAAGAGTATTTATACTGCTAACAACAATACTTCTGATAATGTTTTTACTAATAGTACTAACAATAACAACACTACTAACGCCTATTACTACTGCTACTACTACTACTAATAATAATGATAATGGCTGCTAAATGCACCCAATCTGACGAGTACTGAAAAGTGGTAGACCCGTGAAAGTTCTAACTGCTTTGTAAACATTGTTCTCTTCCATTTAAGAACATTTCAATCTTTTCATTATCCTTCCAGACTACTTTAGCTCACTTAATGCTCGATTCCGTCCCCTCATTTATTAGACTCAAATTCTTTCTTTCACTAGTTTTCACTTTGGTATTTTTTTATCCAAATGTTGACACCAAATACAATGTGCTATACATTGTGCAAACGGAAAAATTATCTTTACTAACCCATATGCTGTGCAAATATATAGCTTTTCTACAATTCCTAATATCTCTTTCTACAATATTACCGTTTTACCAGGAATAGTATGTTTTTTATTACAAATGCGACCATATTTTTAATATTCACATTATCGCAATAGGTATATAATTTGCCATGATCAAGCAATATACAACTCACATTTCCTTCACTTGGTTTTGATATACTGGTCTCTAGAATGGCCTCTTGTAAGAAGCTGTGCAGCCTCTCGCTGCTGTAAATCTGCAAATGGATTACTAATGTGAAACAGCATGGTCACAATTTTTATACATTCCAAAATAAAATGTTTTCACAAAACCTTCATAGGAGGTGACCTAACCTATTACAAAAACTTCCTTTACTCTGAAGTTCTGTCTTTTTGGGCAACAGGTGGGACAACAATACTATGTTCATTCATTCATTGATAACTTTATTTCGGTCAATTGACCATAAAAGTGCGCATACAATCCATCAGCACGATCAATAAAACAATAAATATACATAAAATGTAAAAACAGCATTAAACTGGAAGTTATCAGGATACAGCGATAAAAGCAATAAATACATCAATTAATTTAATTTAAAAAAGTTTGTAATCCTGCATGAAGTTCTGTTCAAGTGCTGCACAACATCCCCTACCTTGCCACAGAATTATCACATACCTTAAAAAACAGATCTACATGCAACTAACTGTGCACTCAAGGTTGTGACCACAAGGTTCCCTTTTGTAGTAAGAAGGGTCCCAGGAACGGGAGGACAGATAAAACAAGTCACAAGAGATTCAAAGAAATCTGAAGAGTTTGGAGTACAATGTTATTTATTCACAGACACTCAACCACATATTAGGTATACATTGCATGAGAAATATCCATTGATAAGGATTTGTGCCCAACAAAGGGGGAGTGTGGGAAGGAGGGGGTGATGTGGTAGGAAATGGTGCAGGATAGGGAGCTTAGTGCAGGTCAAAAATACATTATTTACAAACAAAAGGAGCCAAGCATGAGTGCCACAAATGATCGTAAAGTTTTTCAGCAAGGCTTCAGAGGTAAGCTGTATAATTCTTGCTAGGGGTAGAAGCTGGTACGGGGGGTAGTAGTCTACCTTTGGCCCTGACTGGTGTAGGGTATTTGTTCCCTTACAAACGGGTCTTCATCAGGACGGGAAAGGAGAGATGGGCAGAGTTTCTAGAGGGCGGCATAAAAGCAGAAATTAAAAAGGGTCCTTATGAGATACCAGAAAAGACAGGGTTTAGTTACACTGAGGATCAATACAAGGTGACCAACAATGTAGGTTGGGGACTGAATACGGGATTATTTAGTGCTAGGAACACTTTATGCAAAGCACCAACAATGTGGGTTGGGAACTGAATTTAGGAACACTTAAAAAGGGTTCAAACATTTAAATAAAACAAAGAAATCAGGCCTCAGACAAACGTTTGTGAATGCAGGGGACCATCATTGTGGCTGCGGACTAAACATGGCAGCACTTACTGCATGCATTAAGTGATACTGTAGTCAAGACGGTAAATTTAACACCGCAGAGAAACTAGAGCTCCTACCATGCTACCAACAAGAGTGTAGGGGACTCGTAGCAAAACCTAGTTTATACGAAAAATCAACATTAATTGCGAGCACTTACAGCTTGCAAAACGAACTTCAAAATGACGGGTCAGGCCATCGGGAATTGTTTGTGGAAGGGCGCAGTCCTCTACGGGTGTAAAAAACTTCGTGTTACTCATGTCAGCGGACGAGGTAAACGTCTGTGGTCTATATGTATAACTAATATAACAAGTACCTTCAAACACCTGAGGCTAGAAATCCACCACACAGTGGGCCACGGGATGGTTATAAGTATCCGTTGCCGCCGATGGCTCGAAATTAAACATAGGATCCATGTTAAAAAGGACTGTGTCATTAAAACAAGGGGCAGAGTCAAATAAAGGGGGCCCGGCAAAATCGCTGATTCAATCAGGAGCAACCGGGCTGTCGGCTTCTAAGCTCAAGTCGAAATGTGGAGGCCGAAGCTGGAGATTGACAGGGAAGTTAGTTACGTCCCCAGAGGACCCGTGTGAGGTCATGATGGAAATGATAGAAAGACTCTGGCTCATAGTAACCATGGTAACCGATCGTGTTAGGTATACAAAAAATGGATTTAATAAAACCCAGTTAGAAAACACTAATTGGCAAAGAAAAACACAGAACTAAATTGCTCGTACCCGACAAACATGGCGACTAAGGTGCATGTATATACAGGTTCAGGAGGGCTGAATCATATTTATTAGGATACATTAGTGGCAAAACGTGGATAGCCAGACTTGTCGGTGTGCGTGGTCACAGGACCTAAGTTGATTGAAAATGATCCGGTGAGGACTCACAATGCGGACTTGCCGCACAGGGTGGTACACGCGCTGAGAGATCACCCACAACACACTTTGCACAAAAAAGGGAACCATTGTGTTTAAGTATACTAAGACAGAGGGAAAACATTTTTTTTAACATAAAATTGCTACTGAAATATCTAAAAAAATCACACAGGGTGGTTGAAGCGCAGTGGGGTTGGGCTCATGTATGCAGACATAGTCAACCATTGTTCGAGCGCGCTTACCTGCCACGCAGGGTGGTAAGGACGCTCTGGTGTAATTCCAAAGTCAGAGATTAAAGCAAAGAGAGGAAAGGTCAAGGCCAAACCCTAACTGGTGTACCTTTCAAAGCATGAAGCTAAAGACATGTAGGTGTCTGGCTATGTCAAAGTGAGAAAGAGGTAAAAAGTTATAGATTGATTTATAATGTTGCAAGTTGTGCGTAGCTGCTGTCTGACTCATTTAGCCCACTGTGGACTGAGTCAAAAGTAGTTATCCACTTGAGTTCACAAATATTAAGTAATGGGCCAATGTTGCCTCCCCTCGGGCCGAGGGACACACGTTCAAGTTCCGGGGAGTGTCCAGCTTGCATGAAATGTTCCACCATTGGTGCACCAGCTACTTCGCATCTAATGCGACTGCAGTGTTGTAGAATCCTCATTTTTATCTTCTGTTGAGTTTGTCCGACGTAGATCAAATCACATGGACAAATAATGCAGTATATGACGTCTGATGTATTGCAGTTCGTATAGGATTTGAGTGGGACTTTGCAATGTTTGAAATGGAATTCTTTGGTTTGGATGCTGCTAGCGCAGACCTTACAATTGCCACACTCCTGATGAGCAAGGACAGGAGGAAGGTTCCAAAGTGATAGTATTGTAGTTGCTGCTGGTGGATCCAAAAAGGATCGAATCACGTGGTCACGGATATGCTTGGCCTTTTTGAAAGAATGCATGGGTGGCATGTCACTACCCAGATCGTCAGATATCAAGTTCCAATGTTTATTTATGTTTTTTTTATTGTCATTACTCTTGGTTGAAAAAGTGGTTACACAAATCAAACGCTGCTCCTCGGGGTTCACACGTTCCTTGGGTTGCAGAAGAGATTCACAGGGGCTGAACCACATCCGTTTCCTCGCTCTTTTTACTAATATTTTTGGATATCCCCGCTGGATGAGGCATTCCATTAGATTCTTAGACTCATTTAAATAGTCTTCCGTATGGGAGCAGTTACGCCGGATGCGCAAAAACTGCCTAAATGGCAAATTATCCCTTAATCCTCTGGGGTGATGGCTGGAGTACTGTAATAATGAGTTTCGTTCCGCTGGTTTTCTGTACAAGTTAGTGCGTAAAGCATCACCCTCTGCAACGATAGATAGATCGAGAAAATTGATCATTTTTTTTATCTGATTCAACCGTAAATTGAATGTCACGGGATCTCATGTTGAGCCCTGTATGGAACGCTGTTAATTGTGATTCGCTGCCAGACCAAATTAGAAGGATGTCGTCAATGTAGCGCACCCATAGCCCAATGTCGGACCAGAATTGGTTGGAGTTATTTAGAAAAAAGGTGCTCTCAAAGGTTGACATGAAAATAATAGCCAAATCGGGGGCAAAGGCAGCCCCCATAGCCACTCCCTTAGTCTGCAAATAAAAACAGTTCTGGAAGATGAAAACATTTCTCATCATGGCAATCTTAAGGATCAAGATGATAAAGGAAGTCGGGACCTGTATGGGAGCCTCCCAAGGTTCCCTGACATAACATTTGGCATAACATAAAGCAGTAAGAAAACTGCATATATTTTACTGTATTGCCCCTTATCACATTGTTTTCAAATATATTGCTTTGCAGTTTCATGTGTACCACTTCATAGCCCTGGTGAGGCACAAATGTACTCTCAATAGAACAAGAAACCGGATTAAATTGTGGCCTATGTAAGAACAAAATGCATGATAGTCAAAGCTTTATGCCACCGGTGACAGAATGTTTAAGCTTACAAAGCATTGCTGTGAACAGTTAGAAGGGTGTGCGTTGAAAGTGTGGTCTCTTGAAGACATCTTTTGGTGTCATGCTCATTGAACAGTGGCTTGCTCCGATTGTTATCGTTTTGGCTGGGCTTATGGTTAAAGTGGAACACAATGGAATGAGGGATAGTTGTCCATGTAGTTGAGACTATCATCGTTTGTAAGCAATTGGTTCTTGGTCTTGCATGGATTTGATCGTGAATAATCTGTTGCATCTACAACACTTGTGTGGGAGATTGATTTTGCTTCTTTGTCATCTGTTGGGGAAAAGCTAGGTCTGTAAACTTTTCTGAAATCCAGATGGTGGTGCAGGCTTACTGCCATTTCTGGGAGGATGTCCAACATTTTGCTGCAAATACATAAAGGCAGTTCCATCAATATCTATACACAACATTTCTATTATTCTTTTGGTGATTCTTTATTGAAATGTGTACACAGTCTCAGGCTGAAAGGTGAAGATATATTTGACAGTTTATAACTCCAAAAATATCGACCCATCAGCTCATGAGCATGAGTATAACATGGTGAAAGAAGAGTAAGACTCTCCCAACTGATAATGAACACCCAGAACAAAAACAAGAATGCAAAACATCAACCCAGAGTATATAATGAAAGAGAGGGGTGGAGGGTAGGAAGTAAAGGCAGGAGGATGAGAAGTGAAAACAACAGGACAGTTCTATCCTCAGACAGCGGAATACATTTTGGATACCTTCTGATTCTCATCCCACACCCTTTCCACATCATTCCCCGCCCATTGGTGATTCTGGTGGGGGTGCTTTAATGCATTCTGGTCAGGTCCTGCCTGAATACCTCAGAACAGTGACCAGCATGTTAACTCATATTTGCCCCTTGTCCCATCACCTTAATCACCCTTTCAGTTGATAAACTGGAGGTGAGAGTCAATGGGAGGAGGCAAGGGAGAAGGAAGGGGAGAAAGTAATCTGATCGGAGGGAGGCTAACGAAAAAAGGATGTTATATACATCCTGCACTTCAGAGATAATTAATTGAACTGGCACCCTGAAATAAAAGCATTATTTAAGGAAGCTCAAGGGGTCAGGTACATATGCGCCTGTCTAACTGTAGGCGTCCCGGGTCTGGGCCCAGTTCACCCATGCCAAAAGCTACCCCTGGAAAACAGGGTAGAGGTGGGCTAGATTGACCCCAAAATTAGTAAAGCGTTTAAGAGAATTGGAGCGTAAGAGCAGAAGACTGTAAAAGCCTAAGTACCCCTCAAAAATATTATAACTGATTCTACAGGTGATCAACATTCGAAAGAAATAGTGTTGTGTTGTGCTTGGAAGTGTCTAACTGTCATTTGTTCTATGTGAGAGCCGTGGTCATCCTGGAATACTGGATAAAGGGAATTCCAGGATGACAGTTGGAGCAGGGGCTGAAAATGGTGGCCACTAACTAGATGAGAGGCATGTATAGGATCCTGTATGTGACAAAAGTGAACTTGAACTGCATTGGTAATAGAACATATACCAATAAAAATATTCTAAAAGAAAATGGTGGCTGTTTTTCTTGGTTGATGTAGGATTGTCCAATAAAGTGACTAAAGACACAGTATGGCATCCATCTTAAATTGGGTGATTACATTTCTACACTTGAAACATTCTAAGGAATTGGATATTTAAGCGGCAATACTGTGAACAGTGCTTGTTTTAATCTCTTCTTTTTGTATGTTTTATTACCTATGGAAGCACTGCTGTTAATTTCCTATAAGTGTCTTATTCACTGTGTTTATTTACTTTGGTACCTTGATCTTTTAAGTAACATCGTTATCCTTGGAATCTTCATACAGCTTTCAATCTTCACATCATTCCATTATGGCAATGGTTAGCATGCCTTCTCCTCCAGTTGTTTTTATCTGATAAAGGTGAGTCACTGATACCCTGGAAGTGATGGAAAATCACTTTTTGATTCAAACCTTGGAACTATTAGGGGTGAAAAATTTCAGCTGCCAGGAAACAAGGAGTACTACTACAGAATTTAGAGGTGGAATGGCGCAATATTTATGACAGTCTAGAAACCATCTCTGTAGGGAAAGAGTAAGGAGAACCAAGCGATGCTTGTGATGTGAATGCTAGACAAACATTTTGAAGCTATGACCAATGTTGTTTTGGAGCGCCACAGAACTCGTTCTCAAGAACACAAAGTAAAAGTGAAAGTGTGGGAAACTATGTGACTTGCTTGAGAACCCTAGCACCCAATTGCAAATTAAATCTTTAACTGATTCGCTTATCAGGGATCTGTTGGTGAGGTGCACCGAAATATTGTGAAAAAACCTTGATGTCAGAGAGGCCATTACTATTCTTGAAAGTATATAAAGCACAAACACATGGGTGCATGAAATGTGAGTTATGCCTCCTCCTTTGCAGAGTAATTCCACTAATGTGATAAATGAAATTGCTGTAGATGTTGATGATAGAATCTAATCAGAGGGGAAGCATATTGGCAGTAGTAGGGAAACCAAGGATAGTATAATGAAATGTTGTCAATGTGGTAATCCTCGCCACTCTGCAAATAATGTTCATTGCTAAAACAGGAATTCTATCTGCAGGAAATGTGGAATAGGGGTCACTATGCCCAAGTTTGTAAGGGTGACAAGGGTCAAGCTTTTGATACATAAGTTTAACCATTCAGACCAATTCGAGTGAGGTTGCTGTTGATCCCTTGATGGTGCCTGAGTGTTGCATTAAGATTGACATTAAGGAAACTGTGGTCTTAGCTGACTTTTGATCACCTTAAACTATGGTGGGTGATAACAATTGGGAGAAGGAGTTTGATGATGAGCACATTTCTCTCCTTCTCCCTGATATACATCCTGTGAGCTGTGGAGGCACCAAGATTGAGGTTGTGGGTTATGTAATTATGAGAATTGCATTCATGGACAAGGAGACTGTGGGACAATTGTATGTAGCCAAGCAAGGAGACAATTTATTGGGTTGGTGTCACCAATGTGACATGCGTTTTCTGTTGAATCCCACTGCTTTACAACTAGTTATGTATGCAAGAACACAAAGACATACTTTCACGGTTCCCAAGTGTATTCAGTGGTTAATTGGATCTTCTTAAAGATATCAAACAAAAAGTAATTTTAAAGAAAATTAGTTTTCCTTGTATTCACAAAGTCAGACAAGTTCTCAATCTCATGTTTGAACCTGTGAAGAGGAAGATTGACAGCTTGATAGGGGAAGGCATAATCGAGGAGACTGAATCCAGATAATGACTTGCTCCAATTGTGTTGGCACCTAAAGGTGGGGGTAAGCAGATCAGTATGTGTGCTGACCTCAGAGATTTAAACAAGAACATTTTAGTTGTTTGTCAACCTCTTCCCAACATCTCTGAGGCTTTAACTATGCTCGGGGTTGCTAGGATGTTCAGGGTCATAGAGCTCTCATCTTCATATCATCATGCAAGTTGCTTGATGAATTCAGGCAATTGACCTCATTTGTCACACCTTTGGGTGCTTACCATTTAATTAGGATGCATTTTCTTTGGCTTCCAAAGGATCATGAAAAAGGTTTGGATGGTGAAGTGGGCATACTTTTCTTTCAGAATGACATCCTGATTTATGGGAAAGATTTTTGAGAACATAACAGTACACTTGCAAAGGAGCTGGAGAGTTTGCGAGTGTCCTGACTAATACTCAAGAAGGAGAAATACAAATTTTGTATCATTTCTGTTTCCTATTTGGGCACACTATTTCTGCTGAGGGGATTAAACCCAAATTGGAGTTGGTTGACTCAATTCTTAAAGCACCAGGACCGCAAGACAAAGAACAAGTGAGGTCCCTCCTAGGGTTGGCGGCGTCTTACTCCTAATTTATACCCAGTTTTTCCAGTGTGGCTCAGCCTATCTACGCATTGTTGTAAAAATGTATGATGTTTGTTTGATCTGATGATTGTGTGGAGGCTTTTGATCAAGGTCTATATAGAAGGAATGCTTATCAAGGGACACTTTGATGTATCTAAAAAAAAATGTTTTGACCACAGATGCTAGCCTTAAGGGGCTAGCTTTCACAAATTGATGGTGGTGAAGAATGGGCAGTAGCATTTGTGTCATGTTCACTCAAGGATATGGAGGAACGACATTCCATCATCAAGAGGGAGGCTTTGGCATGGGCATGGGTGATCATGCATTTTAAGTTCTATCTGGCCAGGTCTGATCACAGACAATTAGTTCATATATTTTCTACAAAGAAGGAGGAAGATCTGATGCCCAGGATTAAAAGATGGATGGAACGGTTCAGTAATTTTATTTTCCAAGTGGAGTATATTGCTGGTTTCAGGAACAGAGTTCCGGGTTGTCTATGCAGATTACTGTTAGACAGGTATGTGATGTTAAAGGATGATGATCGAATTAAATGGGAATGTGAAAGTTCTATATGTGAAGATGAGTGGCAAATGGCAAGAAACAGTGATGAGGAGACCAAGGAACTCGAGGAGTTAATAGTTAAGGGTTGGCCAGAGTACAGACCTCTCTCAGAAGAGATGAGGGAGTTTGGGAATGTTAAAGAAGAGTAGAGCTGGCGTGGAATTGAACTGTTTAGGGGTACAAGGTTGATTTCACCCAGAGACATAAGAAATAAAGTCATACATCTGGTGCATGAGTGCAATTTAGGGAGGAGCCTCACTTAAGCTATGGTGAAAGATTTGTATTGGTGGCCAGGGTTGGATCAGCATGTTGGAAGTGTAGCTAAGAACTGTATTTCTTGTGCCAATAATAAAGTAGTTTCTAAAGCTCTGTTGTCACCTATGGAAATTCCAGAAGAACCCTGAAAGAAATCTGGACTGGATTTCACTGGTCATTTCCATCTTCTACCTCTAAGCGAATGATATGTGATACTATTAGTGGGTTATATGTCCAAATGAGCGGTGACTAAGTGAGTGAGCTCAATCAACACCAGAATTGTTATTGACTTTTTAAAGGAGGAGTTTGTCGAGGGGTCCTTCATAAAATTGTCATGGACAAGAGATGCAGGAGTTTTTGAAGGATCTATCTAAAGTCAGTCTCAAAACGGTGTTATATTCTCCACAAGCGAACAGTCTTACTGAGCGCATGAATTGGGTGGTGCAATCATGTGTGCAAAAAGTGGTGGAAACGAGAAGGCCTTTGTCGTATATGTTGAGTGAAATGTGGTGGGCTCATCGCTCCACTCCCAGACCAGTAACATTCAACTCACCTTTCTACTGTATGAGAGGAAAAGTAAGGAACAAAAAATTAAATCTGGCATGGATGAATAGGGAAATTTATGGATTGAGTTGATTGAATGATGAGATAAACATGGGTGAAGTCAAAAGAGAGAGCAATTTTTTGAAAGATATACATGTGTATCAGAGCTTTTACAAGAGGAGGTATGATCAAAATAATTGAATTAAGCTCCTGCCATGGTTGGTTGGTGACAGGGTACTAGTGGAGATGCCAGTTTTTGTGAGGAAGGTGAGTCAAATTACATGGGTCCTTTTTAGATTAAGCCAGTCATGAGGAAAGTTGTTATCCTGGATATTGGTGATGTGTGGAGTATGTCTAGATTTGTGAAATGGCTTTGTAGAGATTTTGACAGCACTGATGATGCATTCAGTTCTGAGGCAAGTCTTATCCCCGGGAAATGCGAGCACAGTGATCCGTAGGGTAGTCACAGTTGAAATCATGCTCCAAGATTATCTCCTAGACAAACCACAAGGTCTTCTGTCAGACCCATCTGGTGGAACGACAATGTAGTATTATAGTTATGTCTCAATCTCATGGAAACATGCTGCATTGTTCACTTTATGTTATGTATATTTTATCCCTAGCAATTTTATGCTTTTTAGTTTGTTTTGTTTTCTTTTTCTTTTTCAATATTGATGATATTGAACTGTATATCTTTATGTTCGCTGGTTAAACATTTTCTGTATGTTTAATGTGTGGTTGCTGTACAGGTTTCCTTTGTTATTAAGGGAAGGGAAATGTGTTGTGTTTTGCTTGGAGTATAGAACTGTCATTTGTTCTATGTAAGAACCCTGGTCCTTCAGGAATGCTGGGTCAAGGGAATTCCAGAATGACAGTTGGAGCTGGGGGCTGAAGTTAGTGGCTGCTGTTCATGGTTGCTGTAGGATTGTCCAATGAAGTGACTAAAGACACCTACTGATAAATGTCTTTCCTTCATGCAAGTAACTTAATAGATAGTTAAGATGTTTATAACATGAAGGCTTCCATTCTTCACATATATTATACTTGAATGAAAGATGGACTTGTAAGCAATGCAGATTGCCTTGCTTAGTGTTCTAGGTGATGTAGTTGCATACATGTAGATTTAGTATTTTATATGGCTGCTGCATTCTGGATTCTTAGAAGTCTTCATAGTAGGAAGAGCGGCACCCCTAGGTAGATTCATTTTTGAAGTCCAGCAGGACAACATACGTGAGACCTATGCTACTCTGCAGCTTCATTAGGAAAGAGATTGCATAGCTTAGAAATGGCATCTTGTCACTCTGGTCACTTGAACACAGTCCTTCAAAGCTGATGTGAAGTTGCATCGGTATTAAAATTCTTTCCTTGCCATGGAGAAATGATCCCTTCTGTGACCATCTCAGAATGCAGAGATATCAAGCAAGTAGCACTGTGTACTTTTACTAATGGGCACCAGTGAGTTGAAATAGTTTCTGGTGAACATTCAGACCTAAACAACTAGGTAGACTGCTAATCAAGGGTGCCACCTATACATCTGTAAAGCCTTAAATAGAGAAAAAAGCAGCAACACCAGTTAAGTGAGGTCTGTTAAGTTATAAATTCATGCAGAAACAGAATGAATGTGGAAATATAACAAAGTCATTAATTTTTTCCAGAATAGCACTATCAACAAAGTACCAATGTTTCTATGTCATGGAATAACAAATCATACCATTACACAGCATAATGGAAATCTGTTAATTGATTTTGGAATGGTGGCCCTACCTGGTTCTGATCTGCTTACTGCTTTAGAAATCATATGTGGGATTGTTGCATCTGTTCAGTTATTATACTGTAGGAAGTTAAACTCTATGACTTCACCCAGACCCAAATCTCTTTTCTCCCTACCTGTCCAATGTCCCCAAACCTTCTGATGAGTCTGAAGTATAAATAACACTAAGCCACAATGAATGTTAAAAAAAGGCCGAAAGGAACATACAATTCAATATGGCTTTACTACTGTATTCTAAACTAGGACCCTCTTGTTTGCATTAGGATTCCCAAACACTTATAGAAAAGAACAGAAGTTTCAAATATTTTGTGTTGCAGGGATTCTGCTCAGACACAGAACTGTACACAGAGACCCAGGACCTCAGTGAATTGTGGTGGACCAAAAAACTCACCTCAGTACCTAGAACACCCTAACCAACTAGCATCAGTGTCACATTAGCTCTTCATCCTATAGCAAAGGAACCAATGATTAGACAACCCAGAACATACAACTTAGGTTACTCTCAGATATGGTGGGAATCAAGAAAACTCTTTCGTTATATTCTCATACCAGTCCACAACATGGGTAAAGAAAGAGACACGATAACGTTTAAAAATGTTTATTCTAACGACGTGCTCTAAGATAGAGTATTTTTGCGAACATAAGCAGGCATGTGATTAAAAATAATATGATCAACATTGTTACAATTCCATAAAACACAAAAGGAGGAAGCATATTATAATGCGAGTAAAAACAGGACTTATAGTGCCTAGTGTACCACCCTGCCTAGCTAGGAGCTATGTTTTATAAAATATAGAAGGTCTCTTAGGCTTGAATAAGGGACCTCATTACTCCAAGATCAGCAGGAGTAAATCACATCAGAATCTGCAAACGCTCTCTCTCTCTGGAAACGGATTTGCTCCAAGTGTCTAAATCATGCATGCAGTGTGATATTAAAGACGCCAGAATTTCAACTAGCTGCAGCTGCGCGCATGTTATGTCTAGTGCATGAGCCGATCAACCCGAACAACACCTAACATTGTTATGATAAACTTGTAGGCTTCAGCACTCACTGTGCAGACTTAGGTCGATATGTAAGTCTAGGGATGTGGAAAACAAGCCATGCTCATGTGAAGAATTCACGCAGCCTAACTTACAACAACAGGTACAGATAGAGTCGTGTGGAAAAGCAGCAAAAAGGTAAAATGGCATTTAAACTTCTAATATGCCCATGCTAACATAGCAACTCGAACAGAATGTAGACTGTGAAACAGTGGTCAGGAGGATATTCTGCATCTTTTGTGTATTTGCCCCGAACTTTTGCAGGAGAGAAAAACATTGCTTAAGTTTCCTTTCAAGGCACCCGGCATGAGGTCATGCAGGCAGGCTCTGATTAAGTGCTTGCATTCGAATGATATTATATTAAATGCTACGTTTGTAAAGTTTCTAATGATAGTTAAAAGGAAACTAGGAGTTGTAACTATTTTAAATATTTAACTGACTATAAAGTTGATGCAATGATATTTTAACTGTTCTTATACATGATTATAGCTTTTATTGTTTTTCTTTTAGATGAGTAATATTGTAAGATTTTAAATAATCAACACAACAAACTACTTTGTAACAGTGTAAAAAAAACATAGCAATGTGTGCACACAAGGCTCTGCCTTCACTACAGTTGGAAACCCTTGAAGCAAATCATTGGGTGTGGGGTATGTGTTTTGTCACTAGTTTTGGGGAGCTACAAGTACATTGAAGAGTAGTTCATCTATCCCTTTTATTTCTATTTTACTAGGAGGTGGTAAATGCTTGGGGAAAACATCCCCATTCTTGTATTATGAAAGGTTTTTGCGATTTCCCTGTAATTTTTTAACATTCAAGAGTAATCCCACCCAAAAAAAATTAAGCCAGGGAGCAAAAGTCACAGTTTATTATTTTATGGAGAGCTCATAATGCTGCATAGAAAGCCAAAAGCTGGTATGCAAATCATCCCTATAAAGGTCTCAGTTTGCAGGCAGTGATAGATCAAAGGAAACACCATATATCAGATTGGAGATTATAAGGGAGACCCTTCTCCTCACCCCTAAATGAAGACAACTATGTTGTATTCATATTTCTTAATTTCTCTGTTTGGGGCTGGCTAAAAAAAAAAATTGAAAGGTGCAGTACAATAATTATAAGGTGCAGATACATTAAAAAAACAATGCCATGAAGCCTCTCAGTAAATAGGACAATACTGAATAATGTGCAAATCAAACAATTCTGAGTCCCAAGTAAGTAGCAAAATCAATAAGAAAACACACAGCATGCCTAATAAAATTGCTGGAAATACCTTGCTTGCCTCCCAAATCAAGAGTTTATATGCAGTTTTCTTGCATAAAAAATCATTAATTTCTGCAGAATTCTCCCAGAGCAAGCAAAACAATTATATAGTCAGCAAATCATAACACAATTCTATAAAGCATCATGCTGCCTTACAATCTAAGCACGATCCCACTACATGACTATTGAGTATGCCCATTCTATGCTAATCTCATCCAGAGATGGCAGGACAAACTGGTTACACACACAACAGAAAACTATTATGAATGAAAAAACAGTACAGAGAGCTAACAACATGACCTTAATATCGCAACATTGCTATGTCCATGCTGCATTTTTTTTCCTAGAACAGCAAGAACAACTTCAATGGAAAATAAAATATGACTCTGCTTGACTGTGTGCTGCAGAATTATTGAACAGGTAACATGCAGGAGAGAATCATTTTGAACAAGATGGCGTTGAGGCCTGATTTTTAACATAAGCCAGAGAAACACAATTTAACAAGATATTACAAATTTGTTTCAAATGCAATAGCACCATTTAAGCGTGTACATGTAAATTCAAAGGTGAATCCACGTTCTACACTTTAAAGATGCACATAAGTATATAATAGTTTAAAAAACATTCTAACACCTGCAGCTCATAAGAACATGGAATGTACACCTTCATTTAAGTGCTAAAAAAATGGATGGGAATTTTGGAAGCTATATTAAAGAGAATTTAATCATAGCCCAAAAGTTCACATCTAGTAAAAATTCAATCAACCACATAAGAGCGTGAACATAGAAGGCTGGTTGACCAAAGAACAGAGTGTCCAATCAAAACTGTGTTATCTTCAATTTGCCAGTGGAGCCACGCTCAGTGGATGTGGGCAATCCAGGCTCGGTATGTCCAGGTCATATAAAGTCACTCTTGACTCTCATTTGTTTTTCTTCATGCCTCAAATATATATTTACACATGTTACTTTGTGACACTGAAGCCCTTTATAATCCTGATTAACACCTCGTAGACACCAGTCAGGATTTTCCCTTTTGCTCTTTACCTTAGTGTTTCTACGTGCATTTCACTGTCTTTATGCAGCTCTCATGAGCTTTTGAGAGGGTTAAATGGTCAAAGGGATATGCAAGACAGGGGCTGGAGCCATCATGACTGTGAGATGTGGAACCAAAGGGCAGGATGGCAGACACAGAGAAGAGTGTTACAATGCTGTATTGTAGAGTGTTCCACATTTCTCATCCTCCTCCTAGCCCCAGTCCATCATCCGGGTTACTGATGTTACACCACCTCTCACCTCTGAAGCGTCCTCCATGAGATTTTCTAGGTATCTTGGCCAATTAAGGTAGAGGCACAAGCAAGATGCAGGGAACATCACCTGTGTCATAATGGCAGGAATGATGCTCACAGAGGTCGTGCAAGAATAATGCTTCTACTGCCTCTCTTCACTCCACACACTGGTACCTTGCTCCAGGGATGATTGTAAGGCTAAATGAGCAGTCATGTCTTGAAATGCAAGATTTTGGGTACAGAAAACCTTGAGATGCACTGTACTACTAATGGTGAGGAATAGAAAGACAATTATTTGTTGCCTCTTCTGATTCTGAGTTACCAAATTGCCTTACTGCCATCTTCTAAATGTTGTGTCCCTGTTGTTTTTTAACCCCTTTGAGGCATCCATGATGACAGCGTGAAACAAATTAAGTTGTACAGACTTTTTGATAATGTAAGGTCTATACTATTGAAACTACAGAATACAGTAAATAAAATAGCCACTGCACTTTGGACAAGGAACTTCCCCACCTGTCCGTGGAAAATCCAATATTAATTTGTTATCACCTCTACTGCAAGTCATACAAACCAATGGTCTCATGCAAAAGCAGTGATTCAGTATTGTTTATTTACACACAGATATATATAACCAACCATTTTGTTCCCGTATAACAGTAACCTTTGTATGCATAGAGCTGTCTAAATCCCCATCTCTAGATTGACCTTGAGCACATCTTCATTCCCTTATAAGTTCAGAATCTTATCCTCACTTCATAAATCTTTTGAACATGACATGTTTTGTTTGTTATGTTAAATTATGTTATGTTATGGTATGCTATGCTATTCTATGTTATTTTCTGTAGATTTGTAGGGCGCATGTGTATTATATATAGAGGAAGTACTTTTTTTTTTTACAGAGTTTTATATAGAGTGAACTTGACCTGAATCGGGTATCAGAGCACTTTACGTAGCACCAGTTGCATTACATGAGGACACATTCATTTTTTTAGGAACCGGGAGATTAAGTGATTTGCCCATAATCACAGGAAGTTCAGCGTCATTTCCAAGACTTTAACCCAGTTCCCCTGATTCAAGGTCAGCCACCCTAGCTGCTAGGCCAACTCCTCTCCCCAAACTTTCCAGTTTTTGGCAGTGATGAATGAAAATGGGTGACCTCCAGTCTTCCTTCTACATATGCAGGTGATTTGAATGAGGGAGAGCGAGGAGATACGTTGCTGTCTGCAGGGTTGGTTGAGTTGGTGTTGATCCTGTGTTGTGGAGGGCTTTGTAGACGTGGATGAGCAGCTTGAATTTGCAGCGTTTCTGGATGGAAAGCCAGTGTAGTTCAGTAAGGTAGGGAGTGATGTAAGTGCTTCTGGGGATATCCAGAATGCGTCTTGCGGTGATGTTGTGAATGGTTAGGAGTCTTTGAGTGAGTTGGTTGGAGATAGAGATAGAGTGTCTTGTCGTAGTCGAGTTTGCTGTTGATGAGTGCCTGGGTGACCATGCACCTTGAGTTCCTGGTGAGCCATTTGAAGATCTTGCAAAGATTTCTGAGGATGTGGCAGCAGGATGCCATCACAGCATTGACATGTTTGATCATTGTAAGTTTGTCGTCAAGGATGATGTTGATGTTTCTGATTTGGTCTGTGGGTGTGGGCATGGGACCCAGGATGAGTGGCTTCTAGAGGCTCCATTGTAGATAGAGGGCACTTACCCTCTTTGCACCAGGGTGCACCTTTAAGCAGGTGCACCGGGTGCAAACAGAAAAAGTGTGCCCTATCATGTACAATGCGATGCCCTCAGGTCGGCCGTGAAGCTGACCTGGCCCCGGGGCAGCACATTCAAGAGAAATATGAAGTAGCTGTTTAAAAGCTGCCCCATGTTTCACTGTTCAGGCAGAAACCACCTGCACTTTTATGAGGGAAAAGAGATCCTCTTGCAGGCTGGTGCAGTGAGTGACATAAGACCCCATTTACTCCCTCCAGAGGGCTGTGGCGCACTGTCAGCACATCTCCTGGCAGCTTCTTTGTCTCTGCTCCTGCATCTATAATATGGTAAGAACAACATCTGGTCCTGCTGTAACTCTTTTAGAGACCAAAGAGGCAAAAAGACTCTTCAAATTAATTTATTGAGTCAGTGAAAAAGTTTTCTCATGATTACTTTAAACAAGAGAGACAAAACAACTAAATTTAAGACCCTAAATCTTCTTTATATATGAGTTATAGACGTTGCATAATCAATAGAACAGACAATGGTTGTCAAAAAAATGAGAGGTGCAAGAAAAGTGCTCATGTGCGAGGTGAGTGGAAAAAGGAGAAATCAGAAAATACCTCATCATTCACTGGTCTCTTAAATTGTATGTACCGTCTCTTACATGGTACTTGTATATATATATATATATATATATATATATATATATATATATATATATATATATATATATATATATATATATATATATATATATATACTAGCAGCCCGCCCCAGCGTTGCCTGGGGCAGAAGGGGGCTGGGGGCTGCATTTTTAGGCCGGGGCCAGAAGGTGGCTGGGGCAGCATGTTGTTGAGCGGTGCACCCGCCGACTCCCTCCCGCACCCCCACCTCCAGCCTCCCGCCCCCCCGCCTCCAGTCTCCCGCCCCCTCGCCTTCAGCCTCCCGAGTACCGCCCCGACTCCCTCCCGCCCCGCCTATTTACTTTTCTTACCTGGCCCGCCGCTCCTCCTCTTCATGTCGCCACCAAAGCACCGCCGCCTCTTCATGTCGTCGCCGCCGCTACTCACTGCGCCACTGCACCACCGCCCCGCCGCTCCTCCATGACGACGACGCTCCTCCATGACGCCGCCGCTCCTCCTTCGTCATGACGCACGTCGCGTCGCGGCCAGCACTAGGTCCCGGCCGGCGCTACTTTCAGGGGACTACTTTGTTTTGTAAATTAATTTTTTTATTTTGCTTTTTTAAAAAAAATGTATATAGCCTATGTCCATCTACACACCCTGACATTTTCAAAGATGTATCGGGTGTGTAGATTGGCGCTGTGGTTCCCGAGATTACCTTGCCAAAAGGTGCAAGTTCTCTCTTTATAATAGTAGTATAGATAATATATATATATATATATATATATATATATATATATATATATATATATACATATAATATATATATATATATATATATATATATATATATATATATATATATATATATATATATAATACACTTCAATTTATGTATATGATATTTATTGGAAACAATGTACCATTGTTAATACTGTTTGTTTTTGTTTCTTGATATGCAATTCACCTTTAACTGTACACACTGCTTGATGCTGCACTATTGTAAATACATGTCTGTCTTGTGATTTGTGACAAATTTGCTAAGATACGTGTTGCACACCTGTATGTTTTGACGGGTTATGTAGAAGCGTATTGCATTTAATATATACAGCATGATCTTGCCAGCATATATGTAAAAACGAGGTACTGTCTCAGCTCGTGGCCGCACTGTATCTCACCTATAGAGGAGACAGTCTTTCTTCCATCATATTGTATACCCTGAAAGACACCCGGTCAGCATCATTCATGACAGCCCACTGCTCCCTCGGGTGGCAGACGTTGCTTACGTTCATGATAAGCACGTACCCTGCAAGCTCTTAAAACCACGGGTCCTCTGACTCGCATTCCCACAGAGCCACCGCACTGACAGGAGCTTCCTGGGACTGCCACATGGCCGGCCACCAAGGTAATAGCGTGTTTGGCTTTCTCTGAGTCGAGCACTTGCCTTTTTCCACACGGCTTGCAGATGTTGCATACAATGACCTTTCTGAGCATTCTGTTTATTCACTTAGATATAATTTGTGATTAGTTCGCTTTTCTACATGACTTTGACTGAATGCCAAGTGAACATTCAGTACTCACTTCTTCTTGAACAGCTAAGTAAAGTACACAGTTTCTCCTTACTGTTGTGGTAAGTCTATAGTACTTAGACTTCTAGACTAAAAATCCAATTTTTTCTGTCTTGGCGACTTTTATTATTTTACTCATTTATGATTACATTTATGATTACAGAACACCCACTCTCCTGATCTGATACACTCTCACGTTAAGGACTACCCAATTGTCGGGGGTTTTGGACTCACCCGACCTGCCTCTTTAGGCCCCAACTACGGTCAGTGAACATACAATTAATGTATGTTGTTTCTATGACATTCCACGCATCAGGGAGACATGTTAAATTTTTCTTTATTCTATTTAGGTTGTCTCTTTCGATTCCATTGTCCTGATGAAGACCCACAAGTGGAGGATTAGATTTACCCTCACCGCTTAGATCGGGTCGAAAAGTTGACACCCCTCATTCTACGGCCTTGAATATACTACACTTGTCCTTCCCGCAAATGGGTTGTGCATTCTAAAACACTAGCATCATTCTGTAAAATGGACATGGGAGAATATAACAAAATTGTGTTGTAAACAGGTCTAAGAGCACTGGTTTACTTTTTCTTAGCATCATTGCAACCATTGCTGTATGTGTAAAATTAAGATACTATGATTTGCAACTGTTTCTTTTCTGATTTCCCCCTTTTCCACTTGCAAAAGAGCACTTTTCTTGCACCGCTCATTTTTTTGAGAACCGTTTTCTGTTCTATTGATTATGCTATGTCTATAACTAATATATAAAGAAGATTTTGTTTCTTGAATTTTGTTGTTTTGTCTTTCTCTCTGGTGTATGTTTAAAGAGTATTTTACTCTCTTGTTTAAAGTAATCATGAGAAAACTTTTTTGCTGACTCAGTAATTTAATTTGAAGAGTCTTTTTGCCTCTTTGGTCTTCAAAGAGGGACCAATTGTTGTTCTTACCATAAAGTACCCTGGTTCTTTGACGTATTCTGGGTTACCCCATTAGTTTATAATGGTGCATCTATAATATGGCATGGGCACAGAGGCAAAGGGGTTCCCCCATTTGCATGGTGCCATGAACTGATACAAATAAGGTAATACCCTCTTGAGAAAGCACTGGTGCTGCATGTGCACCAGCACTTTCAGTATTACAGAAGGAACCACACAAGCATCTGTGGCCCCATCTTTAATACCAACATGCCCTGAGCTGTGCAAAGCAAGTGCACATGCCTGTTGTGCCCCTGGGGCATGTTCTGTAATACGACCCCAGGAGAGTCCCAGGAGGAGATCATACTTTCAAAGATCAGGATCTCCATTTTGTTCTTTTTGAGTTTGAGGATGCTTTCTTGCATCCAGTTGGCCACCCTCAACATGCAGGTGGTGAAGTTAGACCTGGTGGTGTTGTTCATGTCAGTTAGCTGATTTTCACCAGTATAGAAGACAATGTTGATGTTGTAGATTCTTATGATGCAAGTGAGAGGTGCTATGTAAACATTGAACAGGGTTGGGTTGAGGAAGGAGCCCTGGGGGACTTCACAGACTATCTTCTTGTGTTCAGAGGTAAAAATGCAGAGTCTGACTTGTTGTGTCCCGTTGGAGAGGAAGGAGGCAATCCAACTCAGAGCATGCTCTTGAATTCATGAGTCCTGGAGTCTTGAGATCAAGATGCCATGGGAAATGGTGTTGAACGCTGCTGAGAGGTCTAACAGGATGAGAGCTGTGGTTTCTCCTCTGTCTTTGATAGACTGGATGTCTTCCGTTGCTGCCAGAAAGGCAGTTTCTGTGCTATGGTTGCTGTGATATCCTGACTGGGTGGAGTCCAGGTGGCAGTTCTACTCAAGAGGGGTGGAGAGCTGCTAGTTGATCTCTTTGTCCAGGACATTGGCCATGAAGGATAGGAGTGAGATTGGCGTGTAGTTGCTGAGATCTTTCGGGTTGGTTGAGGGTTTCTTCAGAAGAGCAGTGACCTCTGTGTGTTTCCATCTGATGAGGGTGGTGAGGTTGGTGCTGTAGTGAAAGAGCCACTTTTGTGGTTGAGCACCTTATGATGACCATCGACTAACACCATCTTAAGCTGACTTTAGTGTGTTATTTTATCCTAGCTTATTGTAGGATGGCCCTGTATCAATGGGAGCCATCGAGGAGTAGAACAGTACATAATATTATGAGTGCTTACTATTTGCTTTGACACGGCCTCATGTCATCATGCTCTCTGACTTTACTTTGCTTCATGGCAGTACTTACTATTGGCTTTGTCATGGTCTCATGTCTTGCTTCCTAACTCTACCTTGCTTTAAGCTTTTCTGTGTGCATGGCAGCACTTGCATCATAATTGATGCCATGTTCTGTGCTTGTATGTAGCTGCAAAGTTGGGACGGCATGTTTTTTTGCTTCTGACTTATTTTTCGCTCCTCACCGACCACAGTGAACTGGATATTATCTGTGGAATGTACAACTCTGTCTTAGAGTCAAAATACAAGGGCTTGGCCAGCCATTGTCTTGACCTTGACGCAGACTGGTACCAGCCAGCTCAGTTTTTTCCAATGAGAAGGGGGCAGGGTTTACTAGGAGCTTCTTCCCACATTGAATAATGGTATTAAAGCTGGGAGCTTTCATGGACCAGGTGGAAGTTCACCACAGAATAGACGTATTGCTGTGGAATGGTGACCGAACTGACTGAACTCCTTCATGGGCTGTTGAAAAGGACTTCCACAGCTAAAGAGTTGGCAAGGATGTTGCAGAATCAGTCGGTAAGGTGTTCCTAACCACTTGTATATATTTTCTATTCTTTGCTACTTGTATACATACTGCATTCTATTTCAATCGTTTATTTTAATTATTTACTTGATATGTGGGAGTCTGCCATGACTGATATATTCGGCCAGCCTTTTTAAAATGTTGCATTAATAAACTTGCATGTGTTACTTTACTTACATTTGGGTTTGTTTTCTTACCTCACCTTAAGGAAGTGCTGGGTCTTGCCTTGCCTTTTTGGGGTGTTGGGTTAGGATGTGGTCTTTTAGCAAAAAGCACATTCATTACATGAGCTTATCAATGTGCTTTCCAGGTTGTACATGGCAAGGGTTGGAGGGGGACCCTGGGGAGATGGTCGGCATGATTCTGGCAGTGTCATCTGTGGTGTGAGGGCTCCAGTTCATTAGCAGGTGGGTGCTCCTGGTGGTGGTGGGGGAATTGTGTGATGATATCTTCTAGGGTGGGTTGAGGTGTGAAGTTGGTGTAGATCTTGAATATTTTGTTGTGGTAAAAGTCAGAAAGGTTGCTGCAGAGGATCTGTGAGGGGATAAAGGTCTTGGAGGCTGCTGTTGGGTTGTCGAATTCTTTGATGATGTTGCAGAGTTCTTTGCAGGAGTTGGAGTAGGATTCATGCCGGAGCATGAGGGCCACTTTCTTGGCTTCTTTGATCTGTGTGTGGTACCTTCTGAGTGCAGATTTGTAGGTGTCTCTAGAGTGCTTTTCTGGCTGGTTCTTCACCTTCTTTCCAGTTGTTTTCAATAGCGCTTGAAATCACTTATTTCTTCCATGTACCAGCATACTTGAGCACAAGTTTTTGTGTGTTTGATCTTCTTCATGGGGGCCAAGGTGGTTAGGCAGTCTCAGATCCGATTGCTGAAGACGGATAGGTCATTCTGTGGATTGCCTGTGAGAATCGGTTGGTTGGATCTGAAGGTGAGAGACCAGCCTGCTTTTGTTATATTGTTACTGTTGGGGCCAAAGTTGATGGTTGGTTTTGGTTTGCAGGGGTGGGTTGTGTTGATGTGGGAGTAAACAATGAAGTGGTCAGTCCATGTGAGCAGGGTGAAGAGGCTGAAGGCAGTCTTGTCGCTGACTGTGAAGAGTGGGTCTAGTTTGTGCCCTGCAATGTGAGTTGCGCCTTGTATGAGCTGTGTGAGTCCCATGTTGTTGAGGCTTGTGGTGTTGCACTCCATAGTGTCATTGAGATGAATGTTGAGGTCGCCGTGCAGGAAGAAGTCATTGGATCTAATGGCACTGTAAGTGATGAAGTAAGTGAGGAGGTTGCTGAAGGTGGTGAAGGATTCTGGTGGTCGATAGACGTGGATGCCCAAGATGCTCATGAAGATGCAGATGTTGTGCAAGTGTTCCATAAGAGTGGTTGGTTCGATTGTAGGAGTAGTGCAGCTGATGGTGTCTTTGTAAATGATTGTGAGGCCTGCTCCGGGTTTGTGGAGCCTGTCGCTGTGGGCAATCCTGTTGCCAGGTGAGATGGCCACTGCAATGGAGGGGGCAGATGCCGGGCTAAACCAGGTTTTAGTGAAAAAGAGTATGTACGAGTATGAGGTCCCAGAACTTAGTGATCTGTTTGCAGATGGATATGGTATTGAGGAGCAAGCAGAAGATGCAGGTTCAGATGTGTGCAGAGGATGGTGTGTGGGGGATGCTGAAAGAGAAGTGGCACTGAGTGCACTAGAAAGGGCCTGCCATGTTATGTGGTGCACAGTGGGGGCAGCAGTTGTGACTGCGCCTGGTGTTGTTTTCTAGCAAGTCGATGGAAGTGTAGCGGTGATGGTTGGAAAGACGAGGTTCCTTGGGGCTGGACACAGTCAGTGTGAATGGGTGCAGATAGGTTTGCCTTAGGTGCGCCAGAGGCATAGTCGCACAGGGGACCCCTTAAGTATGTCCTAGGAGGGTAGGAGCAAGGGGAGTGAGGCTAAGGAAGGGCGTAAGGACGGAGAGGGTGGGGCAGGAGGGTCTCTGCAGAGAATGGAGAAGTTGCAGAGACAAGGAGTAAAAGCAGAAGGAGCTGAAGGGCAACAGAAATGGGCACTAAGGCGTGGACAAAAGCACACACATGGGCACATAAGACAGTGATGAAACAAGCACAAAAGACAAATGGGCACAAAAAACAGACAAAACAGCCATAATGCAGACCAATGGGAACAGAATACAAGTGAGCAAAAAGACAAACGAGTACTAAACAGAAAGGAATAAAGAGCACAAGAGCCAGAGGACGCAAACGGGCACATATGCCAAAGACAAAAGAGCATACAATGCAGAGTACAAAGCAAGAGAGGGGAGGAGTGAGTGAGAGCAGAGTGAAAGAAGGAGAGAGCCGGAGTGCAGTGAGGCAGGACCTCTCAGCAGATGTCTAGGTTCAAAAGGGCCTTAGACTGGTTGCAGGACTGGTTCCCAGAAAGTGGTATCTGGAGCGTGGGTCACGCAGCAGTCTCCTTTCAGTAGGTCCTAGTAGGGGGAGAAGCATGGGGTTGGAGTTAGGGAGGGGCAAGAAGCCACTTTGGAAGAAGGCAAACGGGAAGCAGGTAAGGAGAGGGGGAGGAGGGAGGCAGGAAAAGTGAGGAGAGAGGAGGGGCTCCCTGTAGCAAGGGGGACATTTCTGGAGACAAGAGGAGCAAAAGCACAAGGAGCAGAAGGGGAACAGAGACGGGAATGAATAGGGGCACACATTCTGGAAAAGAGCACAAAAATGGGTGCAAGAGACTGAGAAATGATACACGCACAAAAGACAAACAGACACTAAAGCAGAAAAGCACAAACGAACACAACAGACAGAAAGGCAGACAAATGGCACAGAAGAGAAGTGAGCATAAAAGTCAAATGGGCACTAATCAGAAAGGCACATAGACCACAAGAGCAGAGCAGGTAAACAGGCACAAAAGGCAAAACAGGCACAGACGACAAACACAAAAGAGCACAGAAAGAAGAGTGCAAAGCGAGAGTGTGGAGGAGTGAGTGACAGCAGAGTGAAAGCAGGAGAGGGAAAGAGATGGAGCACGGTGAGGTGGGACTCGCAGCAGACGGCCAGGTCTGAAAGGACCTTAGACTGGCCAGAGGACCAGTCCAAGTGGGAGTTAGGGCAGGGGTGGGTACAAGACTCTTCTGTCTTTCTTTCACATTCTTTTGCTTAATGAGCTGGCTTTGTTGACTGCAGCAAAGCAGTAACATCTATCTAAAAATGTAACCTAATGCTTTATGTTGGAATTCCAGAAATGTTGAACATTGAGATACATGCACATGGTAGACAGTGCTAACTAGAGCTAAAGGGCTTTTGCTCTCTCCCCTAAAAATGGTAGTATTGGTTCATCGCCTATTGGCATATTTCATTTATTTATAAGTCTCAGGTAAAGTGGTACCCCTTGTACCCAAGGCCTGTGAATGAAATTATACTAGTGGGCTTGCAGCACTGATAGTGCCAACAACGTAAGTAGCCCTTTAACCATTTCTCAGGAAAGCCATTGCAGAGCCAGTGTGTGCAGTTTACACTGCAATGTCCCTTTTGTCAAGCCAAAACCTTCCCTTTTTATACATATAAGTCACCCCTATGTTAGGTCCTGTATAACCCAAAGGGCAGGGTGCAATGTATTTACAAGGCATGACATACTTTTTTTTCTTGTGTTAAAATTATTTGTTAGCATTTATTAAATATAAGACAATAAAAGCAATAAAATACAGAACTGTGCAAAGCGATAACAGAAATCACATTGGAAGTAATGCATAAAGTCAAATATATATACATGTACTTTTACATTTTACATGTTTTGGTAGTCAAAAACTCCCAAAGCTGTTTTTCACACCTTCCCCACAGGGTAGCATTGGGATTACCTTATTACAATTTATAAGTGAGATTAGCAATTGTGGAGAGATAAGACCCCAAAGTGTAATGTCTCTAGAATCACAATTTAAAATCACAACTTATGGTTAAGTAGAATTTTAAATAGCAATTCTCAAAATGCCTCTTTTAGAAAGTTGGCATTTTCATACTTTAGCCAATTGGTGTCTGCTGCCCGCTCTCCTCAGTCTGGGTTGGGTGACAGCTGAGCTATGTGTATTCCCTCTAGACGGTCACATATAAAGGGAGCTTAGGTATTACTTGGTGGGCCATCCTTGGAGATGGGAGGGTGGCGCTGGGCACAGCTTCACACTTACACTTGAGTAGGCTGTGTCCTGTCCACACACAAAGAGATTCATACCCCCTTGTAGTGAGCCTGGAGCCAGGGCAGGAAGGGTCGGATCTCTGTGCACTTCAAAGAACCTTCTTTTAATCTCCACCACTTCAAAAGCAGAAGTGGATATAAGTACTGGACCTCTAACATTATGCCTTTAGTACACTTCTGGACCTGTGAAGACTGTCAGGAAGAAGGACTCCACTGCTGCTATAAGACTGCCACTGTGCTGGACTGCTGTTTTTCTGGCTCCTGCCTTTCAGTGCTGCCCTTCTGCCTGCTGTTCCTCTGCCTGGCTAAAAAGGACTAGACCTGCATCACTTGAACCCAGAGTGACTCCAAGCGCTTGCTGGCTTAACTTCTGATTTGAAGTCTCAGGGACGTAAAAGACTTCCATCCATCCTACTCCTACACCCGGACTCTAAAATCTGTGAGTCTGCTTTCCCAAGTGGTGCCACCACAGTCCTGGACTCTTGTAAGTGGGCCTAAGGTGTTTGCTCCAGCTAAACCGATGCATCCTCTGCTGCATGAGCAGAAATTGGCATACGGTTTCCACTTTTCTCAGTAGGAACTGTGCATTTGTTGGACAATGGGATGGTGCCAAACTGAATCTATGCACCCATTCAGGATATGTTAGCCTATAGTCCTGCTAGTTCATAGTGCCGCCATAAGTACCTCTAAACCTGAGAAGGTAAGAAATGGATTGGGCAACAACAGAACATGCCAACCCCTACTGCCCATGGAATCGTGGTAACAGATCTAGAACCTTTTCGCTCAGTCGCTCGTGCATATCCAGAGGGATACACAAGAATTACACAAGAAGGCATTTCATTATTTATTGATCCATTGTGATTCTTGTGGAAAATATATGCACTGCAATGATTAATAGACATAAGCAGATGAAAGTGAGTAGCAACATGAGAACAGCGAAAAGTAAGCTGTATAGTGTACTCCTAATATACATTCTCTAACTTACTTGCCTATGTTTGGGTGATTTGAAAAATCCCCTACTGGATGATATAACTCCCCATTACCTGTGGGTGAATGCGTTCAGGACACCCATCTTGGTTGCAAGTTGGACATCCCTCTTCGCAGAGGGTAAAAGGAATCAGCTGGTCTGAGACTCCAACGAACAGTGACCTCACAGTGAAAGAAGAATGCTCCTCTGATTCTGGCATGGAAATGCGTGTCTTTATATATAATAAACACATCCATGCTTCTGAGGAGAGGCCTCAGCCAGGCTGTCATTGTTTATCCTCTTTTAATAGCTGTGTCGACTTACTGATGCAGGGTAAGAACCCCTGGGGTGATATTCCGATTCCCGTGTCTCGCAGGTATAAATCATTTTATTTGTTGCACAATATAGACATAGTATTTACATTTACTTTTAGAAAAACTTGGGCTTTTACTGGCCAGCCCTCCGTTACCCATTAAGAAGCGGCGACCCATACATACCTAGACCCTTAGAACTTCGTCCGGTAAGCTATACGGGAGCCGCACATGTTTAGTTACTACACATATATTTATTTTTGTGTACAGAAGACTGACAACGCTTTACTGTTTCCTAGCTGTCGTCAGCACAAGGAATCAAGACTGTTCTAGATTCATACCATCCACATGTGTAGGATGATGTAAACCACGGTAAATACAGTCTTTGGTCATATAGACGATATTGCCGGTTGGGGTCTACTCTTTATCACCCTATTTTCCGCTAGTTGTTTATTTAATTTTTTCAATAATACACACGCTTTTCTTGCGTTTGGTTTTTCACTTCTCCTGGGTGTTTTTTGTATAATTATTTTCTGTGCCAAACCACTCCAAGGAAGAGTTGTAAATAAGTGTATATAATGGATGTATACATATAGAATATACCCTTTGTTTCTTTAGAAATATCATGGAACATTTAAAATTAGTATTAGTGAACATGTACATATAAATGTTTGTATTATTTTTGATTTCATAGATGGACCTTTAATAGCCCTTGTCCTGATGAGGCCCATAGTCATTGGGCTGAAACGCGTCGACATTTAAGAAGACACCATAAAAAAACGTATGTTGCAAAAATAGCTAAATAAGGAGTGCTCAAATAAGAAAGGTTTAAATAATATATACCTTCTAGGCTCCTGCTTTGTTTTTTGGTGGATCTTGCTGTATAGGAATGCCTTTTTTAATTTAGTAAGCATCCTTTTTGTTTAAAAAATGGACTATATTACAAATAAAGGTTGAAAATATATGTTCTAGTATGTCATTGTAAATATTTTTGTACAGTTTGTGATGTGTATATATATATATATATGTGTATTTGTTATGTATATGTAGTTTATTGTACAACTATAAAAACTAATTCTTTCTGTCTATGAGAAAATAGAACAGTAATAAAAACAAATGTTAAACAATAAAAAAGAGCCATTTAGTAAGTTATTTTTGTGTCATTAAGTTTGGCCCCAGATGAACATACAATATAGATTGGTTCTGATATCATTTAATTCTAGTAGGAAGGGACAATTTATTTTTCCCTAGCCTTGAAATAGACCTATTAGTATTTCCTATGCATCAGTTATTGTAGAATATATGACTTACTGATGCACAACAGCAAAAAAAGATTTGCACAATGGACATTTAGGCCTTGTGCTAAATGTTCATGGTGTTCTGATAGTGTGCCTACAAAGTGGAAATGTAAGCAATATGGTTTCAGAGAAACTAATCCTGGACTGTCACACAAGCAAATGTGTGTCAAAAGTCATTGTGTAGAAAGGAATACAACCTACAAAAAGTGTGCATGTAAAATGGCAGTGTTTCTTCCAGGGCATAACCCAGCCACGTGACAAATTGACACATTGCCACTGTTTTTGGAGCAAGACCGGTGAATCACCTTCGGAACCAGCGCATTGTCTTCTAAACCACCACTGCAAACCCAATGCATCATGGCCACCATGTAGAGAAGATCAATGCATCTCCTCTATTGAATGGAGAAACACGCCACATCATCTCAGTACTGTTGCATCTTAGAACTGGCGCATTACCTTCAGTACCAATGCATTGCCACCATTAGATGGAGCCAATCAATGCATTGCCCCTACTGCATGGGGGGCACAACCATCTCTCGACTGCACCCTGCATCTTCGGTGATGCAACTAGGATCAAGGTACTTTTGTTCAGTGGGTCCCTGTATACGGCCCGTGCCCCATTGCTGTCATCCTGAACTTTTGACTTTTCCCAGGTCCAGCGCTACCAGATATCTTAAATAGGCATTTATCTAAGCACTATTTTACAGTTTGTTCAATAAAAATTTATATTCAAGTTCTACTTGTTGGACTTTTGGCATTTTGGTCTTGTTATAGTTATTAATTTAAGCTCAATTTTTCTAACCTGATGTGGAATCTTTTTGTATGGTGTCTTCACTGTCTGCTTGTTTGAAATCTTTCACAAATCTTTTACACAGTGCCTGTAAATTAAGCCTGACTGCTCTGTGCCAAGCTACTAGAGGGTGAGCACAGGTTAATTTAGAGTTTGCCTGCTTCTTACCCTGACTAGTATTGTGGTTGCTGCCTTACTTGGGTTAATACCCTAGTCAACCAACAACCCAATTTCTAATGATGCAGCTCAAATGAAATGCTGCGCATTGCCTGGAATACTGCAGAAATTGGCAAAAGTGCATTCTAAGAGCAGAATGGAAGCTTGCAAAGTAGAGTACCGGAATACATTCATTATGAAATCTAATGCCTTGAAAGATTTATCAAAACTTGTTTATGGCCCTCAGCAAGTACCAAATTTCAAAGTACTTGGCCTATTTGGGCAATAAGGGGCTGCCCAGGTGTAAACTTTGAAAATCCACTGGCTCCATACAGGGAATCATGAAACAATTAGAGAGAGAGAGGGTATGAGGCACTCTTAGTCCCCCGAGTTATGTATGTAAAACAAAAGAAGAGTGTCATATGCAAAGGTTACTGTGTAGAGACACAGAGACAAAGACTGTGAAAAAGGACTATAAATAGATACCCTCTTGTTGACACATTGGAAACCTTCAAGGGATTTATGGGAAGCCCTCACTCACCAACCTGGTTGGTGACATGCTTCATCATCGAGCCCACCAGGAGAAGCCGAATGCCTCCCTGGTGTGCTACAACGCCAGATTACTGCGGAGCTGGATTTTGTGACAGTGATGTGAAAAGTGATGTTAAAAATGTCTAATACGGTACCAACCAAAATGATTTATTTACTGGTCAGTTTAGACACAGAGGCAAAGACTGTGAAAAAGGACTATAAAAAGATACCCTCTTGTTGACACATTGGAAACCTTCAAGGGATTTATGGGAAGGCCTCACTCACCAACCTGGTTGGTGACATGCTTCATCATCGGGCCCACTAGGAGAAGCCGAATGCCTCCCTGGTGTGCTACAACGCCAGATTACTGCGGAGCTGGATTTTGTGACAGTGATGTGAAAAGTGATGTTAAAAATGTCTAATACTGTACCAACCAAAATGATTTATTTACTGGTCAGTTTAATAAAGACATGTTTAAAAAGGTATGTGTGGGAGAACTACCGCAAATTATGATGGGAGTTTCCACTTAAAGTGGGGTCAACATGTTTCTGCCCTTTATAAGTGTCAGAATTATGTGGGCATTCGTCAGGACAGTGTAGCGTGTACCTTGGCGGTATGGGTGCGATAAGGCCCACCCTGACCAAAGGACGTGAAAGTTAAAAATTGCTCTATGTGTAAAAAGGTGCAAAATAAAACACAAACCACAAGTTGTGGGAATTGCCTCCACTCAGAGGAACCTGTATTGTCTGGGAAAGAAAGACAGACAAACATACATGTAGAACAAAACATATAGTTAATGTTTGATCGTTTGTGGTTGTTAGGACAGTCTCTGCATTAAAAGTGCTATGGATTGGTCTAGAGGTAGACCTAGTGCCATAAATATATTTTAGTGCCAGAAGCGCTTTATGGTTGCCCAAGGGGCATTACAGGCATGTGGGCATGCACTTTGGTGAAAGAAATGCAGGCTGTAGGACAGAGCAGCTATATTACAGCACTCGTGGGTAGCGATCAATTGACCAATGGTGATGGCCTGAAGTGCTAACTCCTGAAGGAATTAGTGTGACACACAAGTGTTGGGTTTACAGATCTCACTTGTGTAGTAAAAGATCCACGCCCCATGGGTCTCGAGAGGGGGGTGGAGGCGACAATGGCACACCATGTAAGTAAAATAGAGGAAAGAGAAGCCTCGTAAATTTATACTGCTAATAGTGGTGACAGACAGGGCATTTACTAAGCTCAAAGTTAATGATGCGAAGGATTCTTACGCCCGCAACGCCTAGCACCCTCTTGGCACCTAGCTTCTCCTGCTCCAAACCCCGTGGATGTGGGTCGCGGCGCCGGGGCCGCTGATATGGAGTGCCAGTGGGGGCCGCGGTAGGCGGGGCATCGGCAGCCAATCGGGGGCTGACCTCAGGAAGAGGCTTGGAGAGAGAGTCGAATCCCGGACCGGCCTCGGAACGAGGCTTGAGGAGCAAGCTCGCTCATTCTATCCGAGTCTAGGGTGTGTCGGGCTGGCCTCAGAGAGAGGCTTGGAAGGCAAGTCTGAAAAAGACCAGTCCCGGGCCGACCTCGGAACGAGGCTTGGGAAGCAAGCTCACTCGATCTGTCCGATTTTGAGTGGATCGGACTATGAGGTTGGCTCAGCAATGCTAGTTGGTTGCTGGGGAAACAAGGACTCACCTCCACATTGGGGAGAGTCGGTGAGAGTATTAACACAATAATTACTGTCTTGGGTGAATAAAGAGGTGGTAAAAATTATTTTAACAAAAAAGAGGAATAGGAGGGTTGTTATAAGAAAAGGACAAACGAGGGTTGTTCGCTTAGTAAGGCGAAGAGCCTTCACTGTGGTTGCTGGAGGTGACTACAAAGTGTGGCACGGCTGGGGGCAAATAACTGGTACTATGCCCCAGTTCAATGTGCATGGTCAGGTGATTGCATTAGGTTAGAGGTTGACCATAAGCATAAAAGGAAGTTCAACGCTTAAGTACTGTCGACCAAGGGATCTGGTTGTTTAGGCCATCTAGGTGTGTGCCAAGTCTGTACACCCAGCGTTGTTCTTTCTCAAACAGAATACTCGCAGTATTGGTTGTTGATTCGATTGGCTCTATGATGGTCAATCTCTGGTCATTTGGTGTGTGGTTATGTTGAATGAAGTGCTCGCTTAGTTTTGTAGTGACTTTGCGGCATCTAATATTGCTGCGATGTTCGCAGATGCGTTGTTTGACTTTGCGAGTCGTCATACCAACGTACCTTTTGCCACAAGTGCAGGTGATAAGGTATATGACGTTCATTGAATTACAGTTGGTATGTTTCTTCTGGAACCATGTTTTCCCTGGTTCTATGGAGAGTTCCTTTGTGTGGGTCGTCAAATGACACACGATACAATTAGAGCATGGGTAGTGCCCTACTATTGGTGGTAGGCCCCATGCATTGGTGATAGATCCAGAGTTTGGATGGTTCAGTTTATCGACCTTGGGTCGGGTATTCACCAGGGTGTCCTTGAGGCTGGTTGCTTTTTTGAAGGAGAAGAGTGGTTTCTGCCAGTCTTTTCTGTTGCTCCTAATTATACTCCAGTGTTTGTTTACAGATTTCTTCTTCTGGTTTCAGAGGGTACTGTAAGTGGTGACACATGTTAAAGGTATTTCCGCAGGCTCTTTGATGGTATCTTCTAAAAGGGCCTCACGGGGTTGATTTCTGGCCCGTTTTGTTGCCCTTCTCAAGTATCTTTGTCGGATAACCTCTTGATTTTAGTTTCTGTGTTAAATCTGCTGCCTGGCTCTTGTAGTCAATGACACTGCTGCAGTTCCTGCATATCCTGAGGTACTGACCATAGGGAAGGTTCTCCCTCAGTGGTCTAGGATGGAAACTCAAAAATTCCAAGAGATTATTCTTTGATGTGGGTTTGTAATGTGTTTTTGTGGTCAAGGAAGTGCCACTGACCATGATTTCCACATCTAAAAAGATGACTTCTTTCCTGCTATAACTGTGTATAAACTTGAGATAAGTATCCAATGTGTTGATCCAGTTCAGAAAATGCTCCAGGGATGCTTCACTACCCTTCCAGATTAGGAGGATGTCATCAATATACCTCCTCTAAAGTCCTATGGAGGAGGAAAAGGGGTTGTCCGATGGTAAGATGTGTCTAGATTCAAAATCATAGACATACAACCCTGCTACGCTGAGAGCAAATGTGCTGCCCATCGAAGTTCCCGTGGTTTGCAGGTATAGTTTGCCCTTATGTTCAAAATAGTTCTCCTTTAGAGCTATTGTCGCACATTGGAGTATGAAGGACTTTGGTGTTTGTTATTTCCAGACGATGGAGTCTAGTGCTGTGGCTAGAACTTTCAAAGTTTCGTCTTGGGGGATGCTGGTATATAGGCTCTCGATGTCGAGCGTTACCAGGATGATGGAGTCTGCCTCAAAAGTGATTCCTTCGAGTAATTGTAGCAAGTTTTTAGTGTCCTTGAGATATGTGGTACTCTTTTGTATCAAAGGCTTTAGATAATGGTCACAGAAAGTTGATAAGGGTTCCAGGAGGGATCTAATGCCTGACACTATAGGTCTTCCTGGTGGTGGAGTTTTGTTTTTATGAGTTTTTGGTAGGGTATAGAAATACGGAATGGTTGTGCCACCTGCCATAAGAAAGGATGCCTCATTCTTAGAGATGTATTCGTTTTCTTCTGCTTCCTTTACCATGTTATGGATCCGAGTCCTCAATTCTGGAGTAGGGTCTTCCCTCAAAAGGGTGTAGTTGGTTTCATTGTTGAGAAGATCCATACAGACTTTCTCATAGTCCGGGGTGTTCTGAATAACGATGCCACCCCCTTTGTCCACAGGTTTGATGGTAATTTCTCTGTCATTTTTAAGATTCGTGAGGGCTTGGTATTCTGCGGCACAGAAGTTCTTAAAGGGTGTTGGTGTTGGTAAAGCTTCCATATCGTTGAACACGGCTTGTTCAAAAGCTAAAATCTCAGCTGGGATTGTATGTGGGGGTGGATTGAAGGTTGATTTCAACCTCAGATTGGTATCGGATGTGGGGGAATCATAAGTAGAGTCTTGTTTAGACTCAAAGAATGCCTTTAGTTTTAACTTTCTGAAAAACTCCGCTAACTCGCAGTGGAGTTTGAATTTGTCTGGTCTGGCAGTGGGAGCAAAACCTAGGCCTCGTTCTAACACCTTTGATTCCATAGTGTTAAGAGTCTTATCTGAGAGATTGGTTATCAGACTCCCTGGGCACTTGTGCCCGGTGTCGGGGTTTTGCTCCTGGTATGATTCCCTACTGGGTCCTCTGTTTTCCATGTGACTTGTTGGTTGCCTTGTCGGTTGCCTCTTCTCCTGCCCCTGCCCCTGGCGCCTCTCTCTAAAAAAGGCATCCGGTGTTGGTTTTGGGGAAATTGGGGTTGCATATAGGGATTCCAACCCATCATGTGGAAGGGTGGTGGTTGTTGGAAGAAAAGCGGGGGCTGACCACTGCCAGGGGTCCCGAATGTAGGCCACCTTTGTTGCTGGTTATAATAGTTGGGTCTGCCTCTGCCTCCTCTGCGACCCTTTTGTTTCTGGCTTTGGTTACTGGATGTACTACTATTGGAGGAGTTGCTGTCCGAATCCACAGATTTGTTAAGATCTTTGCGTGGTGCAGTATAATCAGGATCTGAATAGGGATATACTTTCTTGTACTCAAATCTCTTTAGATCTTTCTGGAATTTGGTAACTTTAGACTGCATTAAAGAGTTTTTGTACTCAGCTAGTTCTTTGTTAATCTCATCCAGCTTTTTCTTGTAGCCTGTTATCGTGGTTTTAAAGTGTGACTCTGTCTGTTGGATCTCTATCATTAAGGCATCTGATAGTCTCAAGGCTGTCTTAATGATTAAGACCAGCCAGTCTCGAGTACAGTGCCATGCTGTCATGGCCAGTTCCTTCCGGAATGTTGCGTCATTCAGAAATATCCTGGGGGCATTGGTGACCAGCAGACCTCTGGGTGCCGTGTTTGTAGCCAGGTATTGTTTTAGTATTGTACCATGTAGAATGGTCCTTATCCGCTCTCTTTTTTGTTCCGTGAGTTTTTCCCATTCCGAGGTATGGGAAATAGCTTGGGATATTGCAGAATCCGCAAAGATATTGGGATCTGCTAGTAATTCATCCACTTCTGCATCAGAAAATGTAAGCCCAACATTGGCCATTTTGTAAAAAGAAAGATTAAAGGTTCACACCAGGAAAGGTCAGTTGGTGTGTACCTTGATTTAAACTCTCACAGCTGTGCGCTGCTAAATATCATGAAACAATTAGAGAGAGAGAGGGTATGAGGCACTCTTAGTCCCCCGAGTTATGTATGTAAAACAAAAGAAGAGTGTCATATGCAAAGGTTACTGTGTAGAGACACAGAGGCAAGGACTGTGATAAAGGACTATAAAAAGATACCCTCTTGTTGACACATTGGAAACCTTCAAGGGATTTATGGGAAGCCCTCACTCACCAACCTGGTTGGTGACATGCTTCATCATCGGGCCCACCAGGAGAAGCCGAATGCCTCCCTGGTGTGCTACAATGCCAGATTACTGCGGAGCTGGATTTTGTGACAGTGATGTGAAAAGTGATGGTTAAAATGTCTAATACTGTACCAACCAAAATGATGTATTTGGTTTTATTATAATGAGGCACCCTTTCTTATGGCAGGTGGCAAAACCATTCCGTATTTCGATACCCTACCAAAAACTCATGAAAACAAAACTCCACCACCAGGAAGACCTATTGTGTCAGGCATTGGATCCCTCCTGGAACCCTTATCAACTTTCTGTGACCATTATCTAAAGCCTTTGATACAAAAGAGTACCACATATCTCAAGGACACTAAAAACTTGCTACAATTACTCGAAGGGATCACTTTTGAGGCAGACTCCATCATCCTGGTAAGTTCTAGCCACAGCACTAGACTCCATCGTCTGGGAATACCAAACACCAAAGTCCTTCATACTCCAATGTGCGACGATAGCTCTAAAGGAGAACTATTTTGAACATAAGGGCAAACTATACCTGCAAACCACGGGAACTTCGATGGGCAGCACATTTGCTCGCAGTGTAGCAGGGTTGTATGTCTATGATTTTGAATCTAGACACATCCTACCATCGGACAACCCCTTTTCCTCCTCCATAGGACCATGGAGGAGGTATATTGACAACATCCTCCTAATCTGGAAGGGTAGTGAAGCATCCCTGGAGCATTTTCTGAACTGGATCAACACCTTGGATACTTATCTCAAGTTTACACACAGTTATAGCAGGAGAGAAGTCATCTTTTTAGATGTGGAAATCATGGTCAGTGGCACGTCTTTGACCACAAAAACACATTACAAACCCACATCAAAGAATAACCTCTTGGAATTTTCAAGATTCCATCCTAGACCACTGAGGGAGTACCTTCCCTATGGTCGGTACCTCAGGATACGCAGGAACTGCAGCAGTGTCATTGACTACAAGAGCCAGGCAGCAGATTTAACACAGAAACTAAAATCAAGAGGTTATCCGACAAAGATACTTGAGAAGGGCAACAAACAGGCCAGAAATCAACCCCGTGAGGCCCTTTTAGAAGATACCATCAGAGAGCCTGCGGAAATACCTTTAACATGTGTCACCACTTACAGTACCCTCTCAAACCAGATGAAGAAATCTGTAAACAAACACTGGAGTATAATTAGGAGTAACAGAAAAGTCAAGTCAAGTCAAGTCAATAGATTTGTATAGCGCGCTACATACCCAGAGGGTCTCAAGGCGCTTGAGGAAGGGTGGGGAATTACTTGTCAAATATCCACGTTTTAAGTTGCTTTCTGAATGCTAGGTGGTTCTGAGTAAGGCGAAGGTGAGTGGGAAGTGAGTTCCAGGTTTTAGCTGCCAGGTAGGAGAAGGATCTACCTCCCATGGTGGTTTTGTTGATGCGAGGTACAGTGGCAAGGGCTTGGTTGGAGGATCGTAGCTGGCGGGAGGGGGTGTAGAAGGACAGTCGTGTGTTGAGGCATTCGGGTCCGATTTCGTAGAGTGCTTTGTGTGCGTGGGTTAGGAGCCGGAAAGTAATCCTCTTATTGACGGGGAGCCAGTGGAGGTTTTTCAGGTGGCCAGAGATGTGTTCTCTACGCGGTATGTCTAATATGAGCCTGGCTGAAGCGTTCTGGATGCGTTGGAGTTTTTCCTGGATTTTTGCAGTGGTACCGGCGTAGAGGGTGTTTCCGTAGTCCAGTCGGCTCGTGACCAGAGCGTGAGTGATTGTTTTTCTAGTTTCGGTGGGGATCCAGCGAAATTTTTTTTTGAGCATGCGAAGAATGTTGAAGCAAGATGAAGAAACGGCGTTGACTTGTCTGTTCATCGAGAGTGAGGAATCCAGGATGACGCCCAGGTTGCGTGTGTGGTTCGTCGGGATAGGTGCTTTTCCAAGGGCCTCTGGCCACCAAGAGTCATCACAGGCGGAGGGGGAGGTGCCTAGGATGAGGACTTCTGTTTTGTCTGAGTTCAGTTTCAGACGGCTGTGCTTCATCCATTCGGCTACTTCTTTCATTCCTTCATGCAGGTTAGTTTTGGCCGTGTTCGGGTCTTTGGTGAGTGATAGGATCAGTTGAGTGTCGTCGGCGTAGGAGATGATGTTAAGGTTGTGTTGGCGTGCGATGGCCGCGAGGGGGCTCATGTATACGTTGAAGAGGGTGGGGCTGAGTGAGGACCCTTGGGGTTCACCGCAGATGACTTCAGTGGCCTCTGACTTGAATGGTGGGAGGCGGACTCTCTGGGTTCTTCCGGTGAGGAACGAGGTGATCCATTCCAGTGCTTTTCCATGGATTCCGACGTTTCTGAGGCGTTGTAAAAGGGTGCTATGACAGACCGTGTCGAAGGCTGCGGAGAGGTCGAGGAGGATGAGGGAGACTGTGTCTCCATTGTCCAGTAGAGTTCGAATGTCGTCTGTTGCTGCGATGAGGGCGGTTTCAGTGCTGTGCTTGGCTCGGAAGCCGGATTGTGAGGAGTCGAGGGATTTGTTGGTTTCGAGGAATGCGGCGAGCTGGTTGTTGACCGCTTTCTCGATGACTTTGGCCGGGAATGGAAGGAGTGAGATAGGGCGGTAGTTTTTGAGTTCGGTGGGGTCAGCTGTGGGTTTCTTCAGGAGGGCGCTGAGTTCGGCATGTTTCCAGCTTTCCGGGAAGGTTGCGGAGTTGAGGGAGCAGTTGATGACGTCTCGGAGGTGCGGTGCTATAATGGAGTCTGCTTTGTTAAAGATGTGGTGAGGGTATGGGTCTGTGGGGGATCCTGAGTGGATAGAGTTCATCAGACGGATGGTGTCCTCAGTGGAGATTGGCTTCCAGTCATTGAGGATGTTCAGGGGGGGTTGGGGTCCTGCAGGGGGTTGGGTGGGTTGGTCTTCGGGTCGGATGTCGAAGCTGTTGTGGATGTCTGCAATTTTGTTGTGGAAGAATGAGGCTAGGGAGTCACAGAGGGCTTGAGAGGGGGTGATGTCGTTGGAGTTGGCCGAGGGGTTGGTAAATTCCTTGACGATGTTGAATAATTCCTTGCTGTTGTGGGCGTTGTTATCTAGTCGGTCCTTGAAAGCGGCTTTCTTGGCATTCCGGATCAGTTGGTGGTGTATGCGGGTGGCGTTTTTGAAGGCGTCCTTGGTGCTGGTGGTTGGGTCTTTTTTTCAGGCCTTCTCAAGGGAGCGGCAGAGTTTCTTGGATTTCTTAAGATCATCGTTGAACCAGGAGGCCTTCTTGCTGCCTAGTTTGATTTGTCATTTTTTCAGTGGTGCTAAGATGTCGGCGCTGTTGGATAACCATTGGGTGAGGTTAGTGGCTGCTTGGTCTGGGTTTGAGGAGTGGGCTGGGGGGTTTTGAAGAAGCGATGAGGAGATCTGGTCGATGGTGATTTTGTTCCAGTTTCTTTGCAGAGTGGGTTGGGGGTGGTTGTTGGAAGTGGGCTTGTTGTAGGTGAAGTGAACGCAGCAGTGGTCAGTCCAAAGGAGAGCTGTGGTGTGGCTGAAGGAGACATGTTTGCTGGAGGTGAAGATAGGGTCGAGTGTGTGACCTGCGATGTGGGTGGAGGTGGTGACAAGTTGTTTAAGTCCGAGGTTGGCGAGGTTGTGCAAAAGGGTGGTGGTGTTGTGGTCGTTGTTCTTTTCAATATGAAAGTTGAGGTCTCCCAAAAGGATGTAATCCTTGGAGGGGAGCGCGTGTGGAGTGATGAAGTCCGTGATGTCTTCACTAAACTGTGCACGGGGTCCTGGTGGCCTGTAAAGGAGGGTGCCTCTGAGTGTGGTTTTGGGGTCGATGTGGATCTGAAAGTGAAGGTGTTCAGAGTTGGCGAGATTGACGTCTGAGCTGGTTGAGATGCGGATGGATTTCTTATGGATGATAGCGATACCTCCTCCTGTGTGGCCGGTACGGTCCTTGCGTATAATCTTATAGTCTTCCGGGATGGCAATGGTGATGTCTGGGGCTGATGTGGCGTTCATCCATGTTTCTGTTAGGAAGGCGACGTCCGGAGAGATGGTGTCTAGTAGATTCCAGAGGTCAATGGCGTGCCTGTAGACCGATCGGGTGTTGAGCAGGATGCATTGTAGGTGGTTGGGGTCGGATATCTGTTGTGTGTTCGTAGATGAGGAGTTGTTCTTTGTGCCGTCGAACTTGCAGGAGTTGCAGGAAAAGGGTCCATGGGTGTGTCCAGGGGCGGCTTGCACGCAGTTGAGGGAACGGCCGGAGTTGAGGGCTAGGAGGGTGGTGGCATCGTAAGTAATGCGGGAGGGGTGGACATTACGAGGACCAGGGGCTCTGGCGCTGGGCGCGGTCCAGGCGCGGACAGGCGTAGACGGGCTTACCTTTGGCGCACCTTCGGCGCGGCCGTAGCGCGTGGACGCTGCGCGTGGAACCATCTGACTAACATAGGTGGTGGAGGGGGCGGAGCGTGGGAGGGTCAGCTGGGAGGCGGGGACGTGGAGGCGGGCCAGGGGAAAAGCACAACAACAAGATGGTGGGGTAGCTAGAAAGTGAAACCGGGAGGGCGCAATGCAAAGCCTGATAATGTCGAATGTACAGAACTACTAGCGTGCTCACTAAGTGAATCCCGGTGAGAGCGCTTACAAGTTAAAACAAGCTGCCTAAAATTAATGCACTTACAAGTTAAAAAGCGCTGCCTAAAATTAATGCACTTACAAGTTAAAAGCGCTGCCTAAAATTAACGCACTTACAAGTTAAAAGCGCTGCCTAAAATTAATGCACTTACAAGTTAAAAAGCGCTGCCTAAAATGAATGCACTTACAAGTTAAAAGCGCTGCCTAAAATTAATGCACTTACAAGTTAAAAGCGCTGCCTAAAATTAATGCACAGATCGATATGATAGAGTCGGAGCTACGATACCAGACTCTGCAGGTGAGTCACAAGGCAAACGAGATACAGCTGTGGGCTGTGGGCGCTGCACTGGGCTGGAATCAGGAAGCGAGGGGAGCGGCCGTTCAGGACGATGTCCACTCTTCTCCTTCAAAAAAGCAACCAGCCTCAAGGACACCCTGGTGAATACCCGACCCAAGGTCGATAAACTGAACCATCCAAACTCTGGATCTATCACCAATGCATGGGGCCTTCCACCAATAGTAGGGCACTACCCATGCTCTAATTGTAGTGTGTGTCATTTGACGAACCACACAAAATAACTCTCCTTAGAACCAGGGAAAACATGGTTCCAGAAGAAACATACCAACTGTAATTCAATAAACGTCATTTACCTTATCACCTGCACTTGTGGCAAAAGGTACGTTGGTATGACGACTCGCAAAGTCAAACAAGGCATCTGCGAACATCGCAGCAATATCAGATGCCGCAAAGTCACTACAAAACTAAGCGAGCACTTCATTCAACATAACCACACACCAAATGACCAGAGATTAACCATCATAGAGCCAATCGAATCAACAACCAATACTGCGAGTATTCTGTTTGAGAAAGAACAACACTGGGTGTACAGACTTGGCACACACCTAGATGGCCTTAACGACCAGATCCCTTGGTCCACAGTACTTAAACGTTGAACTTCCTTTTATGCTTATGGTCAACCTCTAACCTAATGCAAACACCTAACAATGCACATTGAACTGGGGCATAGTACCAGTTCTTTGCCCCCAGCCGTGCCACAATTTGTAGTCACCTCCAGCAACCACAGTGAAGGCTCTTCGCCTTACTAAGCGAACAACCCTCGTGTGTCCTTTTCTCATAACAACCCTCCTATTCCTCTTTTTTGTTAAAATAATTTTTACCACCTCTTTATTCACCCAAGACAGTAATTATTGTGTTAATACAGTCACCGACTCTCCCCAATGTGGAGGTGAGTCCTTGTTTCCCCAGCAACCGACTAGCATTGCTGAGCCAACCTCATAGTCCGATCCACTCAGAATCGGACAGATCGAGTGAGCTTGCTTCACAAGCCTCGTTCCGAGGTTGGCCCGGGACTGGTCTTTTTCAGACTTGCCTTTCAAGCCTCTCTCTGAGGCCAGCCCGACACACCCTAGACTCGGATTGAATGAGCGAGCTTGCTCCTCAAGCCTCGTTCCGAGGCCGTTTCGGGATTGGACTCTCCCTCCAAGCCTCTTCCTGAGGTCAGCCCCCGATTGGCTGCCAATGCCCCGCCTACCACGGCCCCCACCGGCACTCCATATCAGCGTACCCGGCACCGCAACCCACATCCACGGGGTCTGGAGCAGGAGAAGCTAGGTGCCAAGAGCGTGCTAGGCGTTGCGGGCGTAAGAATCCTTCGCATCAGTAACTTTGAGCTAAGTAAATGCCCTGTCTGTCACCACTATTAGCCGTATAAATTTACGAGGCTTTTCTTTCCTCTATTTGACTTACAGGGTGTGCCATTGTCGCCTCCACCCCCCTCTCGAGATCCATGGGGCTTGGATCTATTACTACACAAGTGAGATCTGTAAACCCAACACTTGTGTGTCACACTTATTCCTTCAGGAGTTAGCACTTCAGGCCATCACCATTGGTCAATCGATCGCTACCCACGAGTGCTGTAATATAGCCGCTCTGTCCTACGGCCTGCATTTCTTTCACCATAGTGCATGCCCACATGCCTGTAATGTCCCTTTGGGCAGCCATACAGCGATTCTGGCACTAAAATAGATTTATGGCACTAGGTCTACCTCTAGACCAATCCATAGCACTTTTAATGCAGAGACTGTCCTAACAACCACAAACGATCAAACATTAACTATATGTTTTGTTCTAAATGTATGTTTGTCTGTCTTTCTTTCCCAGACTATACAGGTTCCTCTGAGTGGAGGTAATTCCCACAACTTGTGGTTTGTGTTTTATTTTGCACCTTTTTACACATAGAGCAATTTTTAACTTTCCCGTCCTTTGGTCAGGGTGGGCCTTAGCACGCCCATACCGCCAAGGTACACGCTACACGGTCCTGACGAATGCCCACGTAATTCTTACACTTATAAAGGGCAGAAACATGTTGACCCCACTTTAAGTGGAAAGTCCAATCATAATCTGTGGTAGTTCTTCCACACATACCTTTTTAATCATGTCTAAACTGACCAGTAAATAAATCATTTTGGTTTGTACAGTATTAGACATTTTTAACATCACTTTTCACATCACTGTCACAAAATCCAGCTCCGCAGTAATCTGGCGTTATAGCACACCAGGGAGGCATTCGGCTTCTCCTGGTGGGCCCGATGATGAAGCATGTCACCACCAGGTTGGTGAGTGAGGGCTTCCCATAAATCCCTTGAAGGTTTCCAATGTGTCAACAAGAGGGTATCTTTTTATAGTCCTTTTTCACAGTCTTTGCCTCTGTGTCTCTACACAGTTACCTTTGCATATGACACTCTTCGATTGTTTTACATCCATACAGGGAATACCAGTTTTTGTTACCTTTACAGACCTGTTGTCAGTGCTCTGTTCTATTTATCTACTACTTACCTTGTGATTACCTTTTAACTGTTTATACCTATGGTAGTTGCTATGTGGTGCTTGAAAAACATTGGTTGAGACGTCCCTTACTTGCCACAGAAGTCCTTCTAGCTCGTGTAGCTAAACAACTGCTGCTGAAATAGGGGGACTTGGATTCAAACCTTGGTTTACAAAATCAAGAATCAGAGTAGGTCAGAGAAAAACTGCCATATTATTATTTACTAGGCAAGTATTAATTGGCTAACTTCACAGGGATTGTGGCTTGCAAGGAACTATAGATCACTACCCCTGTGAAAGTATTTGTACATTGATTTTTTTAAGCAAACATCGTATCGCATTGGAAATGGAGGAGCTTTAAAAAATGTTTTTTTTATTTTGAAACACTTCAGTGAGAGTAAGCTCTGGTCCCCTGGACAACTGCCTACTCCCGGCGAAGCAGCTGCAATGATTCCAAAAGTGCAAGGGCTCCAAAGGGAATCCCTTCCCATTTTTGAAAATCAGTTACCACTGCAACCAGGGAATTCAGTCACGGTTCCATGGCTGGTGACCAGAATTTGTGGTTGCAAACCCTTGATAATTACGGTTTCAATTCCGTATTTGAAAGAAACACCCAAAACACTTCCATTCCAAACAAGAAGTTGGTTACCATTTCCAAACATATTTAGCAATTGCGAAAAACTTTTTCAAGTTGGTAAATATGTTTAACACATTTGAAAAATATTTTCATTCATCTCAAACCCTCTTTTGGAGTGAATTTTAGGGTTTGTGACTGTTAAAATAAGGGTGAAAGGAACTCTTATTAGGAGGGTCACATTTGCTCACTTCACACACTTTGTCTGATTAAGGTATGTTTCAGGGAGAAGCATTTACATTTTCTGGCTACTCCCTTGGCCGTGTGACAGGCAGCTAGACATTGTCATTAAAACCTTGTTGTTTTAAGCAGGAAAATGACACTTTATAAAAGTGTCCAACTTGACCATTAAGTTGTTTTTTAAATCACTTTTAAAATGATATTCTCAAACTGATATTTAAATCATATATTAGGTAATAGTGTAAACCAATGTTAATCTTTGGAAGAGCAAGCCTTGCAACAGTGAAAAATGACTTTGGAGATGTTTTACTCTGTGGCAGCCGGCATGGATCAAGGTGGGGGGCGGGCGGGAGGATGTAGTAGTCCCGTGCTCTGGCCGGAACACAAAAGCGCACCCAGGCTCCCAGTCAGCCAATCGCAACCCTGCAATATAGCATTGTGATTGGTCAGAGCACCGTAGTTCGCCACTCAGACTCCGACTGGGAGCCTGAGTATCTTTTCCATGCAGGCTGTAATGCAGCCTGCATGGAGAGCACACAAAGTGTGCATGAATGTTTGGCTGGGACGAGAAGGGCAGGCCAAACATTCATGCGCACTTACAGTGTGCTCACTTACAGTGTGCTCACCACTCCTCCTGCTCCAATCGTGAGAGCAACCCCACCCTGCAAAGCTGCCGAACATCAGGAAAAGATAAAATGATAATAACGCAAGTTAATATCATTTTATTTCTCCTTAACTTCACTGTTAAAAAGCAGTGGGGTGGCGCTCCTCTGCCTTAGTGGAGGAGCCGCCACTGTTTTCACAGCTAGGACATATGAAACATTAAATACACATGTTTCACATTTAAATACCATGCACCCTGTCCTATGGGATTTTAAGGCCTACTTTAGTGGTGACTTATAATTATTACAAAGGAAGGTTTAGGCCTGTAGGCCTGTAGGCCTGGGAAAATGTTTATTTTGCTACATCAAAATGGCAGTTTAAATCTGCACACCCCGGCTGCAGTGGCATTCCTGGAGACATGATTTACTAGGCTACTGTAGCGGGTGACAGTATGAGTGCAGAAGTCGACTGGAAAGCATTTAATTTACAAGCCCTGGGTATGTATAGTACCATATACTAGAGCCTTATAGAAAAAATAATTGTGTCAATCAAGGGTATACCAATGTTATCATGTTTTAAATAGGGGAGCACAAGCACTTAATCTCTGGTTAGCAAAGTAAAGTGTTAAGAGCTCCACAGCCAACAACAAAAAAGCAAAACAATCCTGGGTAACCATGCAGGAAGGGAACATTTCCAACATGCTTAATAAACCATGTGGGACTATGTTTTGGCAATATACCTTGGGAATGATGACCTAAATCTTTCTAACCCAACAGGTTTTGCTCATTTCTTGCTTACCAAATGAGCCTTAAGAATAGCTTTTTATGAATAACCTACATCCCCTCATAGACTGGTCTTTACGTCAGGTTTTAAGTTGTGTTGCTGGCCTGTACTGCATTTCAAAATAGATTTTGCCAACATGTTTACAAAATAATTATTTTTCATTATATATTTGTATCTGTATAGAAAGGCTCATTTAAGTTTTAGTTCTTGTCTCAATCATTTGCCCAGCACATTTGCATCAATAGTGTAGCGTTCTCCCAGCCAGGGAGCATGAAAAATGAATATGCCGCACATGGAGCTCTGGATTGTGCATCCTTATTCCTTAACATAAACATACAGTCACACAATGCTCTCTCATTACAGCATGACCCTTAATATCCACATCTTAACACCTCCCAGCAAGTTACGCAATTCCTTATTTAGTCCACCCAGAATGTAAAGGGTCCCAGAGCACAAAGTCTCACAAAAATACATCCCTCCCATGTTAAATAAAAAGTACAAAAAAAAGTCACACCATATTTCTTCAATAAGGTGTTGGGGTGCACACACTTATCACTCAGATCGTGTGGTATGAAATGGATGAGATATACTCTGTACACCGATGACTCTGGTTCTTTTTCTTGATATGGACTATCAGGAGGTGTCGCCTCGTTCATGATTGTAGGAGCTGACGATCATTGAGGTAGGTTCTTAAAGTGTGATGAGTCCCATGTAATGGACTTTCTTGAATGATGAACTGTCACCATATGTCCTTTGCATGTCACAACCCTCAAAGGATCAACAGCAAATGGAGAATATATTTTCCACTTTTGCTTCTGCTTGACCAGAACCCAGACACCTTCATCGAAGACTGTCTCCTGAGGTCGTTGACAAAAATCAGCATATGTTTTCATCTGGCACTTCCGAGAAGTGTCTGTGACACAAACCTTGTACACATTCAATGATTGGTCTACTGCCCATTGGGGCAGTTTAGTTCAGATAGCTCTTCTGAATAGCAAGGGGGAAGGATTCTTATCAGTTGTGGAGTCGATTCTCGTTGAATTACCCATTTGAGGGTACCCATGAATTGTTCCACAACACCATTATCTAGGGGCCACAGAGGTGTGCTCTTTTGATGCTTGACATTTAGCCTGACCAAAAAATCCTTGTGTTCTTTGCTATTGAATGACTAATCATTGTCAGATTTTAAAATATCAGGGATACCCCATGGTGCAAAAATGTCAAATAGCCACTCAATAACATTGTCATGGTAAGTGGACGATAGATAATTTAATAAAAGAAAACGTGAATGACGATGAGATGATGTCCGCTTTCTAAATCCTTAAGAAATCAACTGTAACTCTTTCCCAGGGATGTGCAGTAAGTTCAGACATTGTGAATGGGTGCTGTGTCACTTTTGGGGACAGGCAGTTGCAAATATGGCACATTTTTAGTTCCCTCTCCATTCGTTCATCTGGGTGTGGGAACCACACTAGGTGTCTTAGGGCTCTTTCAGTCGTTACAGTGACACAATGTCTTTCATGGGTTAGTTCAATGACTTGCTGCACTAGGCTCTCATGCATGATGATTGTTGAGCCTCTTAATACAAAACCTTCCTTGGTCAAGGACAGTTCATCCTGTACATTTTAGAATTTTTGAAATTCAAATTTGGCAGTAAAAGGTTGAGTAGGGTTCTTCCACGATTGAGTCGAAATGACGTCTTTGGTGATAAACCTATTTTTTATCAGCATTAATCTGTTCAGAGTACAGGGCTGCTGGCGTGCTAGACCTCACAATGATGCTAATATACTCCTCAACCATTTTGAATGTCAAACTGTGCTGCTCTAATAGTGAAACAATTCCCATATAGGAACATATGAAAAGTTTTGCAGGCCCACATTACAGCCAGATTCTCCTTTTCCGGCTGAGAATGGACAAGTTCTGTGTCAGACGGGCATCGGCATCGACTGGCATATGCTATACTTTGTCTCTGAGCATTTGGATCAACATTATGTTGAGCAAGTATTGACCGGCCCCAGTCCAACCAGACTTGCATCAACTGTGATCTCAGTATGTACCTTATGGTCAAAGTAGGCCCTCTTGGTTGTATTTTCAATTGCATGTTGTATTCTTTTGAAGCTTTGGTCACATTCAGCAGACCACTGGAAAGGGGCATCTCATTTTGTCAAGTCTCTCAATGGGGCACTCAGAGTGGAAAAGTCACAATTGTACCTTGAGCAATAACTGGGCATGTCTAAGAAGGATCGCAGTATGGTGACATCTTGTGAGGGGCAGGTAGCTGATAGTGCTTGCATTTTATCTGGGTCAGGAGTCATTCACCCATCAGAGAATATGTACTCAAAAAAGTTGAGGTTGGTCCTATGAAACTCACACTTTGGTGCATTTAAAGTGAGATCTGCTTCAGCAAGTGAGGCCTAATATAAAACCCTGCCTGCTTGACTGCAAGTTAATGGCCTTGAATAGGAGAGGATATGTATTTCAAGGAGAACGAGTCAGGATTGTCCGTGCTCTCCACTATTATTTGCACGTTATATTAATCCATTCTTGGCTAAATTAGAGAGGAACATAATTATTAGCCTGGTAGTTCAGAATACCGTAGAATATAAGGTGTTTGCTTATGTGAACACTGTAGGAGTAGTTATTTGAGACCTAACCTCTGCTTTCTCCGAAAATAGAAAAGTTAGCCAAACAATTTGGATCATGGTCAAGATATAAACTAAGTAGTTTTAAAACCCAGATAGTATGCACAGAGCAGGCCCATATTAGAGATCAGCGGATTATCATGGAGGCACTATACTTATAATTACTGCTGCTTTGGATCAAATGGTTGAGATTAATCTAGTCCCAGTGCTTGATAAGATTCTATCTGGACTGGATAGAATCAATTACTTATATCTCTCGGTAATAGGGAGATCCCAATGTGTTATATTTATTTCCATCCATTCCATTGTTGATTGGCAAGGAGTGGTAAATGATGCTAGAATCACTATGTGTTAGATTTTTGTGGGGTTACTAAAAGCAAAGGAGAGCAGCTAAATTCATGACCCTATCAAAGCTCTTAGGAGGGCTATCCTAACTTTACCTTGTATTATTGGTTTTGCGTTTTGCAAAACATGACAATTTTTATAACTGGGGGATCCCAAGGAGTAGATTTGGCTGAGACCTCAACAATATACAAAATGCTCAAAGGAACGGAAGATGAAAACTACATTTAAAGTGCTAAATCCAGCTTTTAGGGCATGGGTTCAGGTAAGCGACATTTAGAGCTCGGTAAGACTCATTTTGACACACCTACTATAGGAATCTGGCTCCGTATATGCTATACCAAAATGAGCTATAGTGTGCACAGAGTCCATTGGTACCCCAAAGGTAGGCAGAAGTAAAAGAAGATAGCACCTAACTCTCCATTTCTTGTAGTGTCGGCGAGCAAAGAGACTTTATCAGAAAGGTAGTGTTAAGCATTTGTTGTATACACTTAATCAGCAAATTATGTGACACACTCTGACCAATTTGATTTGTATAAAAATATTATTTTGCTGTATTTATTTCCTAGAACCAAGCAAGCCTGGCACAGGCAAGTGTATATGATAATTTTCAAGTCTGGTTGAATAATACAAGCAAGGTGAATGAAAATGACTTCGTTACAGGTTTGTAAATGTTTTCAATACAGTGAAAATTACTGTTAGATTACTTTGAATTACTTTTCAGATTACTTTCTGGATTACTTTTTCTACTCAGTGTGATACACCTACATATCACACTGGGGCATTTCCTAGTGAAAAGGTAAGTAAACATTTTTTAGTTCTTTGCAGTTTTTCAAAGTTCAGTACAAAGCCAACCCCACACAACATTTTTCGAGGAAAAACAGTCAATCTATTCCAATGGAGAGAAATGAAGTTATCAGTTAACAGGTAAATACTTCGTTGTGGGAGCTGGTCTTCTGGGATTAGAACTATGTTTCCCCCAGGGTCAAGGTTGCACTCTCAAAACACCTTCAGCGGTACTAGGGCGGCTGGGTGCAGAGTGCTGAGGCCCAATGGTATCTGAAGGGGGATAGGGGGCTCCAGTTGGTGGCTATACACAAGCAGGCCACAAAGTTGTGGGAGCAAATCTCCTGGTGTTTAGCTCAGGGCAAAGGAGGATCCGTTTTAGCACCCAAAGTACACCCGCAGCAGCGCTGGGGCGGCTGGGTGCAGGGTGCTGATTTGGTGTCGGGTACCCCGTTGATTTCAAAGGGGATTCTCCGGTTTCAACAAAGACTGCTGGCTCGGAAATTATCTTCTGGAGTCAACCACCGGTAGGAGAGGTAAGTTAGGATGCCTGGGGATGCTGGGACACTGTTGGTTGGACCACCCAAGGCCGTGGGACTGGGGTGCAGGGTTGTCTTTAGGCATAGGGTTTTCCTTACATGCTCAAATTGCGGTCGTGGGGACCCTCCAGAAAGAGGCTGCAGGCTTTGCTAGGAGATTCGAGGTAGGTCAGAGATCACCAAATCTCAGGTCAGGATTGCTGGGTAGACCTCCTCGTGTTATTGGGCTGCTCGAACTCAGCCTCAGGCATCAGGCGCAGAGTGGTGCAGACTCGCGGATTTGTTTAGGGCCAGAGTCCTATTCTGGTGATCACGGGAGACAGAATCTTTTCTGTGGAAGGCAGAGCAGGTCCTCTCGGATCTTGAGGTTGGTGACTGCAGGACACATCAGGATTTTGCTTCTGCAGGTTCAAGGTGGGGACCGGCCGGAAGCGCTGTTGCCAAGTCAGTGGGCGTCCTCCTCTTCTTAGCTTTAGCACAGCTTATTCGGTACTTCTTCTTTTTTTTGTTCTTGTCGGTTCTTGTCTGAGGAGGCAAAGTTCAAGGGTGCCCATAAATACTAGATTTAAGGGTGTTACAGGTAGGTAAAGGTTGGGACCAATGTGTCCCTTCCTTGGGGTGAGTACACCCCCTATTATGCAACACTCCAGTGGGAGAGGGGCATATGCCTCAGTCTGGTTGGATGGGTCCCCCATCTACAAGATGGTGGGGTCTGAGAGTTGTGCTTCACCTTGCTTCCCCCACCTGAAGGGTGGCTTTGTTAAAGGTGGGTAAACCTCCCTTCCACACTTGGTTTTCCTGACGATTCTCCTGCCCAAAGTGGGGGGTCAGAACCGGTGGGGACCATTTGCTGGAAGCAGCAAAAGGCCTGGGGAAGCTGACAAAAGTAGCAAGCCTTTGAAGCTTCCCCTTCATAGACCCTGCCCATCCTGGGGGAGGAGGCGTGGCACCTCGACCAAGGATGTCATTAGTTTCCGACCCCTGAGAGCAGCTGGCTTGCAGCCACTAGGCATGGACACAGGGTTCCAGAAACATGTCTTGTGGTGGCAGCTGGCGAGCAGCCACTAGGCATGGACACTAGTGTTAGGTTGTTTTTCATGGGGCATCAGGCCCTCAGTGTGAATTTTTCATTAAATCCCATACTGGCATCAGTGTGGGTTTAATGTGCTGAGAAGTTTGATACTAAACTTCCCAGTTTTGGGTAAAGCTATTATGGTGCTGTGGAATTCGTACTGACAAACTCCCAGTATCATATACTCTTAATGGCGCTTCTGCACTTAGAATGTCCAAGAATTGGCTTGGACACTGTAGGGGTACAGGGCTCATGCACCTCTACTTTCACCACTGGTATAGTGCACCCAGCTAGAGGGGTGGCTGACCTATGCCAGTGCAGTGGGTTGTAGGCATGGCACACAAGGATGTGTGCCATGTCGACTCTTCACTTTGTTCTTCACCAAAACATGCAAACTGCAAAGGCAGTGTGTGTGTAAAGTTATAGGGCCTCTAAGGGTGGCACAATAAGTGCTGCAGCCATTAGACGCCTTCCCTGGCCACCGTGCCCTTTGTACCCGTGGTACCATTTACAAGGGACTGACCTGTGGCCAAAGAGTTCCAATTGGGTTTTATTTTCAATGCAATTTAGAGAAAGAACAATGGCCATGTGTACCTGTTTGGCAGGAACCCAGGGCACACTCAGTCAAAGCACATCAGCAGTTTAGCAAAATGAGGGCCAACCATGCAAAAAGAGGGCATTCTCCTACACCTAAATCTGCATCAGTCCTGCTTCTATCTATCTTTCAAGGGGCACTGGTGGGAGCATGGAGACAGAAAGGTATTACTGTAATAGGTGATTTTTATGATGATACCCAGCTCTATTCTTTTATTTATTTGCAGGAACTCTTCAATTTATGGAGGGCAGATTTTTTTAAAGTATCTGCCGGTCTGAGATTTTCCAGCTAAATAGATAGGAAATGTAGAACTCATGATTAAGGTTCCTTTAATTGAGGCTGTTAGACAAAGACAGAGAATTGTCCCTATATATGAGCTATTGTTGCAAACACAAAAGGATGCTTTAGAGGTGCAGAATGATATGGAATCTGAGGTTGGGACTTGAAGGCACATATCTCAAAGAGTCTTTAGCGTTGTCTGATAACATTATTTTAACGACGAGCTTGAGGACCCAGCATTTTAAAATGGTTTTTAATCTTTATTATAACCGGGCAAAAATGTTTAACCCCTTCGCTGCGGGGGTTATTCCCCCGCTGTGCTGGGGGAGGAGGCGCGCACAGCGCCCGCATGCTCATGACGAGCTGAGCTCGTCATGAGCTACGGCGCTCCTGTGCTCATGACGAGCTCAGCTCGTCACAGGTGCATTGGCTCCGTGGAACGTTCAGCATAGCGGTGGAATTCTCCCCGCACATGAGCGTTCCACGGGCCATGACGAGCTGAGCTCGTCATGAGCACCGGAGCGCCGTGGCTCATGACGAGCTCAGCTCGTCATGAGCATGCAAGAGGTTAAATTTGGGGGCGGATGGTTCCGATGGCAAGTGCAAACAATGTGTTACAGAACAGGCAGATATTATACATATGTTCTATGCATGCTTGAAATTGACACCACTGATGAAAGGATAGGTGGATTCTTACGAACTGTTATCAAGGAACCGATAATTGTTACCCCGTTAATGATGATGCTAGGTGTGTTTGAAGACAGTGAGGGCAACCCTAAATCAGTAAGAAAGATGTATTTAGTATTTTTGGCCATGGCTGTTGCACTACTTTGTATAGCCTCAGATTGGCTGAAGCCAGATGCTCTCACTTTTAGTATGAGGAGATCGAAGCTTCTTGCCATTTTTAACATGTAAATATCCCTATACAAACTTAAGGGTAACATGAAATGATAGCAGGGGAAAATGGTCTGGTCCTTGGTAACATAATGGATGGATAGCCCCAGACATCACCATTGCCATTCCGGAAGGATACAAGATCATTCGTAAGGACCGCACCGACCAAACAGGAGGAGGCATCGTCATCGTCCATAAGAACTCCATCCGCATCTCAACCAGCTCTGACGTCAACCTTGCCAACGCCGAACACCTTCACTTCCAGAACCACACCAACCCCAAGACCACACTCAGAGGCACCCTCCTCTACAGGCCACCAGGACCCCCTACACAATTCAGCGACGATATCACTGACTTCATCACCCCACATGCCCTCCCCTCCGAGGAATACATTCTACTGGGAGACCTCAACTTTCACCTGGAAAAGAGCAACGACAGCAACGCTACCTCCCTTCTGGACAATCTCACCAACCTCGGACTCAAACAACTTGTCACTACGCCCACCCATATCGCAGGTCACACACTCGACCCTATCTTCACCTCCAGCAAACATGTCTCCTTCAGTCACACCACAGCTCTCCATTGGACGGACCAGGGCTGCGTACACTTTATCTACAATAAGACCACAACTCACAACCATCCTCAACCCACTCTGCGAAGAAACTGGAACAACATCACCATCGACCAGATCTCCTCATCGCTTCTTCAAAACCCCCCTGCCCACTCCTCAAACCCCGACCAAGCAGCCACTAACCTCAACAAATGGCTATCCAACAGCGCCGACATCCTAGCACCGTTGAAAAAACGTCAAATCAAACTAGGCAGCAAAAACGCCTCCTGGTTCAACGATGCTCTTAAGAAATCGAAGAAACTCTGTCGCACCCTCGAGAAGGCCTGGAAAAAAGACCCAAACACCAGCACCAGGGACGCCTTCAAAAACGCCACCCGCATACACCACCAACTAATCCGGTCTGCCAAGAAAGCCACATTCAAAGACCGACTAGATAACAATGCCCACAACAGCAAGGAACTATTCAACATCGTCAAAGAATTTACCAACCCCTCAGCCAACTCCAACAACATCACCCCCTCCCAAGCCCTCTGCGACTCCCTAGCTTCGTTCTTCCACAACAAAATCGCAGACATCCACAACAGCTTCGACAACCGACCCGTAGACCAACCCACCCAACCTTCTGCAGAACCTTCACCCCCATTGAACATCCTTAATAGCTGGAACCCAATCTCCACTGAGGACACCATCCGCCTGATGAACTCCATCCACTCAGGATCCCCCACAGACCCTTGCCCTCACCACATCTTCAACAAAGCAGACTCCATCATAGCACCTCACCTCCGAGACGTCATCAACTGCTCCCTCAACTCCGCCACCTTCCCGGAAAGCTGGAAACACGCAGAACTTAGCGCCCTTCTGAAAAAACCCACAGCTGACCCCACCGAACTCAAAAACTACGCCCCATCTCGCTCCTTCCATTCCCGGCCAAAGTCATTGAGAAAGCTGTCAACAACCAGCTCGCCGCCTTCCTTGAAACCAACAAATCCCTCGACTCCTCACAGTCCGGCTTCCGAGCCAAACACACCACGGAGACCGCCCTCATCGCAGCAACAGACGACATTCGAACTCTGCTGGACAACGGAGACACAGTCGCCCTCATCCTCCTCGACCTCTCCGCAGCCTTCGACACAGTCTGCCATAGCACCCTTCTACAGCGCCTCAAAAACATTGGAATCCAAGGAAAAGCACTGGAATGGATCACCGCGTTCCTCACCGGAAGAACCCAGAGAGTCCGCCTCCCACCATTCAAGTCAGAGGCCACTGAAGTCTTCTGCGGCGTACCACAAGGATCCTCACTCAGCCCCACCCTCTTCAACGTATACATGAGCCCCCTCGCGGCCATCGCACGCCAACACAACCTCAACATCATCTCCTACGCCGACGACACTCAACTGATCCTCTCACTCACCAAAGACCCTAACACCGCCAAAACCAACCTACATGAAGGAATGAAAGAAGTGGCCGAGTGGATGAAGCACAGCCGTCTGAAACTAAACTCAGACAAAACAGAAGTCCTTATCTTAGGTACCTCCCCCTCCTCCTGGGATGACTCTTGGTGGCCAGAGGCCCTTGGAAAAGCACCCATCCCTACGGGCCACGCACGGAACCTGGGCGTCATCCTCGACTCCTCACTCTCTATGAACAGACAAGTCAACGCCGTTTCATCATCTTGCTTCAACATTCTTCGCATGCTCAAAAAAACATTTCGCTGGATCCCCACCGAAAACAGAAAAACGGTCACCCATGCTCTGGTCACAAGCCGCCTGGACTACGGAAACACCCTTTACGCCGGTATCACCGCAAAACTCCAGAAAAAACTCCAACGCATCCAGAACGCATCAGCCAGACTCATACTAGACATCCCGCCTAAAGACCACATCTCTAGTCACCTGAAAAACCTCCACTGGCTTCCCGTCAATAAGAGGACCACTTTCTGCCTTCTAACCCACGCACACAAAGCACTGTACGAACTTGGACCCGAATGCCTCAACACACGACTTTCCTTCTACACCCCCTCCCGCCAGCTACGATCCTCCAACCAAGCCCTTGCTACCGTACCTCGCATCAACAAAACCACCATGGGGGGTAGATCCTTCTCCTACCTCGCAGCTAAAACCTGGAACTCACTCCCCACTCACCTTTGTCTCACTCAGAACCACCTAGCATTCAGAAAGCAACTTAAAACTTGGATATTCGACAAGTAATTCCCCACCCTCTTCAAGCGCCTTGAGACCCTCCGGGTATGTAGTGCGCTATATAAATCTTTTGACTTGACTTGACATAGTTAGTATGTTTGAGATTGATTTGAGAGGGCCAAATTTGAAAACTGAAATGCTGGATGTTCTGATTGTTGTTTTCTATATATGTGCTTGATGATGATTTATATATACGTAGTACAGGCTGAAGAATTCTAAGCGAGATGGATATATCTGATTTCATTTTTATAATGTATTAAATTACTATAAAATCAATTATTTCTTGCCTTTTTTCCGAGCTTTTGATTGCTGGCTATTGCCTATATGGAGTTTTTAATCTACCAGAAAATGTGCTGCTATTAGGAATAAGGCATGTTAAGCATATTATAAGTATGTATTTATGTATGACAGTAATTGTACATGTGGAATTGAAATAATTAATTTGACCTTTGATTTAGGGCTTATTTGTGAGAACTAGAATATTGTTTCATTTTTTCTTGTCTTGAAATGCAAAATATAATGTTTCGAGAAAATCAATAACATATTTTATTTAAAAAATGAAGTAATGTCTTTGAGGATAAGCATGTTCTTATCAAAAGCTATGATCTGTTCAAAGTATAGGGCTGCTGACGTGCTAGTCCTCACAATGAAGTTAATATACTCCTCAGCCATTTTGGGTGTCAAACTGTTCCGCTGTAATGGTACTTGTGAAAAGCAATAAGCAGAGTTCTGCTCTTTACATTGCTTGAGTATAATTGAGTAATCATACTATTGCAGTTGTAACCCCCACCTCTTAATGTGAAAGGACATATTGGCTTTCAGGTTTCCAAAAATAATAAGGAGCACTTGGTGGTCTGTAACGATAGTGAAACATTTTCCATATAGAAACACATGAAAATTTTTGCAGGCCCACACTACAGCCAGACTTTTGTTCTCCGGCTGAGAATGTACACGCTCTGTTTCAGACAGGCTTTGATTGACATAGACCACAATGTGTCCCTGAGCAATCGGATGACCAATATATTGAGCAAGGATTGCCCCCTGCCCCAGAGGGCTTTAAAACAACTGTGATCTCAATATGTACATTGGGGTTCAACATAGACAATCTCTGTTGCATTTTCCATTGCATGTTTTATTTTTGAAAGCTTTGGTCACATTGGGCAGACTGATTGAAAGGGGCATCTCATTTTGTCAACTCTCTCAACGGGGGACTCACAGTAGAAAAGTCATGAATGTTGCTTGAGCAATAACCGGCCATGCCTAAGAAGGAGGGCAGCATGGTGGCATCTTGTGAGGGGCAGGTAGCTGATAGGGGTCGTGCTTCATCTGGCTCAGGAGTCATTCCGCCATCAGAGAATATATGCCCAAACACCTTGAGATTGGCCTTGTGAAACTCACACTTTGTGCATTTAAAGTAAGATCTGCTTCTGCAAGTAACTGGCACACTTGCATAAGAGCCTTTTCATGCTCCTTTTGCATTGCCCCAAATACCAGTATGTCATCACTGTAACTAAAAGCATGCATGACAGGTTGAATTATTCAATGTATAACATCCTGAAATATTTCTGCAGCTGACAACACTCCAAAACTCAACCTCTTGTGTCTGAACAAACCAACAAAGAAAAGTAGTGATATATTTGCAGTTTTCTTCCAACTCGAGCTGATGGTATCCCTGTTCTAGTCAAGACAGCAGAAATCTTTGGCACTGACCAGTTTCATGAACATGTCTAACATGTGTGGAGAAAGATGCCCTTCTCTCTTGATTGCTTTGTAGGCCTGGTGAATATTAACACAGATGTAACAACTTACGTATTTTGGGAGTTGGGGAAAAATCAGAAGGGAAGGATGTTCGCCGGTATGTAGTAGAGATGTTTTCAGATGCCTTTCAGGAACTTACTGGATGGGACTGGGATAAAGAAATTATAAGAGCCCATCGGTTCCCATTTAATCAAAAACCGGACCAGGAGGGGAGAAATAAACATCCAAGAGCTATTCTCATTTGTGTGCAGAACTATCTTCTCCGAGAGATCTTATATGATTTGGCAAGGCCATCTAAACCCAAAAAAGGCTTGGGGCATGAATTCTTCGTTAGACCAGATTTTTGTGCCGCAACGGTTCAACAACGCTGGAGACTTAAACAACTTATGGCACCTATGCAAGCCAAGGGGGGTCAAACCTTCTTATTGAATCCTGCTAAGCTTAAAGTTGTGCATAAGGGTAGAACCTTATTTTTTGTTTCAGAGATAAAAGCACAACAATACCTAGAAATTATGTAATAATCGTTATAGGATGGAGGTCATGGGTAATACTGTATTTAGTTTGAACGGGCTGACCCCTTAGCAGTGTTGTAGGAAGGGGGAGGCTCTAGTTGGCGCAGTGCAACACTAGCGACAAGCAGGGACTCTCTCTTCCTCGTCAGGGCTGAGGGTTACCTTCCAGACAACCTCTGCTTACCCTCTAGGTAGTGTGGCTTAAGCAGTCGTAGGCTAATCTTTGGGGCACATAGGGTTAAACACTGCCAATACTACACCCTCACAACCAACCCACCACACAATGAGACCAAACTGTATTCTGTAAAAATATATATCTTTATATAGATTTTAAGCAGGCTTGTGAATACAGTTAACGAACTTTCAAATAGCGGTTCCAAATTACTTAGTTCAGGTTGCCACAGTTCTTTCTAGCAATAAGCGTTCTTTTAGGGCCTTCTGGCCGGTTCAACAAAGTTCTTGTGGAGCGGGCGGCTTCCAGGGGAGCTGTCCCACGTCGCGTTGCCTTCCCGGGGTCGCTGTTCATTGCGGCTCTCAGCCGAGCAGGTCACGGGTCATCCGGGGCAGCGGTGTTCTGTGGCGGCAGGGTCCTTTCCTCGTTGTTCGCTCCGACCCTGGAGGCGGCGGCTGTGTGGTGGCGGCAAGTGGCAGTACGGTCCTCAAGTGCAGGACGTACCCAGCCAAGTGCCGGTGCAGCTGTGCGCTCACAGCTGAGCTGTCGGGCAGGATACCGACCCAGAGGACTCTCACAGGGCGACTGTCCGTCTTTGCAAGTGGATTGGCTGCTCGTGGCGCAGTCAACTCGAGAGCTTGGACCGGACAGGTCCTCCTTCACTTTGCTCTCGGGCTCCCGGTGCAGTTGCGGTCACGGTGTTCGGGTCAGCGGCGGCTGGACCTCACGTTGCTCTCGCTGTTGCTTTGGGCCCCGGTCACGGTGGTCAGGTGGATGTCGTTGCCTTGGAGGAGATTCCTCCGTCGGTACTGCAGCGATAAGCAGCACACATAGTCGCTTTCTTCCGGGTGTAGCGCCCACTGGTCCTGGGGCGCTGGTCAGGGGGCAAGTTCACAGCAAGCCCTTGGAGATCGTTTCAGCAGAGTTTGGCACAAAGTCTTTGTAAAGCAAAAGTCTTCTCGTAGTCTTTCCTTTTTCCTCTCCTTCGGCAGCAAGGCACCAGACACAGGCAAGAGACAGCACCCTTCCTTGTCCTTCACGGTCCTTCTCGTCGGGCAGAGTTCCTTCTGTAGCCCAAACCGGATCTAACTTTCAAGGAGCAGGGCTCCTTCTTTTATATGGTATTTCTTTTGTTCTCGCAGGCCAGGGGGGCCTTTGCATAGCCACTTTCAGTCCTTGAGTACTCCGGCGGGTGTAATCCGGCTTCTGCTTTCAGTGTGAGGGGCAGGCGCATCAGACGCCCCACAGGAGGTGGAGCCAGCATTGTGCGGACAGGGGTAGCCAGAGTACCTTGTTGATGGGGCTTCGCCCTTCCTGGGCCAGATGTCGGCTGAGTCATCAGTCGCTCCCCAGGAGGGTGGAGCCAGCATTGTGGTGGCAGAGCGCAGCAAGATCCAGAGTCAAGAGCCACTCCTACCTCCCACTAAGGTGTAATCTGCGCATTCACCACCTGTCATCCCCCCAGCCCTGTCACTCACACATCCCAGACAGTCAGATACACATACCAGCAGAGGCGGACTGAAATGGTTAGGCAAGCAAATGCTAACTTTCTAAAAGTAGCATTTGCAAACCCAGGATATTAAAATAAACTTGACTACAAGAAATATTTTATCATCCTGAGTTCAGGCATACTAAACACGACTCGCTACTATGCTCCTTGAGCCTGCCGGGATTATAGGGTGTAATAATTCCAGCAGCTCAGTCTGGCCTAATGGAGCAGGTAGCCTTCAATAGTGAAATACGGTTTTGGTTGTAAGTCACTACTAGGACAGGCCACACACATCAGGGCTTGTCCTACCTTACACCTACAACGCACCCTGCCCGCAGGCCTACCATAGGGGTGACTAATATGTAGTCAAGGGAAGATTCAGGGGCTGGCAAGGGGGTGCACTTGCCCAGCTAGCGTGACAGTACGAGACCGCACGCGGGTTCTGCGGTCGCAGTTCCCAGACACATCTTTACGGCTGCTTCGGTGGGTGGCGCAACCAACGCTGCAGGCCCACCAGCAGTATTGGCATCTACAAGCCCCGGCACTCCTAGTGCACTTTACTAGGGACTAACAGTAAATCCAATGAACCAATCATGGATACCAATCGCATGTACAATTTACAGTAGGGAGCACTTGCACTGCGGCACGGGTCGGCCGTGGCGCAGTGCCCTGAGTATCGGAAAACCAGTAAAACATCGGAGGCACATCAGCAAAAAGTGGAAGGGAAACTCACGCCAAGGTGCCAGGTCTAACATGTGTCCCCTCCAGCTGAAATGTGGGGGAACTACCCTTCCCCAGGGAGTTCCACATCACTAAGGCGGAAAAATCTGGACAGACCGTCAGCGTTGGCGTGATCGGTGCCAGGGCGGTGTTCCACCGTAAAGTCCATACTCTGTAGAGAAATGGACCACCTCAACAGTTTCGGGTTCTCACCCCTCATTTGCATCAACCATCTGAGGGGCCTGTGGTCCGTCTGAACTCGGAAGTGAGACCCAAACAAGTAGGGTCTTAGCTTCTTCAGCGCCCAGACCACAGCAAATGCTTCACGCTCTACTGCACTCCACCTACTTTCCCGTGGAAGTAACCTCCTACTTATGAAGGCTACGGGTTGGTCAAAGCCCTCCTCAGTCATCTGTGAAAGAACAGCCCCTACACCATGCTCTGAAGCGTCTGTTTGCACTATGAATTCCTTGGAGAAATCAGGAGCCAGGAGCACGGCGCCGTGCACATGGCAGTCTTCAGGGTGTCAAAAGCCTTCTGACAGGTGTCAGTCCAAATCACATTCCTGGGCTGCTTTTTCGAAGTCAGCTCTGTCAAGGGGGTCACAATCGTGCCATAGCCCTTGACAAACCTCCTGTAATACCCAGTGAGCCCCAGGAAGGCTCTCACCGCAGTCTGGGTCTTGGGGGGTTCCCAAGCCAGGATGGTCTCAATTTTGGGTTGCAAGGGTGCTACCTTGCCACTCCCAACTTGGTGTCCCAAGTACACCACTGAACCCTGCCCAATCTGGCACTTGCTTGCCTTGATTGTGAGGCCTGCTCTGCGCAGGGCCATCAACACTTCCCAGAGGTGTCGCAGGTGTTCTGGCCAGGTGCCACTGAACACCGCGATGTCATCCAGGTAGGCGGCACTGAACTCGTCCAGCCCAGCCAACACCTGGTTGACCAATCTCTGAAAGGTGGCAGGGGCATTCTTCATCCCAAATGGCATAATCCGGAACTGGAAATGCCCATCTGGTTTCGAGAATGCCGACCTCTCCTTTGCCCCATCGGTCAAGGCGATCTGCCAGTACCCAGACGTCAAATCAAACGTACTGAGGAACCGAGCAGCCCCTAGCCGATCAATGAGCTCATCAGCTCTGGGGATGGGGTGCGCGTCAGTCTTCGTGACTGAATTGAGTCCTCTGTAGTCCACACAGAACCGTAGTTCGGGTGTGGCTCCCGGCGCAGCAGCCTTTGGGACCAAGACCACGGGGCTGGACCAAGGACTGCTGGAAGACTCAACCACCCCAAGGGCAAGCATCTTGGAGACCTCCTCCTTGATGCAGGCCCGGACCCGGTGAGTCACTCTGTAAGCCTTATGCTTCACAGGTAAGCTGTCTCCAGTGTCCACATCATGGACGCACCAATCTGTGACACTCGGAACAAGGGAGAACAGATCTGGAAACTGCCCCAGCAACTGGCGGCAGTCTTCCTGTTGTTCGGGGGTCAGGGTGGGTGAGAGGTTAACTCCATCCACTGACCCGTCTTTCTTACAGGCCACTAAGAGGTCAGGAAGAGGCTCCGACTCCTCCTCCATTCCGTCATCAGTTGCCAACAACATGCCCACTTCGGACCTTCGTAAGTGGGGCTTGAGGCGGTTGACATGTAGGACCCTCAAAGGGTTCCTGGGCGTCTTCATGTCCACCAAGTATGTCACTGGGCTCTTGCGCTCCACAACCTCGAATGGGCCTGTCCACTTATCCTGAAGGGCACAGGGCTCCACTGGGGCCAGGACATACACCTCTTGTCCAGGCTGAAGCTCGACCAGAGTGGCATTCTGGTCGTACCACCGCTTCATCTCCTCCTGGCTCGCTTCCAGAACTGCCTCGGCAAGTTGTCTGAAGCGTCTGGTTTGGTTTCTGAAGGCCAGCATGTAGCTATATACATTCTGGGGAGGTTTCCTGAGAGATTGCTCCCAGCCTTCCTTTACCAAACTCAGCGGTCCTCTCACGGGGTGACCGTACAGCAGTTCAAAGGGGCTGAACCCTAGGGACTTCTGTGGTACCTCGCGATATGCAAAGAGCAGGCATGGTAAGAGGACGTCCCACTTACGCCTCATTGGACCTTCTAGGCCCATGATCATGCCTTTCAGGGTTCGGTTGAATCTCTCAACCAACCTGTTACCTTGGGGATGGTAAGGCGTGGTGAACTTATACGTTACGCCACACTCTTGCCAAGGGACTTCATATACTTGGATATGAAGTTGGTCCCCCTGTCGCTCACCACCTCTAGAGGGAATCCTACTCGTGAGAAAATTCCCATCAGTGCACGTCCCACCACGGGGGCCGTCACTGTCCTCAGAGGGATGGCTTCAGGGTACCGGGTGGCATGATCCACCAAGACCAGGATGAACTTGTTGCCCATGGCTGTCTTGGGGTCCAGAGGCCCAACGATGTCAATACCCACTCGCTGGAATGGCGTACCGACCACAGGGAAGGGTTGGAGGGGAGCCTTGTTCTTCCCTCCGGTCTTCCCACTTGCCTGGCAAGTCGGACAAGTTCTACAATGAGCGTCTGAGCTCTTGTGCATTTGGGGCCAGTAAAAGTGGGTGACAAGCCTGTCATAGGTCTTGTCCATCCCCAAATGTCCTGCTAAAGGCACATCATGAGCCAGACCCAGTAGGAAGGCTCTGAACTTCTGGGGTACCACCAGCACACGGGCTGACCCAGGTTCAGCAGCCTTAGGCTCCGAATACAGGAGGTCGTTCTCCCAGTACACATAATGTGTTTTGGCCTGAACACCGTTGGCCTGGTCTGCAGCCTGCTGCCGCATACCCACGAGAGAAGGGCATTCTTTCTGCTCCTTGCAGAATTCCTCCCTGGAGGGTCCTCCTTCTTGCTGCCAATGGGTCAGCTCAGGCAGGTCCCCCAGTTCGGCGATCTGTTCCCCTGTAGGCTCCAGGGCATCCCCCTCAAGGTCTGCTTCCTCCTGGACCGTGGGAACTTCAGGGACCGGTTTCCCGCGTCCCCTGCGCCTTCTCCCTAAGGCCGGTTCCTGGGCCTCTCCTTCAGGCCCCAGGACCTCTTGATCACCCCTACTGGCTGCCATTGACCGGGTGGTCACGCACGCCCAGTCAGGCAGACCCACCATCCGCAGGTGAGTCGTTTTCTCCACCTTTTCCCAAGGGGAGTGCTCCAAGTCATTCCCTAGCAAACAGTCAACAGGCATGGTTTTTCTTACACAGACCTGCAGAGTACCAGAGACCCCCCCCCCACTCGAAGGGAACTTGAGCCATCGGACACTGACTCTCAGAATTATCAGCGTTGATAACCCTACAGTAGGCATGGGGTACAACCTGCTCTTGAGACACCAGGTGCTGCCTCACTGCAGTCACACTGGCTCCTGTGTCTCTAAGAGCCTCAGCTTCCTTGCCATTGATGATCACCACCTGCCCATATTTCTTAGTGTTAGAGGGCAGGTAGTTCGTAGGGATCATCTCACTGTCTCCTAGCGAGACCAGGGTCATGTGAACGGGATCTCCACCCCCCGGGACCATCACTTCTTCTCCTAAGTGAACACTAGTCACTTGACGGGGCGGAGCACCAGTGGGTGCGGGTTTTCCAAACAGGCGACACTTGGGGTCACTGGATATGTGCCCAGGCTCGCCACATTTGTAACAATTGAAGGGCCCCTTTGGAACAGGTTTACCTGTCGGGCCCCATTCTGCTTCGGGGGTGGGGGAGGCTGAGAACCTTGCTGCTGGTTCCCCTGGGAACTACTTTGGGGGCCTTTTTGGAACCCTTTCTGTTTTCCCCCTTGTCCCCCCCACTCTTCTGCTGGGGACCCTGCCCACTCTTGGCGGAGTCTCCCACGGGACCCTTGTGGACCCTGGTGCTGAGCCAGCGGTGCGCCTCCTCAGCAAGCTTCCTCGGGTTGGACAGCTGGCTATCGATCAGGTGTTGGCGTAACTCAGGAAAACAGTGATCAGACAAGTGCTCCCATGCAATCAAATCAAAGAGACCTTGAAAATCATTCACTTTGCTACCCTTCACCCAACCATCCAGTGCTCTGCAAAAGTAAGTCACATACTCCACATACGTATTCCCAGGCCGCTTAGTACACCCCCTAAACTTCTGTCTATACATTTCAGGGGTAAGCCCGTACCTGTTCATTAAAGCTTCTTTCATGTGGGAATAGGATCTCTGATTCTCAACGGGCAAATCTAGTAAGGTATCTCGCCCTTCGCTAAGGAACCTTCCCCACAACCCCGCTCCCCAATCCTTGTCAGGGACCCGGTGGGAGGACATGGCTACCTCGTATGCCCTAAACCACTGTCCTATGTCATCCCCCTTAAAGAACCCCTTAACTACGTCCTTAGGGATGTGCACTCTTGACTCTACCTGCACTGGCGATGTGCTGCCACCAGAGGGAGGATGATCCAAGCCTCTTTCCTTCAGGCTCATCTCCCTCATTTTCACTTCGTAATCCATTTGGTGCTTTCGCTCTTCCAGTGCCATTCTTTTGGTTTCAAGCTCCAGTTGGATTTTTAATTCTACCAGCTTCCTCTCGTGATTCCTTGTTTCCTTCCTGTCCGCCAGCTCCTCTGGCGACAGGCCTTTACCAAAGCTGTGCACGCTGTTTGGCCTTTCGAGATCTATCAGATCCCCAAGTGCATTCTGCTCCTCAGTTGCATCTTGCTCCGCGAGGGCGTCTTGATCCTCCGGGGCCTTTCTGGACTCTATCCAGGCTTTCATGGCCTTGTAGAACTCTGGCTTGTTCTTGCAACCAGCGTGCGGAACCTTGAGTTTCCTGCAAAAGAACTTCAGCTCATCCTTGGTGTATTTATCCAGCTTCGCGGCGTCCCACTCCACCTCCAACACCTCGGAGGTCGTGGACTCCGCTCCATCCAGGCTCTTTGTGCCCGGCATGGTTTTTCCACTCGGAATCTTCTTTTCGGCAAAATTCAAAAGCAAAGTCTGTGGCTAAGTAACTGGACTGTATTCACTGTGCAATGGTCAGAAGCTCAGGTATAAATACTGCAAATGTAGATTCGAAAAATCCTCACCGCTGCGTCCAATGTAGGAAGGGGGAGGCTCTAGTTGGCGCAGTGCAACACTAGCGACAAGCAGGGACTCTCTCTTCCTCGTCAGGGCTGAGGGTTACCTTCCAGACAACCTCTGCTTACCCTCTAGGTAGTGTGGCTTAAGCAGTCGTAGGCTAATCTTTGGGGCACATAGGGTTAAACACTTGCAATACTACACCCTCACAACCAACCCACCACACAATGAGACCAAACTGTATTCTGTAAAAATATATATCTTTATATAGATTTTAAGCAGGCTTGTGAATACAGTTAACGAACTTTCAAATAGCGGTTCCAAATTACTTAGTTCAGGTTGCCACAGTTCTTTCTAGCAATAAGCGTTCTTTTAGGGCCTTCTGGCCGGTTCAACAAAGTTCTTGTGGAGCGGGCGGCTTCCAGGGGAGCTGTCCCACGTCGCGTTGCCTTCCCGGGGTCGCTGTTCGTTGCGGCTCTCAGCCGAGCAGGTCACGGGTCATCCGGGGCAGCGGTGTTCTGTGGCGGCAGGGTCCTTTCCTCGTCGTTCGCTCCGACCCTGGAGGCGGCGGCTGTGTGGTGGCGGCAAGTGGCAGTACGGTCCTCAAGTGCAGGACGTACCCAGCCAAGTGCCGGTGCAGCTGTGCGCTCACAGCTGAGCTGTCGGGCAGGATACCGACCCAGAGGACTCTCACAGGGCGACTGTCCGTCTTTGCAAGTGGATTGGCTGCTCGTGGCGCAGTCAACTCGAGAGCTTGGACCGGACAGGTCCTCCTTCACTTTGCTCTCGGGCTCCCGGTGCAGTTGCGGTCACGGTGTTCGGGCCAGCGGTGGCTGGACCTCACGTTGCTCTCGCTGTTGCTTTGGGCCCCGGTCACGGTGGTCAGGTGGATGTCGTTGCCTTGGAGGAGATTCCTCCGTCGGTACTGCAGCGATAAGCAGCACACACAGTCGCTTTCTTCCGGGTGTAGCGCCCACTGGTCCTGGGGCGCTGGTCAGGGGGCAAGTTCACAGCAAGCCCTTGGAGATCGTTTCAGCAGAGTTTGGCACAAAGTCTTTGTAAAGCAAAAGTCTTCTCGTAGTCTTTCCTTTTTCCTCTCCTTCGGCAGCAAGGCACCAGACACAGGCAAGAGACAGCACCCTTCCTTGTCCTTCATGGTCCTTCTCGTCGGGCAGAGTTCCTTCTGTAGCCCAAACCGGATCTAACTTTCAAGGAGCAGGGCTCCTTCTTTTATATGGTATTTCTTTTGTTCTCGCAGGCCAGGGGGGCCTTTGCATAGCCACTTTCAGTCCTTGAGTACTCCGGCGGGTGTAATCCGGCTTCTGCTTTCAGTGTGAGGGGCAGGCGCATCAGACGCCCCACAGGAGGTGGAGCCAGCATTGTGCGGACAGGGGTAGCCAGAGTACCTTGTTGATGGGGCTTCGCCCTTCCTGGGCCAGATGTCGGCTGAGTCATCAGTCGCTCCCCAGGAGGGTGGAGCCAGCATTGTGGTGGCAGAGCGCAGCAAGATCCAGAGTCAAGAGCCACTCCTACCTCCCACTAAGGTGTAATCTGCGCATTCACCACCTGTCATCCCCCCAGCCCTGTCACTCACACATCCCAGACAGTCAGATACACATACCAGCAGAGGCGGACTGAAATGGTTAGGCAAGCAAATGCTAACTTTCTAAAAGTAGCATTTGCAAACCCAGGATATTAAAATAAACTTGACTACAAGAAATATTTTATCATCCTGAGTTCAGGCATACTAAACACGACTCGCTACCATGCTCCTTGAGCCTGCCGGGATTATAGGGTGTAATAATTCCAGCAGCTCAGTCTGGCCTAATGGAGCAGGTAGCCTTCAATAGTGAAATACGGTTTTGGTTGTAAGTCACTACTAGGACAGGCCACACACATCAGGGCTTGTCCTACCTTACACCTACAACGCACCCTGCCCACAGGCCTACCATAGGGGTGACTAATATGTAGTCAAGGGAAGGTTCAGGGGCTGGCAAGGGGGTGCACTTGCCCAGCTAGCGTGACAGTACGAGACCGCACGAGAGTTCTGCGGTCGCAGTTCCCAGACACATCTTTACGGCTGCTTCGGTGGGTGGCGCAACCAGCGCTGCAGGCCCACCAGCAGTATTGGCATCTACAAGCCCCGGCACTCCTAGTGCACTTTACTAGGGACTAACAGTAAATCCAATGAACCAATCATGGATACCAATCGCATGTACAATTTACAGTAGGGAGCACTTGCACTGCGGCACGGGTCGGCCGTGGCGCAGTGCCCTGAGTATCGGAAAAACAGTAAAACATCGGAGGCACATCAGCAAAAAGTGGAAGGGAAACTCACGCCAAGGTGCCAGGTCTAACAAGTGTCTTATGCTACTTTTCTTTTGCCTTTCTAGCTCCAGATGCACTCTATTTTTCTATTTGTCAGGCTGGTCACACCCAGGCGGAACTCATAGCTTGTACTTACATACCATCAATGAGGGCAATAGCCCTTACGCTTCTGGTGGGGGGGTGGTGGGGGAAGGGAGGGGTGGGAGGGAAGAGTGGGGGTTGTGGGTGGGAAGAAGTTTTTCTTTTGGGGTGCAAGGTCATACAGCTGGAAGATGTATATGTTTTGTGTTTAAGATCCATTTACGGCAGATACCGAATTTTGGCAATTGCTGCTCATGTGTTTTTGTCTAGCCAAGTTTACTTAAAAATGCTTTATAATGGCTATATATTCTATCAATGTATGTGGTTTGAATGATAAAAGAAAAAGGGGTATAATGGCTCAGATGTTAAAAACTATACGGGTGGATGTAGTATGCATTCAGGAGACTCATATTGCTTGGTCTAGCAGAGGGACCTTAAGAGATCTTGGTTTGGAAGTGGTAGGGTGCTCTCGCCAGAACTCTACAACAAGAGGGGTTGCAATTCTTAAGAGACATGGACTGGGGGAAGTAAAAAGAGTTAAAGAAGATCTATCTGGACGATGGGTGATTGCCAAACTTAAATATGGAGGACTGATTATTACTATATGCTCTATGTATGGATCTATATTGGATGATTCTGTTGCGCTTGATTTTCTAAGTGTAGAGTTGGCACAATGGTCCTCCAATATTATATTTTGTGGAGACTTTAATCTACATCTGGAAGAAACATTTTACATTCATAGTAGTACTCCATATAAGGGTAGGAAGAAGAAGGTATTTGCAGCACTTAAAGGGATTATCCAAGAGTATAGATTAACCGATGTAGGGCATGAGAAAAGAGCAGGGATGTTTGGGCATACTTTTTTTTCTGCACCGCACCAAAGATTCTTTAGATTAGATTATTTTTTTGTATTTAAGGGACTATACAATGACCTAGCGCAAGTGGAATATGAGGTTCTTCCGAAAGTTATCTCAGATAATAACCCTTTAATATTTAAATTTGAACTGAATACTTCTAATACCACCCGTTCGTGGTCTTTCGACCGTAAATTATTGTATGACCCATCTTATATTGACCACATGAATACTTGGATCCCGGAATTTTTCTCTAATAACAAAGGCACTGCATCTCCTGAAATAGTCTGGGATGCCTTCAAATGTGGGGTTCGGGGTGAAACACTGAGTTGTTCAATAAGCAAACAAAAGGAAGCTAGGCTCCAAGAAAACTCTGAAATTAAAAATCTCAGATCTCTAGAGATCCAACTTTTGCAAGCATGCAATCAAGGATTACCTACTGAAACTGTTATAAAGAAATTAACAACTTTGAAAGTCAAGATATATCAACGATTTGCTACAAAGTTTGCGCAACAAGTCTCTGCCTTCAGGACAGAGCTATATGAAGTTTGAGAAAACTCTGGTAAATTATTGGCAAAGAGGGCGAGACAAAAAGCAGCCTTTTCTAGTATTAATAATATAAAAAATCATACAGGGATGACTGTTAGTAAAATAGAAGATATTCTGAGAGTATTTAGTGATTTTTATTCTAAACTGTATGCTGATGATGATCGCCCTGATTGCTCAGATCAGATTAATCAGTTTGTTGACTCAGTTTTGAATTCCACCCTATCTAACGAAGAGAAGGAGAAACTAGACTTACCATTCACCTGGGAGGAGATTGAACTCTCCCTAATGTCGCTAGCTTCAGGAAAAGCTGCAGGACCCAATGCTTTTCCTTTAGAATTTTACAAATTCTTTAGGAATGCATTAAAATTAGAACTACTGGATCTATGTCTGAATGCACAGCAAGGTAACGCCCCTCAATCATGGCATGACTCCATTATTACGGTGTTTCTTAAAAAAGGCAAACCTCCGTTATTACCTTCATCTTTTCGCCCTATTTCACTTATAAATACTGACAGCAAAATCTTCTCTAAAATTTTAGCGGTAAGACTATCCAACATTATCTCCCCTTTAGTTTCTAAGTACCAACATGGTTTTATCCCAGCTAGAGACACTGCCGATCACATTCGACGTGTGATTTCTTTCTTGGATTGGTCCCAAGCAACTCGGTCTAATATTGGACTCGTATTTTTGGACGCTGAGAAAGCTTTCGACCGGGTTGCTTGGGGCTACCTTTGGGAAATTTTGTTCAGGAAGGGACTAGGACAGGGAATCATTAAAGCCTTAAAAACTTTGTATATTTTCCCCAGAGCGTACATTCGTATCAATGGGCAACTATCGTCACCTTTATTAATTACTAGGGGTACCCGCCAGGGATGTCCCTGTTCTCCCCTACTTTTTGCTTTTTACATTGATCCTTTAATTAACCGTTTTTTTTAGAAGCTAATATTAAACCCATACATCCAGCCAATATTAACTATCGAGTCCTTGCCTACTCTGATGATATTGTGATCACTACTACGGATGTCCAAACAGCCTTACCTATCATCGATGAGATTGCTAAACAGTTCGGATTTTGTTCTGGTTATAAACTCAACTTGGAAAAGACTCAAATTCTATGCTCAGGAGAAAACCCACCTGCAAACATCCCTATCACTTCAGAAGTCACATATTTAGGAATCAAAATTTCTTTACCTATAGAAAAGATTCCAGATCGCAACCTAAACCCTATAATAACCCAAATCAACACCTCATTACAGCGCCTTGATCATCTACGCTTATCTCTCTTTGGTAGACTTAACATTTTAAAAATGTTGGTCTTACCAAAGGTTTTATACTTATTTCGCACAATACCTTTAGATTTTCAATTGCTTTCCTTTAGAAATTTAGAGAGAACTATATTTCGATTTCTCTGGGGCTATAAACGCCATAGAAAAGCTGCTAAGAAAATTATTCTTAGCAACGAATGTGGCGGATGGAATGTCCCTTACTTTCTTTTTTATTATTTCTCTGCCGTTTTACAATACATTGGCCCCTTAATTATGGGTGATAGAGTCGAACTTCCAGATTGTCAGACCCCATCAATTTATCAAATGATTTTGGGTGAGAAGGTTAAGGGTAGCTTTTTGAGAATGGTAGAACCCAGCTATCACAAAAAAACTAAATATAAGACGCTGAAATCAGCTTTTGGAGTCTGGCAAAAAATTCGAAAACATATAAAATTAATGAAACTAAACTTCTATACTCCCCTTACATCAATGGATTTATTTCCAGAATTTTTTTATGATTTAACCATGTATAGGTGGCAGCAGAAAGGAATAAGGTATCTGGGTGATTTATTTTATAATGGTCAAATGGTTTCATTTCAGGATCTAACGACTAATTTTTCTGTGGGAAGAAATGACTTTTTTAAATTTTTACAACTTCGCAGCTTTCTACAGAATCATCCTTTAATTCCTCCAGTTAAAACTCCTTTGTTAGAGCTTTTACAAAAAAAAACCCGTATAGGAGCTATTTATTTAACCTTAATGCAGGAATATGGGGATGATTTAGGCCAATGTCAGTTGAAATGGGCTAACAGTCTAGGTATACCGGATGTTGATATCTTATTGTCGATTAAAATGGCTGCAGAGTGTCTTATAACCGGGATGATGAAATCCCAACATTTCATGTGCATCTATAATCTTTACTACACTCCAAGTAAAGTTGTTAAATGGAGCACGACGGCAGGCACAAATTGCAGTCGGTGTGGAGTGTACGCAGCCGATGAATTACACATGTTTTTTCTTTGTTCTAAATTGACATTGCTGTATCAACAAATCGAAACTTTCTTATCTATTATTTTGAATTGTGACATTAAGATAACTCCCGAATTAGTATTACTTGGTATAGACCACACTGGTACCAGGCCCAGACCAATCTCTTACTTTCTTTTTCTTTGCATGGCCGCAGTCAGATCCTGTATTACTAAAGAATGGATTAGCCAGGATCCCCCCACGTTTTTTATGTGGCGGGAAAAATTATTATTTATGTACAACATGGAATCTGCTATTTATAAGCTGAAGGAGGTTAAAAAAAGAATCATGGGGGAAAAAATGTGGGCACCAATTGCTGAGTGGATTTAATTTCCTTTATTTTCTGCTCTATTCTTCTTCCATTACATTATGTATTCTGTTAAAAACTGTTACATATTTTGTCTTTTGAATATATTGTGTTATTTTGCTTATTATGCTTTGCTGTATTTCCTTGCAATAAAACAATAAAACTTTTTAAAAAAAAACTCAACCTCTTGTGTCTGAACAGACCAACAAAGAAAAAGTAGTGATATATTTGCAGTTTTCTTCCAACTCGAGCTGATGGTATCCCTGTTCTGGTCAAGACAGGAGAAATCTTTGGCACTGACCAGTTTCATGAACATGTCTAACATGTGTGGAGAAGGATGCCCTTCTCTCTTGATTGCTTTGTAGGCCTGATGAATATTAACACAGATGTGCACTGCACCTCCACTGTCCTTTTTTGGCACTTCCACTATGGGCGAAACACATGGCATAGGACCGGTGGAGCATTCAATGATGTCATGCTTCAACAACATTCCTAGAACTTTCTCAACAGCTTCTTGCAAGTGGAAAGTGATTCTGTGGTGCCGCTGGGCAACAAGACGAACATCCTCATTGATGTGAAGTTGCACTTTCATTGTCTTGAGCACACCTACTCTATGAAATAACGACAGAAACTGACCCACAACTTCAGATTGAGTGAGGAGGTTGTAATTGAGAGATATCAGTCCTATGTCAGAAGCAGTGGCAATACTGAGTAGGCAGGCACTGGACGAAGTTCCTGGAAGCACAAATTGGTGCTTGTACTGATACTGTGTAATGTCTCCCTGTCACTGTGAATTACACTTGACTCTGCAATACTTTAAAAGCAGCCCACATGTATACTTTCATGTTGATGGGTTGAGATGTAGCACAGGAGATAGGCTGTTGAACTTTTCAACTGGAATGATGCTAATCGACACATCACTGTCTATGATAAAGGTTATGGGGCAACAGTTGACCTTTATTTATAAACTTGGGGCAAAGTTCAAATTAATCCTGTTATTTCGTGTGGTGATTCATCTTTGTCTTTTGTTCGTCTTTGCATGCAGCCAAACCTGCATGTGCCTGTTGCTCCTTCGTCAATACCATTATCGCACTTCCATCTTCCTCACTGGTGCTCGATAATGACGTGGACGAGCCTTTGTAGGATGAAGTTGATGACGATCAACATTGTATGGTTTCTATTTCTCGTAATTGTTGCTTTTTGGCTTTGGCGGTGTGGCCACAATGCTTCTGGAACCTTATGGCGTCCATTTTCTCTTCTAGCTGTGATGCGATTGGTTTCTCTTTCACTTTGGAAACCCATAGGAAGTGGTTTTGTATAGCTGCATACAGGTTGAGAGCGTGATCAGGTATGTAAATTCAACATCTGCTGCCAATGATGCCACAGGTCCCTCCCCTATCTGCAAATATAGCATCTAGCACCATCCTGTTCTGTAAAATGACTAATCTCATAGCCTGGAGCTCAGCAGTGATGTTTGTCACTATCCCAGCAGTTGTATTGATGACCCCCTCCACAAATCTTGTTAACCTACGAATTTGAAGGCTATTAGCCATGGGTCCTAAAAAGGTAGTAGCCCCTTTATGGCATCTCCGAACTGCTGTGCAGTGGTGTCTGTCTGATCTATATCCTTTGTGTCAACAACCCTTTCGACTCAGGACAGGTAAGTGCACCTATGTTACAGCTGAAGAGTTTTATGAAAATTGGATAGGACAACATATACAGGGGGAAGAAGGAAAGAGAAATAACATGTGCCTGACAATCCTTCGGCAGCCAGACATGAGTTTGGGTCCCACAGACAAAATTGACATTATGAGGCAGGATCAAAGGCAGAGTATTAGTTGTATTCAGCTTGTTGGTGAAATTACATGTACTCTCCCCCACCCTTAACTCCCCAGTCCCCTGCACACAAAAACTAGCTGTTGTATTGACCACTGACACCGATATCAGTTTATCTTCAGTAATATTGCGCGCTTGAAAGGATTGAAAACACTCAGCGGTGTTAAACCTTTGGAAATCAGCCATTTCCATTCAAAACCAGGCATTGTTCTTCACTTAACGGTACATATTCACACAGGACATTTGAGGACAATGTACCTAGGGTCCCTGCTCCTGCCGGTCCTATAGGGGTAAACCCTTGGTAAAAGCATAAATACTGAACCGTAGTGTGAAAATCAGAATGTGTCATACCCAAAGTAGAAAGTTGAAATTGAGAGTACACCATGTCGAAACAATTCGTACCCACCTTCGCAGCTACCAATATACAACAATGTCATGGACAACAAATTGTCGCTCTTATGAGTAACAGAGGGGAGCAATCCACAATTCCAACAATTAGTTGTATTGGACAATTATGAGCCTGATGCAACATTTGTATAAATACATAGTCAGTATAAGACGGTCTATGCTCTTCTTTGTGGGGGGCTAGACTAACAGAAATGTGCTCAGGGGCAGAGGTAGTAGTACCTACAAATGAGTGTAAAGGAAATTTCTCCTCTAGAAACCAAGGAATTCCAAGCATTGTTGCTAATGCAATCACAACAATTAATATGCAAGTTATTTGACTCTTTGTCGACCAACCCCTCACTGAATGCGGTGGTGCAAATGGCTGTTCCTCTTCGTCAATAGGCCAACCAAAAGTATGCATGATTTAGGCAAGGAGAGAAATGCTACAAAAACGATAGTAAATGCAAGTGTTCCCAGTCTCCATCAGAGCCTCACTGGTACAGGCTCCTATTGTTCATCAGACGTTGGTACTCTTGAGCACCAGTAGTGTAACTTGCTCCGTCCTAAGCTCGTGATGTATCCCACGCTGATTAGGATAATGTACCCCTATCCAAGGGAGCATGTTCAACTTATCCTGTCCAATGTCAGGAACAGAGCACAAATCTCATGTCACCCTAAACTAACTCTGTTGGTACTACAGCAAAGTACACCATAACTTGCACAGTCCATCCCTGTCTAATCCGACTTCTCCTTTTGTGTACTATTCCCAAGTCGAGCCGCAAATTGTACCTGGTAACCCCAGGCACTGTTGGATCAACAAACAGTGGCTCCTTAATAGCTTGTATATTCGGGGGAACCACTGCATTCAGCACTTCATCATTTTCCTTTTCCGTTTGGGTCCAAGTCAACTTTGCATCACTACAAGGAACAAGCTGGGGTACCTTCTAGCACTCAGAGTCCCCCACACTATCCCTCACCCACTGATCAAAGGGCAAGGACAAAGGTATCCTGTGACACCAAGTTCTTTCGACTGGCGGCCTTCACAGCAGTACGGTTAGTCAGGAGCCCCCTTTCTGGTCCCTTCCAGAGTTGCTCCAAACTCTTCTTCTGCTGAGAGTTCCTTATGAGGAGGAAGTCCCCAGGCCGAAGGTCATGTCTGGTGTGCCTCTGGTGTGGGTGACAGGGACTCGCGGATCTGTTGGAAAATAGAACGCACATTTTCAGTTAACTAGTAAAGGCAATCAATCAACAATGGATACACATTATCTGTGAATCTACGAGGACGCTGGATGCCCCAGAAATTTGCCTGGCACCCAAACACCACCTCGTAAGGTGAAAATCCTGTCCTAGAATGTGCTGTTGTTCTTGTCGACAAAAGAGCTAATGGTAAATCATCTGGCCACTGCAATTCTGTCATCACCTGAATCTTTGCCAATTTCAGTTTGAGAGTACCATTGTACCTCTCCACCAAACCTGCTGACTGCGGCTGGTTTGCAGCAGGAAATTTCTATTTTATGTGCAAACAATCGCAAATTAGCTGAATGACTTTGGCATTAAAATGACTTCCGTTATCACTCCAAATCAAATGGGGCAAGCCAAAATAAGGAAAGAACTCCTTCAGGGGTACCTTTGCAGTCGTATTGGCTGTATTGCCTTTAGTGGGGTAAGCCTCAAACCATTTACTGATTGCACAGACAACCACCAACACGTACTGCAAGTTATTGTACCTACCTAAATCTATATAGTCCATCTGCGGGACCTCAAAGGGGAAATTAGGTTGTGTAAAATTACCAAGTGGTGTAGGGGTACCTTTTCCTGGATTGTGCATCATGCATACCATACAATATTTCACTAAATGTGCAGCTGTTTTTGAAATGTTGTCATTTTGCCACACAGGGTCTAACAACTTTCAGATACCTTTAGCACTGATATGAGCTGGGCCATGGGCCATTGTGACTACAGGAAGAACATATGCATCTGGTAACATCCATCTCTGCTTTCCTGACTTATCAATCCAATATCCCTCATCATTTAATTGTGCTGTACTTTCTTGCCATATTGCTTATTCTTCTACTGTAGCCTCACTTTGTATCTCTTTCACGTTCTCAACCGTATCCTCGAACATAGCACCTTAAGGCACCCACCTAGAGGGACCTGCTACAAACCTTCTCTTCATTTTAGTCTGTTCCATTTCATTAGCTGTCTGGTCCCAAAAGCATTTCCTTTACCGACATCATCAGTATTTTTCCTTTGGGCGCTACACTTTACTATTGCCAACTTTTTAGGGAGTGTCAGAGCAGACAAAAGCCTCAGTATAAGGTGACTGTTTTGGATCTTTGTACCATGGGAAGAAAGAAACCCTCCCTCAGCCCAGAATTGCCCAAAATTATGCGCTACTCCAAAGGCATACTGGCTGTCAGTATAAATATTGACAAGCAGTCCCTCGCTCACTTCACAAGCTAGAATAAGAGCATCTAGTTTAGCTGCTTGGGCTGATAAGGGACTTGTGATGTCTCTACAACTGTATGCAATGTGGTGATAGCATAGGCAGCTGTTGTAGTGCCTTCGGGTAATTTAAAACAAGAGCCATCGACATATAGTTCCCCTTGTGGGCTGGGTTCAGAGTGGCACATCTCTTGATCGTGATATGTTTGGCAAATAATGTTAATTCGTAGCCCGTCAGACGTGTACTGGTGAGGTGCTGTGTCTTAGTCTTGTTCAAAAGTGTGCCCACAGCATGAGGTACTATGATTGTGAGATCTGTATCAAGCATGAGTCCAGCCAACGGTCGCATTGAGATAGCCACAGCCGTGAACGCTCTTATACAGCTTGGGAGGGCTTTTTCAACCGGGTCAAGTACAGCAGAGAAATAAGCACACAGGCGTTGTTATCTCCAAACTTTTGTGTTAAAACAGAAAGCGCGCAACCAGCCGTCTCATGGACGTACAAAACAAATGGCTTGCCATAGTTGGGAGAGCCAAGCAAAGGAGCCGAACAAAGCGCAGCTTTCAATAGCTCAACAGAATGCTGACATTCAGGCATCCAAGGCAGGGGCTCATGCACATCTTGGTGGTTAGTGCAAGCAGGGGTTTGGTTTGTAAGGAGTTGTTAGGTATCCACTGCCTGCAGTAGGAAGTGATACCTATAAAAGCGCGCACATCTTTCAGAGTTTGTGGGATGGGCATTTTAACAATGGTACTGATGCGCTCAGGAGTCAGCCTCCTACCCTCCTTCGACAGTAGGTGATCTAAACAGGTGATCTCCTTTTGATAATATTTAAATTTGGAAAGGGAAAATTTGTCAGTGGAAGCAATCATTGTCAAAAGACTAGTAATGTCAGTGACCACTGGAAACTGGGGAACCACTATTTTATTACATTTGCGCAAATCAATCACAAATCGATAAACATCTTCATGATCATCAAAGGAACCAGAAGGCATCCTTTTAAGAATGGGAAGAATCGGACTATTATAAATATTAGCAGTCATCTCCTCGACCACACCTTTTTCCATCAAATCCTGTACAATCTGCAATAAGGCTCGCTCACTTGCCTGCGGTATTTTATACTGAGGGATGCGAGGCAAAATAGAATTATTTTTAACTCGGATCGAAACTGGCGGTATCTGTAACAGTCCTACATTTGTGTCACCTGTTGTCCACAAAGTGAGCGGCACGTCTTTGAATTCAACAGGGAGGGGTGCGTCTTTGGACAGACACAGTGTAGCGCTTGCCACATCTTGACCTATTGTCATATAAACACCTGCCGGGGAGCAATAAATCGTAGCATGCAATTTATTCAACAAGTCTGAATCCATCAAATGTTCTCTAATTAGATGTCATTATGAATGGTTAATCCACAGTGAAAGGACCAATAGTCAATGCAAGAGGTTTTGAAATGGGGCTCACAACCGGTAGACCAGAGAAACCTACCGAAACATTATTATGGCCAGACAGAGCCGCCCCAGGGACCAAAGAACGAGCAATAGAACTGTTTGTTCCACCTGTATCCACCAAAAATGCTTTCGCTGGGCCATGCAAATCTGCAGTAACATAAGGACCGCCCTGATCTACAGGTATCGGAACTGGTCCCTCACTCTGTCCCTGGATGTCATAGCTGTAAGACATTGCTACCACCTCATCTGTGTCATAGTCATCATGATAATACTGTCCGCCCCATGGATCATAAAGTAATTATTATCAGAACAATCGTTTGAGGCTGTAGCATTCTGAGCCCTGTCAGCCCTAGCAACTCCACAACCCATAGGGTAGCCTGATTAGCTACTACCCTTTCTTCTTCATCTCTCACATAAGATCGTATTAATGGTCCCATGCGTTCCTTAAATTTCGTCCAATCTCTCTCCTCAAATCCATGTACTGGGGTCCCACTGCTCAGTAGTGTCAGGGGATGAAAGAACAGAGTGGGAGTAGCAACAGAAGTAACAGGCACTAACGTGGCTGTATTGCAGGTGTAAGGGATGGTGAAAGGGATGCTTGAACAATGTGTGGCAGGGGTACTAACAGTCATCGTTGTCACAGACAGCAAAGACAAAGAAAATACAGGAGGTGCTGTGGCCAAAGCAGTCTGATAAACAGTAGCAGGAGCAGAAACAACAGATACAGAAGGAGCGGGTGACTAGGACTGTGAGGAAATAGCAGGATATATCCTCTGCGGGGCATATGGAGGTGGGGGTTGTAGTATCTAACAATTCTTCCACAAAAATATAATTTTCTTCTCAGGCTACAAAAGATTTATCAATTTGTAATCGAAACCTCCTATCTTCTTCACGTTCAATGCCTATCTCCTGTTTCTCTCTATCATGTGCTACAGCTTTCTGAGTTAATGATTGCATTGTCCCCTTTCGGGCCTCTTTCTCTGCTTTCATTCCCCTCTGTTTAGCTTCCTTTTGCCACGTTCGAAGAGAATCAAGCATAGACTGCCTACTTTGCTTTGCAAACAATTTTTCGTGCTAGAAACCAATCTTTTGTTCCTCAAAAACACCGGTCAATGGCCACTGAAACTCGGCATTGTCCCTCGTGTATTTGTGTACTAAACATAATACGGCCAAAGCCATGCTTCACATACATATCAAAATTTGGAATGCCTTCTGGAGGCGCTGGCTGACTTTCTTCCAGTCGAGCATCACAAAGAAAACAGTTTGCTTAGACTAAGCATTCTCATAAGAAAAGAAGTTCACTACTTATGCCTGGCAAAGTATTTGCAAATACTTTTCACCCAAAATCGGTCCTCAGACTGCACCAAATACGAACAAAATTGGTATCATATCCACAAAAAACCAAAACAAACTCACCTGATATATGCATGTCAAACAAATGTATTCTCCACTGCCGACTCTTCAGACCAAACGGTCAGATCCAAGGGTTTCACCATTCGGGAGTCCATTCGGGTTGACCACTGAGCGGGGCACTGTCCGGTAGGAAAGAAGGGGCAGCTGCAAGTACTGGAACTCTCTCATGCAGGGATCCCTGATCAGTCCGTCCTACCCAACGATGGCCGACCTCCCCACCAGCCCGCAGGAGGTGATGGGTCACTCACCCCAAGGAGTCCCTGTTCAGGTACCAACTGAGCGATATGGCCAGTTTAGGGTCACCAAGTTTGTTATATGGCATTTAGGGCCATGATGCTGCCATGATGCTGCTTTTGCATATATTACTACATGACTTTATTGTTACAGGACTCTGTTTGTGCCTTTCGCATGAGAACTGTCTGCTTTTCACTTTCTATGCTGAGTTCCTGGAGTTTAAGTCTGAATATATTGTACAAGGTCGATAAACAATGCCCCTTGTTATTCTGTTCTGATCAGTCCCTAGTACCTAGACATAACATGCTACACACAGCTGCAAGGCTGGAGACTTATACTTTGATATTATGGGGTTGCATGTTGTTTTAACACACACTTGGAGAAAGCTGTTCCATGGAGAAGAGCTACTCTGTTCCTATGATGTAAACCTTACATTCAGGCTTTAAGGTATGGGGTCTGCTGTCAACACCTAGAGATCTTCCTTTATATAAATAAACATCTTCTAGTCCAGGGGAGGGTAGTTAGGTCTCATAGTCCCTTTTCCACTGTCTTTATAAAATGACTTCCCCCTTTGTATTCTATGGAATTTTAACAATGATAACTGTGTTGAGTCTACGCACATTGCTGTTGGTAGAGGCTTGTATACTGTATTGTGTAGCACAATAGTTTAAAATAAACATTTTGAACTATTTCAGTGACTTTGCCAATCTTTGTGGTGACAAGTAGTAGTGAGTGAGCCAAATAGTATGTCTGGCTTCTACAATACCTGACATAGTCGGGTGTGTTGTGTTCTCGGTTGTCTAATCATTTGTAGCTTTGTAATTTTCGTCGAAGAATGAATGAGACACTATAACTAGTCGGTTTTGTGATTTTGGTTACTAATGTGGTAGGTTGGTACACCCCCATACACTGAGGTCCTGTTTTCCTGCGCATTGTTCAGTGTATGTGCAGAATCCCTGCAACATGGCGCCACCAAAGTTTGGTATTGTTCTTATCTGCAAGAATCTTGAGCAGCGCTTGTGCTTGTCCACAAAACCCTCACCTCCGTTTCCAGAGACAGCTGTGACGGTGTAACTCCCTATATTGATGTTTTATCTGTTCTTTTAAACTTGAAGTTTTACAAAGTTTTTTCTTTGTTCTTGACTCGTTATTGCGCTGCCGCACTTTAGGTTGTCATTGTTTATCGTGATGGCGGTTGATGTTCCGCCTCGTAGCCGAGCACCGCTAAAGGCTTATCTGGCTCAATATGGAGCGCCTGTTGTGAGTGCTGCACTTATATTTGTTGTGGAAGCTAATCCAGCTTACCGCTTAGAGGGGTTTTATTCTAGGGTCACCTTTCCGGCAATGGATGGAACCGACAATTTGTTAACTGAATATACTGCCACAGCCCTTCCTCAAGATTATCAGCCTTATAGGGCTCTTGAAGTTCTACTCACAGCTTGGCAACACCAGATTTAGTTTAATGGCACCCTTCCTTGCCCACTAATGGAGGTTCATTTAGGTCCTTTATCCATAGATGGGGCTAAGTGGCTCGTTTTGGCAGCGTATACCTCACACCAACGTTATTTGACTGCTGCAATTGAAGACTTTCGCGTATTACATACATCCTTGAAATGTGTGCATAGAGCTGTTATATAGTTCATCTTGTGCAACTTTCAGGTGGGACTACCTGGCATTGCTGCACAACTTGCTTGACCTGGTAGTGTGACCATCAATCCCCTTATGGTTAGCTCAGTGATGGACAATTGTCCACAGAATAAGGATGAGTTTCCTTATTGGCTTGCTGAAACATTTGGACAACCAGAGGCTATTTTTCAAAATACCTCTCAAGTTGAGAAACACAGGATATTGACTATTAGTTTGCCTAAAGACTTATTTTCCCAGTTAGCTGATTGTGACACCTGGGGCAAGGTATTTGCAGTGGTATATTCAATGTGTTTTGGCACTCCCCCCATGACCGTACTCCCCTGTACTCCCCTCTGTGATTATGCGTGTTCAAGGTGAACAAGGGGCCGAAGTTGCTGTAGGGTTTGGAAAGAGACCGGTGGGGGAGTTTGACGTGGTTGCTGACATGATCTTTGCTAATGTCAAGGGTGATGCGATGAGCTTTCAAGTGGCTAACCGCTTGTAGGCTGTCCCAGATTCAGACAAGCCACGTGAATTGCCAAAGATTTGTGAAAAGGCTTATGAAACCATTGACCGCAATAGTCTGGGAGTTAAGCTTTTTACTCAATCAAAAACACAATCTTAAACTCAACAAAAAGGCCAGTCTGACAAAGACAGGCATCTGTTCTTTCCTAAAAAGAAGTGGACAAATAAGAAACTGGTATTGAGTTACAATGGGGTATACCCGAAGAACTCTCTGACCTGGGTCAGTAAAGGTAGATACAGAAGTAATGGTCAGAGTCTATCGATTCACTAGAACATCAAATGTGATACATACGTTCAATGTAGATCAAAAAAATGTTACATCCGTAGTGTGCTTATGTTTTTATTCATTATTTTAGCACATTTTAAGATAGGTACCCAATTCAAATCAATGAGTACCTAGTTTCATGAAAAATGGATTATTCAAACAGAAAATTGCATCGTTCAATTGCTTCATTGAATCATATAAATGCCTGAGGACACAGGTCTAATGTAGATGCAATAATATAGAACTTCATATAGAAAAAACACACAAATAATATCCATATAGTAACATTTCCACGCGCTCAAAGTGATGGAAATAGGAAGCAGTTAGGTGGGATAGGTGTGATGGGAAGGAAGTGAGGACCGGGTAAAGGTTGTTGTGACCTTAAAGCAATCCCAGTGATATAAAATACGCCCTTTACAGTCTATGTTTTGATCTGTAGTTCCAATACACTCATTCACATAGGATCTGTGCTACTCCGTTGGTTAGTCCTATGTTTAGAGACTAGGTATCTGCTGGTCTACGTTTCGACCCCCCGGTTAAAGGGTAGGTTGAGTCCTCATGGTGGGGTCTTCTTCAGGACAAAAGGAAACAGGAGCGCCTATTGGATAATAATTTAGGATGAGTGTATCATATTATAAACACACTCAAGTTTGCACATGGATGGGACATATCAGTAAAATATTCTTACTTATTAAGTGGCCGGTTGGTGGCCATTATTGTAGGACCGTCGTAGGTTCCTTTCTTTCAAGAGATGATCCTGCATTCATCAAAGAGGAGTGTATATTACTGTCAGGTACCATTGGCACCATACAGACGTTTAAGTTATCAGGACATCCTAATGGGGTACTTACTAGGACATGGAGCTTTCCAATCCAATCATTAGCGGTTCTGGTTATTCAAGGGTCCCGGAGGGACCGGCGTTGGTGCGGGTAGAGATCCCGTGACCCACGAGAAGCTGGGAGAAAAATAGAGAATGGCCAGGTGTCAATGGCGAGTACAATACTAATCAGGGTTGTCGGATGGTTACCATTAGACAGAGTATTATCTGTTACTCAGTCATGCAAGAGAAATGTCGATCAAAAAAATGGGAAAATCCACATATAAAGATTTGGATTCATATACATTCCGAAAGGCGGCGTTGATCACACAGTAGTTAGTTAAAGGAAGTGCCAGGGAATCCGCATTATTGTCACCATAGGAAACGAGAACATATAAGTATCTCAACGTTCCCTGGTGTAGCCGGGAAGATTCCAAGCGAAATCTGAGTTGTCAAATCTCTCACCGTTGGGTTAAGGTCTTCGGCGTAGTACTGCATCCTCGCTAGACAAGCCGTGAATGATCGGCCTCGAGGTGCAGTCGCTTGATACTTCCTGGAGGCTCGCCCAAATTAGCCAATCAGTGGAGACTGTGGCTGTGGGGCGTCTAAAAACCTCTGCATCCAACCGGCCGGGGTAAGGGGCTGTCTGTAAAGATTCTTACTCGATGTTTTACATTTACGTGACTCGAGGCAGAGCGAACTGGGATCGGGCAGCCGTGATCACCTGGGAAATGAATGTTGTACTCGTAGGAGTGTGGAAAGATCCCTAATTAGAGGTCAAGGATCATTATTGGTATTAGGTAAATAAAAAGCATAGCATACAATCCGGTCTCCTATATAATACCGCATGTGTCAAGACAATTAAGTTATTACTCCAGCGGTCTACAGACCCACCTGGTACCGTCTGTTTCCATATAGAGAACAGCTTCGCTCATTAATCTTACAATTACATATAGGATAGTTGATAGTTGTAAGACAATTGTTTTAAGCAGTTATACATGTCAAGTATCTCCAGAAATCACATAGAGAGATCAAAGGACAACATTAACCGGCGATATTGGCAAGACAAGGCAATTTCAGTTGTACATTACTGTATTAGGACCCTTTCAGCTAATCAAGGCCATTTGTGAGAAAGTGGCATCAAGTTCATTTAGGCCATTTTGAACAGAATCAAAGGACTGCATCCACTTGCATTCTTGTAGGTTCATAATGGAATTCAAATCACCACCCCTAGCACCCAGCGTGATTTTCTCAATGACAACCCATTTCAGAGGCTCAGGTGTGTGTGTCTTTGTCAAGAAATGTTCTACTAGGGGGGCTCCTGTGGTTTGGCACCTTATTCTACTACAGTGTTGCAGTATCCGTTTTTTTATTTTTTGTTTGGTTTGCCCTATGTAAATGAGTCCACAGGGGCAGAAGACGGCATAGATAACACCGTTACTGTTGCAATTCGTCAATGTCTTTAAGTTGATGGTCAAGTTATTGTGCGTGATTGTCTTGGTTTCCATGCACATTGCACAGGCTTTACAGTTGGTGCATTTGTAATTGCCCACTACAGTGAGTAAATTCCACATAGATTGTATGGTTGGTGCTGGAGGGGAGTCAAGCATTGAACGTACAACATAATCCCTGATGCTTTTTGCTCTCTTAAACGCATGCATAGGAGGATCTGGTGATCCTATTACCTTCGATATAATGTACCAATATTTGTTGATTTTGCTGCGGATGTCATTGCTCTTGCTGCAATATGTGGTGACACAGATCATCCTGTCTTCGGGTGGAGTGCGGTTCTTGGGTACCAGTAGGGTTTCTCTGTCACTGAACCAAGCCCTCTTGCGAGCTCTCTTGACTAGTCTCTTGGGGTAGCCTCTGTCCATTAGTCGAAAGATGAGGTCATCAGACTCAGCAAAGTAGTCATCCTTCCAGGTACAGTTCCTCCGGATACGGAGGAACTGTCCGAAGGGTAGATTGTCTCTTAAAGCCTGGGTGTGGTGACTTGTATATCTTAATAGGGTATTTCGCTCTGACTGTTTCCTATACAGTGTGGTGTATAGAGATCCTTCTCGTTCCTTGATGCTAATATCCAAGAAGTCAATTGAGTTACTGCTGCTGCTGCTGGTGAATTGAATGTCTTCTGATTGGGTATTTAGCCACCGGGTGAACTCCTCCAGATCTTCCTCCTGTCCATTCCAGATCATCAGGATATCGTCGATGTATCTGCGGTATTCCATGATTTTGTCGGCAAAAGGAGTGTGGGGTGAGAGGATGTAATGTTGCTCAAATTCACTCATGTATATAATCGCTAGGTCCGCCGCAAATGCTGCCCCCATCGCCACTCCCTTGCATTGCATGAAGAATTTATCCTGGAATATGAACAAATTCTTGGTCATTGCGATCTCCGAGAGGTCTATTAAAAATTCTGTAGGTACCTCAGCTGGTTGGGGCCTTGTGGATAATAGTCGTTGTATTGTTGTTAGTGCTGGTATTTGTGGGATACTCATGTAGAGTGACACGATGTCCATAGTTACAAGAAGTTGGGTATTTTTATCAAAAGGTCGTTGATCCACCAGATTGATAACCTGCATTGTATCCCTTAAGTAGGTAGGTGTTGCCTCCGCCAAGGGTTTTAGAAATATGTCAACATATTTACACAGTGGTTCCAGGAGGGAACCACAACCTGAAATGATCGGTCGTCCAGGTGGCTTGGTAGGATTTTTGTGGACCTTTGGTAACACATAGATGGTAGGGGTTCGTGGTTGTTCCACATTTAGAAATGCGTATTCTTTTTCAGTGATGAAACCAAAATCCTTCCCTTTTTCCGTCAACTGTTGGATTAGACGTCTGATCTCCATCGTCGGGTTCGTAGCTATCGGCCGATAGCTAACCCCATCACTTAATTGGGAGTGTATTTCTTTCCTGTAGTCATCGATGTCCATGATGACTACGGCTCCTCCCTTGTCTGCTGGCTTGATGACCAATGTTTTGTTCTTTTTGAGATTTTCAAGTGCCGCCCGTTCTTTTCTTGTAATGTTGTGTGTTACGTATCGCTTGGTTTCACAGACCTTGAGTACCTCCTTGAGAACCAAACTCTCATAGGTCAAGATCCGGTGATTGGTCATGGCTGTGTGGGGACTGAAGGTAGAAGGTGGTCGTAGATCGGTGAATGCTCGTGTGGTAGTAGGGATTTTGTGCATGAAAAAACTTTTGAGTCTTATCTTGCGAAAACATTTTGTTAGTTCAGTTTTTAGATTGAACGTATTGCGTGGGATGTGGGAACGAATGATAGGCCTTTACTCAGGATCCCCATCTGGTCTTCTGACAATGTTTGGTTGGAAAGGTTCATGATCGGATTTTCTTTGATCACCAACGATAGGTTTTTCTCCGGGTGTTTATTTCTCCGTGGTTGTCCTGTTGGAACCTTACTTGTTTGTTGTTGTATCCCTGTTGTCTTGAATCTTCCCAGTTCTGTGGGTTATGAGGGTTCTGACCTCTGGTAGGACATCTGTTCCATCCGCCTCCTCTCCCGCGGGGCGGTCTCCAGGAGCTGTCCTCTAAAAAAGGTTGTTGTTGTCTGCTCTGGGGGTCCTGTGGGGGTTGGGACCATTGGTCTTAATTCTGGTAGTTGCCACTGGTTCCTGCTCCCTCGTTGTCGCTGCTTCCACTATGTGAGCAGTCGGAGAAGTTCGTATATCTTCTGCCACCTCGCTGACCACCTCTGTATCCTCCTCTTCCTCTGTTGAAGAAACGTCCCTGATTATCTTGTTTGAAATAATCTTCAGCCAAGTACGGATACGTTTTCTTCTTGTTATAGTATTGAATGTCTTTCGCTAGTTTCTCAAGTTTCTTGTTCTGTGATTCAACATCAAAGTCCTTGAGTGTTTTGTTCAAGCGTCCTAGTGTTTCCTTGGCACTTGCAAAGGCTGAATGGCTCATTATTTCAGCTCTCAAGTCAGGAATCTCTTTGGTTAACTGTTCCACCTGGTCCCGTGCGGTCTCCACCCCAAGGACCATCCAGTGGCGAGAACAGTTATTTGCCACAAAACTGAACCCCTCCTTAAATTTCGGATTGTCCACGAATATGGCTGGTTCGTTGCGAACCTGTAGGCCCGTAGGTATCACATTTGCTCTGAGGTAACCTGTTAGGAGATGGCCGTGAAGTTTAGTACGTACAAGCTTTTTTTCTAGCCGCTCTAGTTTGTTGATTTTCTCGTTGAGCGAGAAATCAACCGTGGTGGTATTTGTTGAAAGGAAAGCAGACCCGTTATCGCCCCCAATGAGGTCTCTAATATGGTCTTCACTGTAAGAGAGGGTTTCAGACTCAAACATGATATAGCCCTCAATCTGATCTTAGGTGCGTGAATGCAAGAATGTATTTAGAAAAAACCCTCGCAAGACAGCTCTTGCACATAGAGTGTTGAGTTACAATGAGGTATACCCTAAGAACTCTCTGACCTGGGTCAGTAAAGGTAGATACAGAAGTAATGGTCAGAGTCAATCGATTCACTATAACATCAAATGTGATACATACGTTCAATGTAGATCAAACAAAATGTTACATCCGTAGTGTGCTTATGTTTTTATTCATTATTTTAGCACATTTTAAGATAGGTACCCAATTCAAATCAATGAGTACCTAGTTTCATGAAAAATGGATTATTCAAACAGAAAATTGCATCGTTCAATTGCTTCATTGAATCATATAAATGCCTGAGGACACAGGTCTAATGTAGATGCAATAATATAGAACTTCATATAGAAAAAACACACAAATAATATCCATATAGTAACATTTTGACGCGCTCAAAGTGATGGAAAGAGGAAGCAGTTAGGTGGGATAGGTGTGATGGGAAGGAAGTGAGGACCGGGTAAAGGTCTCCCCACACAGCCATGACCAATCACCGGATCTTGACCTATGAGAGTTTGGTTCTCAAGGAGGTACTCAAGGTCTGTGAAACCAAGCGATACGTAACACACAACATTACAAGAAATGAACGTGCGGCACTTGAAGATCTCAAAAGGAACAAAACATTGGTCATCAAGCCAGCAGACAAGGGAGGAGCCGTAGTCATCATGAACATCGATGACTACAGGAAAGAAATACACTCCCAATTAAGTGATGGGGTTAGCTCTCGGCCGATAGCTACGAACCCGACGATGGAGATCAGACTTCTAATCCAACAGTTGACGGAAAAAGGGAAGGATTTTGGTTTCCTCACTGAAAAAGAATACGCATTTCTAAATGTGGAACAACCACGTACCCCTACCATCTATGTGTTACCAAAGGTCCACAAAAATCCTACCAAGCCACCTGGACGACCGATCATTTCAGGTTGTGGTTCCCTCCTGGAACCACTGTGTAAATATGTTGACATATTTCTAAAACCCTTGGCGGAGGCAACACCTACCTACTTAAGGGATACAATGCAGGTTATCAATCTGGTGGATCAACGACCTTTTGATAAAAATACCCAACTTCTTGTAACTATGGACATCGTGTCACTCTACACGAGTATCCCACAAATACCAGCACTAACAACAATACGACGAGTATTATCCACAAGGCCCCAACCAGCTGAGGTACCTACAGAATTTTTAATAGACCTCTTGGAGATCGCAATGACCAAGAATTTTTTCATATTCCAGGATAAATTCTTCATGCAATGCAAGGGAGTGGCGATGGGGGCAGCATTTGCCCCGGACCTAGCGATTATATACATGAGTGAATTTGAGCAACATTACATCCTCTCACCCCACAATCCTTTTGCCGACAAAATCATGGAATACCGCAGATACATCGACGATATCCTGATGATCTGGAATGGACAGGAGGAAGATCTGGAGGAGTTCACCCGGTGGCTAAATACCCAATCAGAAGACATTCAATTCACCAGCAGCAGCAGCAGTAACTGAATTGACTTCTTGGATATTAGCATCAAGGAACGAGAAGGATCTCTATACACCACACTGTATAGGAAACAGTCAGAGCGAAATACCCTATTAAGATATACAAGTCACCACACCCGGGCTTTAAGAGACAATCTACCCTTCGGACAGTTCCTCTGTATCCGGAGGAACTGTACCTGGAAGGATGACTACTTTGCTGAGTCTGATGACCTCATCTTTCGACTAATGGACAGAGGCTACCCCAAGAGACTAGTCAAGAGAGCTCGCAAGAGGGCTTGGTTCAGTGACAGAGAAACCCTACTGGTACCCAAGAACCGCACTCCATCTGAAGACAGGATGATCTGTGTCACCACATATTGCAGCAAGAGCAATGACATCCGCAGCATAATCAACAAATATTGGTACATTATATCGGAGGTAATAGGATCACCAGATCCTCCTATGCATGCGTTTAAGAGAGCAAAAAGCATCAGGGATTATGTTGTACGTTCAATGCTTGACTCCCCTCCAGCACCAACCATACAATCTATGTGGAATTTACCCACTGTAGTGGGCAATTACAAATGCACCAACTGTAAAGCCTGTCCAATGTGCATGGAAACCAAGACAATCACGCACAATAACTTGACCATCAACTTAAAGACATTGACGAATTGCAACAGTAACGGTGTTATCTATGCCGTCTTCTGCCCCTGTGGACTCATTTACATAGGGCAAACCAAACAAAAAATAAAAAACCGGATACTGCAACACTGTAGTAGAATAAGGTGTCAAACTACAGGAGCCCCCCTAGTAGAACATTTCTTGACAAAGACACACACACCTGAGTCTCTGAAATGGGTTGTCATTGAGAAAATCACGCTGGGTGCTAGGGGTGGTGATTTGAATTCCATTATGAACCTACGAGAATGCAAGTGGATGCAGTCCTTTGATTCTGTTCAAAACGGCCTAAATGAACTTGATGCCACTTTCTCACAAATGGCCTTGATTAGCTGAAAGGGTCCTAATACAGTAATGTACAACTGAAATTGCCTTGTCTTGCCAATATTGCCGGTTAATGCTGTCCTTTGATCTCTCTATGTGATTTCTGGAGATACTTGACATGATGTATAACTGCTTAAAACAATTGTCTTACAACTATCAACTATCCTATATGTAATTGTAAGATTAATGAGCGAAGCTGTTCTCTATATGCAAACAGACGGTACCAGGCGGGTCTGTAGACCGCTGGAGTAATAACTTAATTGTCTTGACACATGTGGTATTATATAAGAGACCGGATTGTATGCTATGCTTTTTGTTACCTAATACCAATAATGATCCTTGACCTCTAATTAGGGATCTTTCCACACTCCTACGAGTATAACATTGATTTCCCAGGTGATCACGGCTGCCCGATCCCAGTTCGCTCTGCCATGAGTCACGTAAATGTAAAACATCGAGTAAGAATCTTTACAGACAGCCCCTTACCCCGGCCGGTTGGATGCAGAGGTTTTTAGACGCCCCCACAGCCACAGTCTTCACTGATTGGCTAATTTGGGCGAGCCTCCAGGAAGTATCAAGCGACTGCACCTCGAGGCCGATCATTCACGGCTTGTCTAGCGAGGATGCAGTAATACGCCGAAGACCTTAACCCAACGGTGAGAGATTTGACAACTCAGATTTCGCTTGGAATCTTCCCGGCTACACCAGGGAACGTTGAGATACTTATATGTTCTTGTTTCCTATGGTGACAATAATGCGGATTCCCTGGCACTTCCTTTAACTAACTACTGTGTGATCAACGCCGCCTTTCGGCATGTATATGAATCCAAATCTTTATATGTGGATTTTCCCAATTTTTTGATCGACATTTCTCTTGCATGACTGAGTAACAGATAATACTCTGTCTAATTGTAACCATCCGACAACCCTGATTAGTATTGTACTCGCCATTGACACCTGGCCATTCTCTATTTTTCTCCCAGCTTCTCGTGGGTCACAGGATCTCTACCCGCACCAACGCCGGTCCCTCCGGGACCCTTGAATAACCAGAACCGCTAATGATTGGATTGGAAAGCTCCATGTCCTAGTAAGTACCCCATTAGGATGTCCTGATAACTTAAACGTCTGTATGGTGCCAATGGTACCGGACAGTAATATACACTCCTCTTTGATGAATGCAGGATCATCTCTTGAAAGAAAGGAACCTACGACGGTCCTACAATAATGGCCACCAACCGGCCACTTAATAAGTAAGAATTTTTTACTGATATGTCCCATCCATGTGCAAACTTGAGTGTGTTTATAATGTGATACCCTCATCCTAAATTATTATCCAATAGGCGCTCCTGTTTCCTTTTGTCCTGAAGAAGACCCCACCATGAGGATTCAACCTACCCTTTAACCAGGGGGTCGAAACGTAGACCAGCAGATACCTAGTCTCTAAACATAGGACTAACCAATGGAGTAGCACAGATCCTATGTGAATGAGTGTATTGGAACTACAGATCAAAACATAGACTGTAAAGGGTGTATTTTATATCACTGTAATTGCTTTAAGGTCACAACAACCTTTACCCGGTCCTCACTTCCTTCCCATCACACCTATCCCACCTAACTGCTTCCTCTTTCCATCACTTTGAGCGCGTCGAAATGTTACTATATGGATATTATTTGTGTGTTTTTTCTATATGAAGTTCTATATTATTGCATCTACATTAGACCTGTGTCCTCAGGCATTTATATGATTCAATGAAGCAATTGAACGATGCAATTTTCTGTTTGAATAATCGATTTTTCATGAAACTAGGTACTCATTGATTTCAATTGGGTACCTATCTTAAAATGTGCTAAAATAATGAATAAAAACATAAGCACACTACGGATGTAACATTTTTTTGATCTACATTGAACGTATGTATCACATTTGATGTTATAGTGAATCGATTGACTCTGACCATTACTTCTGTATCTAAATAAGAAACAGGGGCAGCAACAGCAGAAGTAACGTTTGCGTGCTGGTTCACCGACACCTGAGTCTTCTGAGCATACTTTTGATATGCGCGAGTGCGCAAAAATTAAGACTCTTAATAGATTTCAAGGCCCTGATCAGCGCTCTCCTTGTTCTTTACAGGACACATCAGGCTCACAGGTCAGTGGAGGGGAGCGCCAGGATCGTGGCAAAGGTCAACCTTCACCACAGGGATGAGATCAGCCCCCCCACTTTGACGGTAAAGAGAAACAAGAGGGTTTGCCTAATTTTTGACCGCCATTCTAAAAGAATAATGTTGCCCCTTTAACATCGAGATATGCCTCATATGGAGAGAATGCGACTCCTGGATTGGACATAGGCAGGGATTCTGCAAGACAGCACAGCAGAAGTTACTATAGTGTGAAAGGCTCTGCGTCACTGCCTGAAGGCGACAGCAACCGACACATTCATTACAGTAGAGACTGCTGATATCAGGGTTGGCTCCCCGTATAGACTCAATTAAATCATTATCCAAATTGAAGGTAATATACCTCGTCCAATCAAGGTGGTTTTCTAGGAGAATCTGACCTTCTCATATGACATTTTGTTTGCTGAGGTGGATTGGCCTCCACCTTTTATGTTAGCCGCTTCTAGAGGGGAGGATGTGATACTTTCGAGTTTTTCGGGTTACGTCCCTGAGAAAAATGCACAGTCTTTCGCAGCTGGGTGGGTGTTGGCCCTTGCCCCGGCAGTCTACTGTATTCAGTTGGGTTGGGATGTTGATTCACTGGCTCATGAAATACCTTTACAATCTATGTCACAGCCACAACTGCAATATCCAATCAGATGTGAAGCAATGGCTCACATTTGTGACATTCTAACACAGTTGGAGTATCAAGGAGTGATTGAATCATGTACATCACCAATTAATAATCCTCTCTTTACGGTATCAAAACCTGATGGTTCATATCAGATTGTATTGGATTACCGAAGTTTGAATAGTCATTGTCGCACATTTGCAGTGCAGAAAACACACAGCTTGGCAATAGTAAACAGCCTTGTTCGTAAAAAATACCAAACTACACTGGACATTTCCAATGGTTTCTACAGTCATAATCTTGCTCCTGAGAGCCGTGACTTGACAGCATTTACGGCCGTCGGAAATCTGAAAAAAATTACGCATTAGCCTATGGAAGAGTTTAAGTCTTCCATAGTGCATACTCAGGCACTTGGAGACTGTACGGCACAATTGGCGGAGCTGCTTGCTCTTGTTCTTGCTCTCGAGTTTGCTGATCCTAGTGTGAATACTCTTATTGTATGCGATTCTGAATACTGTGCTCAATCTTACAATGACAACTTAATTTTTTTGGTCTTTAAATGAATATAGAGATTCTAGACTGAGCGAGATTAAGCATAAAAAATGCTTTGGGTTCGAGTAGCAGACCTTAAACAACGTCTGCTGCTCACACATGTTATCCATACTCTTGGCCATCAGTGTAATTCTTTGGCTGATGAAGCGGCCAAATCTGCAATAGCCACGTGTTCTGTAGTGGCGGTTACACGTTCAATGACTAAAATAGATAATAATATTCTGGCAGCGGTGGCTGCAACGAGGGAGGGAACTAATTCTTCTGAGAGCTTCCCTTCAAAATACTCTTGTCACATAACTCTCAAACAGGTTCCTTATGCTATAATTCCTTCAGTTGGGGATCGGCTGATTCCCAACATGGACCGCAGAGTTGCACTGATCAGGGCTCCACATGAAGGCATTGCATCTGCACACGCCGGTGTGTCGGCGACAGTCTCTATTTTACAGCAATGATCCTGGTGGCGTGGTTTATACAAACAGACCCATAATTATATACTTTCTTGCGATATTTGTCAACAAATTAAGCCGTCTACGGTAACACGCCCACCTCAGACACAGCTTTGTATTTCAAATCAGCCTTTTGGCTGTGTGTATCTTGATCACTGTGGTCCTCTATCTTCTGATACTGCATATAAATATACATTTGTTGCAGTTGATTCGTGCACTAGATTCTTGTTGCCACAATGCAGTGCTGACGCTCAAAATGTCATCAGGGATTTGTGTGTTTTTATCGGGATGTTTGCTTGTGGCACCCTCCATTCTAGCCAAGTTCCAACTTTCGCCTCTAAGGCACACAAGGACGCGATTAGGTCATTGGGGGTGCTGGTGCAGTTTTCTTCTCCATACAGACCTTTGGGCAATTCAATTGTGGAACGAATGACCCGTGACCTAAAGCAATCCTTGACAGCTAGAGTCTTAGGTAATGGCAGGTACTGGCTGGGCCACTTGTATGGGGTTCAATGTGCACTTAATAATCTCCCTAGAAGATCTCTGGGTGGACGGACCCCATACGAAATGTTCTTTGTCATTAAAATGTTTGTGCCAGACCTTGATGGTCTAGACATTGTGGTGGCTGCCACAACTTTTGATGTAGTTAATTTTTTAACTGTATTACAGGATCTACTAAAGGCCTGTGAAAACTTTGCAACTGAACATTTACCTCTTCCAATGATGCAGCACTGATGATTCCAGTCGCCGGCTAGCTTCCTAAAATCAGAGATCTGGTATGATAAAAGCTGGAGAACAAATAAGAATTTTGTCCCTCTTATTGTGCACGGCTCAAATGCTTGGACTGAAGGTACTCGAATTGTCATTTTACCACCTTTACCTGGTCGCAAAGACAACAAATATATCTCAGTGGGCCATGTCAAGTTGCAACGTGAGGCCGATTCGGAATAGTGTCACGCCTGCTGTTTTGTGTAACACCATTTCCCTGGATTCACTGAGTTCTTCCTCTTCCCTGGTCCTCTTGTGGCTAAGAAAGTAATGGACACTATAATTGACCTTTCACCTCTGCAACTTCTATCCTCAATCACGGAAGTCGAGTATACATATCCTACAGATGAGTCGATTAGTGAGGTGCCTAACAGAGCTCGAGAACATCAGGTGGACTCGGAACATCCACCTCTGATTAACAGAACTACCAAGGGTTACTTTCCGAGATCATACCAGCTTCTCTTTGGACTCATTCTCCTCGACTACCAGTTTGGCAGTCCCACCGACCAAATTGAATATTTCTTCGCTTGGTTCAAAAAGACTTACCTGGTCCTTCCATGGACCTACATTTGGTTGATGCATATCCTGCTTTTCCTCTTCATGTCAATTGGGTTTGTGACAGTGCTCTTTTTACTCATTAATGGTCACTATTTGCCGGAACACTCTGCAGTGAACTTGGTCGACGGAATTCTGGCCCCTAAAACATCGTCCCATATAATGAAATGTGATCAGACACTTGTGAACATTTCAGCATTCCCGATTGCAAATGGCATCGTTTGGGATAAAGTAGCCTTTGAAATTCATGGTCCGACAGAGGTCCTTAGGGTACAATACGTGTTTCGAGTCTCATTAGGAGATGTAGTTATGCGTGACATACATTCTGATGATTGGGCTGTAAAAGCAGTGCATTAATTGTTTTCTAATTTAAAATATTATGCTGCTTTTAATGCTGAAAATTTGTATTTAAATTATGCATCATGGGCATAATTTTTTGCACAAAACAAGCACATTCAAACCTATTATAAATTACACTCAATGGGAACATCGTCCTACCCCTGTCTGAGGGAGTTCTAAAACGCTTAGAAATAATTTCACCTATTTTACTGATCATGACCTGTCTAATCCGGAATCTTATTTCTTTAAATTACATTTGTTATCTCATTCCAAATTTATGTTGACCCACACTAAATGAATGCATGCAAACTCATTTAGAACTGAAATGGCTACACATGGTTATGATTAGTGGTGGGCGGCAAATTCCGTTCCGCTTGCGGAACTTGCAAAATTTCTGAATTTTCGCATCCCGCGTGGGACGCAAAAATGTCAACACTTCCGTGATCCGCGGCGGAAAGGAATTCGGGGGCATGAGGGCAGTAGAAAGTACTCCAGTTGAGTAGAGGTTTTTTCACAAAATGGTGACATCTTTTTGATAAATACTAAATATCAGGGCAGGATTCATTCTGGCACGATGCTCCTGTCACAAAAATTAAACCTCAACAGGAAGCACTTACAGATATAAATAAAGCAGTTTCTCTAGCGCAATCCCTGTGTACTTCCTGTGACCAGGACGCTTATTCCCCTCATCTTCTGCTCTGATCGGTCTCTGACCCTATCAAGAGGCATGTGAACTTGCAAAGAAAGCCCACCCCCGGTGACAAAGTTACAGACACATATGGTCACTGATTAGTCAGTAGAAAGTAATCCAGAAAATTAGTGAGCACTGTTGAGGCTAGGCAGGTGTGCTTTCTGCCCATATCTACCATCTACAATTAGCTGTAGTTCTTGATGGAGGTCTTTGCATCCATTAGTTTCTCGAGCGCAATCCCTGTGTAGTTCCTGTGACCAGGAGGCTGCTTTCCCCTCATCTGCTGCTCTGATCGGTCCCTAACCCTATCAAGAGTTGAGTATAGGTATGGCACAAAATGGTGGCCTCTTCATTGATAAATATCAGGGCAGGATTCATTCTGGCACGATGCTCCTGTCACAAAAATTACACCTCAAGGGGCCCAGCAAAATCTATGCGAGCAAGCGAAATATTCGAGTGTTCATGGAGATTTCTTGCCGTTTCGCGGAATTTTGCGAAAGGCAACTTCTCAAAGTCCACCCACCCCTAAATATGATCACTGGAAAGAGACCATTAATTTATAATCCATTTGGGGTTCTCATCCTTGACAGGTTCAGGAAACTGAAGCTTTACATCGTGACTGCCTGATCCCAACCCAAATTTTGTTTTTAAATGATACAGTGTACCAAACCACTAACTTCTCCATCCATTCCGTCTTTAGCGGAATATGAAGATTGGGGCATTCAAATGAACTACACTATCGATCAGTTACAAGTGTTGTTTCGTAATGACACTTTCAATCTCACTGAAATTGATCCAACCAGATGGTTGGTGTAGCAAACAAATTCTAATGTATGTCAATTGCGTTTTTATAACATAACACCTTGTTTCACGCACTCTAGACCGGATCCATGTTATCCACTTACACATTCGGTCCCTACATACTCTTTGGGTAAACTATGCCAAAAATAGTTGCAACATTCTACATTGGTATCAGTGAAACAACACCTAACACTTTTGTCGGATGTCATCAATTTGGATGATTTTATCTCGGGACCTAGAAATCCGAGATCTAAGAGATTTCTTTATGCCGCTTATAGCGAAATTTTTAAACTTTCGCAGATGGAAGCTGCATTCCATCTGCACCAAATTGATCTGGGTAATTTACAAAAAAGTCCTTGCCGTGGACAATAGCATTAATACCCTTTCTTCACATATTTCTACATTGGATAATATTGTTTCATCTGTTATAGATATTGTTCAAAGTGATGTATCTGTATTGTATCATTGTCAGAATCAATTAAGATCTGTTATGCAATTTGCATGGACGTTGCAAACACTCAAAATGGGGAAAGTCCTGTGGGATTATTTAAATGCTACTGCTTTATTACTACCTTTTAATTTAACTGATAAACAAAGATTTATGTCCATGAAAGATTCTGCTTGTACACTTTTGCATATTGAATAATTGGAGCCTTTACTGTTCTCTGTAGCAGAAACAGACTCTGCTGTTTGGTTAATTCATGGGATTATCTCTCTTCGTTTGTCGCTGTTTTCATTTCAATTGTGTATGCAACACTTTCCAATTGGCCGTTTCGAACCACTGGGTAGTGTATTTCTCCACAAATGATGGTCCCTACCTTTCACTTACAGATGTCTACGGGAAGATAGGGAAGTTTTTCTAACGGCGGAGGACTGCGATTCCACAGTAGGGCATTCACTTGTTTGTAAACCTGTTAAGTTGCACAGCGCTTGTAATGTCTAGGCGCCTAATCTGGCTTGTTTTATAAAAGGGACATCAGTTCCATTAATAATTCCTGCTTTTACCTTGCTTACTAACGGCAGTTATCTTTTTTTGAACAACCAAGACTGATGTGGTTTACGGACAGGAATCCCATATTTAGTAACAGTTTCACAGTGTGTAACTTGTTGTAGCAATGTGCTTTTCCCGCCCCCTCATGGGAGTCTAGATAGCACCATTTGACCTTCTATTGCGACTTTGAAAACAGATATCAACAGGTTGAGCAGGCTCACAGTGCTACTATTCCAACAAGAAGTGGCTCTCACTTCTGCTCCAGAGACCTACGAATTACCTATGGCTAGAGCATCTAGCGAGACACAGTCCCTTTTAAGTACTAACCTCCCACTTCACTTTGGGGAGCTTACACATCAAATATTTCATGCGTCTGACACCAAAGGCCTTGCACATTTTTCAAACATGTAGGATCTGGCCTTGTGACTTCTTTTCGGACGATATTTGGAGTATTATCGGCTTTCATTCATTCTATTTTTTCCATTGTCTTCGGAGAAATCCGCTTAGTTTTGGCGTTAGGTGCTGTAATCCTGCTTCTTCTGTTATTTCTGCACAATGGCTGCTCATCTTGTGGTAATGCACCGACCAGGCCAGTTGCAGCTGCATTGTGATCGGATTCGGCAAGCTTTTGACTGTTTGCCATTAGCAACGCTGGGCGTCAGTTATGGATTAACTTTTCGCTTTGCCTACTTTACTTGTGGGCAACCAGTGTTCTACTGTCAATGGTGCCCCTTCTATTGGGCTATAGATGTATGCCTCTCCAAAACCTCATGTCCAGTATTGGATTTTAACCAGTTGATGGGTCTCTTAGATGCTCATGACCAGGTTTGTTTGGAATATGACCGTATGGCTCGTGCTACAGCACTTGGAGTATTGGCTGAATGGGATGTCTGTGCGGCTGCACAGACAGTCCTGCATCGCAGTTTCATCAATAATCAAACAAGGGGTTCTTCCGAGTCTCTGCTGACACCGGCTCTGTGAATTATTATCAACCACTGTCGCCCACACAACTTTGACCTGAATTCAGACTGCTCACTATAAATCCTGAAGATGATCTTAAGTTTCTAAGATCGAAACGCTGTCAACCCCCTACAACAGGAACTCCTTTCATTGTGTGTACTTACGTGGAGTTTCAATGTCTGTTGTCAATACGAGGTTATGATTTTAATTCACCATTACTTTGTCACATCACGCCCACTGTCACTTTTTGTGGGCACCTGAAGACTATTTGAATAACTAATTGCTATTTGTGTAAAATAAATTCTCAATTCTATAATGCATATGTTCCCTTACTTTTTACTCCCAGTATGATTAATTGTATTGTGAAAATCACTCTTAGTGTCTCCCTTGGGAGCACTATCTTTAACCTGGACCTACTGTAGCCAAAACTGAACCATTGTTTTCCCTAAACATAGTTCTGTGTATGTGCAGAATCCCTGCAACAGGGTCACTCACGACTACCTCTCAGCCTTCCATACCAAATGAAGAGTCAGTCATACAGTAGAGAATACAAACAATATATGTTTATTCAGATACACTCGAGTGAGTCCGATATGCCCAGTCTCTTAGGAGTGCTACAGAAGGACTGACATCAGCAAACATAGAGATACATTATGTAAATTTCCGAAACAAGCAAGGCACGCCCATAATGGAATTTTCCAAGCAAATGCAGCTAAACAAAGAAGTACTGTAGGATGGGTTTCAACTCTGAGGCCAGGTACACAGTATCTTTTACCCAAGGTCACTTTGTCCGTGCCCGCCAATAGACTGCTGGGAGAAGGCCTCTATCTTGTCTGAAAGGTATGCATTAATAAGAACAGTCTAATCATTAGCAGAGCAAGGCCTTGAACAAACGAACATCACCAGAGACTGTTTTTCAGAGAGACAGACATTCGAACGTGAATAAAAATGGCGGCCAAACACTAAATGGAGCTGCAAATGCTAACTTACATAGAATAATGTGCAAGCAAAGGCAACAAAAACATGAACATTCCAACACATGCGTGCTCAAAGGTCTTAGGGTGCTTCCTTACTCTTCCTCTGAGTGAGTTTTCCGTTTCTCACACCTAGTTGTCTTTGCTGTTCTCTTCCTTCTTAATGATGGGTGAAGGTTCCACCTCTAACACTTGACGTTTGTTGTGTGTGTTTTTTTTCATTGTAACTGGTTGTGGCTACTTTTACCATTTCACTTTATATCAATGATAGCTCTGTGTTATGATATGGCACAATATATGTTCTTTTGGCTCTACCAGTGGGTTTCTGGCTTTTCAAATGCACTCCTCTGCAAGGCCTTCAACTTATTTGAAGGATGTGTATGGGCTGAAGCCAGACTTCAATTCCACACATGCCAACTTCAAACTACTTGCCATCCATTTGTGCACAAGTGGCAAACACAAGCAGTTTGCAGTAGAGTTGCAAACTCATGGAGAGCAGTCTTGTTTCTTCAGGGTACAGATCCCCTACATGTCGGCCGTTGTAGCATCCTCCCCAGTCTGGGAGCATGCAAAATTAATATGCCAAACACAGAGATCTGAATTGTACATCTTGATTCCTCCACATACACTCACACACTGCCCTCTCATTATGTCATAAAAGTTAATAACAATACCTTAACACCTCCCAGCAAGTCATATAATTTTTTATTGTGTCAGCCAAGAACTGCAAGATTCCTAGTGCGTACAGTCTCACAACACTACAAATCGGTTTCGTTGTGGTATGGATGTTGCTAACCATTTTTTGTAACACTCAAATGTTGCTCTTTTCCAACCAGAGGGTGGGGACCCCCGCTTTAAGTATGACTCAGCAGATACGAATTGGAGCGGAAAGCAGTATATATTGTTAAAATTACCCAGGATTTTTAGGATTGTCTAAATCCCATTTTATAAAAACACTATGGAGTTACTATTTAAAGTTGTCATTTGAAGTACTAGATTTACACTCTTCATTTTTATGCAGTCCCTGGAATATTATCACAAACAATTGGTTAGGCCAGCCTTTCAGATTACCACTGCTTTCTACTGATTTCCACTGCACCATGCCTCTTTATGAACAATAGTGTGGGTGGCACATAGTCCCTCCCTAGCATAAAGGCCTGGGATTTTATTCCAAGTAGTGGAAATGTTAATACACATGAGCTTCCTGTTTAAATCAACTAAAAGCATAAACATGCTGAACTCCTTGAGGCTCATTATCTTTATGTAACATATCTGACTCGATTACTCCCCTCACCTCAACTGCCCTATCTCTAAATTAACATTGTATACTAAAGGTATTATTAGCTTATCTATTTCTTCTCCTTTGACACCCATAATAAACTAATAAGCTGAACTATACCTTTAAACAAAAATCATAGAAGAGCAGTTTAGTAATCCATAATTTTAATAATCACGTAGTGTATGTTTCTTAATATTTCACTCATATTCCCATTAAATGGAATCTCACACTACATCAGTTACTAAACTTTTATCTAAATCTATACATTCAACCATGCTTAACGAAATGTACTCTTCTGCAGTGATGACTTGCAACTGTCTCTGATCTAAGGTTGCATGTCCTCAACTCATTTGAAACCATTCACAAGTTTTGCTTAATGGCCAAACACATTTATTTTTGTTTGTACCGGTATTTTATTTATACCTTTCACTTCACACGTTAAGATTTTCATTAGATTATTTCTGTATGAAGAGGGAAATTGTCCACTGTTTTGTACATTTCATATATAAACAAGTCAGACAAAACAATTCAGAAAAAATCATTTTAAATCCACATACCTATTAAGACATACTCTGCATACTAAATCACAGTACACAATTTTACACAAAAAACAGAAAAGACAAAACATAAAGCATCAAATACTGGTATCTATGTTCGCCAATTATGGTGAATAAATCAATGATCCTAGACTTTTTATAAAAAAATTCTATATATCCATAGTAGCACAGGGACATTAGTCAAACTTTACATCAAATAGAAATTAATTCTAGATTAGTAAAAAGCAAGATTTTAAATAATTCCTCTGTGCTCCATTGTTGTGCTGACGCGTTTCAAATCCTAGGAGATCAATGCCTGGATTCTCATCAGGGCTTTCTGATTTTCTGTACAAGATGTATAAAAATAAAAAACATTTTTTAGAGGGGGAGCTTCATTCTTTTCTACCACACTTGCACTAACTCTTCATTCTGCTTTCCTTTGCACCTGAAAGGTGCAATTCTTTCTTTCCCATAGGTTTTATACAAGGCTATGTTCTGGATTTTCTTTTTTAATTAAGGATTCTCTGTAAACAAACAGAACGTTGTATCAGTGATATTCATATATGACACTTCTACTTTTAAGTATTGTTTTTATTTAGCTGTTTCCTACCTTCTCTGGTCGCTAGTTGAACGTAATTGTGCAGTCATATATTCAAATACAATGTGTGGCGCCTTATTTAGGGAACGATGCTGTCTTCTCTCATCCGGTTCTCAGGAGTGTTTTTGACCCAGCGTTTTTATTTATCTATGGAGGAAAGGGCTTCATATTATTAAGATCTCCTTCGCAACAATATTTTGCAGTCTTAACGTTAAACTAAATAGAACACGTACCTGGCGTCTTGTTTTGAGGACGGTGTCCACTTCACTCAGCCTTCTTTTTATCTACCGGGAAAGAGCTTTGATTATTAAAACTTCTCAAAACAGTGGACAATTTCCCTTTTCATACAGAAATAATCTAATGAAAATTTTAACGTGTGAAGTGAAAGGTATAAATAAAATACTGGTACAAAGAAAAAGAAATGTGTTTGGCCCTTAAGCAAAACTTGTGAATGCTTTCAAATGAGTTGAGGTTCAGGCAATTATTCCTTTTTCATATATGTATACTGCCCAGTCTAGTCCTCGTCCCTTAGGGCCTAACTCCTCCACTTTTTCAAATTGTACTAGCATTCAGCACAGTAATTGATGTACTCATGTGGTGATGGTTAACTACAGAGCTCTCCAATGCCCGTTGTGACTAGATACATGCAAATGAAACAAATGCACCAGTGGTTGAAGTGGGTGGGATCTATTGGGAATGACATTTTTACTAACAGTTTCCATATTTCTTGTTGCCTCACCCCTAAATTTGCTGACCCCACCACCACTGCACTCTATATGGTTCCCTTTCTGTTTTTTATGCACTTCAACCTGTGATTCGCAGGAAAAAAATTATAAATCATATGGCGTGAGTTGATTTTTGTATCTTTTGGGTTTTGCCAACTCTATAGTTCTATCTACATATGGGAGATGACCAGTGGTCGAAGTGGAGGGAAAAAAGTAGAGGAACTGTGGGCGGAGAATCAAAGAACGGAAATAACCAGAGGATTGAGGAAGTGGGTGGAGTCAAAGGTGTGGCCAGAAGGAGAAAAACATACCAATTTTTTGTATTTTTTTTGCATTTCACTGACCAGTTACAGTTCATTACATTATTTATTTCAAATTGACATTAAAATACATTCACAAATTGGGATACGTGTCCAATCACAGAATGTCCCAAATACGCTTCAAAGTGCTATCACAAGCCATTTGTCTCTCAGCTGTGCAGTTCCTGTCATCAGAGCTTTTCCTCCCCTTTATCCACAAAAGCAGACATTTTAAGTTCGTGCTCACAATGAGCGTCGTTCAGTCTTTCAAACAGGCACCCACATATTGACTTACGCCAGCCGAGTCCCTCCTGAGCTTCCGACGATCCTCGCTGTTGCTAGCACGCAGGATCAGGAAGTAGCCAGTGGGAGAAAGGCTACGCCCACCACGCAATGTGGCGCGGCCATCTTAGAATGGGATTACAGATAGAAGTACAAAGGAGAGTATCCTGCAAATGCTGTCAATAAAGCATTGTGAATGTACACAGATTTTAAACAGATTCATGACACTTCTCTCATGACGACAGTATTACACGAACTCCCAGATCATGGGGACAGGAATTTACAAGGTTTGGAGTAATTAATTGTGTAATCGAAAAAGGGGGGTTTCTAAGCCAGTGTACTCAATGAAGCATTAGTGTTTCAAAATGAAATGTCCCTGTAGAACAGGGCTCATATACATGGTAACGAGTTCAGTATAGTGCTGTAAAAGCACCATGTGTTATGACATAGAATGAAAGGGGGTGTGTAGCAGGATCACACAATACTGGATACCTGACACAAGATATCTGTCACAGCGATTTTTACCGCCTGCTCACCCTGTTCCACTCAATATTCTAATTTAACCTCTCCCGATCTGCTTTCTCAGTGTAAATCCATCTAGCTTCCTTTCTCATCAGGATACTCTCCAGATTATGTGTGTCACCCACCACTTTTTCTAACACAGTCCATTTCAGATCTTTAGGATCGTGCCTTGCCTCTGCAAAGTGTTGTACTAGTCGTGTAGTCAGTTTTTTAGCCCTGATTGTACTAAGGTGTTCCTGTATGCGGATTTTAATTTTTAGAGTGGTCAGCAGTGTTCCCTCTAACGTGCGCGGCTGCGCTCCCGCGCACGTTTAAAGCACTGAGCGCGCATAATTCACTGCTTAGCGCGCACACGTTCTCGCCAGAGCCACCCGCTTTTAAAATGCAAGCGGCGAAAAATGGCAATTTTCCTGGTTGTCTGAGTCCTTTGGGAAAGTATTCCTGTTAATCACAGCGCCCGGCAGGCGCTGCAATTAACAGGAATATTTTCACAATGGCCCACAATCAGCACCCAGCGGCGCTGTATTTAGAAAAGAAATGAAACAAGTCTGTAAGCACGGTGTGTAAAGCACATGTTGTGCTTTCAGACTTGCTTAATTTCTTTTCTAAATACAGCGCGACTGGGTGCTGATTGTGGGCCTTTGTGAAAGGATTCCTGTTAATCACAGCGCCCGTCATGCGCTGCAATTAACAGGAATATTTTCACAATGGCCGGGAAGGGCGCTGGGCGACTCGGGTGACTCGTAACACATCGCTGGTGCAACTCCCGGGGTTTCCCACTTGGGTCTGCGGCTTCGTCATCTACAAAGGGTAAGAAGTGCCTGAGCCCTCCTGGTACCACAACTGGCCGGAGCGCTTCAGCAGCACACGCTCTCCAAAGGTTGCCAAGTCGACTTTTTGTTATTGTTTTCCATCCACTTGGATGTCGATAATATCATTGAGCCACCTCAGGAGAATCCTATGCTTTATAAGAGGCAGCTGGGAGCGGTGATGGTGTAGCCTGCTCAATTGACAAACAAATCTGCCATGTCTAGGCATGCAGATAAAAAGTGAAGCTGTTCTTGTGACTCGCACACACGCAGCCTGCATGCCATCCTGTTTGTTTACTTTCAGAAGAAAGTTGCAGGGACAATTTTAGGGAAAGAAAACACGCAGAAATTGTGTATAAACAGGTGACATTAATCTGGATAGGCTGAAGTAGCATATCAGGCCCTGACAAATAAAATGTAAATATTTTGCCTCAAGTTGTGACAGTCAATGAAATAAGCATTGGCAAACTGAGCATGTTTGGCTTGCTCTTGGAGTCCTAAACCAGTGCTTTAAAAGGGCAGTTCTGTCCGGTGCCAAGTACCTGAGCTTTTTTAATTTGAATACCGGCACATTTCTGAAGTGCTGCAATACATTTAATTGGGGAGTCTGGCACCCCTCAGGAGCAAGTAGGTACTAAATAGTAAGTCCCTGTACTTCTATAGGTACATTCAAAGCACTGTCTGCAAACTTTTATGATAAAAGGAAGGGGCCGCTGTCTCCTCTGGTGATTCATCTTTCACGGAAGAGGCATCGAATTCAGGAAAGGAATGCACACATGGAGGTCTTGTCAAAAGCAGGTAAATCATCGGAGGGGGCGAGGGGGTGGGGTGCTACCTATTTCATGTCACACTTCTGCTTACTTATAAGACTATGCGCAGGTTCCTGCTCCAGTATTTGAAATACTTGAAACTATTTGTGGTAGTGGCACGCATGCAACAATCACTTTTACACTATTTGGCTAAGCAGGCAGACCCCCGATCAGACGGATATACACACAGCCAACCAGAGCAGCAGAAAGTGTTCTAAGTACAAAGGTACATTAGACAGACATTCCTAAGAGACAGGTGGCCATGATGCAAGCAGGCAGAAACAGAAAATGAGAGAGAAAGGGACGGACACATAGCATTCATACACAGGCACAGCGAAGTCAGCAGGGACAAAAGCCCGGAAGACAAACATAGACAACACACTTAACGATGTACTGACTTACAAACAGTTGTACACCGAGGTAACTGGATAGACAGAGATAAAAAAAACATACATTGGGAAATACAGAAAAAGTTGAAAGAAAAATATAAATGCATACAGCTTGTGTATAGTTTATGTACAGGTTGAATGACAATATCTAGTTAAAAAGATAGACATGCTGTCAAAAAGACAAAGGGGAGGGAAGGATAGAGAAAATATACAGAAGGAACCCACATTGGCAGACGTGGATGGTCTGAACATACATATTTGACTGCATTCTCTCTGCAGCTAGACTGACAGACAGACAGACAAATAGATAGATAGATTTATTTAAATTAGAGTTGTGCTGATGGATGGACGCATGCATGGACGGGTTATGGGTTAGGGAGCTGGCTGGGTTTGAGTGGGTGAATGAGCTGTATGTAAGGATAGATGAGCTTAAGGGGTAGCTGGATGGGTTTGAGTGTGTAGATACAGTGGATGTAAGTTTATGCGGATGGATGAATGAGTGGATGGATGGATTTATTTTACTTGGATACTAGATGAGTGACACTATGGGTTGGATGGATGGGCTTAAGGGGTAGCTGGATGGGTTTGAGTGTGTGGATAGCGTGTAAGTATATGTGGATGATGAATGGATGGATGGATTTAGTTTACTTGGATGCTAGATGAGTGACACTATGGGTTGGATGGATGGATGGCTAGAGGATGGATGGGCGGATGGGATGGGGGTTTGTTTACAGACATAGTCAATGGAAGAATGCATCGAAGAAAAGGGAAATGTTCAAATGCTCAGTAAATGTGTTTAGAACAATATTTAAGCAGAGCCTGTCTGCCCTGCAGAGTGCATTTAGCACAGCAGGCCGGCTTCCCTAAGCTGAATTCTATGTGCGTACAGCCGTTATTCATACATGAGAAGTGCAGGTAAAGTGCGTGGGTGATGTTTTTATATATTCTTTGATGAGGGTCTTGCAGTTTTCCTCCAGTGAACATGTGTTTGCGTCTCACAGCGGGAGCCGAAGCTGTCTGAGGCTGTCCTCATCTGCTTGCCCACCATGCGCCATCCGAGGAGCCCCTTTTAGATGGCGCTGCTGCTCTGCATGCTAATGGCCGGAGGCTGCAAAGAGAGAACCGAGCCGGCCGAGCTCTGAGACAGCACCGTCCTCAACCTCATTATAGACATCATACAGGACTTGAGAAACTACCACTTGGCCAAGGAAAAAGGGGTGCAGTTTTACTCCAAATTCTCAGACTACAAACTGAACGACAAAGAAGCCCCCGAGTACGGGCACTATCAGGACGAGCAGAGAGTCGGCGAGTCTCCCATTTTCGCTCCTCCCGTTAGTTAGCATCCGCACTATTCTGTTAGTAAGAAGGTGAAACCGGGAAGAGCCCAAGCACACTATTATGGCTGGGCATGTTGTGTTGAGAGGTAGGCTGGGCGTGGGTCAGGTGGGTGGTCTCTTTGGACTGGGATGAAGTAAGATTGGGGCAAATCTGTAGCACTATATGCTAAAATGGAATTGGATCGAATTTACATATCCTCTAAGGAGATCTGTTGTTACCACTTAAAAATGAATATATTGTGCGGCACAGTTAGTGCAGTAAATTATATCAGAAACAAAGTGTTTGGCTACAGATGTTGCACAATAACTTCTAAACTATCTATTCGTGTCCATTAGTGCCACTGAGGGTGCTCTGGTCAGAGTATTATAAGTCACAAGGTAAAACAAGCATTGGCCGCGCGGGCATAAAAGTAACGGCCGCAAGTATTTTCATCCCACTCAAAGCTCTGGTCTACACGCGCGGTCAGGTTCTTGGCGCACATTGCCTTGGCTGCAGCGCACAGAGACCTTACTCTGCCGCACACAGAGTAAAATAATTAGAGGGAACATTGGTGGTCAGTCCAATGTAGTAAAGACCGCAACTGCACATAAGTCTATAAATGACGTGTGATGTATTGCAGTTACTGAATCGATTCAGGAACCAGGTTTTACCATCACGCAGGGTTACACTTTTAGTGGCAGATGTAAGACTGCACACAGAACAATTGCCACATGGGTAATGCCCCACGGGGATGGTACTAGCATGGCTCGAACTGGGACATCTAGTGTGGACCAACTTATCACGGAGATTGAACGCCCTCTTAAAAGCAAATCGCGGGGCTGGCATTTTCTCATTCGTAGTGTCTAGTAATGACCAATTTTTCCTTATAATCTGTCTTACCCTGGTGGACAAAGGGTCAAAGGTGGTGACTACAGGGAGGCAATTTTGCTTTTCTTTTGTGCTACGTTCCAAGAGGGCTTCTCGAGGTGAATTAAGGACCCTCTTGCGTGCGTGTTTGATCACCTTTTGTGGATAGTCCCGTTGTTGCAATTTGGTGACTAGTTCATTGGATTGCTCCATAAATGTTTCAGTGGTGGAACAATTCCGCTGATATCTCAAGAAATGCCCTACTGGGAGATTGTCCTGGAGCGCCCTTGGATGGAAAGAATGATAGTGCAGGAGAGAGTTCCTGTCCGTCTCCTTGTGATGCACACTGGTCACCAATTTGTTATCCACTGCAACAATGTCCACGTCGAGGTAGACCGCACACATATTGCTAATGGTCCAGGTAAAACGCAAGCTGGTGTCTACTTGGTTTAGCCATTCTAGAAATGCCTTGAGCCGGTCCTCTGTACCTGTCCAGATACAGAGGACATCGTCGATATATCGCCTCCACAGTCCAATGTTGTCATGGTAAGGGTTGGACGGATGGAGGACCATGTTTGTCTCCACCTGGCCCACATAAATGCAGGCCAAACTGGGAGCAAATGTGGCCCCCATCGAGGTACCAGAGGTCTGGAGATAGAGATATTCAAAAAAGGTTTTCATGAGTGCCAACTCTATACATTGCAGCACGAATGTCTGTGGAGTGTCGTAGAACCACTCCATCGACCTCAGGGCCCTCGCTGCTGCCACCAGCGTGGCATCCTGGGGGATGCTAGTGTATAACGACTCGATGTCGATAGTAACTACAAATTGGCAACCAGGATCAAAAGCTGTGTCTTTCAAGATGTTGAGGATATCCGTTGTATCTTGGACAAATGAGCTCTGGGTGACCACTGCTTCTCTGAGCAAGTCGGCAAACTGTGACAGGGGTTCAAGAATGGATTGTATCCCAGAATCTATGGGGGGACCCGGAGGCGAGCATTGGGGCTTGTGAATTTTGGGCAAGATGTAAGATGCTGGTACCCTCAGATTGATGTTGATAATAAAGTCTGCTTCCTTAGACGTAATCCATTTTTTAGCCACTGCCTCTGCCACCATGTTCTTGATGGTGTCTGCAAGTTCAGATGTAGGGTCACGGGCCAGAGGCTGATAATTAGACGGACACCCAAAAGTTTCAGAACCTCTGCCTCGTAGTCGACGGTGTTCAAAACGACTACGGCCCCGCCCCTATCGGCTGGCTTAATGGTAATATCAGAGTTCTTCTGTAAGGCTCCAACGGCCGCCCATTCTTCCCTGGTCATATTGTGGCCATAATTGGCTTGTGTTCGAAGTTCAAGAGCTTCAATTTCTTGTATAACACGCTGTTCAAATACTGCCACCTCTGGCCCCAGTAGGGTTGTCGGAGGACAAAAATTGGAGGGGCGGCGTAAATTTGTATCAAACAGAGACAGCGGTGTTTTCTCCTTATCAGCAAAAAATGTGTGTAATTTATTCTTTCTCATCATTTCAGAGATCTCAGTTCTACATAAAAGGGATCATGTCTGGGTGTGGGTACAAACCCTAGTCCCTTGTTGAGAACCCCGTGTTAAATCGATGTTAGTTCGTAGGAGGAAAGAATAATCACCATATCATTCTTACTGGTGGGTGAGTCTATTTCTCCTCCTAGTTGTGGAACGATCTGGCCCTGCTGTGTGTGATGCTTGGTGAACAGCCTTTTAGCATTTTTCCATCTGTAAGAAAAAATCGCAATTTAAGGAATCGCAATAATTTGCGATTCCTTATTTTGCCATAGCATTTAAGGAATCGCAAATTTTGCGATTCCTTAAATGATATGTATGTAACTTCTTGAAATTGCGATTTTGTGTTAAGAAATCGCAAATTACCACCAACTTGTAGTTGGTGGTAATTTGCAATTTCTTTTGAAAATTCCCTATTTGGCATTTGTAAGGGTGACATGTGAGGTACATACATGCCCATAGGGCATGTATGTGCGCCACATGCACACACATTTAAATTTCAGGGGTGCAGCAGGGTGTCTTTGAGACACCCCTGCACCCTTGAAATAATTCTCAAATTGAGATTAGCAAATTGCGAATTCGCAATTTGAGAATTATTGCACTATCATTCCTATGGGCCTCCTGGCCCATTGGAATGCATTGGAAATTATTCCTTATTTGCGAATTCGCAAAATGCGAATTCGCAAATAAAGAATATAAAGGAATCGCTAAAAAATAGCAATTTTGTACATGCATTCCATTTTGCGAATTCTAAATAGCGAGTCGCAAAAAAACGCTATTTAGAATTCGCAAATTGGAATCTTGATACATCTGCCCCTGTGTTTAGACAGTTATGCATCCTGACCGTAGGAATTCACTTACCACTAGAGGGCCGTAGAGTGCGGAGCAGTGCACGGCGCATCGAAGGAGCGAGAGGGATGCGAGAGGGAAGCAAGAGGAAAGCGCTCCGTCTCCACCGGCTACACCGGCTACACCAGGCTCCACCGGCTCCACCAGCTGTTCTACACCTGCCCCCCCCCCGTGCAGCGAGGTGTTGAAACGCGGGGGAAGCACGGGCGCGGGAGGCCGCGGGAGGCTGCGGAAGGCCGCCAGCAATCAGAGCCCGGCGCTCGCAGCTGCACCGGGAGACAAGCGGGAGACGCCCGGTGGCGGCGGGAACCACTGCGGAGCTTCCATCCCGCAAAGGCTCACTTCAGGCCCATTCCAGGCTGACTTCAGGCAGCTGGGACAGCGGAGCGGGAGCGGGTTCCAAAAATAAAACAAAAACAAAAAAACAGACAGAGACAAAGACACTTTGCAACCCCAACAGAGACACTCGAGTGGCTTGCCTGCTTGCCTGCAAGGGGTGGAGCAATTATTGGAGCAATTATTGGAGAGTCAGCCTCTGATCAGGCAGTAGTAGAATCTCGGGACGAACAGCTTTGTCATTTTATCACCAACCCTCCATCAATCCGCAGCTACACCATCATGCTCAAAAGCCATAAAAAGCTGCAACGGCGAAGGGAAGACAAAAGTGGCGGCTGCACTTGGGACGAGCAGCTCGGGCTCACAAGGAGACGTGAGCTGTGAAGCAGTAAGCGGCAGTAAGCGGCAAAGCAAGCATCACAATGGTGAGTGAAACCAGCAAGGGTGCCTAGGGGGTGGTCAAGTCACCGTTACAGCCGTCCTAGTCGTCCCCCGCCTGCCCCGCCCGCCCCACAGCCAGCGGCTCATCCCACGGTCAAACACCGTGCATTGGGGTGGCAAGACACCCCACCCTCTCACAGGGGCCTGAGACTTCAGCAGGAAAGGGGCTGAGCCTTCAGCAGGAAAGGGGCTGAGCCAGCTCTGACCAGGGTTAGAGCACTGAAGTATAGAGGCCGGCCTAGAACTAAAAAATTACCTAAAGTGGAGGTTGCGGCGCAGAGTCTGCGCGGGCCCGGACCCTGCCCTAGCCAGAACCTGTACCTACCTGTACCTACCGAAGTTTTGGATAATATCTTACTCCTCGCTACCGCTCCGCACCCTCCCTGACGGCAGCCGCCCTTCCTGTGAGGGGTAGACGGGCTTGGGAGCACGCTGAGGAGCTAGTGTGGGGTGAGCACAGGTCGCAGGGTAAGGCAAGGCAAGGCAAGGCAGGGCGACATGAGATCAGGGCGAGTACGTGGATGCCCCACTAGTAAAGGATGGACAAACAATCGGTCAAACAAACGAAAAAGATCTCCAAAGGCAGGCGAGGCGGCAAGGGAAGATCAAACAAGAAAATCCAGGCAACTAACTCGGAGCGAAGGCTCACTAATTGACATAGCAACCGACAAACTTGATCTTATCTGTGCAAGCAGTGAACAACCGGCAAATAGAGAGAAGAGCAGTAAAACAACAAAATCCAACCTTGCAATGCTTCAACCAAAAATCTTCCCAAAATTTCATTTCCTAAAAAACACGGGGGACACATCACCCCCCAACACCAATGAATTTTCAGGCCCTCATGAACCCATTGAACCTTCCCAGACTTGTCAGTTAGAGTCGGTGCACAATACAGGTTCAGCAACCAACGACAAAAGTCAGAGAAGCCCTATCTCCACAGTCAGAGAATCACTACAAGTGACATCAACCCCTCAGGGAGAGAAAGATAATTTTACAATGGCTGCTACAACTAAAGGGCCAATATCCGGTACGAAAATCGTTTTAGAACCAAACCTTATTCAAGTGCACAGAGCAATCGACAATAATACAAGCCGGCCTGCACATATGTCACCCAAATGCCTTACAGACCCCGGTAAAACTGCTAGCAATAAACTATGTGAGAGGATGGCATCTGGCAAGGGTAGCGAAGGCGACAAACCTCCCCATCGCACTACGAACTGTACGCCAAAAATCCAAGCACCACACAAAGACCCTACATACCACAATGGGGCAAGTGGAAAAGACACAAAGGAGTGTTGGGAAGAGAATGTCTTAACTCTTGGGAATCCAACCTTAACACATACCGAATGTACAACTGAGCACAACAGCACGATGGGGCCAGGAAAGGATGCAGCAGACACACACAGGTCACCAACCTCGCCCCTAGATGTGATAGAAATATCCTCATACCTGGGTAAGGAAGAGTGGGAAGACCTCGTAGCAGCATACACTCAAGACAAAAGCAGCAGTGAAACAAGCACGAATATGTCTTTACCGATCACCATAAATGATGCCTCATTGGATCACCCAGTAATGGACATGGGGAATCCATAGCTGGCCCAAAAAAGGCCCTCGTCTGAGGACAATCTGGTCAATACCTCGAATCAAACAAATCAGGGAGATGCGTGGTATAGCCTGCTCAAAACAACACAACTCCTGGTAGATGCCCTCAACTACCAATCTGACAAAATGGACATCCAACTATCGCTACTTGATACATTGGCTGTATTTGTGGTGGCCATTGACGGGAAGCTGGGCACGCTTAATACGCTTCTTCAGAATAAACCGCCATTGTCGGACCAGGCATCTGGGTCTTATAACGAAGGATGCGGATGCGGCCCAATAATCGACAAGCTGTCGAGTCTACCAACAATAATGAGTGATTTGTGTACAGAACTTAGAAGAACACCCAAATGCAGGCAAAGTAACTCCTGTACCAGCCCTGCCGTGGCGGTGATAACCCATCCAATGACTAAAGAAGCGCTGGGGAGCAAGGGACAAAGCAACCCCATTCCAAGGGCCCCCACACCCACAAAACCACCAACTCCAGCGGCCAGCGATACAGGAAACTCAGAACCTCAATTCCCCGATAACACGGAAGAAGAAACAACAAATTTAAAAATGAACGCCAAACAAAGACGAGCAAAAAAACGCAAAGGCAGGAAACATAAAATAGATTTGCAACGTAACGGATTCCAACAACTTTTTGGGAACATACGGAACAGGGAACAAAGCGCAGCACACCCGGAGGGTGCCACGCACCCACAGGAATCTGACGAAGCCATCGGCACACCTGAGCCCCCGATCAAGGCAACAACCACCAAAGGGCTGGGGGATAACAGCAAAACAAAAACAAATCCAGAACTACATAGCATCTGCACTCAAAAAGAACCCGGAAGTGGAACACAAAATTCAAGTCTTCAATTCAAAGATACTAGTAACATAACCCCTGCCTCCTGTGCGATACAAGTACAAACAAGCAGTATGCAGCCTAGTTCGGCAGACCAGCAAACAAAAAATTATGGACCCACTAAGGGAACACAGTTTGGGACCAATCGAGGACTGGCTATTGTTGAGACAGGCAATCAGCTGCTAGAATGCTTGCCAGCTATGACTGTGGAAGGTGTACTGACTACAAGAAGAGAAGCAGACTCAGCTATTATGGGGACATCGGGCCCTACGTGCAATATCTCTAGACCTTGTGAAATTCCCCATCTAGACGGGCCAGTAAGAAAGAACGATCACATCTCTGCCCAAGAACTAAGAATAACTACAAGTAACTCAAATGACGTCAAAGCCACTGCAGCACGACTAGTAGAGGTTAAGGGATGGTCAGACGAACGATCATATGCTGAACCGTTCGTACCAAATGAACTTCTACTCAGCCGACGGTTAAGAGTCACTGCACCCACCGCCAGCCAACTGGAAACAACTTCAACATGACGAGTAGAATTCATGGGACCTAGCCAACCAATAACAAAGAGTGCAACAGCGGGAGAACGAAAAAACTCAACTGGCACTGTCTGGTTTAACCCGTATTACACATCGCAAGGAAGACACGACACTCTCAACAGAGGCAACATCTTAAGGCTGCTATCGCACATTCCATCCCTGACAGAATTCAAAAGCTCTGACCTGGAATCCATTGAATTTGTAGTCGATGAGGCTACAGGCAAAGAAAAAACAAAAGCAACCTGGAGAATAAGCATGAGCGAATTTTGCGGATCTCGCGTTCGCGAATTTTGCGGATTTGCGGATTCGCAATCCGCAAAATCCGCGAATTCCCGCGAATTTGCGGATTTTTTTTTTTTTGTGTTCGCCCGTGTTTCTGCCAGTTCGCGAGGGTTTTGTACACTTTCGCAAATTGCGAACTTACCTGTCGGGTCGCAAGTTTCGCGAACTTGTTGTTTCTACGTGTCCAGCCTGTTTGGGACACTCTTCTTCATCACTGCCACTCTCTGTCACCACTGCCACTCTCTGACTACTCATGCCACCCTCTGGCCCACCCATGCCACCCTCTGTTTCATCACCACACCCTCTGGTTGTCCAGTGTACATTATTTTCGGCAAAGCAAAGCACACCTTCCCTGCCTCAAGTGACCTGAATTAATTTGGGGCTGATTCATGTGTCACAGAATATTTTTTTAGCTGGCACCTGCTTCCTTAGTGCGCCCTGATTAGTGATCTTTTGCACTTGCTAAGTGCTTTCATTGTTGCAAAATTAGTTACAACACCTGCCCTGCCCCAACTGACAATAATGAATTAGGGGCTGATTAATGGATTTTAACTTCCAGCCTGGCTCCTGCTTGTCTCCCTTAGCTGTAATTCAGGACCTTTGTGGCATATGTGTAACTATTCTGAGGTTCAGAGCAGGGTCACATACTAGTTTCAACTGGCAACTGAACTCTGGAGGGGCCCCTCAGGAAGCACTCCAGGAAATGGCTACTAATGATGAGCCTGAACTTTTGAACCTGGTAAGTAGTTACTTTCAGTTTTGCTAAAATCGTATTTCTGCAATTTTGCACTTATTCGCGGGGCGCGAACTCACGCGAACAGTGCGAGCAGTGCGAGCAAAATCCGCTGCTCGCGGATTTGCGGATTTTGCGGGAAATTCGCAAATCTCGCGGATTGCGGATTTCCCGAAAATCCGCAAAATCCGCGAGCGGAACGGATTTTCCGCCCACGCCTACTGGAGAACCCTGGCAATTTCACAAAAAATAATTGCCGAGGCTGATATCTTTGGAAGCTGGGGGATCACAATAGAGCCTTATGTCAAACCAAGGTACCCTGACATACTTGTTCCGGTGGAAAAAGCGGCAACTCCAGCTATCATGAACACTCTAAAAAACTCGGTCCTCAGAGGAGCGGCAGGACCAGGGAGCAACAAAATCGATCTACACATCAATAGCACTAGAGCCACTGTAGACGAACACACACAAATGTTCGACTCAGGATGGATTGCAAGAACACTAAACAACAACGAATGACAAATTGACCACAAGCCAAAGGAAGACGCATACGGCTCATTAAAAATATGCTCATGGAACATCAATGGCCTGGCTTCCAAAATAACTGACTCAGATTTTATGAATTACATCAGGAAATTTGACATAGTGGCACTCCAAGAGACATGGCTCGCAGACCCCCCTAACCTCCATGGCTACTTACGTTTTTTCGCAGCTGCAAGTAGGACGGCTAAATACGGGTATTCCAAAGGCGGCCTAGTAACCTACATACTGGTCACAAGTGTACTGACAGCAACAGAAGACGGACCATCCTCTACAGCCGCACTGGCTGTAAAAATCCGCTTGCCACCCAAACAAGGCAATACCGAAACCGATTTCCTTCTAATAAATGCCTACATCAACCCAAGAAGGAAAGGGAAAGCAATTAAAGACCTCTGCAGCCTCATGGAGACACATATAAGGGAAAGATCCATACCAAATGTTGTTCTTACCGGGGACTTTAACCTTAACCTCATGGGCGAGACGCAGGAAAATGATGAACAACTAATACAAAACGCAACTTGGGACATCCCAACACAAGCAACCTCTCAGTTAACCAAAAAAACCAAGCTAGGTAACAGGACACTAGAAGATCTAGAAAACTTCAACATTAGGGCCCTCAACGGTAGGACCTCTGGAGACAATCCCCCAGTCGCAACCTTTCACTCAACAAAAACAAGCAGTATTCTAGACTATACTTTTATATCATTACCCTTTTTCCAGTTTTTAACATCATACCAAATTGGCTGTAGCGGGGAAAGTGATCACTGTCCCCAAGAAATCATCATCAAGGTCACAAAGCTGAACTTTGAGCGATCAAAAGCGCCAAAAGAGTCAATCCAAACCATCAACTTTAAAAAAATCAAATACTCATCAGCAATGGACGGAACGCTAGTGGAAAGGGCAAAACAGCACTTCGAGAGTCGTTCTGGGGATAGTGAAATAACAAAATGGGAACATTTTACAAGTACCATGTCTATGTACGCTACAAGACCCAAGTTTCAGTCACAACTGGAGGACGCAAGTTTCTGCAAATTCTCTAGAGAAGACCAAGGGAAAATCAAAGACATAAAGACTCTAATTTACCGCACAATGAGAGAACTCCAACGGAAACCCATGGATAACGTAAAGCAAAATCATTTACGAGAACTAAAATCAACACTAAAGAATTTAAAATGGGAAGCAAACAAATCAGCTGAGGATAATTTATGGACGAGACTTCATTCCGATATTAAACGGAACGATGGAGCAAAATTCTGGAAATCAATTAATGCATTCATAAGACCTGCACATTACGGGGTTTCCTCAAACATCTCGGAGGAAATCTGGGTTAGCTTTCTTGGCACCCATTTTAGTCAGACTGAAGGGAACAGCCAACATTACGAGCCTGACATCTATAAAAATTATACATCAATTACTGACACAAGGCCCACAGAATGCTCTACTCCAAATGATATTGTGAACTTGTCGAACTTACAAAGCACCATCCAGCGCCAAATCAAAAAAGGAAGAAAGGAGGGAGCGCCAGGGCCAAATGGCATACCTCCTATTCTCTACAAACAAGATGTGCCAGGCTGGGCAGCAGCCCTGGAACCCCTCTTTCTGGAAATACGACAATTCAACATCATTCCAAGGTCCTGGAGGGGCTCTATCATCCCCCCAATCTATAAGGCAGGAGACAAGGCTGCCCCAAACAACTACCGACTGGTGGCTTTAATTGACAACGAGGCAAAATAATTTGCAGGTACCCTTCTTGAAGAGCTGACAGCCTGTGCTACAGAGAGATCCTTAATCCCTGCCAACCAGACAGGCTTCGCTAAGTCTGTAGGCATGACGACGAACATCCTGAGCATGGGTATGCTCATAGACAAAGCAGAATCTAATAAAATGCCCATCCATTTCTGCTTCATCGATTACAAGGCCGCTTTCGATAATGTAAATCGGAAGCTTTTGTGCTCTAAATTGAACGACTGGGGGATCTCGAGACCCCTGCTGGATCTGCTCATCAACCTGCACACAGAGACCTGGGTACAGATAGAAATAGGGGATGGATCCGCCTTGTCAAGGGCCATACAGACCAATAAGGGCCTAAAGCAAGGCTGCGTCCTGGCCCCCATGCTTTTCAACTTATTTCTAGGTGACCTTGTCCCAATACTAAATGGCTGCAATTCCCCCGCCCCTAAACTAGGAGGGTTCCAGCTACCTTGTCTACTATACGCAGACGATATCGTCTTAATAAGCCACACTAAGGTAGGACTTCAACATCTTTTAGACGCAACACAAAGGTACTCAAGTAAGAACGATCTTACAATAAATCTGGGGAAAACCCAAACAATGACCATTAGCAGGAAAAAAAGGAAACCAACATCATGACATTGGAACACGACAAGAATCGAAGAAACTCCGACATACAAATACCTTGGAGTGAAGATCGATAACGGTGGGCAGTTCTCGGTTCAGAGATCAAGCATACGAGGGAAAGGTCTTTCGTTAGCGATTTTGTTGAAGGCGCTAAATCACAAACTCTCCGGCCCATCCCTGTTACCCCTGACGCAAGTAATTCGTGCTAAACTTCTTCCAACAATCACTTACGGGAGCGAGGCACTCAGAGGAAGGGATGCCAAGATCCTTGATAACACTATAACAGCAGCTTACAGAACTATTTTCAGTCTACCCAAGCAAACCTCACCCGCTCAAATCAGGCTCTAATTTGGCATCGACCAACAACTCCTGGCAAGGCAGGGAGCCTACGTGATAGCCTGGGACAAAGTGAGGAAATCAAAACAAGGAACCCTGAATGAACACCTGTGGAAGGAGTTAGAACAGCATCCTTCCTCAGCAGCAGCTAAGTACCTCACGGGTAGCCTGACGAACACAGGTCTAGAACAGCTCTGGAACACTCCAACAAGTCATACAAATTTGAAAAAACTGGTAAACAAATCAATCAAATTACAATCATGGTTGCAAGACAAGGAAACTCTCTCGAAGAGAACACACGGCTGGTTGACTCTGAATTCGTACACAACTAAAGCACAACAGCGCTATCTGGCCGAGGGTTATTCCAAAAGTGTCAAGATGTGCTTTCTAAGGCACAGGTTGGGCCTGCTACTTTGTACTCAAAACCTCCCACGCTGGCTCAAAATCAAAGCTGACCCCCTCTGTCGGCTATGCGGTTTGGCACAGGAAGACATGCTGCATTTGATATGCTCTTGTGAAAAACTACGAGACGAACGGAAACGCTGGCTAAAACATCACTTCAATCGGCAAGGGATCCGCACTAGAAGGGCGGCGGTCCTTGCATGTTTTCATCCTAATGACCCTGGCTTGAACTACAGCTTTGTAAAATTCCTGAAGGCAGTTGGGAAAAAGATGCCAAAAACCCAACCCATAACTGCCCCAATCCAACCGACTTGACATCACTTCGCTGACCGTTTCACTGACCTTATGAGCTCATGAGGACACTGAGCAATAACTTACAAATATTAAGTCCAATTACAAGCACATCGGTCATAAGGAAATGTGAACATTTTAAATTTTAAATTTTAGAGTCTTTTAAAACTGCAGTTTTATCCTTTCTGTTCTTAAATCATTTTTACACTGCAATGGTTTTAAGTAAATATGCTAAATAAAGATTACCTTACCTTACCTTACCTGACCGTAGGAATAGTGTTATTCTACACATCCTAGGTATATGTATTGAAATTGGGATACCATACCTTTTAGAGCGGTCTGATATACGGATGATCGGATCTGGTAAGGCTCTTTTTGTTTAATCCCTGACGTGCTCAGCCTTTACTCTCCTTAATGATTTCTGCTCTCCTCAATCTTAAAGTGGCCTACCTGCAGCGAGGAGAAAAGAAAAGACCTTTTGTCTTTACTCAGTCTTGAATCAATCACTAACAATCACCAATAATAAGCATTCTAGATTGTTCTTTTGTTTATTAGTGTTAATAGTGTCTGCCCGGCTTTTAAGGCAAATTATGACATTATTCCCTGATTGGCCCACTTCAAAAGTGGTTCTTCAATGCCAGCTGGAAGTAGTAAGTACGTTTTCCACAATAACATACCTGTTATTGTGGAAAACGTACAAATCTGTGTTATGATCGAGATTATATCGTGTGACCTTCCCCCCTAAAACAGCAGGGACACCTTTAGCCACTCAGTTCTTTGATAGTCCTGGAAGCCACCAATTCAGTCACCCACAGGAGTGCAGAAGCACATCCCCTATCAAACGCCAGCTGTGCGGCCATAAAGGGAAAATCCGATTTTCTCCAACAGAAAACGGCCCTGAGGTTACTGGAGAATTTACCATTTCCATTTGACGAATACGTAGTATGAAAAACAACTACTGTGATGAATTATCATGTGTAACTGTAAATGTGGTTTGGTTTTAATTGACATCTTTCTATTGAAGTGGGCTGCGCAGGCTTCACTTAGTTGGCCCTCTATGACAAACACGTAGAGAATAACTCGAGAAAACGGCCTAATGCTCTGTTATAAAACATCAAAAGGGAAACAAGAGGCAAAAGTCAATTCTAGGTCAAACAACCATTTCTATTTATATTCCGAAGTGGATCTGTTCACTCGGCCCCATACGCCGTGTAATTACCATCTAAATGGAGGCGTGCAGAGGACTCTTCTGCGCGCCCTCAGCAATATTTCAAGAGACAGATGAGCAGTGCAAGGAAAATCCTGGGTCCAAAATGAGAGATTCGGTCTGTCAAGCCGTCTCATCCTTAATCGCTGTAATCTGCTGATGATTGGGGTTTGATACAGAACCAGTTTTGAAACGATTCCGTTTTCATGCCTCGGCCCTTTTATGGCGCGGCCATGTTTACACTGTGTTTTGTCTCTAAAAGAATGTAATCTTCCAGCTAAATTCTTCGTGCAATCCGCACTTGCTGGATCCTGATTTGTTCTGGGGATTTTTAACTCTTCCAAAGCAGCTAGAAAGCGGGTCTTGTCGACATGTGTAATGTACAGTGCTTTATTCGTTCATCCCATCTTTTATGCGCTATGTTGATTTGAGGCCTCTCGTTTCATTATGTCGATCCGTTGTCTTTGACTAGTGTAACACTTGTGAGGTCAGAACAAGGAGAGCTCCGGGGTGGCGGGGTTGAATGGGAACGAGGAGAGCCATTCCGCCCCCTCCGGAGACGAGGGACAGAGGGATGCTGCAGTCTTTCCTGCAGAGCAGGAGGAGGCCTCCCCCCCCCACCCCCCACCCCCACCACCACACCCCAGCTCCAAGTGCTGCGTCTCCCACAGAGACGCCGTTACATCTGAAGGCTGCGTGTGCGTTGTGCTGTGGGCAGACCTGATTTACTGAGCCCAAGGCACAGCAAACCCGCTGCTACCATAGTACCGCGCCGCAGCATGCATATTTCTATATGTCCTGCATCAACAGTCACTGGCAGCACGTCACTCGCCTTCTAAACATTTGGTGCTCGAGTGGTATTCAGAAATAGAGCCCATGCTTTATCTTCCACCTTCGAGGCACACAAGGAGAGGCTCGAGGGCGGCAATGCTCCTACACTTTGTTGACCTACCACAATGCGAATCCTAATACACAAAAGAGTTGCACGTGTCTGCATTCAAGAAGGCGATATTATTATTATGCAACACTGCTGAAGTTAATAATAGCAGTGCTAGTAATACCAGTAAAAATAATACGAGATTCGTTGATAGTAATGTTCATATTAGCATTCTTTTTATTGTTACCACTACTTTTAATAAAACAAATATTATACATTGTTATAACAGAATAATAATAATTATTAATATTAAAAGCTCTAGTACTAATAATAATATATCATAATGGAATATAATACATAATAATCAATGACAGGCCGCAAAGAAAATAAAAACACATTTAAAAAGAATAGCTTTTATAGTTTGCTTAGCCCATAGGGTGTTGTGAATCAGGCAATAATGAAATAATCTCCCTAACTAGATAAATACCAGGACTATAAAATGTTCTCCTGTGGTTAAAAAACATACCAATAACGGCAGTCCCTAGTTTGTTTTGTTTATTTTTATTTGACCCAGTGTTATTTTAACCAGTGTCACACACATTTTTCAATTCGACTTGTATTTATGCTGTGCGTAAAAGGCCATGTGGGCTCAGGCCTTCTCTAAAAGGAGTTCCCCCTAGCCCACCACATGAATGCCCTATGCCCTCAACTTCAGTTCCCTACCCACCTCCCTCCCCTTAAATGAGTCACAAACATGGACTGAATATAATAATGACTGTTGCAATGAGGTGCATAATATATGTTTCATAATATATGTATAGTATACATATAGTGCATATGGTTTGCATAAATCGTAACGATTCTTTACAGTATTAAATATACTGCCGTAGTAAGTATATCAAAATGTGTCTCTCTGGGGTGTTCTCTTTGCAATTACAGTCACACAAAAAGCACTGGGCTTCCTTTTTTACTGTTGGAGAGATCATTTTCACCCCTTAAGTGCCCATAAAAAGAATGTATAAGCTGCATTTTTAGGCACAAAATGTAATGGTGTTTCTTTCAACAGGTTGACATCCACACTTTAGATGCAGATATTTTCCACCGGCTCTATTTCATAAAATCCTGCATGAAAAAAATCCACATTCTATCAAACTTTTACTTACTTCCATCCTCTGTTTTTTTAAGTGCACCACTATTTACTTTCTTTCTGCCTGACTCTTCTTTATGCTAGTTGCACTAAATCTCATGCCTATCAGTATTAAGCTTTTGTTGGAAACCATAAAAGCTCTAAATAAATACAATTTAATGTAAACACCAAAGGCACTGTGGATGGGATCCCTGGGGCCCTAAAGGCTCGGCACTCCTCCTGAACCTGCTTAAAGCCCCAGCGACCCTATTTTTTGGGCTTTTTCATTTTAAAATGATTATTAAGGGGAGGAAGATGCGAGACCCCCTTCCGTAAGCCACTAAGGGTCCATGAAGACTCTGCTCTGGGAAGAAATCCACATGTCCCTCTCTCCTTTATTAAACCATCATCCCAGGGGAAGTGGTCCCTGCCGCCTCTTAGAGGCTCGGAGAGGGTGTCAACACTCCCCTCCCCTAAATAATAAATTCTTTCGGCACCCCAAGCCCTGGCTGACCCTGATGGAGGTGGGTTCTGTCTCCATGGCACAGGAGACTGAGATTTAAAAACAAAAATTATCGCAGAGTTGCTACAAAATTAAAAACAATAAAAATAATTGGCCCCAGCCACCACTAAGCCTAGGGAGTCACGGTATCCCTACCCTGCCCCTGTATGTTTTTTTCTTCCTAGGACTCAGAGTTTTAGGATGCTGCCTCCACATCCTTGTTGACGTGTTGGCAGCCATTCAGATTTCTCCATGAGATCTGTTGACCCTGCAGATCCTCTGTGTCATGAAATATTATTTGATTTGATTCAAAACGATTGCCTGAAGGCATCTTGGTGCTACCTAAAACCAGGAGAGGACAACAAAGCTACCAACTTCAAAGATATTTGTTCATATCTAAGGTAAAAAGCCAAGACTTAAGACCTTCCCCGAATTTGAGAAGTACCCATTTTTAGTTCAAGGGGTAGATGGTTCCATTTTAAAGCCACACATCGGAACCAGCTCCTGCCTCCCCAGGTTGCAAGTCTGTGGGAAGGAACTGGAGAGTTCTACTTGGGGCATACCACCTAAACCTGTTTTTGAGGTATGCTGGGCCCAACCACTGAAGTGCCTTTTAAGCTGTGCAAAGGTTCTTAAAGAGAAAAGCGTAAAAAAAGGGGCTTGGCTTTTGAGAACACTCAATAATCTAGCTGTATGGGGCTTGCTGGAGGTAACAGGTGGGCTAGTTGGCCCCTAGGGACCCCCAGTATTCAAGGGTCTTAATCCCCTAACTTAGAACGTGCCAGGAGGTGTGTTTGCAAAGTGGAGGAGAAAGGGGGCGTGGCTTGTGTCCAGCTAACAGCAATTCCACTATCTGGGACATTCTGGAGGTATCAATCAATCAATCAGTCATTTGCTAAGCGCACTACATACCCGTGAGGGTCTCGAGGCGCTGGAGGGGGGGCACTACTGATTGAACAGCCAGGTCTTTAATGTCCTCCTAAAGGTCAACAGGTCTTGGGTCTGTCGTACGATCAGTGGGAGGGTGTTCCATGTCTTGGCAGCGAGGTGGGAGAAGGATCTCCTGCCGGTGGTTATTCTTCGGATGCGCGGGACGGTGGTGAGTGAGAGGTCGGCGGAGTGTAGCTGGCGGTTGGGGGTGTATAAGGAGAGCCGTCTGTTGAGGTAGACTGGGCCGGTCTTGTGGAGTGCCTTATGTGCGTGGATGAGGAGATTGAAGAATATCTTCTTATTGACGGGGAGCCAGTGCAGGTTTCTCAGGTTGGGGGTGATGTGGCCGTGTCGTGGTACATCGAGGATCAGTCGTGCTGAGGCGTTTTGGATACATTGTAGTCGATTGATGAGCTTGGTCAGGGCTCTCGCGTAGAGGGCGTTTCCGTAGTCGAGTCTGCTGCTGACGAGGGCCTGGGTGACTGTCTTTCTTGAATCTGTCGGGATCCATCTGTAGATCTTGCGATCTTGCGGAGCATGATGAGGGCGTTGAAGCAGGAGGAGGAGACGGTGTTGACTTGCTTGGTCATTAAGAGCGTTGAGTCAAGGATGATTCCCATGTTGCGGGCATGGTCGGTGGAGGTCGGGGCTGCGCCCAGTGCTGTTGGCCACCAGGAGTTGTCCCAGGCTGATGGGTTGAAGCCGAGGAATTAGGTCCTCCGTCTTGTCCGAGTTCAGCTTCAGACGGCTGATTTTCATCCAGTCGGCGACAGCCTTCATTCCTTCATGGAGGTTGGCTTTGGCGGTGATGGGGTCCTTGGTGAGGGAGAGGATCAGTTGAGTGTCGTCGGCGTAGGAGATTATGTTGAGGTTGTGCCGTAGGGCGACGTGTTCAAGCAGGGCCATGTAAATATTGAACAGTGTCGGGCTGAGGGAGGATCCTTGGTGTACGCCGCAGATGATCTCAGAGGCTTTGAAATGGAACAGGGGAGACCAACGCTCTGGGTTCTGCCAGAGAGGAAGGAGGTGGTCCATTCCAGAGCCTTATCTCAGATCCCTGCGGCGTGGAGGCGTGCACGTAGTGTGCGGTGGCAGACGGTGTCGAAGGCAGCAGAGAGGTCTAGGAGGATGAGTGCTGCATTCTCCCCGTTGTAGCAGGGTCCTGATGTCGTCGGTGGTGGTGATGAGGGCGGTCTCGGTGCTGTGGTTGCTGCCGAACCCTGACTGGGAAGGGTCCAGGATTCTGTTCTCTTCGAGGTATCGGGTTAGCTGTCTGTTAACGATTTTCTTAATGACCTTGGCCGGGAAGGGGAGCAGAGAGCTGGGTCAGAAGTTCTTGAGGGCTCTTGGGTCTGCCTTGTGTTTTTTGAGTAGGGCATTGATCTCGGCGTGTTTCCAGCTCTCTGGGAAAGGTTGCAGTCTCAAGGGAGAGATTGATGAGGTTGCGTAGGTGGGGTGCAATGGAGCTGCTTGCTTTGGTGAAGGAAGGCTAGTTTGCCCCTAAGGAATCTCAGCAGCCAAGGAGACTTCAATCCTCATCCAAGTGTGTGCTAGGAAGTGCGTTTGCAGAGTGGTGGAGAAAGGGGACATGGCCTGCTATGAGAACTTAGCAATCCTGCTCTGTGGGTCATACTGTAGGTAATAGGAGGAGTAGTTGACCCCTAAGGATATCCTTGGGGGCCAGCTAACCCTCCTGTTACCTCCAGTAAGTCCTACACAACAGAATTCCTGAATGCTGGTCAGATGCCCCACCCTTTTCTGCACGTCTGTTGCCTCTTTCTACACCTGTCTTGCTTTTTTCTGCCCCGTTGCCTCTTTCTGCATTCGTCTACCCTCTTTCTGTACCTTTCTTGCCTGTTTCTGCTTCTCACTTGCCTCTTTTTGAACTTCTGCACTTCTCTTGCCTTTTTCTGCACCTCACTTGCTTCTTTCTGCCCCCGTTGTCTCTTTCTGCACCCCTCTTCCCTCGTCGTGCAACTGTCTTGCCTCTTTCTGCACCTTTCATGCCTCTTTCAGCACCACTGTTACTTCTTTCTGCACTTCTCCTCCTTCTTCCTGTACCCCTCCTGCCTCTTTCTGTACCTCTCGTGCCTCTGTGTGCACCCTCCTACCTTTTTCTGCACACCTCTTGCCTCTTTTTGCACCTATGTTGGTTCTTTCTGCACTGCTCTTGATTCTTTATGCTCCTTACTTGCCCCTTTCTGCACTTCTCATTCTTCTTATTACACATCTGTTACTTCTTTAAGCAATTCTCTTGCCTCTTCCTGCACTTCTCTTCCTTCTTTCTGCATCCTTCCAACCTCTTTCTGTACCTCTCTTGCCTCTTTGTGCGCCTCGCCTACCTCTTACTGCCCTCCGCTTGCGTCTTTTTGCACCTCTGTCAGTTCTTTCTGCACTCCTCTTGCTTCTTTCTGCATCTGACTTGCTTCTTTCTAAACCTGTAATGTGGTTTATGGGCCTCTTTCTGCGTGCATGTTAAGTTAGCATGGCTTATTAGGAGTTTAAACGCCATTTTCCCTTTTGCTGCTTTTTTGCACACAATACTGCTGAGCTGTTTTGGCAGAGTTAGCTTTCCCGAAGGTCTAAACATGAGAAAAGGTTTGGTTTTTTGACATCTCTAGACATACATCATGCCCCCAGTCTGTACAGTGAGTGCTAAGCCACCAAGGTTATCATAACGTACAAGCCACATTCTAGACACAACAATTTGGCAGCTGCAGCCGAGTAGGACTCTGGCGCCTTTATCATAGCACACTTGCCAGAATTGAACACACTTGGAAGATTCCAGGCATGCAGAGAGACTAACCGAAACCGATCCTGATGTAATTTACACTTACTGAGCGGACATGTAAATGGGGTCCCCCTAAGAAAGCTCAAGAGACCTTCTATAGTTTTATAATACATTTTTCCTAGATAGGGAGGGTGCTTCAAATAGGCGCTTTTATTACCTGTTTGCACTATCATTATCATATGATTCCTCCTTTTGTATTTTATGGAATTTTAAAAGTCGGTATTTCCGTTTACATTTCTTCTTTTTTTTTTCTCACCTTAGGGAGCGAGGGCCAGCGGGAGCCCGCGGGGTGTAATTCTCTGGACTTTGTCCAGATAATTGGGGAAAGGGTTCCCCGGGGGGATTGGGTAGGTTCGGGCACAGGGTACAGGGGTGGGTGTTGCAAGGTAAAAAAAAAAAAAAAATCCTCATTCTCTTCTTAACAATTTTTTCTTTTTTGGATACCCTATGTTGTAAATCTGGCCAGATTAGATAGGCCGAGGTCGTTTCTATGTCAGAAATGGGTACGATGGAAAGGAGGCTACTCTATCTATGACTAGTTTTATAGATCCTCTCCTGGAATGTCAATGGCTTGTATACTAGACCTAGAAGGGATAAGATTTTACAATACCTCCGGGATTCTAGTGTGCATGTTATTGTCCTTCAGGAGACACATTTATTAGAATCAGAGATGGTCTCTCTTGCCGTGAAAAACAAATGGATAGATTTTCAAGTTTCCACGACTCAGATGGTGAATATTAGGGGGGCCACAATACTCTTTAAGAGAACAGCAAAGGCTCGCCTCATTTCAAAATTAGTGGACCCAGGTGGCAGATGGGTCATTGTGACTGTTAATATTTTGGGAGCCCAGTTTACTATTGTTGGATATTATGGTCCGAATCAAGATGACCCTTCCGCCCTCGAATCTTTTTTTTCTCATTTACTAGTGTTTCCAGAACCAATTATCTTGGTGGGAGATTTTAAATATTGTTTTGGAACCTCATCTTGATAAATCACCTAACAGCCGTGCTTCAGTTCCCTCTAAAACCAGGACTTTCTTGATGCCATGAAACAATATGCTTACTCTGATATTTGGAGGTTAAGGTCAGGTCAACAATCGGGATTCTCATTTCAAAACTATAAATATCGGCATCAGTCCAGTATTGATTTTATCTCGGTAAGTCACGCATTGAAAGACACAGTTAAGAACATCTCATATCTTCCCTCTCATTTATCTGACCACTCGCAGTCTGGCTGGAAGTGGAGGGCATAGTTCCTGGTTTTTCTAGATCTTGGTCCTTTGATCGCTCACTACTTTTGGAGGATGAGGTGATTTTATCCTTGATTATGGAGACTGAGTGGCTCATGAAAACGAACATAGCTTCTGCCTCAATAGGGTGCGTATGGGACGCTTTTAAAGCTTTTCTAAGGGGCCAAATCACCAACGGGGCTAGTTATAGCAACAAAAACAAAAATATATATATATATAGAGAGAGAGAGAGAGGAGGTCTCCACCATTGAGGCCAGAATTAAAAGGCTGCAAGATTGAAAGGACAGCTGGAAAAAGTGTTAAATACACGGTTACTTCGTAGGTGGGAGGTGAGTAAAATTGCTCATTTTGAGTATGGCGAAAGCGCAGGTAGGCTCCTCGCCTGGAAAGTAAAGACTGACCAAGTTCGAAACAACATCGGGTCAATCACGCAAGGCAACCGAACGTTCACATCAGATGAAGATATTCGGAGGGTCTTCCAGTCGATTTTCAAGATATTTATAAAGAGGACAAATGTATTGACCTTTCTTGTATTGAGGCTTGGCTGAATAAGGTCACATTGCCTTCCTTAACCACAGAATAACAAGGCTATCTCGATCAAGTGATCACACAGGAAGAGGTTAATGCAGCCATTGTAAGCTGTAAAAAGGGGAAGGCGGCAGGTCCCGATGGCCTCCCCTCGGAAATCTACAGGGTCTTGGGTAAGGAAATAGTTCCTATCTTGACCGTTCTTTTTAATCAGATACTCCAGGAGGTGGTAGCCCCTCCACCCTCGTGGGATAATGCATCTATAACCCTGGTCTTAAAACCTGGCAAAGCTGCATCCAGTTGTGGGTCCTACAAGGCAATATCTATCCTTAATGCCGACTATAAAATCATCGCCTCTGTCATGGCCAAAAGACTGGGGCTGGTAGCAGGTGATATCTTGCATCAGGATCTACAGCTTTCTGCCTTGACGTACGACTTGATCGGTGCTATCGACAGGGTTCATTGGTTGTACCTGTCGGGGTCTTGGGTAAGTTTAATATCGGGGAAAAATGTTGCCGAGCTGTTAGGTTGATATATCAGAATCCTTCTGCATGCCTTTTGGTGAACGGAACTCTTTCAGACCCCTTTAAGATCACAAGAGGTACGCGTCAGGGCAGCCCTCTCTCCCCTCTTCTATTTGATCTATATATTGAGCCTTTTGCTCAACGGCTGAGGAATGACCTTAACATCAAGCCCTTCAGGTATGGGGAGTGGGAGAAGAAGGTAGCTCTGTACGCTGATGACATTCTTATTTTCTCCTCTGAGCTGCATACAGCTCTCCCCTTGGTTGTCAAATTAGCCCAGGACTTTGGAGCAGTCTCGGGGTATGAAATTAACGCCTCCAAAACAGAGATTATGGCCTGGAACATGGAAGAGACCCAGCCAGGGCTGCAGCTTAGCTCTAAAATGAAGTATCTTGGAATTGGCCTTCTTTAGGATGTCTCCAAGATTGTTGAAACCAATTTCTCAGATGTGGCGAAGGAGTGTCGGAAATTTATGCGGGCATGGGCCTTATTACCCTTGTCTGTTTTGGAAAGGGTAAAGCTAGTAAAAATGTCAATTTTGCCTAGAATTACGATACTTTTCAATACTATTCCTCTTTACTTTGAGGCTGCCTCTTTAGTTAAGTAGCAGAGCGACATTAACTCATTTATTTGGGCATACCATACGCCTAGGATCGCTTGGATAAAATGAAGGCGGCAGAGAGAAAAGGGAGGCCTAGCCACTCCGGATCTTCATTTGTATGCATGGGCTTTCCAACTCTCCCATTCGCGCATGCTACTGAAAATGCCAAATAACATCGGGGCTGCTGGCATGTTCCAGGCTATGCTTAGAGGGGCCAGGCAACCAGATGAGGGTTTTCTGTTTAAATTTGGTGATCCCAAATTTTTTAAAGAAATGAAGCTAAAAGTTTTACAGTGCCTTGCTAAAACATGGGCCAAGTTGAGAAGCTCTGTAGCACTAGGATATTTTTCCAGCATGTCTCCTTTGTGGGACACACCGGGTGGCCCGGGATGGCTCAAAGATAGATTGGAATTACCCTTGAGAGAAGCTGGGGTTGAGGTCTGGGGAGATCTGTTTGTGTTGTCTCTTAGAGGTAGGGTTGGTATTGGCCTTTCTAGGTTTAAATTCTCGCAGATGGTTAGCTGGGCCCAGTCACAGACGTCCACCCAGGGCAAATTCCCAGTTGGAGGGGGCAACCATTTAGAATACCAGCTTATTAATAAAGCTCCGGGAAGGAAGGAAGTCTCTTTCTGATATCATGCTATATTGTAAGAGGCATATGGTGAATTTCAACTGCTAATAATCTCTGGGGCAGTTCCCTTTTGGACTATGATAGTGAACATCTGTGGATAAACTCCTGTGAGACCTTGTGGGAGGTAGCTAACCAGCATGGCTCCGAAGGAACCATCTCTTCAATAAACAGGGCCTATTATTCACCTCAGAGACTATCAAAATTCTCAAAGGTCCCCCCTGTGTCTTACATGAGTTGTGGGACAATAGCTGCTTCCGACATCCATATGTTCTTTGATTGCCCAGTTCTGTCTATCTTCTGGGACTCTATTGGCAAAACACTGACAACATCTCTTGGCTGCCCCATCATAATCATTCTTTCGTTGGTTATACGTGGCTTGGTGGAGGGAGTGGCAGGCCCCGCTAAACAACTTCTTTTTTATGCCATTCTGTTGGCCAGAAGAGAAATATGTAAAAAAATGGAAGGAACCCTCATCTCCTTCCTTTTTGGATTGGCAGGCATCGGTATTACAGGTTTCCACATTGGACTTTATGAGATCAGGCAAAATAAGCAAGCCTTCTGGAATCTTTTGAAATGGGGGTAGTTACAGAGACAGTGGACACAGGTTTTTTAATTTTCATTTTCCCCCGTCCTATGATTACGCTGCCCTGCTACTCTGTAAACACGTCCGGAGCCATCAGGTTGCGCCCTGATACGACTACGCTGGTCAAGCCAGGTAAGGCGGCTCCCCATAGGTCTTAATATAAGCCCCTGAGTATCCTTTAACACTGGTAGGCGAGGGTCGTCACCTCCAGATGCCTACATATCCAGTATGCTGAGGCAGTGTGTGGATATCTCTAGGGTAGATTGGAGCCAGTTGGGTAGAGAATGAATATATATATATCATTCCTCCTTTTGTATTTTATGGAATTGGAACCATGCTGACCGTATTATTCTTAATCATTTGTATGCTTGTGTTGTTTAAATACTGTGCTTGAGTTCATGTCGTTAAAATAAACATTTTAACCTTATCGTGTCTCTATTTTACTCCTGTTGGGGACTGGTATGAAGGTATAACAAAAGAGTGTTTGCACTTCCCACCATTCCTGAGATTGTCCTAAGTCGCATGTTCAAGGTTTTCTAATCATTGGTTTCTTTGCTATAGGACGAAGAGATAATGTGACACTGGTACAGGATTTTTGGTACTAAGGTGAGTTTTGGCACACCCTAATTCACTGAGGTCCTAAGTCTCTATGCACAGTTCTGTGTAGGAGCAGAATCCCTGTAACATGGCGCCGCCAAGGAGTGTGGTCTTATTGTGAGACACTTGAGTAGTGCTTATATCAGTCAACGACCCCCTCACTATCGTTTCCGGTTGACAGTAGTGACGGATAACAAACTTACCTATAATTAAATAGGTTGATTCAAGCTTTATACTGTGCAAAGGTTTCCTCTTCGGATTACTACCCAGTTGTGCGTTAAAGTATTGTATTGTACTTCTCTTGTACTGTTTCTTTAGAGGGACAGGCGGTGGTTTTTGTAGTCTCTGCTGACGTGGCGTACCCTTTTGAGTTGTATTACTCATGGGCCACATTTCCCTCGGTGGATGCTGTTTTTGGTGTTTTTCACTTGTATACCCCGCTGATGCTCCTGAAGTGCATGCTCCATATCGGACAGTAGAAATTCCGATTTCTGTTTGGCAGCATGCCGTTTGGTTTAAAGACGCCCTCCCACATGTTTTTACAGCGGACAAACAAGGAACGTTGTCCATTCCAGGTGCTACTTGCCCTGTGTTGGCTGCTTACACCCGCATCCTCAGGCGGGTGCTATGACAGTCCAGTAAATTGTGACCCCTATATGCCTCTTTCGTAGCAGTTATTAGGGGTCTGGTTCACTGCATTACTCGCAACCTCCCGGGTGGGGCCCCGGGTGGTGCAGTGCATCCAGTTGGCGGTGGCAGACTCAAACTTAGTCCCGTCATGGTTAATGTGGTCATGGGCAAGTGTCCCCAGGATAAGTAAGAAATGCCTTTTTGGGTTGCCGAGAAATTTGACCAACTGGAAGCAGTGTTCCCAAATACTAGTCATGTTGAGAAACACAGGATTCTCACCCTGAGTTTGCAGAAGGACTTAGTGCCTGACGTAACTGAGTGTACAGCTTGGGGGGTGATTTTTGCAGCAGTCTCTACTAGGTGCGTTGGCACCCCGTCAATGACTGTTTTGCCCACTGTGATCAAGCGTGTTCAGGATGAGCACGGACCAGAGGCAGCGGTGGAGTTGGGAATGCGGCTCGTGGGAGCGTTTGATATGGTGCGCGATCCCGTCCTTGCAAATGTCAAGGGGGATGCGGTAAGTTTCCAAGTCTCTAATGCTCTACGCGAGATCCCGACACGACAAACCCTGTCAGTTGCCAAAAAATATTACGCAGGCTTATAAGACTGTGGGCCGTAATAGTTTAAGTGTTAAGCCTTTTGGAAAAAGAGAAAAGCAACAGCAAACTCAGCAAGGGTCGTCTGATAAGGATGACCGCCCAAAAGTGCAGAAACAAAATTGGAGTAAGAACAAAAAACAGGGAAAACAGCAGCAGCAGAAATAGGGTTCCCGTCCCGCTTCACCTACACCTGCCCCTATTGAGCGTACATATGATTTGCATGAATGCAGTACTATTACGTCTCCTGATAGGTTTCAGGTTCCCGAACAATGTTCTCCTCACTCTTTGCAGGACACATTGGTAACAACCACCGGTGGAGGACGCGGTGCAGAGGTCAAGGTGCCCAACAGAACCGTGAGCAGCCTCGTTAGACTGACGGAAAAGGCAAGCAGGGCGAGTCACCACGCCAAAGACTCCGGTTTCAAAAGAAGAAAGTTGCTGCAGTAACAGCGAGATATGCCACAGATAGTGAGAACGCAGCTTTGGAATCTGCCATGGGCTCTGACTCTGCTGGACAGCGCTGCGGAGATTAACATCATTCGAGAGGCGCTGCGTCCAATACTGAAGGTGACAGCGACTGACACCTTCGTTGTAGTTGAAACAGCTAACACTAGAGTGGCTACCCCTGAAAGACTTTATAAAATAGTCCTTGTAATTGAAGGTGACATAGAACGTACCATAAAAGTTTTTTGGGGGGAAAATACCCCCTTAGTAGTCCGTTGACAAGTTTTACTTGTGGCGGCAAACAACGCCAATTTCTTCATTTGGCCATGGGCTACAAGAACAGTCCAGGTGTTTTTGCCACCAGCATAGTCTCTCTGCATGAGAGACTCGACGCAGATGCATGTTCGTATGTGGATGACATTTATCTCACAGACAACGAATTATGGCCGCATCTGTGCTGTGTTGACCGCATAATTTGCAGTTTTGAGGACTTTTGCTATGAATTCAACTTTGCAAAATCACAAATTGCAGAGTACACAGTGCTGTTCCTGGGCTACAAGCTCAACAATGAAGGTAGAGGCTTGGCTCCTCACTTCTTGGAGAAATGCACACTTTTGCGCTCTCCCATAACTATGAAAAAGATACAATCCTTACTGGGCTTTTTGAATTTCGGACGTACATACATTGGAGAATATGCCCAGCATATCAAGTCACTCTCTGCATTGATACAACCTACTTTTTCCAAAGTGTGCTGGCCGCCATAACATTCAGCCTTCTTGCAATCTTTGCAGGCTTACCTACTTGCCGTGTTACAGGGATTCTGTTCTTGTCGACTCGTGATAACCACATCAGCCTGGTAATAAGAATCGTACCAGGGGCGGTGGGTTTTACTTTTAATGAGGGTGACACAGTCCCTATTGCTTACAAGTCACACCTGTACACTTCGGCCGAGTTGGGGTTTTCCACTGTGGAAAAGTTTTGGCATCAGTACAAATGGCGATTCTTAAGGAACGTGCACTGTCACAGGGAAAACGCATTGTGGTTGTTACTCCGTATACTGCCTTGGAGGCAGTGACGAAGGCCAGTGTACCAAATTCCAAGGCTTTGCACCCTCGGTGGATACAATGGGCTACATCCTTGACATCCCCGGAAGTAACGTTCACGATTCCTCTTTGCTGACTGAAGAGTTTTTGCAGTATGAGTTTGTTCATCCTGCCCATCTGACTATGCACCCACTAGAGGATTTTTGTTGTATCATTTATACTGATGGAAGTGCCCAAGCGGCTACGGGTTCTAGACACGCGTATTCCATGGCCCTTTGCAATTGTGGTTCGTACAATGGTGGATGGTGAATTCAAGTCCGATGTCGTGCATACACAGACATTAGGGGAATGTACCGCCCAGTTGGCAGAACTACGTGCTCTGATGCTTGCATTGGAGTACGCGGACCCCAGTGTGAGTGATTCCTACTACTGTGTACAGTCTTTCAAGGACAATCTACCCTTTTGGACTGAAAAGGATTATCGTGTCTCCAAAGGTCGCACAATAAAACATAAAATGATCTGGGTTCGAGTGGTGGAGCTAAAAGAACGACTCCCACTCATTTTTGTAATTCATACTCTGGGTCATAAGCGCGTTGGAGTTCACGGTGTTGGCAACTGTCTCGCGAATGAGGCTGCAAAGACAGCAGTAAGAACATTTGCAGTAGCTGCGGTTACACGTTCCAAAAGTAAGATTGATGATTGCATCTTGGCAGCTATTGCTGCAACTGAGAAGGGAGGTTATTATCCTAAGGGTTTCCCTTCCAAATACTTTTATCACTTAAGTCCAGACAAAGTTCCTTATGTGAGAGTTAACGACGTTGGTGACAGACTGATTCCCAACGCGGACCACACACAGGCTTTGATTACAACAGCCCACGCAGGGATGGCTTAGGCCATGCCGGTGTGTCAGCTACCGTATTTCTCCTCCAGCAACGGTATTGGTGGCGGGGTTTGTTCAAACAGACACGTGATTTTGTCCTTCAATATGGCATTTGTCAGCAAATTAAACTTTCTTCTGCTGCATGCCCACCCCAAACACAGTTGTACATATCTAATAAGCCAACTGCGTGTGTTTATTTGGATCACTGCGGTCCTTTCTCTTCTGATACTGCGTATAAGTACATCTTAGTTGCAGTTGACTCTTGCTCATGCTTTGTCTGGGTGTCTCCTCAAAGGAGCGCTGATGCTAGAACTTTCGTGAGGGATGTGCGTGTCTTTGTGGGAATTTTTGTGTGTGGCACCTTCCATTCGGACCAGGGTCCAGCATTCGTCTCTAAGGCGTACAAGGATGTCATGGCTTAATTGAGGGTCCAAGTCAAATTTTCGTCTCCATACAGGCCTGAGGGCAATAGTGTTGTGGAGCAAAATAACCAAAATTTAAAGCAATCCTTGACAGCAAAGGTTTTAGGTGCTGGCAGAGAATGGTTTACCCACCTGAATAGCGTACAACGTGAACTTAATAATCTCCCTAGAAGGTCTCTGGGTGGGCGTACCCATACGAAATGCTCTTTGGCATCAAGATGTTTGTTCCGGACCTTGACGGTCTAGACATGGCAGCGGGAGCCGAATCCTTTGATGTAGACGAACATTCTAATGTTTTGCAGAACCTACAAAAGACCAGAGACAGTTTTGCAAAGGAACACTTGCCCTCCACGTCTGAAGCTGCGTTGCAGATTCTGGTAGTCGGTTGGCTACTCCAGGTTGGAGAACTGGTCTGAGAGAAGATCGACAACAAAAAAGAATTTGGTCCTTCCTATTGAGCTCCAGTTGCCGTGCTTGGTGTGCAGGGTACAACAACAGTAATTTTACCTCTTCTTCCTGGAGGAAAGGGGAACAGGTACATTTCAATTGACCATGTCAAACCACACAGGGTAGCCGATGCTGTATAGTATGACGCCTGCGGTTTCATGCTCAGCAATGGTGCAACACTGTTTTGGCCCCGGATCTTGCAATCGGGTCTGATGTTGCCATTGAAATGAGTCCACTTACGAATCCTATACTGAATCTACCTACTGTTGATCCTCTTAATGACACTGAATATACTTACCCAACTGCGATGTCTATGCCTGATTTGGAGACCCGTGTGGCTAATCAATACCATTTTTCATTTGACACTGGCTCATCCACATCGAAGACCCCTTCAAAAGTTCCACTTTTTGCTACCTGGTTTAAGAAACATTTTTTGATCCCACCTTGGATTTACATTTGGCTGGTGCTGATTACAATTTTTTTGTTCATGCCTGGAGGATTTGTGGTATATTTTTTTCATTTTATCAATGGACACAATGTTGAAGAAAGAACGTCAATACGAGTGATTGATGGAATTTTGGCTCCCCACTCCTCTTCTCACATCATGAAGAGGGACCAGACATTTGTGAATATAACTGCTTGGCCCGTTTTAGATGGGACTGTATGGGATGCTGTAAAGTTTCAGATTCATGGTCCCACAGAGGTTATTAATGTTCCCAATGGACTCCGTGTTTCTATGGGGGATGTGGCTAAACAACATATTCACTCTGATGATTGGGATGTAAAAGCTGTTGAAGCTTTATTTACTGATTTGAAATATTATGCTGCCTTCAAAGCTGAAGATTTATATTTAGAGTCTGCGAATTAGGGTGATTTGTACTGTTACCAACATTTTGGCAATCACTTTCTGGAGTATGGTTAATTTCACACAGTAGGAATATTGTCCCGCGCCAGTGGAAGGTAGCTCGAAAACATTTTTGAAAAAGTTTTCCTATTTTACTGATTTTTAATCAATCCAACCCTAAAGCATATTATTTTAAATTGACTGGAGAGTCATTTTCCAAGGTTAGACTTACCCACACCAGATTACTTTATTCAAAGTCCTTTATTGACCAGTTGGCTGTTGGGGGCAATGAACTGTGGAGAGATACTATTGATCTTAAATCTGTTTGGGGTTCTAAAAGTTGGCAAGTGCAAGGCACTGAGGCTTTGCATCGTGCATGTCTCATCCCAAACCATATGTTGTTTCTGAATGATACTATTTCACAAACCACATGCTTTGGATTGGCTACTTCTAAAAAAATAAATGCCCCTTCATTTCCTGATTTGGGTGAATTTCCCCATTGGAAAAATTATACCAGTACTTCCCTGAGTAAAATACAGACACTGTTTAGCAATTCCTCTTTTAATGTTTCCAGCATTATTCCCGAAGGCTGGTTGCTATGGCAAAAAAGTGCATATTCCTGCCAGCAATGTTTTCTGGGTCTGACCCCTGGCTATTCAGAGGTTAGAGTGGATCCCCGTTTTCAAACTCACCACTTAGTCATCACCTATTCTGTAGGCAAATTGTGCCAGAGTTGGCTCAGACATTCATCCTTAGCGTCTGTGAAGGCACATTTGACCAAACTCACTGACACAGTCGATTTAAATGATTTTGTGAAAGGCCCTGCGGGTGGCAGATCGAAAAGATGGATATATGCTGCTAACAATGAAGTTTGGAAACTGTCTCAAATTGAGTTGCTTCTAGGCTTAGAGCTATAGATCAGGCCAATTTAGAAAAAGTGCTTGCCGTTGTAGATAATAGCATTAACACCCTTTCTTCCCAAATTTACACTCTAGGCAATATTGTGTCATCTGTGGTTGATATTGTTCAAGAAGATGTTGCAGTGTTGTATCATGGGCAAAATCAATTGCGTTCTGTTATGCAGTTTGCCTGGAATTTGCAAACGTTAAAGAATGGTCGCGTCCCATGGGATTACATGAACACAAGCTTGTTATTTCTGCCTTTTAATTTGACTATGAGACAGCAATTTATGTCAATGAAGGATGCCATGTTTTCCCTGTTGCATATTGAAAAGTTGTAACCTTTGCCTTTTTCTGTAGCATAATCCAATTCAGCAGTTTGGCTTATACACGGGTTAATAACCTTACCCTTCTCTCTTTTCAAATTTGAGTCTTGCATGAAACACTATGCTATAGGCAGATTTGAGCCCATGGGTCGAGCATATCTTCACGAACTATTAGTGGGGTGGGAGCGCACCAGACACACCCCAGCACAATCACCTCTTGCATGATGGTTCACGTAGTTCATGATTTCTCGCTCCATACTCAGTTCAAAGTGTTCATAGCCAGTGCTATATTATTTATTTCCATTTCCTGTCCCTAGACACATGTTTCATGATTCCTCAATCGTCAGTAGGGAAAATAAGCAAAGTTCATAGGTTGCAGGGCATGCTGCCTCATCTCTCAGGACCAGTTCCACTCACAGCATGAAGGCGCAAGTTCCCGAGCTCTTCAGCTCGGCGGCTCGTGAAAGCCATGTTTAAACTATTAGTGGGGTGGGAGCGCACCAGACACGCCCCAGCACACCTTCATGAAGTTTGTAATCTCCCATTCACATACAGATGTTTGAGGTATGGTAGAGAAGTTTTTTTGAATGGCAGAGATTGCATCACTGCACCAGATCATTCATTAACATGTGGAAATCTTCAATTGCACGGCTCATGTAATTTACTTATACCAAATTTGGCGTGTGTTTTGAAAGGCACTCCAGTTCCGGCCATTACACCGACATTCACATTGCTTGCTAATGGTAGTTATTTTTTATTGAATGTTGTGGAATGTACGCAGGTATTGCTTATATCGTTACAGTTTCCCAGCGTGTAACCTGCTGCAAGAATGTCTTATTTCCTCCTCCGCTTGGCAGGCTTGATGTTTACATCTGGCCCTCAATTCCGACCTTGAGAGCAGAGTTCAACAAGATGAGCAGAAAAAGGGCTTTTTTGTCCCAGAAAGAAGTTCCCCTTACATCTGCGCGTGAGACATTCGTCCTTCACGTTGCAAATACACATACTGAGGTTAATGCCTTATAAAACACAGACTTGCCCTTGCACTTCGTGCTTTGATCCACACAATCTTAAATGACTCATCGACTACTGGCCTGGCACATTTTTTTAAAGTAGTATGCTCTGGCCTTGTAACCTTATTTCAGACTATATTTGGTGTGATCCCTGCGTTTTTCATTCGATTTTTTTTGAGTGTGTTTGGAGGTTTCCCCTTGCTCCTGGCTTTGGGTGCCGGCATTCTGCTATTATTTTTTTATTACAAAATGGATGCACAGTTTGTGCCCCACAACGTACAGTCCCGGCTGCTCCTCCTGCGTGACCGGATGCTAGAATACTATGGAGTGCTGTCTTTGGCGACTCTCAGTATGGCGTATGGTTTATCCTTCCGGTTCTCTTTCTTCACTTGTGTGCAGTCTGTTTTCCATTGCCTGGATTGTGAATTTGAATGGGCCCTGGATTTGTGTCTCTGCAACACAGTGTCTCCTGATCTGGATTTTAATCTATTAATGAGTCCCTTAGTTGCTCATGAAATAGACTGTTCTAGTACCAGTATTATGGCCTGCACTGCGGCACATGGGGTTCTAGGCAATTGGGACATTTGGACTGCGGGCAATGACTTTCTGGATTGCAGTTATCTTGAAATAAGCCTGAGTTGTCCATTGATGATGCAAGAGGCTCCGGCAATCGAGGAACATTTATGTTCTTTCCCTTTGCTTAATTGGATGGCTGAAATGTTCAAGGATGAAAATAACAACTTCTTGTTGGAAGCAGTTGCAACATTTGGGGCTTACACGTTGTTGGATTTTTTTTTGCTTCATAGACACATGCTGAACATGTGAATATTTTAAATTTTTTTACTTGATCTTTCCTTACTTATTTGAGGCCTTCTCACATACCATGGCCACGTGTGTTTGTATTCCTTGATTTGGATTTTTGAATTTTTATTCCTAAATTTCAAGTTTGGCAAAATTTCTGAACTTGGCTCTGTCTCCCTCAAACTTGAAATCTGCGTTCTATGATGTTTGCCTTGAGTGCTGTGTGTTCCCTGAACATGGGGAGGGGGGGGGGGGGGTTGTAGTGTGGTTTATGGGCCTCTTTCTGTGCGCATGTTAAGTTAGCATGGCTTATTAAGAGTTTAAACACCATTTTCCCTTTTGCTGCTTTTTTGCAGATGATACTGCCGAGCTGTTTTGGCAGAGTTAGCTTTCACGAAGGTCTATACATGAGAAAAGGTTTGTTTTTTGATATCTCTAGATGTACATTGGGCCCCAAGTATGTACAGTGAGTGCTGAACCGCCAACGTTATCATAACGTGCAAGCCTGTTTATCGGCATATCCGTGTAACACATTCTAGACACAAACATTTGGCAGCTGCAAGCCGAATAGGATTCTGGCACCTTTATCATAGCACACTCGCCAGAATTGAACACACTTGGTTGATTCCAGGCGTGCAGAGAGACTAACCGATCTTGATGTAATTTACACTTACTGAGCAGACAGGTAAATGGGGTCCCCCTAAGAAAGCTCAAGAGACCTTCTATAGTTTTATAATACATTGCTCCTTGAAAGGGAGGGTACTTCAATTAGGCGCTTTTATCACCAGTTTGCACTATCATTATATTATGATTCCTCCTTTTGTATTTTATGGAATTGTAACCATGCTGACCGTAATATTCTAAATCATATGTATGCTTATGTTGATTAAAATACTGCGCTTGAGATCACGTCGTTAAAATAAACATTTTTACCTTACTGCGTCTCTATTTTACTCCTGTTGTGGACTGGTATGAACGTATAACAGAAGAGTGTTCTCACTTCCCACCATTCCTGAGATGGTCCTAAGTCGCATGTTCTAGGTTGTCAAATCATTGGTTTCTTTGCTATACGACGAAGAGCTAATGTGACACTGATGGCTCGTCTGGTAGAGGATTTTGGGTACTAAGGTGAGTTTTGGCACACCCTAATTCACTGAGGTCCTAAGTCTCTATGAACAGTTCTGTGCCTGAGCAGAATCCCTGTTACAAACCTCTGTTTCTTCTTTCAGCATTTCTCTTGACTCTTTCTGCACTATTCTTGCTTGTTTCTGCACCTCTCTTGTGTCTTTCTGCATCTCTGTTGCCTCTTTCTGCAGCTTATTTCTGTACCATTCCTGCCTCTTTCTGCACCCATATTAGTGCAGCTCTCTTGCCTCTTTCTACACCTTTCTTCCCTCTTTCTGTATCACTCTTGCATCTTTCTGTACCACTGTTGCTTCTTTCTGCACTTCTCTTGCCTCTTTCTTCATCCTTTGTGCCTCTTTCAGCACCTCTGTTGCTTCTTTCTGCACTCCTTTTTCCTCTTTTTTCTGTACCCCTCATGCCGTCTTCTGCACCTCTGTTGCCTCTTTCATCACTCCTCTTTCCTCTTTTTTCTGTACCCCTCATGCCGTCTTCTGCACCTCTGTTGCCTCTTTCAGCACCTCTGTTAGTTTTTTTACACTGCTCTTGCTTCTTTCCGCACCTCACTTGCCTCTTTCTGCACTTCTCTTGCTTTTTCCTAAACCTCAGTTGCTTCTTTGAGTAATTCTCTTGCCTCCTTCTGCTCTTCTCTTGCTTGTTTCTGCACCTCTGTTGCCTCTTTATGCACTTCACTTGCTTCTTTCTGCAACTCTCTTGCCTCTTTCGGCCACTCTGTTGTTTCTTTCTGCACCCCTCCTGCATCTTTGCGCACCCCTCTTCCCTATTTGTTCAACTCTCTTGCCTCTTTCTACACCTCTGTAGCTTCTATCTAGGCTTTCTGCACCCTTCACACCTCTTTCAGCACTTGTGCTGGTTCCTTCTGCACTGCTCTTGCTTTATTCTGTACTCCACTTGCCTCAACCTGCACTTCTCTTCCTTCTTTCAACATCTCTCTTGCATCTTTCGTAAATTCTCTTGCCTCTTTCTGCACTTCTCTTCCTTCTTTCTGCACCCCTCCTGCCTCTTTCTGTACATCTCTGGCTTTTATGTGCACCCCTTCCTACTTTTTTTCTGCACCCCACTTGCCTCTTTTTTTACACCTCTGTTGGTTCTTTCTGCACTGCTCTTGCTTCTTTCTGTACCTCACATGTCTCTTTCTGCACTTCTCTTGCTTCTTTGTACATCACTGTTGCTCATTTCAGTAAATGTCTTACCTCTTTCTGCAATTCTCTTGCTTCTTTCCACACCTCTGTTGTTTCTCTCAGCAATTCTCTTGCCTCTTTCTGCACTTCTCTTCCTTATTTCTGCACCACTCTGACCTCTTTCTGTACCTCTCTTGCCTCTTTTTGCACCCCTCCTACATTTTCTGCACCCTTCTTGCCCCTTTATGCACCTCTGTTGCCTTTTTCTGCACTTCACCTGCTTCTTTTTGTACTTCCCTTGCATCTTTCTATACCTCTGTTGAGTCTCAGCATTTGTCTTGCTTCCTCCGGCACTTCTCTTCCTTGTTTCTGCACCTCTCTAGCCTCTTTCTGTATCTCTCTTACCTCTTTCTGCATCCATCGTACCTTTTTCTACACCCTTCTTGCCTCTTTCTGCACCTCTGCTGCCTCTTTATGCACTTGACTTGCTTCTTTTTGCACCTCTCTTGCCTCTTTGGCACTTCTGTTGCTTCTTTCTGCACCCCTCCTGCCTCTTTTTGCACAACTGTTCCCTATTTGTCCAACTCTCTTGCCTCTTTGTGTACCTCTCTTCCCTTTTTCTGTACCACTCTTGCCTCATTCTATACCTCTGTTGCTTCTTTCTGTACTTCTCTTGCCTCTATCTGCACCCTTTGTGCCTCTTTCAGCACCTGTCGCTTCTTTCTGCACGTCTTTTCCTTTTTTCTGCACCCCTCGTGCCTCTTTCAGCACCTCTGTTGCTTCGGTCTGCACTCCTCTTTCTTTTTTATGTACCCCTCGTGCTTCCTTCTGCACCTCTGTTGCCTCTTTCAGCACCTCCGTTGGTTCTTTCTGCACTGCTCTTGTTTCTTTCTGCACCTTACTTGCCTCTTTCTGCACTTCTCTTGCTTCTTTCGTAACCTCTGTTGCTTCTTTGAGTAATTCTCTTGCCCCCTTCTGCTCTTCTCTTGTTTGTTTCTGCACCTCTGTTGCCTCCTTCTGCACTTCACTTGCTTCTTTCTGCACCTCTCTTGCCTCTTTTGGCTGCTCTGTTGTTTCTTTCTGCACCCCTCCTGCCTCTTTCAGTACCCCTCTTCCCTTTTTGTCCAACTCTCTTGCCTCTTTCTACACCTCTGTTGCTTCTATCTGTACTTCTCTTGCCTCTCTTTGCACCCTTCATGCCCCTTTCACCTCTTTTGTTGCTTCCTTTTGCACTTCTCATCCTTCTTTCTGCACCTCTTGTGCCTCCTTCTGCACCTCTGTTGCTTATTTCTTCAATTCTCTTGGTTCTTTCTGCACTTCTATTGCTTCTGTCTGCACCTCTCTTGCATCTTGCAGCATCTCTGTTACTTTTATCTGAAGATCTCACCCCTCTTTCTGCACCTCACATGCCTTATTCAGCACCTCTGTTGCTTTTTCTGCAGATCTCTTGCTTCATTCTGCACCTCTATTTTCTCTTTCTGCACCTCTCTTGCCTCTTTCTACACCCTGTTCTTGTACCTCTCTTGCCCCTTTCTGTACCTCGGTTGCCCCTTTCTGCACTTCTCCTGCACCCTTCTCACCTCTTTCAGCACCTGCTTGTTCTTTCTGCACTGCTCTTGATTTTTTCTGTACCTCGTTTGCCTCAACCTGCACTTCTCTTCCTTTTTTCAACACCTCCCTTGTTTCTATCAGAAATTCTATTGCCTCTTTCTGCACTTCTCTCCCTTCTTTCTGTACCACTACTGCCTCTTTCTGTACATCTCTGACTTCTTTGTGTACCTCTCCTACCTTTTTTCTGCACCCCTCTTGCCTCTTTTTTTACACCTCTGTTGGTTCTTTCTGTACTTCTCTTGCTTCTTTCTGTACCTCACATGTCTCTTTCTGCACCTCACATGTCTCTTTCTGCACCTCTCTTGCTTCTTTGTACATTCCTGTTGCTCTTTTCAGCAAATGTTGTACCCCTTTCTGTACTTCTTTAGCTTCTTTCAACACCTCTGTTGTTTCTTTCAGCAATTCTCTTCCCTCTTTCTGCACTTCTCTTCCTTCTTTCTGTACCCCTCTGACCTCTTTCTGTACCTCTCTTGCCTCTTTTTGCACCCCTCCTACCTTTTTCTACACCTCTGTTGCATCTCAGCATTTCTCTTGCTTCCTTCTGCACTTCTCTTCCTTGTTTCTGCACACCTCTAGGCTCTTCCTGTACCTCTATTGCCTTTTTCTGCACCCCTCATACCTTTTACTGCACCCCTCCTGCCTCTTTCTGCACATCTGTTGCCTCTTTCTGCACTTCACTTGCTTCTTTTTGCACCTATCTTGCCTCTTTTGGCACTTCTGTTGCTTTTTCTTCAGATCTCTTGCCTCTTTCTACACCTCTATGTTCTTTTTCAGCACCTCTCTTGCCTGTTTCTGTACCCGGTTCCCTATTTCTGTACTTTTCATGCTTGTTTCTGCACCTCTGTTGTCTCTTTCTTTACCTCTGTTGCCTCTTTAAGAACTGTTCTTGCTCTTTATGCACCCTTCACACTCTTTCATCACATCTATTGGTTCTTTCTGCACTGCTCTTGCTTTTTTCTGTACCTCACTTGCTTCAACCTGCACTTTTCTTTTTTCAATGACACGTCTGTTGCTACTTTCAGCAATTCTCTTGCCTCTTTCTGTAATTCTCTTCCTATTTTCTGCACCCCTCCTGCCTCTTTCTGTAACTCTCTTGCCTCTTTGTGCACCTCTCCTACCTCTTGCTATACTCCTCTTGTGTCGTTTCCACCTCTGTTGCTTCTTTCTGCACTCCTCTTGCTTCTTTCTGTATCTCACTTGTCTCTTTCTGCACTTCTCTTGCTTCTTTCTAAACCTCTATTGCTTCTTTCAGCAATTCTTTCGATACTTTCTGCACTTCTCTGGCTTGTTTCTGCACCTCTCGTGTGTTTTTCTGCACCTCTCTTGCCTGTTTCTGTTCTTCAGCTACTTTTTCTGTACCTCTCCTGCCTCTTTCTGCACCCACTTTGTGCAACTCTCTTGCCTCATTCTACACCTCTCTTTCCTCTTTCTGCACCACTCTTGCTCTTTCTGTACCACCGTTGCTTCTTTCTGCACTCCTCTTGCTTGTTTCTGCAACTCTGTTGCCTCATTCTGCACTTCACTTGCTTCTATCTGCACCTCGCTTGCCTTTTTCAGCAAATCTGTTGCTTTTCCTGCAGATCTCTTGCTTCTTTCTGCACCTCTCATCTCTCTTTCTGTACGTCTATTGCCTCCTTCTGCACTTCTCTTGCTTGCTTCTGCACCTCTGTTTCCTCTTTCTGCACTTCACTTGCTTCTATCTGCACCTCTCTTGCCTCTTTCGGAACCTCTGTTGCTTCTTTCTGCACCCCTGCTGCATCTTTCTGCACTAACTTTGTGCAACTCTCTTGCCTCTTTCTACACCTCTCTTCCCTCTTTCTGCACCACTCTTGCTCTTTCTTCATCCTTTGTGCATCTTTCAGCACCTCTGTTGCTTCTTTCTGCACTTCTCTTCCTTTTCTCTGCACCCCTTGTGCCTCTTTCAGAAACTCTATTGCTTCTTTCTGCACTCTTCTTTCTTTTTTCTGCACCACACGTGCCTCCTTCTGCACCTCTGTTGCCTTTTTCAGCACCTCTGTTTCATTCTTCCTGCACTGCTCTTGCTTCCTACAACAATTCACTTGCCTCTTTCCGCACTTCTCGTGCTTCTTTCTAAAACTCTGTTGCTTCTTTCAGCAATTCTCTAGCCTCCTTCTGCACTTTTCTTGCTTGTTTCTGCACCTCTGTTCTGCACTTCACTTAATTCTATCTGCACGTCTCTTGCTTCTTTCGGCACCTCTGGTGTTTCTGCAACCCTCTTGCCTCTTTCTGCACCTGCTTCCCGATTTGTCCAACACTCTTTCCTCTTTCTATACCTCTGTTGCTGCTGTCTGTAGTTCTCTTGCCTCTTACTGCACCCTTCATGCCTCTTTCACCACTTCTGTTGCTTCCTTCTGCACTTTTATTTTTTCTTTCTGCACCCCTTGTGCCTCCTTCTGCACCTCTGTTGCTTCTTTCTGAATTCTCTTGTTTTTTTCTGCACTTCTATTGCTTCTTTTTGCACCTCTTTCGCATCTTACAGCATCTCTGTTGTTTTTTCTGCAGATCTGTCGCCTCTTTCTTCACCTCACTTGCCTTTTTCAGCACCTTTGTTGCTTTGTCTGCAGATCTCTTGCTTCTTTCTGTACCTCTTTTTCCTCTTTCTGTACTTCTCACATGTTCTGCACCCTTCACATCTCTTTCAGCACCTCACTTGCTTCTTTCTACACCCCTGTTGCCTCTTTCTGAACCCCACTTCCCTCGCCCTGCAACTCTATTTCCTCTTTCGGTACCTTTCATGCCTCTTTCAGCACCTCTGTTACTTCTTTCTGCAATTCTCTTCCTTCTTTCTGCACACCTCTTGCCTCTTTTTGCACCTCTGTTGGTTCTTCCTGCACTGCTTGTGCTTCTTTCAGCACCTTACTTGCCTCTTTCTGTACTTCTGTTGCTTCTTTCCACACCTCTCTTGCTTCTTTCAGCAAATCTCTTGCCACTTTCTGTACTTCCCTTCCTTCTTTCTGAATCCTTCCTACATCTTTCTGAACCTTTCTTGCCTTTGTGCACCTCTCCCACCTCTTGAAGCACTCCTCTTGCATCTTTTTGCACCTCTGTTTGTTCTTTCTGCACTGCTCTCGCTTCTTTCTGCATCTCACTTGCCTCTTTTTTCACTTCTCTTGCTTCTTTCTAAACCTCTGTTGCTTCTTTCAGCAATTCACTTGACGCTTTCTGCACTTCTCTTGTTTGCTTCCGCACCTCTCTTGCATCTTTCTGTACCTCTCTTGCCTCTTTCTGCACTTCACTTGCTTCTTTCAGTACCCCTCTTGCCTCTTTCTACAGCTCTGTTGCTTCTTTCTGCACCCTCCTGCCTCTTTCTGCACCACTGTTGCTTCTTTCTGTACTTCTACTGCCTCTTTCTGCACCCCTCTTTGTGCTACTCTCTTGCCTCTGTCTACACCTCTCTTCCCTCTTTCTGCACCACTCTTGCATCTTGCTGTACCTCTCTTGCCTCTTTGTGCACCTCTCCTACCTCTTGCGTTTTTTGCACCTCTGTTGTCTCTTCCTGCACTTCACTTGCTTCTTTCTGTGCCTCTCTTGCCTCCTGCCTCTTTCTGCACCACTCTTTGTGCAACTCTCTTGCCTCATTTTCCACCTCTGTTCCCTCTTTCTGTACCACTCTTGCCTCTTTCAATACCGCTGTAGCTTCTGTCTGCACTTCTCTTGCCTCTTTCTTCATCCTTTGTGCCTTTTTCAGCACCTCTGTTGCTTCTTTCTGCACTTCTCTTCCTTTTTCTGCACCCCTCATGCCTCTTTCAGTACCGCTGTTGCTTTTTTCTGCACTCCTCTTCCTTTTTTCTGCACCCCTTGTGCCTCCTTCTGTACCTCTGTTTCCTCTTTCAGCACCTCTGTTGGTTCTTTCTGTACTGCTGTTGCTTCTTTCTGCACCTCACTTGCCTCTTTCTGTGCTTCTCTTGCTTCTTTCTAAACCTCTGTTGCTTCTTTCAGCAATTCTCTTGCACTCTTCTGCACTTCTCTTGCTTGTTTCTCTACCTCTGTTGCCTCTTTCTGCACTTCACTTGCTTTTTTCTGCAGCTCTCTTCCCTTTTCCGGCATCTCTGTTGTTTCTTTCTGTAGCCCTCTTGCCTCTTTCTGCACCCCTCTTCCCTATTTGTCCAACTCTCTTGCCTCTTTTACCACTTCTCTTCCTTCTTTTTGCACCCCTTGTGCTTCCTTCTGCACCTCTGTTGCTTCTTTCTGCAATTTTCTTGGTTATTTCAACACTTCTATTGCTTCTTTCAGCGTCTTTATTGCATCTTTTAGCATCTCTGTTGTATTTTTCTGCAGATCTCTCGCCTCCTTTTGCACCTCACTTGCCTTTTTCCACACATCTGTTGCTTTTCCTGCAGATCTCTTGCTTCTTTCTGCACCTCCCATCTCTCTTTTTGTACCTCTCTTGTCTTTTTCTTCACTTCCCTTGCACTTTCTGCGGCCTTCACACTTCTTTCAGCACCTCTGTTGGTTCGTTCTGGACTGCTCTTGCTTTTTTCTGCACCTCACTTGCCTAAACCTGCACTTCTTTTCCTTCTTTCTACACCTCTCTTGTTTCTTTCAGAAATTCTCTTTCCTTTTTCTGCACTTCTCATCCCTCTTTGTGCACCCATCCTGCCATTTTCTGTACCTCTCCTGCCTCTTTGTGCACCCCTCCTACCTTTTTCTGCATCCCTTGTGCCTCTTTTTGCACATCTGTTAGTTCTTTCTGCACTGCTCTTGCTTCTTTTTGCACCTTACATGTCTCTTTCTGCATTTCTCTTCCTTCTTTCTGCACCCCTCCTGCCTCTTTCTGCTTCGTTGTGCATTCCTCCTACCTTTTTCTTCACCCCTTGCCTCTTTTTGCTCTTCCGTTGGTTCTTTCTGCACTGCTCTTGCTTCTTTCTACAAATCTGTTGCTTCTTTCAGTAATTCTCTTGCCTCTTTCTGCACTTTTCTTCCTTCATTCGGCACCACTGTGGATTCTTTTTGTATCTCTCTTGCCTCTTTCTGCACCCCACTTGTCTCTTTATGCACTTCTCTAGCTTCTTTCTACACCTCTGTTGCTTCTTTCATCAATTCTCTTGCCTCTTTCTGCTTTTCTCTTCCTTCTTTGTACGCCCCTCTTGCCTCTTTTTGCACCTCTGTCGGTTTATTCTGCACTGCTCTTGCTTCTTTATGGACCTCACTTGCCTCTCTCTGCACTCATCATGCTTTTTTCTACACCTCTTTTGCTTCTTTAAGCAATTTTGTTGCCTTTTTCTGCACTTTTGTGGCCTGTTTATGCATCTCTTTTGCAAATCGCTGTATCCCTCTTGCCACTCTCTGCACCCTATTTCCCCACCTCTTTTGCTTCTATTTGCACTTTTATGGCTTATTTATGCACTGCTCCTTCTTCTTCCTGTACCTCTGTTCAAATTTCTGTAACCCTCTTGCCTCTTTCTGCACCCCTGTTCTGTCTTTCTGCACCTTTATTGCCTGTGTCTGCACCTCTCCTGTCTCTTTCGGCACCTCAGTTGCTTTTTTCTGTACTTCTCTTGTCTCTTTCTGCATCTCTGACTTAGAGGTAGTTTTAATCCCCCTGCCCTATTATGTACGAGCGCATTACAGGGGAGGTCATGCCAATCACAGGGGTACCCCAACCCATAGTGTACCCTAGTGTATGTAGGTGTTTTCACGGTATTCTAAGTGTCTTTCAGAATAGCACTTGTTCCGTGCCTGGTAATTCAGAGTCAGTTACAACCAGTACCAGTCATCAAAAAGGTGGGGGCACAGGATGACTTCGCAACAAGGCCCCTTTCTGCACCTCTGCTGGTTTTTTGTGCATATCTCCTGCTTCTTTCTGCACCTTTCTTCGTCTTTCTGGACTTTTGTTGCCTCTTTCTGCATTTCTCTTGCTTCCTTCTGCATCCTTCTTCCCCTTTCTGCACATGTCCTACCTCTGTAGGAATAGTTAGAAATGGGCATTTAAAAAACGTTTGAAATTCACTTAAAAAAACATAGATTTCAAGGACGTTATAGTTAGAAATGATCATTTAAAAAAACGTTGAAAGTCACTGGAAGAAACATAATTTTCAGGGTTTTTATAGTTAGAAATCAGCATTTAAAAAACCATAAAAATGCACTGAAAAAAACATAGGCTTCAGGGACGTTATACTTAGTTGGACATTTCACTTGTACAAAATCAGAGAAATTCGGCTGCCGTAGGTAGTTGAGCTAACTATAATTCGTGCCCCCACATCACTGATGACATCTCAAATGACATCACTGATGACATAATCCATGCGATAATCTGATGCACTTCCTCACACCCTAATATAACCTTTGATACACTCACTCTAAAATACAGACTACCAATTATAAAACTATAGACACACCAATACCAGTTACTAAAAACCAACTCATTGATTCCTAGGTCTATGTACACGTTTATTCATTCACCCAAACAGTCCCTCATACATACCGTCACCTATCAATACAGCAATATCATTTGCACTCATATACCTATAGAGACACTCACACATTGCTACTCATCCATAGAGGTACTCATACACCTAGTCAATCATGCAAAGAATCATTCACACTCCCATTTATTCACCAATACAGTTATACACACACCACCTCACTTATTCATACAGATACTAACACATACGTCCTCTCTTATACAATCACTGTTACAAGCACACACTCATCCATACAGCCACTATCATAATCACTCACTCTCACAAATAATGATTTATATACCCCAGCACTCACATACACTGCCTTTCACATATGTAGTTACTCACAAATGTAACACTGAGACATTCATCCACTCGCCACCACACCCCTACACACATTCACCCACCCATACAGCCCTTCACTGATACACTCTTGAACCCATACACCCAGTGAATTTCCCACTCACACATCTATGCACAGAGTCAAACACCCCCCACCCACCCACACAAACACTCAAACACCCATACTTACTCAGACAACCAATCAATAACCCATATAAACACTCATGTAGCTACTCACCATGAAATGCAGCCGCTTACACACCAAATAACAGACTGATACAGACATTCACACAATTTAGTAACTAATCCATACATTCGGTAAGACACGCTTAATCACTCACCTATACAGTCAGTCCCACACCTATTATATCATCCATTCAAACAGTCATACACCCACTCATTCTTCAATACACATTGACCTATTATATATATATATATATATATATATATATATATATATATATATATATATATATATATATATATATATATATATATATCCTATTTGAACTTTACAGAAACACACAGTCACTTGATGATGTCATCAGAGATGTCATCAGTGATTTCATTTGAGATGTCATCAGTGATGTAATGTCACTGAGCATGTCATGAATGCTGTAATATGTGAGGTCATCAGCAGTGCATTGCGGGGGCATGAGTTATAGTTAGCTCTACTAACTATCACAGCCAAATTCCTCTGGTTTTGTACAAGTGAAATGTCCAACTAACTATAACGTCCCTGAAACCTATGGTTTTTCAGTGAATTTCAAAGATTTTCAAATGCAAATTTCTATCTATAACATAGCAGTCGGGTTTGCACAGTGGTGGAGAAAGGTGAGCGCGGCCTCTGAACACCTCTTAGCAATCCCACTGTGTGGGATTTACTGAAGGTAACAGGAGGGGTAGTTAGCCCCCCAACTTCAACCTTGGGGGCCAATTACCCCTCCTATTATCTCCAGTAAGTCCCACACAGCAGGATTGCTAACTTCTCATACCAGGCCACCCCCCTTTCTCCACCACTCTGCAGATGCACCTACTGGTGCATTCTGTGTTAGGGGATTAAGTCCTCTTGAACCCTGAGGGTCCCTAGGGGCCAACTAGCCCACCAGGTACCTCCAGTAAGCACCACAGAGCTGGATTGCAGAGATTTTGTCTGAGACCACGCCCCTTTATACACCACTCTGCAAATGTGGCCCCTGGTGCACTGCTGCTCAGAGGATGAAATCCACTGGTTTCCCGTGGTCCAACAGTCCAAGTGCAATTGTGCACAAACATGGATATGGACACTGGATTCGCTGGTGCCAAAAATAAAGATTTATTTCATAAAGTGCTGTCCCTGATGCATTTTGGCTACGTCCTTTGACCTTGACCACATGACAACGCTACACAGTAATGGGCATTTAATGGGCTAACACCCTGTGAATAGGGGTGGACGGAATTTGCGAAATTGACTTTTGCAAACTATCGCGAAATTGGTCAAAATCTCTGCGAGCATGCAGACCTTTTGTGAAGATGCGGAGATTGCTTTTCCTGCCCGTTCGCAATGTGTTTTTGAGTGCTTGAGGGGAAATTTACCTCTAACTTGCCCATGCGGTTGCTAATGGGCGCGGCCATTTTGCTCGCGGTGCTTATTTCCTGTTCCGGGTCGAATGACGTGTTCAGTATCGCAAACTGGTGCACGATAGCATGACCTGTTACCAACAATCCAACATCTCATGGCGCATGCAAATGGATAGGAAAATTAGTCGGCGAATGCAGGGACCCAGTAAGTCACTACCACGCATGCGAGAACACAAATTTAAAGTGCAAAAAAGAAAAAACTTTCGTTTTGCTGCAGATTGCGAAAGTTTTGACATTTTCGCACTCTCCGCGGAATGCGAAAATGTCGAAATATCGCAAATTTCACGAGCAGAATAAAATTTACCGCCCAGGCCTACCTGTGATATGACATCACTAGCAACAATGAAAGAAATACTATGCAAGTTTGCTTTTCATACCGTTGTCAATAAAGCCTTTTGTAATATTTGAAATACAGGTAGTTATTCTTCCATACTAATGCATTGGGTATGAATGAATCCAAATAACATAGTGCTTGCATTTAAAGCATAGACTGTACTGACTAATGCTTACATTTAAAACTGTCCTGATCTCTCGATCTGTCTGTTACATGTAATCGCATATCCCACACAAGTATAAAGTCATATCCAAGTATCATATACCAATACATGTAAACGATAATTACATTGGTTTCTATATTACAGTTGACACTATAGATAAACTGTGCAAAAATTGCTGTACATCTCCCAACTGAGAGGAAACTAAAATAACCTAATGACTATAAATACATATAGTATGTAAAGTGCAAATAGATATTAATGTGCAAAGAAATATTTACATGTTCAAACTATATGTGTCAGCCTGGCAAATTCCAAGTACAGAGGTTAGACATATTTACACTAAAATCGAGATCATCTGGCGGCAGTTAGATAGAAAGTGTTACTAAATCTAAATAAATTGGAAGATGTTGTTAAAATAATTTTTATAGAAAAGATTTTATATTATGATTTGTTATAAAAACAAAATTAATTTTCTCCTCTCTAGTTTCTTAGATGCAGGGGGACACCTGGCACATGCAAAACATGATCTGAATTCCTTGTTATGAGAATAATGGGACTTTCAAATAAAAGCCTACTTAAAGTGCAGTATATGCCTTCTGATCCCTAGTTGTCTTTAGTGAGCATGATCTTCCAGTGATCTCTACTGTATTGCACACTTCTCAGTTCACTGATTGCTTATAAATAATTATGCCGGTCCTCACCAATGTTGAAGCCCTGTGGGGACTCCGTGTCCAATTCGACAATATATCTAGATTTGAGTTGTCTCAACCTTTTCTCACAGATTCCGCCTCTTTTGGTGAGTTGCACTGAATCTATCACAAAATATTGAAAGCAACTGAGATTATTACTGCGAACCGCTTTAAAGTGTCTTGCAACTGGGTAAGCTGGATCAGAATGTACTATTTCACGTAAGTGCTGTAGTATTCTCACCTACACTTGTAGTTTAGTACTACCAATGTATCGCAGACCACAACTGCATTGCAAAACATATACAGCGTGGTCTGTTCTGCAAGTGTAGTGATCTCTAAGCTTAATATTACTGTCAGAAAATGCGGTGTGATATGCTGTTGTGTTTGTGCCAAATTTGCAGGTTCTGCAAGAGCTGCATTTGAAGAATTCCTTTTTGGGAGATTGCCAGCTACTCTTATTCTCAGTTTCATGGCTTGTTCTGACTAAAGCATTCTGTATGGAGAATGCTTTTCGAAAAGTGAATGTATGTTTATCTGGAAGGGCTTGTTTGAGGGTGGCATCTGTTAGGACGATGAGCCATTGTTTGTTGACTAAGGTCTTGATGGCTTTGGTCTGTTTACTGTAGGTGGTAATCAGTCTAATAGGAGGTTTGTCTGTGGTTTTTAACGGATTGGAATCATCATCTGTGTCCACCATCTTATCATCCCTATTGGAATTTAACAGTGTGCCACAGTCCTTACGATAAGCTATTCTGATTGCTGTATCCAACTTCTTGGGATTATACCCTCTTTCCATAAACCTCATTGTTGCTTCCAATTGATGATGTTCATAATCACCTGTTGTACTGCATGCCCTATGGATACGGAGAAACTCTCCATATGGGATGCTGTTGGTTTTGTGCTGTGGGTGGAAGCTTTAGGCATGCACAACTGTATTGCCCACTATAGGCTTTATAAAAAGACAAGTGTTATAACATGATATGTCCCTTTCCCCCCTGCTTTTCCCCTTCCCCATTTGGTCCCTCCCTCCTGTAGAATGTTGGAGTGAAGCTTGTCTTGGAATGTTGGGGAGCTCACTCCAGGAGTTGGCACAGACGGATCCGTTTCCAATAAACTCCTCTTCTTCATCTTATTTAGTGTGGAGTTGATTTCTTAACATTTTGGCGACTTACACCGTGCTGGGGATGGTTGGATTCTTTCCCCTGTGATTTCTGCCAACCAAGGAAGTCAAATTACAAGCTGTGAGGCGTCGCAGAGCATGATTCACACCTGTCACGGTCCTAGCTTTGAGGAGTATTCCGTGTGAAATTATCAAGGTTGGTGACTCATGGGAGTAACAGAAAGGAGATCGTGAATCAGCCTGTGCTTGTTTGAGCAGCAGCTGTTTCATCAGTGTGTGAGCTGCGTCTGGAGATTGAGGTGTTTTCTTGACATCGAGACGCTGTGCTCATTCTGCCGGGTTTGGCGTGGGAACGGGTAACTGTTGAACCTGCGGTGACCCTTCTTGCTGTGCAGTTCATGTCAGATTACTGCCTACGAAGTTCCCTTGACAACGGGACGCTTGTTTCGTGCCGACGGGGGCTGGAGGAGGAGGTCTGCGTGAAGAACCTGCACCTTTGAAGGTTCCTTTCTCGTCAGATACAAGGAAGGACAGCGAGCGGTGACGGAAGGTCTGCGTGAAGAGCCTGCGCCGCCTTGATGGTTCCTATCTCGTCAGCTACAAGGAAGGACAGCAAGCGGTGACGGACTGCTTCCAGCCGGAGTCGAAGAAAGAAAAGTACCTCTACGAAGAACATCCTGCTGGCATGATTCCAGCGTTTAAGTTCCTCTCAGGTGAACCACTCTGAGGCAACGTGACATGTGACGGTTGTACCTCTCGTCCCTTTTTGAGTTGCGGTGTCCACTCGGAACCCCCAGTGTGGCATCATCGTTATAGCAATACTCCAGTTTCATGGTTTTGTGGCTAAATTGAGGTAGGAGACGTCATGTTCAGCAATTCTCTTTAACTGTTTCGGTTTGGGGATTGTTTTCCTCAAGTTGACACGGAAGGTTGCATGACGGTTATCTGTCTTCACGTTGTCTGAAAAAAACCCCCAGTAAATTACTCCTGTAAGACAACGCTCGACAATTTTTGGCGTGTTCTATTGCCATCAAAGGGGGACTGTGACTGACAATATTTGCTATTGGCGTGCCACCTATGTACTTTGTCAGAATCAATTGTAATTTTCACCTTGGCCCCTGACCTGCAAGGATAGTGGGTGCACGTTTTAGCATAATCTAATGTGTGTTTAAAGAGTTATGGCAAAAGTGGTTTGGGTGGTAAATGCTGGTGTAGGCGCTGTAATTTATATCTAAGGTGTCTCCAAAAACTGGCATGCGCGACAGACAATCCGCCACTGAATTCTTTTAGCCAGGGACATGTATTATAGAATAATTGAACCCTTGCAGTCCTAGAACCCAGTTGGAGATACGTGGAGTGGTATTTTCTAGCAGTTTGGTAGCAAATAACGGGATCAGTGGTTTGTGATCCGTCCTTAAACAGAACGGAATTCCTCACAAGAAGTACTTAAAATGGCGAATGGCCCAGTAACACGCAAGTGCCTCTTTCTCAATGGTGGAATAATTTGCTTCCGCCATCTTCAAAGTTCTTGAAGCGAAGGCTATCACTCTTTCTTCGCCATTTACCATTTGAGTCAAAGAAGCTCCCAACCCTTTATTACTAGCATCAGTTGAGAGTGTGGACTTTGCATTCGGGTCAAATGTGTGTAGAATGGGGGCATTCACAATGGCGTCTTTCACGAGTTGGAATGCTTGTTGGTGCACTGTGCCCCATTCAAATTTGGTTCCGAGTTTGAGCAGATCACGGAGTGGTTGTACTTGGTCGGCAAAGTTCTTCACAAACTTCGACATATACAACACCAGGCCCAGAAAGGACTGCAATTCTTCTTTATTTTCCGGAGCAGGAGCAAATTTGACTGCGTCCACCAAAGTGGCCTTGGGTTTGATACCTTCGCTCGAGATAGTGTGCCCAAGATACTCCACCGATTGCACCCCAACCTTACATTTTTCTTTCTGGGTCGTGACTCCCGCTTTACTGAGTTTAGACAGTACCACCTCCAAAACTTTGTTGTGCTCATCTTCAGATGCTCCATAGAGCAAAATATCATCCTGGAAACAGGTAACTTTTTCCAGGCCTTGCAGGATATTTTGCATTATGCGCTGGAAAACAGCAGCCGCTGAAGCCAGTCCAAATGGTAACCTTGAGAACTGATAAGCACCAAAAGGGGTTATGAATGATGTGAGGTGCTTAGAATCTGGGTGAAGGACAACCTGGTGGTAGGCCGAGGACAGGTTAAGAACAGTGAAGTACTTTGCTCCTTGAATTCCCATCAACATTTCATTAATGTTAGGGAGGGGGTGTCTGTCCACCCAGATGTTGGCGTTCAAATCCCTGAGGTCAACACAGAGACGGATGCCCTTCCCCCCCCCCTTTAGCCGCTACCACAATGGGGGCCAACCACTCTGAGCTTTCAATACGCTCTATTATTCTGTTTTCTTCCAGTCTGTTCAATTCATTCTGTAGGGGTTTTCTTAACAACAAGGGGACAGACCTTGCTTTATATACAACGGGTTTTGAATTAGACTTTAGTTTGATCTTGTGAAGGAACCCTTTAAGTTGCCCTAACTTGTCTGTAAATACCTCGGGAAATTTCTCACAAACCTCCTTCCCTACCGTAGGCCTGTCGATAAGTAATACCTGTTCAGGAGCATTTGGATCTAATTTGATACCTAGGTCTTTTTGGTGTTTCCACCCCAACAAATTTGATCAATTTCTTGTGATATACACTTTACCCAAAGTAGACCTATCCTTAAAATCACTACACATTAACAACATGCCAACCAAAGGAATGGGGTCACTTGTGTACCCCCCTGGTTTGATATCAGGAGGCAACAGATTATACTTCTTTTTGCCTGAATTTTCTTTGAATGCAGGGAAAAAATGAAAAAGTAAAGAATTATATTGCAGTGTTGAGGGGTTTGGCAGCCACGTGTGATTTTGGTACACTCACTGAGTCATTAATAAGGGATCAACTAGTTAGATGCACATGTGAAAAGAACATTCAGGTGAGGCTCTTAGCAGAAGCTCCTGATTTTCAAAGAGCTGTGGACATTGCCATCAGCATTGAGCACACAAGCTACTGTATGAATGAAATGAAGGAGGCTAGCGAGGTTAAACAAGTTAATGATAATAGTGTGAACAAAGTAGTTCAGAGAGATGTTAAAGTTAAGTCTAACCAACCTGAGGTGAATAAACATAATGCTCAACCCAACAAGCCTAAGTGCTATAGGTGTGGTAACCCTAACCATTTAGCTAATGATGTAAAGTGTCCAGCGAGGGGAGTCACTTGCAGCAATTGCAAGAAAAGGGGTCATTTTTCAAGGGTATGCCATGAAAAGAAAAGTACGACTCATATGGTGGTCCAAGAATCAGAGCAAATGTTGCAAGGGGACATTATTTTTCAAGTGCTGAACATTGGGGAACAGAATGTTAATGCGTTTCTGTTTTGTCCTGATTGATGTAAACCTTGGTGTCTAGAAAGATAGTTGCTTCATCATTGATGTGTGCTGTGAAATGCAAATTTAAGTTGTTTACATTGATTCGGTTGACGAAAGGCTCTGCCTGGCCTATGGTTCCTCTCCATATGACAAAAATATCGACAATGTAACACCACCATTTAACCACATGTGTTGACCAGTCATATGTATGTTCAACCTTGGGTACATGCTCCTCCACCAGCCCACATGCAAACAAGCATAGATGGGGGAGAAGCAAGCACCAATGGCCACCCCTCATAACTGTTGAAAGATAATGCTATCAAATAAAAGTACATTATCATAAAGACACCAGTGTATCATACCAAGCAGCATTTGATTATTGCAATACATTCCAATTGGTTGTGTGCCCAAATAATGTTCAACAGCTTTTAATCCACCGGAGTGTGCAATACTGGTATAGAGGGCAGTTATATCCATGGTACGGAACACATAGTCATTAGACTAGGTTTGTTGACTCAATTTGTGTAAAAAGTCGGTGGTATCCCGAATGTACATTGGGAGATTGATTCTGAATCCTTGAAGATAAAAATCTACATATCTAGACGTGTTCTCAAATATACTCTTTTTGGCAGACAGGATGGGTCAGCATGGTACTGGAAATTAATTTTTATGTACCTTGGGGATAAAGTACATCGAGGGCATTATATAATAATCATTATTGAGGAATGTGTACTCGTCTTTTGAGATCGAACCTTCCTTTTTTCATAGTGTCAGGTCATCTTTATAGTTTTTATGCATCCTTTTTACACGTGCCAAGTTAGTTTTGTTGTAGAACAATGGATCGTTAAGGTGCCTATATGCCTCATTCTTGTCATCAGATTTTTTCTAAAGCACAAAGTTCCCTTCCTTGCCTGATTTATTTATTACAATTGCATTATTGCTTTTCAATTTGGTCATTAGTTCAAAATATTTTTTGGTTTGATATTTGGGGGTAATATTTTGAGCTTTGGTCTTGGCCTGTAGTTTATTTAATTCTTCTGTTATGAGGTCATGAAAAATGTCTACTGCTTAGCGAGGCATAGTGTGAACAAATGTAAATGCCAGCTTAAAACGACTGTGACCAGACATGGCTAAATGTATTCCCTCTGCTGCAGCTACAGCTTGTGTATTCATATCAGCTTCCATGGTCCTGAAGGTGACATCACTAAGCGCATGCAGTGTTCTAATAAGTGGCATGTCCTCAGATTGTAATCCCCTTGGTTGGGCTTCACTTCCTGCATTTGTTTCCATCTCTTTATTGGTTTTGTCTAGATGTTTTTTTAATGGTGTAATATTTCTTTAGTTTTACTTTTCTTATGAACTTATATACGTCTATGGGTGTTTCACAGTAGCCAAAATTGCTTTCTGGGCAAAATGATAAACCTTGGGCAAGTAGTTGTTTTTCAGTCTGGTCTAGTTGGATGTCAGTCAGGTTAATTATAGTGTTGTCTATTGCGGCTGGCGTTTTTTCCATTGCTGTTTCTGTTGCCTCCGTCCTCTTACGCCTGAGGCACTTCCGTCTTTCACACCTTCTGGCATTTCTCCTTTGTTTAGCAAGGCATTTGTATTTCATGGCTGTAGGGACTGTTTTTTTCCCTTCTTTAAAAAATCCAACTCATTCGCGAATGTCAAGTGGCCCAAGTCTACCCTTTGTTCTGGTCCTGAGATCCCCCCATCTTCTGATTCCGTTTTTCTGGGATCATACTAGCATCAGAGGTAGATATGATAGTGTCACTGCCTGCCATATTAGATGGCCTTGGGTTTCCTAGGGCTTTACTTGTACCTTTTTGTCTTCGTAAGTTGTCAAACTTGTGCTCAAAGGGAAAGATTTGAACAAGTTCATAATCGTTTTTAACCCCGGCAAATTTAAATGCCTTCCTGGTTTTATAACCTCTTCTGGCATTTTCAGACGGGCTTTCATTTCTTTAATGCTTCTGTCTATGAACTCTTTATTTTTTTGATGTGCCAGTTTGCTTGATTCATTATTGATTTGTGTTATTTCTGTCATATTGCTCTCAGGGTCAATTCTGGCATATTAGGAGGCATACTAGATGCATGGACGCATCCAGGTTACTTTCCGCCCATTCTTTAAGAAGGAGTGGGTTGGGATTTTCGAAACTTGCCCCGAACATAATATGCAGGCCCCTTGGGATTCTTCCCACTTAGTGATATTTTTCAAGTGATTTGATTTCCCACCACTTAGTCAATTCCCTTTTACTGTTTTTCTCCAGTGCTTTTGTGAGACTTTTGACTTCATAGTTAGCACTAAGATCACTCTTGCTACTGTTGCTGCCCCCTTCAGAGATTTTAGGTGAGTTTAAAAACAGTTCCTCCACTACCATCTCTCGTAGCGCGTCTTAGGACATTGCACTGCAATTTGTCACTTTATTATACTTTGGACTGTATACGTCTTTATAAAGTCCATACTGGCACCAAAGCACCTCCCCACCTGCAGCATTACTACAGACCTACCGCATGCACCCTGTGACTTCAAGAGTCCTCCGACTCCCGTAATCCACCTTAAACACTGTTTCTGCAATTTGAGGTCCAGGCAGGGGGCTGGTCAGTAATGCTCCAAACAGAGCGAATTCCATGGCGGCCTGAACAAAAACCAGCCTACTTCTGGGTCAGGGGTCCGTAAAGATGGAAGAAACCACCTTCCGATGATAGAATCGAAACAACAGTCTAAGTGCAGTCGTGCTCGAATACGGACACTGGATTCACTGGTGCCAAAAATAAAGATAAAGATTTATTTCAAAAAGTGCTGTCCCTGATGCGTTTCGACCACGTCCTGTGGCCCTCATCACATGACAACGCTACACATATTATATATATAAATCCAATTGCCGTTTTCACCCTAATCCACCTGGCCACTTAATCCAATTACCTATGATTCACGTGTGAAACCGAAAATACTCCAAATAGATATCAGGTGATGCACCACGCTTCCAAGAATCCACAAGTCTTCTTGCTTGATACACAATTTATTCAGGATATATAAACACAAAACACTTCCCAACACGTTTCAGGGATTCACGTCTCCTTGTTCACATGAACAATATACATATCACCTTCACAGCTCCCACCTCAGTCTCCAAACTCAGGACGGGTTCTATATCCATGGGGTGAGGGTGGGACCTTACTTTTGCTACGCAGCAACTCAAAATCAATTAGAGCACTCACGTGGTCATTTTAAGCATCTTAATTATCAGCAGTTGTATTTCGAAGTATATCGCTTTTCTCAATGCTGCAAAGTTCAATCAAGGTACACAATGTTTGGTTGTACTGAAATACCACATCTGCCTTTGCTTTGAGGTAATCCATCAAGGGGCGGGCCAAAAAAAGGGGTCAAAAAAAGATTTTTTCGTTCATGACTAGACCCCAAATCTCTAAAGGAATTATACCAAATTTGGCAGAAAGCTAACTATTGGTCACAATAGTTTGCGACGCCTATGCGTGGCTTTGAGGCCCCTCACCAGGAGCAGTGCTGTGATTGGCTGGCCGAAAACTGCGTAGAAAGTTGAAGCCAATATTTTATGAAGTGCACCGCTGTCCGGGGGATGGGAAAAAAGGTTACAAAGTACAGAAAATGCTATGGGTACCCTGATACGGTGGGTACATTGTCAGAGTCTCTTAGGGACCCCTTATGAGTTGTAAAAAGGCTGAGTATTCTTTATACACCTGGTTGGAGTCGCAGACCATTTGCAACACTCAGCACACCTCCGTGTAATGCTGCGGTGGAGCTGCAAACCTTGCCAAAAAAATACATTAACACACTCACTCGCACAATAAATATATGCACTCACGGTTTAGCAAGATGGCGGCCGTGACTCACGGCTGAGCTGCAGCGTGTAGCAGTGATGGCTCTGCCGGGTTGAATCCTAGGAAACACCTCGTCAATTTAAGCACACCATGCCGCTCCGCTTTGGGCTGAGAGAGGGGCTTTCTTTTCCCTTATGTAGCGGCTACTTTTAAAAACCGACGCCGTCCTTTTTTTCTTACCGGAAAACGCTGCCTGGTGAGCTGCTGAGAGCCGCCGCTGCACTTCTCATCAGGATCGGGCTTGCCGGCAGAGCCTGCAGAACTCACGGACTCAGGGGGCGGGTCCACATTGACCAGGTGAGCGGCTCCAGCCACAGCAGCAGCGGCGGGGGCGGGAAGTGCAACGCAGAGCCCGCGAGGTACAGAGGCAGACATCGGAGGTACCAGCAGGAGCGTACGAGACAAGCGGTGCGGCAGCCTTCAACGTGTAGGATCACAAGCCTGAATACAAGTCTGAATACAGGAGGTAAGCCGGTATCTAGCAGGCGAAACCCCGAAAACAGACCAACTTTCAAGGAATTGAGGGATACAGAGACTATTAGCCGCTCAGTAGTTGCCGCTGCAGAGGGGACTATAGAATCTGAAACAAGTTTAAACCGAGAAGAAAAAAGCAAAGCCGGGATATTTTTTAGGGCTACAGTGAGTCAACCGGCATCAGTGTTGCGCACTCCTAAAGGAATGAGGCCCCCAGCTGTTAGGACAAGACAAGCTGCTGCCTCAGCTGCCGCTACAGCATCAGTGAGTGTAGTGGAGCTTATGAATCGTAAGGAAAAAGAGAAAGACAAGAAAAAACTGAAAAATAAAAACACGGAGATGGCGTCTGTGGCCAGGTTAACACCACTATCACCATCCACTGGGACCATCGGGTTCGAGCAAGAATCAGGTCAAGATGCAGCTGTTAGGTCCACAGTGGTCTCTGATGCTGATAACAGGGCTCCTGGAGGCGAAAGATCTGGGACAGGTGAGGTTGTAGGCGAAGAGCTCGTCAATGACTCTATCACAGTCACAGTCACTGAGATGGCAACAGCACCCTCAGTTGAGGAAACGGTCAGTTTAATCGTGCCTGTGCTTAATCAGGAAATTCCCTCTCAAACAGCCGACAGCATAGTGAGGGTGTGTCAGGCGGACCCGGACCTAGGTCAGCATCACTCTCTGGGCACAGGGGATACAGCTGACGTACTAGTAGAGAATGCAGCGGTTAGTCCCATGGAGGGCCCTACTCTAGGCCAAACCTCAGGCCAAGACCAAGATCAGAGAGCTGAATCTGTCATCCGGAACGGCCAAACGGATGGTGGGAAAGAGAAAGAAAAAGAGAAAGAGAAAACCCCCAGCGAGTGTTTCTTTTCAGTGACTGAGGAGGCCGACTGGTCAGCTGATGATGAGGAAGAGGAGCTCAATAGCTCGGACATCGATGGTAGCAATCTAGAATCAGAAAGCGACCCAGAAGGGGATCCACCACAGACAGTCAAAGCATTGCAATCTCAGAAAGGTCAAGGTGATTTAACATGGGACCACTCCCCTACGATTCTGCTGCAGGGTAATCTAAATCAGGCGGCAGATCCCTTGCAGGGTCAGGTGCCCTTATCAGCATCACAGGACACCACACAACCCTCAATGAACTCAATGATGTTAATGATGGAATCGATCCATCAGGGTATCACAGCACATCGCGAGGAGACTAGATCCGACAGCCTCAAGGCCCAGGCTACCATGAGGAAAATGAAAGGGGTGGTCAGGAAGCTTTCAAAAGCTTGCGAGAACATGGGAGATAGGGTTTTAAATCTGGAAGAGAGAATCGTCTTGACTGAAGCGGAGGTGGCAACCGCAACAAGAAAAGTGGAATCCCTAGATACACAGGCACAGGATGTCCAGTGGAAGCTAGAAGATTTGGAAAACAGACTAAGAAGAAACAACCTTAGAGTCTTAGGGATTCCGGAAGGTTGCGAAGGACAGGATGCCAAGGCATTTATTGTTAAAATATTCGAGAAAGCATTCCCAGATGTCGCAGGGTGGAACTGGACTACAGAAATCCAGAGAGCACACCGTATACCATTCAGGATGAGGCAGAATGCTAGAGCTGATGATAAGCCCAGAGCAATCCTGATATATATAGGAAATTTTTTGCTGCGCCAATCTATTGCAGAAAAAGCCAGACCAGATTCTAAGAGGGCTTTTGAGGGTGGTTCTTTCTTCGTGAGGCCGGACTTTTGCCATACTACGGTGGAACGGCGATGGAGATTAAGACAGTTAATCAAGCCATTTCAGGAAAAAAAAATACAGGTGTATCTCATCAATCCAGCTCAACTTAAAGTTATTCATCAGGGAAAGACTCTTTATTTTCCTTCAGAAATCAAAGCTCGGGACTTTTTAAACTCAGTATAGAGTGAGCTTGTGTTTAATTAAGCACTTCTAAATCAGACTAGCTTTAGGATGGCATAATAGCGGTAAGGTGTGCGGCTAAGGGCTAAGCATAAATTTCAAAATTCCGAGTTTGAGTTTGACACTGTGTGATGTCATGTTATGTCATTATATGTCTTCAGGAGTTGAAACAGTTTAAAGTTGTAAAAAAACAAAAAAAATAGGTAAAATAGGTAAATACGGTTTAAGGGAAAAAAAAAAAAAAAGGGGGGGAATCAGTTGGATTCTACTTTAGGGGTTTTGTAAAATCTTAGGGTAATGGTGTCTCCTAATTATATGTATTCTTTTTTTTATTTTTGAATTCAGAGTCCACTGCACTGCACGCTGCATCCATCACACGCACAGACTCAGTCTGCGCGCTCCTTTTGGGAGGGGGTCAGGGTTAGGGGTGGGTTCAGGGGGGGCTGTGACTCGGGGTGGGAGGGTGGGACACGGGGGGGAGAAAGCAAAAAAAAAGAAGGTTCTCATAGCTAAGATGTATATTGTCATAAATGTTAGCTTACCAATGCTAAGGGTATTCTATTCATGTAAAGTTTTCAGGGGAATATCTGATCGGATAGACCAATGGATACGATTCCTGCAGGGTTATGTCTAAGCTTAATATAGTAAGCCTTAACATAGGTGGCCTCAACAACTGGAAAAAAAGAAGGAGGTTGGAGGAGTATATCAAGATAATAGGGGCCGATATTCTCTGCCTTCAAGAAACTCACTTGCCGTGGAAAAATAAACACTGGCTGAAATTCAGGGGATATGATATTTTATCATGTTCTTCGCAAACATCTATGATAAAAGGGGTAGCAATCATCGGAAAGACAGGATTGGGGGGGGTTAAAAGGTGTAAGTCAGATATATCTGGACGCTGGGCTATATGTGAAATGAACATGGGTCTCACAATCTGTACAATATACGGGTCTAATCTCGATGACCCAGCAGTAATGGATTATTTAGAGCAAGAGTTAATAAACTGGTCAGCCCCGGTAATAATCTGTGGGGATTTAAATATTTCAGCAGATTTTACATATAGGTGTGTATATACAGGTCGGAAGCCACGGGTATATAAGGCGCTATCCTCTGTTATTAAATCCCATGGCTTGATAGATGTGTGGGGAAGCTTAAAGCGAGATAATCCAGGGTTTACATATTTTTCACACCCTTTTAACAAATATACCAAACTGGACTATTTTTTGATAACAGCTAACTATCTTCCACATGTGGAAATAGTAAGGCTGCCCAAGATAATCTCGGATCATAATCCCCTTGTGTTAACAATTGCTGTCAGTCAACAAGGGAAAAAATGCAGACCTTGGACTTTCGATAGGAGGCTTGTAATGGATACAAATTATATCTCGCATTTGAAAACTTGGTGTCAGTCATTTTTCGACGCAAATAGATATAGTGCTCCCCGCAATATTGTCTGGGATAGTTTCAAAGCTGGTCTGAGAGGCGAGACAATTAGCTATGTTGGGCGTAAGTGGAAGAAAGGCAAGATAGAGAGGGAACGGTTATTGGGTAAATTGGCAGATGCAGAGGAACAGCATAGGAAAGATGTAAGCCAGGGGTGCCAGGGTAATTTAAGCTTAGAGCGACTGAATAGTATCAAGGCTGAACTCCAGTTACAATTGGCAAAAAAAGCTGCAGCCGGATATCATTCATATAGATCTGGAATGTACGAAACGGGGGAAAGTGCTGGAAAGGCTTTGGCTCTGCGGATAAGGCAGGTTGCTTCAAAGAACATCATAACCGAAATAAAGGAAGGAGACCAAACTTATAAAAAGTCAGACGAAATCCTTGATGTTTTTAAGAGATTTTACCAAGAGCTTTATAAGGAAGAGTTAGAAAATGACGATCCAGGTATAAATTGGCCAGAAATGGGTACTAAACTTACGGCTAATCAAAGAGAAAAATTGGAAGGTAGCATTACTATGGATGAATTATCCGAGGCACTACAGGATCTAGCATCAGGCAAGGCGGCAGGGCCTGATGCCATTCCTTTGGAAGTATACAAATGTTTAAGGGAAGAAATAACGCCCTTATTATTGGATTTATTTAACGGGGTTATCAATACCGGGGTTATCCCGGAATCTTGGACCGAAACAAATATTGTGGTCTTCCACAAGAAGGGGAAACCGAAAGAGAGCCCTGGGTCATACAGACCTATATCACTGATAAACAGTGACAACAAACTATATGCCAAAATCATGGCGACCCGGCTGGCAAAGATCATTGGGACCCTGGTTTCTCCCTGGCAGCACGGTTTTATCCCAGGTAGAGGTACGACCGATCATATAAGGAGGGTCATTACAATATTTGACATACAAGATGCCGAAGGAGGGAGGGCTGCTATGACTCTTCTAGATGCAGAAAAAGCTTTCGACCGCGTCAGGTGGAGGTTCTTGTGGCGGGTAATGAAAGATAGAGGTTTTGGCCCTAAATTCCTACAGGCAATTGGTGCTATGTATGTCAATCCAAAGGCTAGGATACATCTTATGGGTGAGCAGTCAGGTAGGATTTACATCTCAAGGGGAACGCGACAAGGGTGCCCTTGCTCACCCATTCTCTTTGCTTTGTATATAGATCCTCTAATAAATCTGCTAATGGATAGTAAAATTAAGCCAGTGGTTACCAAAGGATTTCAGACCAAAGTACTCGCCTATGCGGATGACATTGCTATTTTAACCACGGATCCTGACAGTGCCCTGAATGAAATTGTTAAAATTACCTCTGAATTTGGGAGACTATCTGGATACCGTCTTAATGCAGCTAAGACGCAGGTATTATGCACCGGAAATATAAACAAAACGGATAATAGATATCTGGACTCAGTGGTCTATCTAGGAATTATAATTAACGCTCAGCCAAAGGATATTATCAAAGATAATTTCGAGCCATTACTTATCAAAATTAAACAGGATTTAAGGAGAATAGACAAACTTCATCTATCAGTTATAGGAAGAGCAAATGTTATTAAAATGTCTTTTTTTCCTAAAATTTTGTATAAATTTAGGTCTATCCCTTTCAAAATTGAAGATTTATTGATAAAGGAAATGGAGTCGATATTCATGAATTTTGTATGGCAATATGGTAAGGTTAGGAGATCCAGTAAGCTCATGTCTCTTCCTCAAGAAAAGGGGGGGGCTAGGAATGCCCAATCTTAGGTATTACAATTGGGCCTGTTGCCTTGCAGGGATGTCTGTGCTTCTCTTTCCAGATGATGCTAGATACAGCCAGGGAGCTATTCCCACTATTTACCACCTGGCACTGGGGGGGGAAGTATATGGGATATTGTCAAGGAAACATGACAAACGATTCTTCAAAGTCTCTGGCTACAAGATTATTGGAGATATCTGGGGGATATGGTCATCAATCTGCAAAGATCAGGACATCCCAAAGTATAATCAGCACACCCTATTATGGAAGTCAGATCTATTTCCGCATTTATGCGATGATGGCCCATGGAAGCATTGGGAAAGACAAGGGATTAATTCATTAGGCCAAGTAATGATCAAAGATGTCTGCAGACCTTTAGAATTGCTTAGGACACGGTTTTCACTCCAAGGGGTCCAAGTATTTAAGTACATGCAGCTGGTTAATACCATCAAGGCAAAAAGACCGGGTTTGAATATATCTAATGAATGTGCTTTATTGGATTATTTGAAAGGTGGAGGACATAGAATCAAAGATCTGTACAGGTTACTTATGGAGAGTCTCTCTGACGATTTGATCAAGGTTGAGGAGAGCTGGGCTCACAAACTGCAGGATCCGGAAATCGATCTTGACAGAGTACTGGTAATGGACAAAAGGTTTCTTAGATCATCAAATTTAAGAGCACAGCACTTCAAGACTCTTTTCAACCTATACTACACACCAGCTAAACTGTTCAAATGGGGTAAGAGAATGGATTATAATTGTCCTAGGTGTGGCAAGGGGCCAGCAGACGTATTACATATGTTTTGTAATTGTTTAAACTTGGGTCCAATCAAAAATGAAATTGAGAGGTTTTTAGAGGGGCTGCTAGCTGTTAAAATTGACCTATCCCCTACATTGTTAATATTTGGCTGTGATGTAAAACTAGGTTTGAGTATAGAGATAGAGGCGTTGGTTTTTATCTCGACAGCTGTTCTTAGGATATTAATTGCTGCTGCGTGGAAGGATGTGGAGCCTCCAACTTTCCAAATGTGGATGTGTCGGCTGCTAGGGATTCACAATATTGAATCGGAACTCTATGCCCTTAAAGGAATCAAAGCCAGAGAAATGGGTTTACGTGTATGGGCACCAGTGGCTAGTTGGAGGAAGGCAAGATGTGCGACCCTTTAGACTTGATAATATTAAGAGTTGTCTCGGTCATTTTTCTCTTTTTTCTGCATATCTGGTTTTAACCCGGTTATCTGTACCTGTCTATTCTGATTTTGGGTAATGTTGCTTATATTGTATTTATGATACTATCAAATGTACTTATATATGTCTATATTTTATGCTGATTTATATATGTATATTTATGATCTTAATGTACATCTGGCAGTTGTGAACTTTCAATAAAAATAAACAAAAAAAAAAAAATATATATGCACTCACAAACCCACAAACATTCACACACTCGGTTACAGACCCATTCAGATGCTCATGTACCCATTCACAGACCCACTCAGACACTCATGCACCCACTTACAGCTGGGAGACTCATGCACCTACTCACAGTCCCACTCAGACACTCACCCACCCACTCACTCACAGACACACTCAGAGACTCACACACCCACATACAGTCCTGCTCAGACACTCATGTACCCACTCACAGAACCACTGAGACACTCATGCACTCACTCAAAGACCTACTCAGAGAGTGCACTACCCACTCACAGACCAACACATACACTCATGAGCCCACTCACAGATGCACTCAGAAATTCACACACCCACTCACAGACCCACTCAGACCAACTGAGAGACTCATACACACACTCACAGACCCACTCAGACATTCACCCACTCACAAACCCCCTTAGAGACTCATGCTCCGAGTAGTCATAGACCTACTTAGACACTTATTTATTTATTTTATTTTATTTTATGCAATTTTTAAAGCGCGCAAATACCCGTACGGGTGTCTCGGCGCTATCGTTACAGAACTCACTTCTTGCGATGAGGGGGAATTAGGCAGAGAACAGCCATGTTTTAAGGCTCTTTCTGAACTTGAGCAACGTAGGGGCCGTTTTGATGTGGAGTGGTAGTGTATTCCACAGCTTGGCAGTAGCGATAGTAAAACATCTATCTCCCCAGCTGGCCTTTCTTGTCCGTGGGACTTTCAAGAAGTAGGCTGAGGACGATCGTAAGGTCCTAGGTTGTTCCACTGGGCAGAGGGCTTTTTTTAGGAACTGTGGTCCGGAGTTGTTCAGAGTTTTGTAGGCTATACACAGAGCCTTAAATTTGATTCGGCTCCTAATAGGGAGCCAATGTAGCTCTTTGATGTAAGGAGACGTGGAGGTGAATTTGGGGATGTGCAGTAGGGCTCTGGCCGCGGCGTTTTGCACCGTCTGGAGTTTATTGAGTACCCTTTCCTGAGCGTTCAGCAGAAGGGAGTTACAATAATCGGTTCTTGAGAACACTAAGGTGCTGATAAGTGTTTTGCCCGCGGACTGTGGTAAGTAAGGAAGTAGTTTTTTTATTTTTTTTAGGGTGTAGAAGGCAGATGATACCACAGCGTTGGCGTGATGGAGGAAAGTCAACTTATTGTCAAAAGTGACTCCCAAATTGCGGACCTTGACTACCGGTTGGGGGGGGGGACCCAACTGAGATGGCCACCACTGTGGGGACCATGCCGGCTGCAAGTTCCCGAATGTCATCACCTCCGTTTTATCAGAGTTTAGTTTGAGGCAATTTGATGACATCCAGGAGCTTATCGCCTTCATTCCCTCTTGGAAGATGGCTGCGACAGATGTTCTATTATTGTGCACCGATAATACTAGTTGAGTATCGTCGGCGTACGTTGTAAGGGCAATTCCATGCGATTTTATCACCCTCGCTAAGTCCGATACATAGATATTAAAAAGCGTCGGACTTAGCGAGGAGCCTTGTGGGACTCCGCATGGGAGGGAGAAGGTCTGGGAGGTGAAATTACCCATCTTGACTGTCTGAGGGCGATTGGCCAAGAATGAAGCAATAAGATCTTTGGCCTTGCCTCTTATTCCTAAAGCCGAGACACGGTCGATCAGAGTGACATGATCGACCGTGTCAAATGCAGCGGAAAGGTCCACTCACAGACCCACCAACAGACTCATGGCCTTACTCACAGACCTACTCAGAGACTCATGCACCCACTCACAGACCCATTCAGAGACTCATTCACCCAATCACAGATCTACTCAAACACTCATGTGTCCAATCACAGACCCACTCAGACACTCAAGCATATGCTCACTTAACCACCCTGATGCTCATACACTCACTCACACTCATTCACCCACTTAATCACGCACACAGACACTTAAGCAGCCACTCACAGAGTCACTCAGAGACTCATGCACCCAGTTGCAGACCCACTCAGACACTCACGCACCCACTCAGAGACCCACTCAGACACTCACAACCACAGTCACGGACCAAGTCAGATATTCATGGACCAACACACCGACCCACTCAGAAACTTACAAATCCATTCACACACCCACTAAGACACTCATGCACCCATTCACACAGACATTCATGTACTGGCTCACAGACCCACAAACATTCACACACCCAGTCACAGACCCTCTCAGACTGAATGAGAGACTCACGTACACACTCACAGACCCACTCAGACATTCAACCGCTCACAAACCCACATAGAGACTCACATTCCCAGTAGTCAGAAACCTATTCAGACACACACACCCACTCATGACCTACTGAGAGACTCATGGCCTCACTCACAGACCTACTCAGAGACACAAGGACCCACTCTCAGCCCCACTCAGAGACTAAAATACCCACTCACAGACCCACTCAGACACTCATGCCCCCAGTCACACCCGCACTCAAACACTCATGCTCCCACTCAAAGAGCCTCTATGACACTCAGCAATTCATGCAACTAGTCACATGCCCAATCAGACACAGATGCATTGACTCACAGACCCACTCAGAGTCTTATTCAGTCACTCACAGACCCACTCAGACACTCTCACAGCCATCCAGATACCCACTTAGCCACTCATTCACCCACTCATAGACCCTCTAAGTCACTCTCAAACCCAATCAGACACTGATGCATTGACTCACACAGCCACTCAGAGAGTTGTGCAGTCACTCGCAGGCCCATGCAGACACTCATGCACTCACTGAGAGATGCACTCAGACACATATGCACCCACTCACAGATCTACTCAGACCCTCTGACACCCTTTCACATAGGTACTCACAGACTCACTCACAAACCCACACATACATTCACACACCCACTCACAGAACACACAGGCACGCACACACCTTCTCACCCACAAACAGGCAATGACAGACCCACTCACAGACCCACACAACCACTTACATACCCACTCTTGAAGGTGACAGGTTACAATTAGGATTAATTAGTAAAAAAAACAATAGAAATTCATTGAAAAAAGGTTATTGGGACGTTCTAGTTAGGAAATAGAATAAAAAAAATCTTAGAAATTCACTGAAAACAACAAAGGTTACAGGGACCTTATAGTTAGACTCGCATTTCACTCAAAACCATAGAAATTCAGCAGTTTTAGTTATCTGAGCTAACTATAACTCGCACCCCTGAAATGCACTGCTTATGACCTCACATATTGCATCACTCATAACATGGTCAATGACATCATTGATGACATCTCAAATGACATCACTGATCACATCACTAAGGAAACCTACCAATAAACCACTGAAGCACCCACTCACACCCGATACAACCTCTAATATACCGACTCATATACCCACATACCCACTCACATCCCCATACATTAATATTACAAATACTCATGCACCCACTGACTTATGCATAGAGCCACTAAAACACCCACTCTCTGAGTCGTACAGTCAGTAATACAACCACTCACTCATACAGAGTCACACATCTTCTCACTTACTCATACAGATACTAACACATTTACTCAGTTACCTAAATAGTCACTGAAACAATCACATAGTCTTCCATGAAGCCTCTCCCACGCACACTTACCCATATACCCAATTACACACCCATTAATGCACCCATAATGCCACTTGTGTATCCTCTCCCTTACCATACAGACACTCATGCACTCTCTTATTCTCTATTTACAGACTCTCCAATACTCACTCACTCATCCATGCAGTCACTCATGTACCCTGTCATTCACCAGATACAGTCACTTACACAGCCACTCACTCACCTATATGGCCACTCACATACACATACAGCCAGTGACACAGCCAACCGTTCACCCATAGAAAACTCACACACCCACTCACTCTATACAGTCTCTCACATACCCACTCATTCATCCAAACACCGCTGACACACCCACTCACTCACCCATACAGGCACTCACACAGCCACTTACTTACCCATACAGCTACTCACACACCTACTTATTCGATGATACAGCCACACACATCCCCACTCACACAGGCACCCACATAATCCATGTTTTAAAATTGAATAACTCATTAGTACTACAAAAACTAAACTTATTTAACTTTTATGACACCTTAGTACTTATGTTTATCACTCAGAAATGTTTAGAAAACACTCACAATCACTGGATAATATGTCGCCAGTAGGTAGTTATAGTTAGTATCTATTTTCCATAGACCAAGCATTTTTTGTATTGCTCATAACTTTTTGCGCGATTTGATGACTCTTCACAAAAGTTTTAAAACTAGTTTGCCACTCACTTTTGCTGCTCTCTTGAAAGTTTTAGGTTGATTCGTCAAGCAGGGACGAGAAAAAGGGAGGTACAAAACCTGGTTTTCCCCATGCAATTTTTCAAAGGGAATTTAGACAACATTACAGCCCGAAACACAGGATGAAATGACCCCGAATTTTACAGAAAACTAGACCTTGGTCCAGAAAGATCTCTGTTTTATAATTTAGTATAAATCTGTTCAATAGTATAGGAGTTATTAAAGAATTTATTTTATGGCTATCTAAGGACGCGAATCTACTGTGGTGGATCCCCGGATCCATGCGCCAGCTGCAATGCCATGATTGGCTGGCCACAAACTGAGAGGAAAGTTGCAGCCACTATTTTATGTATTGGGATACAGTCCTGATCCCTGTAATTAAACATGAAACATAATTGAAAGATTCAGGGTTGAAGCACCCTGACCCGATGGGTGTCATAGTGGGGTTCCTTAGGGACCCCTGATGGGCAATAAATTACCCCAATACTTTTTTCCACATGTGAATGGCACTCATCATGGCCGCATTTGAATTTGCGATAGATCCACGGATCCAGCACCAATGGAAAAAAATACATGCACTCACAGATCCACTCACACACTCTCTCACACCAGCAGATGCCATATGCAATGCTGGATTGGCTACATGCGAGGGTGTTGATCGAAGGGCCTGGCTGCTGGCCAGGCCCTGTGGACAAAGCTCAGTCATGCATGGCCAAAGGCCGTCCTCGCTGTGGGGTTTGCTGCATGTGGGGGGTTGGCCATATGACCTGATCACAAGCCAGGCCCTCTGGCAAAACCTCCGCTGCACACAGCCCAAGGCTGTGCATGGCAACACCTGGAATAATGTATGGTAAATAAATATTACTTTACGTTCAAAAACATAGAAATTTACTCTAAAAAATAAATTTGCAGGGACATTATAATTAGGAAATAGATTTAAAAATCTTAGAAATTCAATAAATAATCAAAGACTACATGACGTTATAGTTAGGCTCAGACTTTACACACACAAAGCCATAGAAATTCAGCAATTATAGTTATACTTATCTCAAGAAATTATAGCTTGCGCCCTTGAGACCAAGTTTATCTGACCAAGGTGCTTTCCCTCTGGGCTAAAGATTCAGGTCCCTCCCACTCAGAGCTTTTTTGCAGGACCTCATGGAGAAGGTATCCAACCTTGTAGGACCCTCTTGGCTACATCCTGCAGCCTATCCACGCTGGTGTAATCCGAGCTCCAAAAAGCAATGAAGTCCTAATGTAGAAAACTTGCCCTAGCAAAGGCACTAAAAGTATCCGGCCATTCAGAGGACTTCCCTGTGAATGAATTTTGAATTTTCCTGCTTGGAATTTTCCCTGCATAAACCAACAGCTTCACCAGGACGTAATCCATGGACTATCTAATGTTGTTGCACCCTTCTTGGATACAGTCTGCTGCCTTGCCCACTATACAACTTTGACTTCCATTTTAAGACGGGGTTCAGATGGGTTACACAGTCACAATGGTGGTGGATATCCTGTCGGACAAAATCTATACTACTATTATAAAGAGAGAACACAAACCTTTGAGCCAGGTAAACTCAAAAAGTACTGCACCAATCACTACACCCAATGCACCATTTGAAAGGGGAGATGTAGCAGAAGGACATAGGCTATAGATGTAGACACCATATACGTTAAAAAAGCAAAAACGCCAAAAGTGGGAAAGTAGTCCCTTGTGGGCGTTAGCGTGTAAAACAAAAGATGTGGGCGTTTACAGGGGCATGGTCCAAAGTACAAACAATAAACATATGCCAAACGATTTCACTGATTTCACTGTGCAAGGCACACACTTCAATGTGCATAGCGCAAATGCGATTTCAATGATTTCACTGTGCAAGGCACACACTTAACTGTGCATCCCGCCCATTTGCTAAGGGCCGCCTATCACTTGCCTCAACATTCGCGCATTCGTCGGCGTTACCCTTCAAACATTAACACCTTCGTGGGATGACATCCAAAAAGGGGCGCGCCTTCCATAATAATACAGTGCCACAGGGGGCAGGCTTACAAAAAGGGTCACCTATCATTCGCGTTGCTTCGCACAGCCCACCAATCACGACACACAATGATTAACACACACACGAGTTGCGATACAAAAATATAACAAATGTTTAACCATTTGACAAACGACAACGTTGTCACAGGGGGAGGAACATAAACAAAAGAGGCGCCCATTTCTTAGACAAGAAAGCCAATCGACTGAACATGATGAACGAGACTTTACTCACAAGGCTCTGAATAATTACGTATGCTGCGGACAAAATTTAAAACTTACACAAACACTTCCAAATTTCAAACACTCTGCGTTATCAGTGGAACACTGCCAGTACTTGCGCCAATAAAAACAACAAAAAAATTAGTAAAGGGATCGCAAATGTAAACAAGGAAAGCCCCTTTCACAAACAAGCAATTTCAGGCAAAAACATCTGAGCGACCACTGTAACACTTGCTGCACTTGCGGCGCAAATTACAACATTTGGGAAACAACAACATTTGCACACAGGGGGAACACTCTCAACAAGGACAGCAAAACAAAACTAGGGGTGGCTCAATGAAAACCTGCGGATGAATTAAACACACATTACTAATGCAAACAAAAAGTAAAGGCAACACTGAACATCGGCCATCCCCAGACAACGTCGGGCGGGCTGCTAGTATAATATAAATCCCTTAGGATGTAATGAGATTTATATTTCAGCGCACAGGATATCCACCGTTGTGACCGAGTAACCTGTTTGCCGAGATCAAAATCAGGCCTTAAGTCCAAAGGAGAAATCTCCAAATGGGTTGAATCTGCTTGATGTATCCTATTCACACTTTCTCATGGTCAGTCTCAAATTCCACCTAGGTCTACCACGACCAGTTGACCCGCATTGGGGCCTAATACTTTTTAGCAGTATTTTTTATTAAAAACTTAATACAATTCATATCTCCAGTTCCCCTTATTGGATTTTCTTCATTTTGGTGTGCTTTTTTTGTTCATTAAATGTTTCTCGGTTTTTAAAAATTAGAGTGAGATTTTTTTGTTGCGTTGTGTTCTTGTATTTTTTATTGTGTTAGTATTTCTAAATGCTTTGCACATGTTCCTAAGTTAAGCCTGGATGCTCTGTGTCAGCGCCACCAGGTGTTGAGCTCAGGTTTAAATTACTGAATCCTTCACTGGAACAAACAAGATAGTGACATTATTGTTTGTGGTGGACTCCCATCTACTCCAAATAATAATCAACTTTCGCACACTGAGCATTATTAAAAAGAACTAATTAACCTCATTAAGTAAAAGCTTCATTGCATACTCATAGTCTCTCCACTAGCCTCCAATGCATTTTGGCCAGGCTCCATGAGAATGTTGGGGACCAGCAGGGGGGAACAACCAGACTCTTTCTTGGTAATAAAGGCATTCATTAAGGCTCTTGACTGGCCTCTCTGCTATTCCCCCAGAATTTAAATAAGGTGGTAGAGGCTGTTAAAACACACACTCAGAGGCAAGGAGGATTGAAAATTGCTATTATGTTTACTGATGACATTCTAGTGGTCTCTCTTAGACACCCAGTGGCTTACAGAACTTATTAGATACTTTGGGTGCATTCTGTACCTCTAAGGATCTGGCTATGAATACACTCAAAACAAAGTTAATAATTATCTATCCAGACAAGTTGACAAGAATAACTTTAGGATAGATAATTTTCCCTTAAGCATATAATTGAATGGGTTCATGTGTATAGAACTTCTGCATAACATAGCATGTAATAAATATATAATAATGTCCAATGAGTGGGAGAAACTGAAGGGCATATTTATTAAAGAGTTGCATTGCACTTGCACCATGCAACGGGAAGCAAGATTGATGTACCTCTTAAGTTAGATTTATCAAGCCACGCAAGGCCACCTTGAGTAACCTTTGCGTAGCTTGATAAATCTAGAGTAACGTAATGAATCGCAAATCTCTGTGTAGCGTTACTCTGCCTCAGGAAGGCTTTCCATGTGTGGAACATGACATGAGTGTTCCCACACAAAACCCCTGGATTTTGACACATTCCCATCGTTACCATTACTGGTAGACTTGGGAATGTGTCAAAATGCTGTGCCTCTCCAGGTGAGGTGGAATGAGGAGAAATATCTTTGGGCCAGATGTATCAACATTGTATTTTGCCAGTCCTTAATAGTGAATTTTACTGATTTGCTATTATGAACTCGCAAAATGCAATGTAAATTGCAATTCCTACGCATTCTTAATTTGCGAGTCGCAAATTGTGAGTCGCAAATAAGGAATGGCTTCCAATTCATTTCTAGGGGCCTAGAGGCCCATAGGAATGAATGGAAATTGCTTGGGCAATTTTCGAGTACCCAATAGGTACTCGCAAATTGCGTATGCAATTTCAAGGGTGCAAGGGAGCCAAAACAACATCCAGTTGCACCCTTGGAATATGCATGTGTGCACATGTGGAGCACATATAAGCCCTAAGGGCATGTATGTAAGCCACATAGCACCAAGCAAAATGCAAAAAAGTGAATTTTTCTAGGAATTTGCAAATTTCCACCAACTTGAAGTTGGAGGTATTTTTCGATTCCCTAAAGCCAGGTTGCAATCTTATTTTTCCTTCCAGTATTGCATATAAGTAATCTCAGATTGCAATTCCCTGAATGCATTGTCAAAATAGGTCATCGCAAAAACTGTGATTCCCTATTTTGAGAAAGCCTTTTGCGAAGATACATCCCAAAAGGCTTTTTACCGTTCACAAAAGGTAAAATGCTTGAAACATCTGGCCCTTTATTTCTTCTTATTACTTACTCGTTCTGTGTGTGCTGTATTCTGCAGCGCACATAGAAAGAGGAAAATGCCTCAGAGGATTGTTTTTGGCAAGGAATGTTCCCCTTCCTGCTCAAAAGTAATCCTGCTTACAATGCAGGCAGTCTTGCACCAGCATAAGGAAAACACAGGAATGCACTGCATTATGTTAATTCCGGCAAATTCCTGTCCATCCCCTATCATGCAGCGCATCAATGTGACTTGCTGAAAAGCACTGTGCTGCACTGTGTGATTTTTTCATTGATATGCCCCCTTGGGTTTTGCTCAGTAGAAGGGTCTTTATTTGGTGGTCTGTATGGAGCCGAGCTACGGAACCATTCCAAAGTTTAGACTTACTAAACTTTGAGAAGGTTTTTTTAACCGTCTATTGAGACCACCCTTCACCACAAATTATACCTTTGTTTTAAGACATTGGGGAAAACCAGAAACAGCATGGGATGGTCCGTCATTATGGCGGTCGCCCTGGTCCCCGGGACTTGCAAGGGGGGGCCGCGACAGCAATGACACAGATCCTACCCCAAAATGGCAGCCAATAGGTGCCCGTTTTTTGCCAGGTGAACCGGAAGCACTTTAGTGCTTCTGGTTTCAGTATCGCTTCTGCCCAGCCTGGCTAATCCAGGGTCAGGTGGCTCAGCCCTTAAAAGGGGGAGCCGGCGAGGGAAGCAGCCTCTTTGTTCCTGCTGCTGCCCCTTGCCGCATGTCCACGAGCCGACTCTTGCCCCGCTAACGAATGTTGCCCACCCACCATCCCCTAAAAGCTGGAGTTTCTGGGAAGTTGTTATGCAATATTATATGGATAGTGATTTTTCTTCTTAATTGCTTTTGTTCACAGGTTGTAGTACTGAATTTGTAATATTGTAAATAGATGTGAAGTTAATTGTCTGTATGCTAGTTATTGTCGTATTTTGGTGTCTCTGGTCAGGAGGTAAGGACAACAGTGGTAAGCCTAGTCTGCGGTCTTAGCTGTCAGCACCAAGCAACACAAGGCTGTGCCTTAAGTACCAGGAGGAGGATGAAGATGAGTCACATTTTCTGCTCCATTGCTTGATGTATGACAATCCTAGGGCAAAATGGCTCAGCAACTGTTAGGAAACACAGGCATCCGTAAAATGAGGGCTGCAATGAACTTTATTAAAGCTGACACCTCAAGACCCCTGGTGCTTGCCGTTTCTCGCATTTTGCTTGCTGCCTGGAAAGTCAGAGAATGCACTGTCCTGAAATGATTATGTTTATTTCTTTGGCGTGCAGTAGTCCATGAATTCCTTTTCTCATTTTATTCCTTGTGACTAAGGCTGTTAAACATAACACAGTACTTTTTTTTAGATTTTAATTGTTTTGTATTAAGACTTTTAAGTTATTACGTTTATTGTTTTAAATTATATGGGCATTGGCCCTAGATAAACTGAAACTAAAACTGAAAAGAGTAAATCAACATGCAAAGCATAATACAGAATTCACTAATTCAGTGATATATTTAATCGGTCTCACTTGCTTCATTATTTATCAACCCTGACACTAAACATTGTTCAGCTGGATTTGTTTCCATGCGCTAGAGCTTCTATAGTACTGTCTATCAAGTGCATACGTCAATACTTTACACTCAAATGTATGGATAAATCTCCATAGTGGAGATATACCACAAAAAACACACCATTAGTTGAAGTATGTAAAACCAAACTGAAAAAATAACACAAAAGTAGTGTAAAAAACATGAGACGTTTATTAATTGATGCACTAGTTGCAACACACAGCTCTACCCCTACTGCAACCTCCATTGAAACTTGTATATTTTAATGATCCCCAAAAGTGATTGTGGAAGCCGTATTGCAGCCCTATATACAACAACAATTGTAATATTAAATGCCGAAGTTGGAGAGGCCACCACCCCTGAGTAGAACATCCATGAAGTTCAGGTGGGAGCACTGCGACCTCCAAATTATAACCGCTTGTAACAACAGATTGAGCCCACATGTTTATAGTGAGGGTAGCTAGTAGCACCTTGGTTTAAGAACCCAAACAAAAAAGCTTATATGCAATCCTAATACCAAAGCACAGCCTTCTTTAGGTCCACAGATATCAATTCTCTGCACTCGAAGCAGAAATCACTGTTTCCTGATTAAGATGAGAACCCTAAAGTATCCTAGGTAGAAAAAAAGAACTGGGACAGTGATCTAGAGCATCATTGGTGACATGTAGGTAAGGTGGGGAATGCACTTGAGAACTCATGGGCTCTAGAAAATTACATTGTTAGCAAGAAGCTTTAACAGAATCTGGCAATGATGCTTGAAAGAAGACTTTTGCAAGACACGCAGGACCAATGGCAGAGACATGTGACTATTGCTATGCTGTTCTCACAGACATCAACAGGAGCAGGTGGAACCTATTTACTTGAGTCTAAAACTGCAGACCCCTGGTGCTTGCCGTTTCTCGCATTTTGCTACTTCCCTGAGAAGGGCAAACTCCAGCAAAACAGAAACAAATAGGCTGCTTACAATACCTAGCATGTAGTACATGGGATATTTGCCCTGCTGACAACTTTTTTTGCAGTACCAAACTACTGATGTGTAACATAATGAACACAAGTCTACTGTCACCTGTACACAGAGTAACTCTTGAATAGAAAGGTTTATAACATGTTCAATACCTCAACACAGCTATGGGGCATTTGGACGACATATATTTTCTAAATGCTTGCATCCATTAGCTGGACACAAAAGTAAGTGGAAAAGTAATATGTTAGTCATCTGCCACAATCAAAACCATAAAACAAACAAGCACACTCATTGGATGATGTCATCAGTGATCTCATCAATGATGTCATTTGAGATGTCATCCATGATGTCACAAATGATGTCCATAGAACATGCCACACATGATGTCATATGTGAGGTCATAAGCAGTGCATGGTGGGGAACAATTTATAGTTACCTTAGGGCACAGTTATAGTTAATTGAGATAACTTTAACTGCGAAATGACAATGGTTTTGTACAAGTGAAATCTGAGAGTAACTATAACGACCATGTAACCTTTGTTTTTTTAAGTGAATATATATATATATATATATACATAGATATATTTATACACAAATATATATACATTCAGTAGTTTTGCAAGCTTCCTGCCTCTCAGTGGCAGCGAGGTCGCATGCCTCATTAACAAAATAAACAAAACCAATGCCAAGCCCAATTCCTTTGGAGTGAAATTGCTTATTTATTCCAAATAGCTATAAACGCCCGACACATTTCCGAGCAGTCGCTCCTTGATCATGAGTCAGAGTATGTTTGTGATACCATTAACATATATTGCACAATTACAAATGTAAAGGTAGGACCGCATGTTTATCCTCATCTCTCAGTAAAAACGTCATCCATTTTGAAATGGTCATCCCATTGCTTGGATGTTCAGTGGTACAATATTAATACTGGCAGTTCGAACATTTTTCTAACAACCTTATTATTATAATGCAAGGTTCCTGTTGTAAATCATTGTCCACAGTGCCGCAAAAACTATTGCAGAATCAATTATACATGATTAAAAAATTACTGCGACCGTCTATTTATATCGATCAGTTCACCACGGTCTCAGAACCTTCCACTATGTAGGTATTATCCTTTATAAATTCCAATTCTTCCCCAGTGGCAGATGAGGATCTTGCATGATGTTTCTTTGTCCAATTTCAATTCTGCCCTAGTGGGCATATTTAAATACATTATACTGCAAACCTTAACAGCCAGCTTCTCAGTTCTATCCACGACACCGATATTTATAGCTATTTTGCATTTCATCTTCTTTGTATGATGTTGTCCATGTCTCCTACAAGATAAAAATGTGCATGATCACTAAATATCCCCTATTACCTTTAAAATCACTAAACTAATGTACAATGAGAGGCAAAGAAGCCAACATATCCAATAGATAATACATTCCACATATATACAAATCGAATTATGATACTCAGCCAAGATGGATAGAAAACCTTTAATCCTTATTTAATCCAATCGGATGCATAGTTTCAAATTTTATAATTAATTTTGATTCCCGGCATCGTAATTCCAGAACCATTTTTCCCCTTCTTTCAGAGATCGGTATTCTATCTATCGCACAATATTTCAGAAACAGCATTGGGTCTTTATCATCGCTTGTAATAAATAAGCAGCTGCTTGTAATAAATAAGCATTTTCACCCGAAAGGAATTGTGCTCAGCATTGATTTTATTTATCAAGATATCATGAGATGTGTATGTATATATATATGTGTGTATGCATATATATATATATATATATATATATATATATATATATATATATATATATATATATATATATATATATATATATATATATATATATATATATATATATGTATATTCACTGAAAAAACCATAGGTTATAGACCGTATATATAGTTAGGAATTAGCATTTACAAAACCTTGAAAATTCAATGAAAAAACCATAGGTTATAGACCATATATAGTTAGGAATTAGCATTTACAAAACCTTATTTTACTCGCACAAAACCATAGAAATTCGCATATATAGTTAGTTGCAATAACTATATATCGCGCACCCGCAATCCACTGCTGATGATGTCACATATTACATCATTCATGACATGGTCAGTGACATCACTGATGACATCACTGATGACATCTCAAATGACATCACTGATGACATCACTGATGACATCTCAAATGACATTACTGATGACATCACTGATGACATCTCAATTGACATCACTGATCACATCACTGATGACATCCCATTTGACATCAATAATCACGTCACTGATGATATAATTGATGTGATAATACAATGCACCTCCTCACACTCTAAAATAACCTCTGTTACACCCAGTGTTAAATACAGAGTTTCATTTTTTGAACCATTGACACACCAATACCAGTTACTACATACGCACTCACTGATTCCTACGTCTACACACACATTCACTCATTCACCCATACAATCACTCATACATACAGTCACTCATTATTACAACACTATCATATGCACTCATACACCTATGCAGACACTCAAACACTGCCACTCATCCATAGAGTTACTCACACACCTAGTCAGTCCTGTAAATAATCAATCACACTTCGATTTCCTCATCTATACAGTTAAACACAGAACACCTTATTTATTCAAACATATACTAACACATATTTACTCTCTTATACAATTACTGATACAAGTACACATTGATGTGCACAGAGTCACACACCTCCCAGCCAGCCACACACACACTCAGTCTTCCATACAAATACTTGGGCAACCAATCAATAACCCATATAGCCACTCATATAGCTACTGATCAAACCATGCAGCAGTTTGCACAACAACAGACATATTGATGCACACTTTCAGACTGTTTAGTCACTAATCCATGCATTCAGTAAGACACATTTATTCACTCACTCAGTCAGTCACGCACCTACTAAATCCTTCATCCAGACACTTATACATCCACTCATTCTTCAATATGTAAGACATATTTTAATTTTACAGAAACATACAGTTACTGGATGTTGTCATCAGTGATGTCATCAGTGATGTCATTTGAGATGTCATCAGTGATGTCATCAGTGATGCCACTGACCATGTCATGAATGATGTAATATGTGACATCATCAGCAGTGGATTGCGGGTGCGCGATATATAGTTATTGCAACTAACTATATATGCTAATTTCTATGGTTTTGTGCGAGTAAAATAAGGTTTTGTAAATGCTAATTCCTAACTACATATGGTCTATAACGTATGGTTTTTTCAGTGAATTTCAATGGTTTTTTAATAGCAAATATCTATAGCTGTAACATATATTCTTATTCTAATTCACAAATATATTTTATATATTTTTTTTTTAAGCAAAGGACCCAGATATGTTTACAGTTTATCACTAACAATGTTCCAGGCTAATGTATTTTCACGAGAAATTAACAACTGTCCTGCAAGTAAAATATTCCTATTTCGTGAAAAAGGGCGTTTCTACGTCCCATGAGGGAGCCATTGAGCAAAAGAGGCTCGACCTGCTGTCTTAGTCGCTGATAGGCCTGATTATCGGATTTTTATCGATCACTTTATGTTGCAACAGTGGAAAACAAAACAGCCCTTGCCCATTTATTTTTACAGCATTCCTGCGTATTATACCCTACCCCCAAACAGTATTTTGCCTGTTACCATAGTAGTAGTTTATGGAACACTTACGTCAGCACATAGGTTAAAAATGTCACCACAATGTGTTGCTAATGAGTGACATTCAGCATTATACTTCAAATTATAAATTGAATTTCTATTGATGACTGCTACCCCCACAAAAAAACAGACGTATGTACTTTTTTAATTAACTTTTATTAAAACAATAACTGGAACTATAACTAAAATATAACACTACAATAAATAACTAGAACTATAAGTAACAAAACAATATAATAAACAACATATGATATGGAGTCCAAAATAAGTATTGTAGTTAATCTGCAAAACAAAAAGAAAATGAGTGTTTAAATTTAGATTGAAGTGACTAAATGAGATCAAACATCACAAGTCAAAGTAAAACTTGACAATATTTATATTTCTTAAAATCTTCGCAGTGTGCCTGAAACGCTTCCACTGGCATTGTACATGCAGACTTTGGTCCACCCTCTTTATCAATTTTTGCAGTTTAAAATATAACGTCCTACATGTGTTATTCATCTCCTACTTTCTCCTTTCAAATTCTCTTGTAAAGACCTTAACAACAAATAAAGGGAACATTTTCTGCATATTTTTAATAAAGCATATGACACAATGCATAGTAACACGGTATTTATTGAATGTTTTGAAAACAATTTTCACAAGTCTTAAAAAAGGTGAATGCAAGAAAAGTTACTTGCCGCATATGCAAGACTGCTTTCAAGAGGAGACCCCAATAAAAAGGACTTGTGTGGAACTGCAAGTATGCTGAAGCAGTTGCAGACTAAGAATCCGGTCAACTTTGCAAGGGAAGAGTTAAGGAGATTCAGAGCGGCTCCTTCTGCTTCATGAAAAGGCCCGAGTACCAGTGGAGTAACACCGTCAACCTCTAGAGCACAGCCTAATATTTGTCCCCAATTTGAAACCCTTTAAGAGAAAAAGTAAGAAGGTTGGGAGCTTTGTATGCCATCCTAATATCTAATTATCCATAGTTTTACAGAGATCCGCCCTGTATCAGACTCATATGTACAAGTGTATGTACCTGTTTTTCTCCCCACTGATTGATTGATTGGCTGGACATTTATTCTTCAAGGAATACTTCTCTAGAGGTATTCTTTGTTTGTAAATAACGTGGAATAGAAATATTCTGTCTAGTCTTTGCAAGTAGTGAAGGGTGGGTAATGCGGACCTTTGTCCCCCGTTGTAATCTGTCATACCCATCTACTCCCCACTGATTGAGAAACTAGTTCCACCCGGACCATTTATTAGAGGTACATCATCTGGCTCAACCGGAGAGTACCCCTAATAAAGAAGACATATGTAAAAAACAAAGTAATCACTGAATCCTGTTAAACAGAAACTTTAGCATGAAATACACTTGAAAAGAAAGGGAAAGAAATCAAACAAAATCAGTAGGCCACTGATGAGTTTTTGACTTCGCTAAAAATAAGAAACATGAAAGTAGTGAAAAAAGCAAAGCTTGACGTTACGGCAGCCACGAGGTAGCTAGGCTCCGCCACCTCCCCACTGCTCCAAGCATGTCTGTCCCACCGCCCGCCACGCCCAATAACGGTAACATGAAATAGATACAAATCAGCAGATACCTACCCCCATTCCGGAAACTCCCGAAGTGCAACAGGGCCACGGTTACGCCCATCCGGAAGATGAGGCCTCGACACGTGCAGGGCGGGGCCCAGCTAACCGCCATCAGCCGTGACGTGGATGGGCCGAAATGTATTGGTCTCCCGATTCCCTTCTTCTTCCGCCTTGCAGGCCACGGGGGGGGATGTCTTGCCTCTGCCTCCGACCCCCCCCTTCTTAGCGCCTGGTCCGGACATCATGGATATCAACGCCAGGTGTCGGCATGGGGTGCGCTGGGAGGGAGAAGCGGCGCGAACGAGCCTCTCCCACACCCCCAGGTGGGGGCCCCTCGGCTGCACCCCCAACGCTCCACTCACCCATCAAAAGGGTCGTCGCGTAAGGTGCACCAGGAGAGAAGCCGAGGCCGACAGGAACTCTAGCTGCGACAACACTGAAGAGGAATGTCTTGCACATGCCACCGACCCTCCCCTCGTATCTCCTGGTCTGGCCCCGGCTTGGTATGAGCTCCCCGTTTGGTCCTGAAGCGGCGCCCTGCAGGCCACGGGGGGGGGGATGTCTTGCATCTGCCTCCAACCCCCCCCCCCTCTTATCGCCTAGTCCGGACATCACGGATATCAACGCCAGGTGTCGGCGTGGGGTGCGCTGGGAGGGAGAGGCGGCGCGAACGAGCCTCTCCCACCCCCTCAGCTGCACCCCCAACGCTCCACTCACCCATCAAAAGGGTCGTCGCGTAAGGTGCACCAGGAGAGGAGCCGAGGCCAACGGTATCTTCTTCTTTTTTCAATAATGGCTGGGACAACACTGGGGGGGGATGTCTTGCACATGCCACCGACCCCCCCCGGGCCAGGAGAGGAGCCGACTCCGACTGGATCCCTCTTCTTTCTTTAATGGCTGCGACAACACTGGGGGGGATGTCTTGCCCATGCCGGTGCCGGCCTCAGTCTTGAAATGAACAAAATCCAGCAAGACTACCAATTTGATCAGTTCCGGTGGGACACCAGTATGACCCGGTAGGAGAGATTCTTGCCTCCCACCCCACTTTGACTGATGGTTCATGTCGGCAGTCCCCTCTGCTACCCTTCAATGAAAACTTTTGGACTGCCGAAAGAGGTCCCGGTCCAACCACGAGTTGGTGGAGACATTTTGACTATACTTGGACCTTCCTGACCTCACCCAAAATGGTGCTGGTACAAATGAAACTCTCAACTCCTTGTTGTGCCCCGATTGCTCAGCCTTAATATCATGAGATATGTATGCAGTTTTTAGAAAATGAATTGATATGGGATAAGACTGATTACAAATTCGAACAATGAATTGATATTAAGTTCTAATACATCATTGATTACTGTATTTATTATTGAAGGTTGGAATTGTTGACACTAATGGTACTTGCTCACAATGAATTATTGATATGATTTTGTTGCACTTGTCGCACTTTTTACTATGAAATCAACGACCACTGACTCTGTTATATTTTCCACAAATAAATATCCCCCCTTACAGTTCCAGCCTGCTCCGTGGCCGGCCCACGGGGTTGTAGGCCCGTATTTGGGCACCAACATTTTTATTAAAGGTTTTTGAAAAAGCAAACGTAGTTGTAACGCGTAGATTGGTAAGTTTCGAAGAAATGGCCACTGTTTCCGATTTTTTCTTTTTTTTTTAAAAAGCAGGTGAAATCAAGCAGCTCAATTAGTTAAGGGTTAAAAAGTATAGTACGCAGAAACATTGAAAATATGAATGGTCCAGGTTTGTTGTATGTGTTTTTCATTTTTGTACAGCATAAAGCAATCGATAAAGATCCTGGTATTTACCCTCTACTTTATATGCTACCTGTATCAGGGAAGTTGTTTTAAATGCCCCTAAGCCACCCCGAAGGAATGTCACCTGGCCCCCCTAGTTCGAACGAAAACGACCCCGTACCACTAAAGGTTATCTCTCTTCCTCAAAAATGACAAAAATTACTTTCTAGGACGTTTTGGACATTGATGATTTTCATATGATCTATTTATTAAAGTAATACTCATCTCTCCGCATGAAATTAATTTTCAACATGCTACACAAGTCAATCTCATCTTCCCAAAGTTCTTTTGCAGATTTGGGAACGTTTCCCTTGCCTCTGACTCACTTATTGCTAAGTCATTGATGGATGTTTTTGCCGAAAGGAGATTATCCACCAAATCTCGAAATTGTGCTTTAGAATAATTAAGAGGGTGCCACCTCTCCATGTGCCGATGCATGGTATGATTACCATAGCTATATTTTTTTTCGGTCCCTCTCGAGAGTTTTTTTTTTGCAGATGAGGCGGGTAACGAACCTGGCATTAACTTTCTTTTCATGAGAAGGAAAAGAAAAAAATTGCCAGATAAAATTCACTTTCACATGGGACGTTCTTGCCATTTCTTTCAGAAACTTTTACATCACTGTGTCATTTCTTTGTCTATCCTGGTTAAAGCAATGTCATATAAATAGTTGTTTAAAAAGTTTTTTTTAAACGTGTTTACTTTGTTGGAGCGTTGTATATATTTATAAGTTATTAAAGTGTTATACTCCTACTACTTTGTTGGAGTGCTATATATTTTTAATGTGACACATAATTGTGAAGACTTTGATGTACAAAAAGGCATCCCTGGAATCTTCCGCTTCAGGCTAGGTCCCACACACCCTTACAGTGAGAATCCCCTCCCCAATCACAATACAGGATCGTTATCAGATAGTAGGAACGCGTGTGGTGTGACGGATCTCATGAGATGGCGACCTTGATCTACTGTAACTCCTTTGAACAGGGGTGAATCTTTACAGTTGAGGCCATAAACTCCATCCGCAGGGCTATGTGATAGCCTGGGACCGGCCTGGACAATCAGACACAAAGGAAGAGGAATGTCAGAGGGTGCGGTAGTGAATAGGGTGAAAGGGTGGTGTCGGGCGGGCACAGGGTGTGATTCTCAGGGAAGAGCAGCACAGATGGGGGAGGTTTATGGCCCATACATAAGACAGAGAGCAGGGGTGACCAGTGCGTGGGGGAGACGCTTGCGAGGGTGGGGAGCCATGCTGAGGATCGGCGGCGTGCAGAGAGTGGGTCTGGTCAAGGCATCTAAAATGGCTGCCGTGCACGACAAAAGTGTGGCATTGGAAAAAAAGCAAGATGGCGCACACAATGTTTATCAATACGGATTAATTTTTAACAATTATTTTTAACAATATATTTACTCGCAGTGTCAAAATGGCGATCAACACTTCCTAATTTCCTTCGAATCGAACGCTAACAGAAGTCAAGCGGCAAAAAAAAAAAAAATGCTCACGCGCAACCGCTGGAAGACAAGTATCAACATATATGAGCCTCCTCAACCACCCACAGAAAACATAGGGAGTCAGGATACGTCTCCCATACCCCCTTATACCCAATACTCACATTGCTTTTCCTCCATCTAGTAATTTAATTAAATCGAAACACAAAATGGCGAATTCACGTTTCGCTACCAGTTTGCGACCCGGTTCGCGGGATGAGAAGCCCTTCTACCGCGAAAAATCAAATTTTTATTATTTGCCCCACGGGACCCTTTAATAACCCCAACATCATTCCTAGGGGGTCAAGAGGGGTCTACCTTGCCCCCTTTCATTAAATTCCCCCTTTGTTTTTCTCCTCCTCTTGTCTCTCGATCCTACCGAGAGACAAGATGGCGGCCGCACCGGACTGTTTAGAATGTTGACAGACACCGGAGAGCCAATCAGCTTCGCTACGCAAAGCTGCGTTACGCGAAAAGTACGTGATCTGGAGCGCTATCCGGGACGCTGTCACAGATATATCTGTTTTTTTTAAATATTAATTTCTCAAAATCCACTGGAGCACATATATTGAGACCCAGCAAAGGCACATCGGGCTAACAGTCCCTATAATTTTGCCAAGTTTCGTGTAAATCCATTCAGCCGTTCGAGCTAAAAGTGAGGCCAAAGGCCCTATGGAAATATGAATGGGAAAAACGCGTTTTGGGACCCCCTTTTTTTCTCGGCCCCCCCTTGACGGAACCCCCCCAAATTTTCAGGGGCTGCTCAGAAACAAAATGTGCCATTTTCCTGAAAATTTCAGCCGATTCCGTCCACAAACGCTAAAGTTATTAGACATAGAATTTTCAAAAGTTCCATAGAGAAAAAATCCTAACTATATATACCTACTGGCGAGCGCCAGTAGGTAATATATATGTATATATATATATATATATATATATATATATATATATATATATATATATATATATATATATGTCTGCTCTGAAAGAAGCGTTCTTCCGGGATCCTACTCCCATCGTCAAAAGAGGACAGAACAGTACAAGAAGACACTGTAAGTGGGATTACAGGATTACAGTTGTATGTCTGCCATACGTCTTAAATTACATTAACCAGTTTAAATTGAATAAGCCTAAGTATGGGAGAAAAAATGGAGGCTAAAAGAAGACTCAGGGCAACAACAATGTTTGCCATGAAAAGCGGTAAAACGCTATCCAAAGAACAAAGTGTAGAAACAACATCACTACACCAAAAGTATCTCAAAATAGAAAAAATGATGCGCAAAGAGATTTCCAAGTGGTGGGAAGCGATCACACTAGAAAAATATCAGGAAGAGAAACGCGTGCCTCGTGGGCTGAGGATTTTAATAGCCCCATCGTATGAAGACGCTGATGAAGAACTAGCAGGGGAGGGGGCAGATAACTTGATGGACTGCTCAAATAGGATGTTATCCATATTAATCAAGCACGTCTAGAAGAACAGAGGCATCCTGATTTGGGCTATTGATGAATTGAGGAGTGAGATTGAGAAAGAGGAAAAGGACGATGTCTTCAAAAATAAAATGGAAGAAATAAGAATACGGATTGAAAAACATGAAGAGGAAACAATAGCCAAAAAAGAGTGCAAATTCCTGAGAGATGAGATCGACTATCGCTCTGGAAGAGTATTTACCTTTAGCAGGAAATATGATAACCTAACCCGCAAAGGAATACAAGGCACATTGGATAAACTACAAAACACGGAAGCAGCAGATGGTGAAGTTAGCGAGATCGACATATCAGAGGATGGGACTCCACTGAGCGCAAATGTCACTCCAAAACCAACAAATTTTTGGAAGGAATTCCAGGTAATGAACCAAACCCAAAATCACTCAAATTGGCAAAAGGACAGAGGAAGAGGGAGGGGAAGAGGATTCCCCGGACGCGGCAAAGGAAAAGGAAAAACTACAGAAAGTACAGTGACATCCGGAAACAAATCAGGAGAGGCGGCTGGAAAGGCAACTGCAACCCCCATGGGAGTGAAAACACGGGGCCAAAAACGACGTGGAAGATGAACACCAGAAACGTGGTAAATTTATCCAATCATATTTTAACTAATGATGAATTTGATGTCCTACAGTTGGGTTTGTCTTTTTGTCCCACCAATCCGTTCTCCTATCATAGGGAACGCATTGACTTATTCTGTTTCCTATGAAAACTACGCCTCCATAAGTGGAATAAATTAAAGGCTAAGGGGGGTACAACCAGTAGAACTCAGATGACTGGAGCTCCGGCCACAGAAACTATTCATGAGGTAGAAACTTTGATAGTTCTGGAGGAACTTGAACGTGACAACCCTGAACTACCCCCCATTGATGCTCAAGCACTGGGATATGACACGAATTTGAGTAGTGTCAATAATTTTAAACCAAAGTCTACTTTCAATCCTGTAGTGCCATCGAGTGCAATAGACACTTTTGAAGATCTTGTTGTAAATGAGCTCAAAACTATAGCTAAAAGTAAGGCCTGGTCAAAGGACAATTTAACCAAAGCTCAAAGACTAGCCATCAAGTCTTTAAAACAGGACAACAACATAGTGATCGCCAGAGTGATAAGGGTGGAAATGTTGTTGTCCTGAACCTAACTGACTATATCTCAGAAGGCTCTAGTCAACTGAGCAATCATGATTGTTATGAACCAGTACCAAAAACTCGTATTGAAGAATCGAATAACATCTATTATGGCATGTTAAAGGAATGGCACAAGAATGGACTACTAGAGTATGATGAGTATGCCTTCCTTTTAAACAGAAACCCCAAAATTGCCATACTGTACTTGTTGCCCAAGCTGCATAAAAATCCAACTAGACCACCTGGGAGACCGATAGTCTCCTCCATGAACTCATTACTAGAAAATAGTTCCAAGTACATTGACTTCTTTCTGCGCCAATATGTTGAAACACTGCCATCATATTTGAAGGACAACCGCGATTTTCTAAAAAAGATTGAAGGTGTAGTTTGGAGGGAGACTTTTCTCCTCATAACTTTGGACGTATGTAGTCTGTACACCTCAATCAAGCATGCAGATGGTGTCAAAGCGTGGGAACATTACCTGAAATCGAGATCCATCTCATTTCAACAACACAATGAGATGATTGTACAAATGATGTATTTTTGTCTGGAAAATAATTTCTTTATTTTTGATGGGAACTTTTATAGACAGAAACAGGGCACTGCCATGGGCACTTGCTTTGGTCTCAGTTTTGCCAACCTATGGGAGCAGGCAGTGCCCATGAGGCATCATCTGTATCTCAGCCATGTGATACTTTGGCTGAGATACATTGATGATTTATTCCTAATTTGGAATGGCAGTGTGGAACAAGCTGAATCATTTGTAAATATTCTAAACAACAATGAATGGAATCTAAAATTTGAAAGCTCAATAAGCAGTACCAATGCCAAATTTCTAGATTTGGAAATAACGGTGCTTGATGATAAATTGGTATCGACCTTGTACAGAAAAGAAACTGCAGGCAACACACTGTTGCATGCAGAAAGCAGTCACCCTCCAATGCTTATCCGCAGTATCCCCTACGGGGAGTTCCTTCGGGCCCGAAGGAACTGCGGAACACAGGCAGATTTTGAAAAAGAATGTGATCTAATGACCAACAGATTTATTGAACGAGGGTACAATAAAGATGTAGTGAGACTTTCTAGACTCAAGGCCATCCAATTTTCACAGACTGAGTTGCTGGAGTCTTCCAGTACTAAACAAGATACCACCAATGTTAGATATATTTCCACCTATAACTCTGGGTCTATGAGGGTCAGACAATGCTTAGCCAAGCACTGGAAAGTGTTAAAAACAGAATCAACCCTGGAAGATGTGGTACCAGATTTTCCCAGCATCACTTTCAGAAAGGGACAATCCCTTAAAGACAAGATGTGCAGCAATGACATTGTGAGAAAAAAAGAATCCCCTTTGGACATCAAGGGACTCTATACCTGCATGGCCTGTAAGGCCTGCAAATTTAGCTGCAACATCAAAAAAGTCTTTTACCCGGTAGAAAATGTGGAAAAACCAATCGATAAACATCTGACTTGTGTTTCGGACCACTGCGTCTATGTTCTAACATGTCCGTGTTCTAAGAAATATGTGGGCAGCACCATGTTTGCAGCCAAAAAACGGGTGTTGGAACATATGAGAGCAGTCCAAAACAAGGACAAATTATCACCTATTGCACGCCATTTTGAGGAATTTCATCACAGTAACCGTGATCTGCTGCGCTTCTTTGTTGTTGACAGAATACCACCTCGCAACAGAGGAGGCGATAGAATTCGCAAATTAAGACAATTGGAATCCCAATATATTCTTAATTTAGATTCCAAGATCCCCAAAGGGCTGAATTCTGAAGAAGAAATGGCATGGTTTCTGGGAGAATAATTACCCCATATCGGTAATCCCATGACTACTGAACATGATCTCATTGTGTTAGAACTGTCATAACCTCTTTTAGGGGCTCTCAACAATAGATCCTTGGCTGTGCTTGCTTTTATGTTTCGCTTTTTTTGATCTCTTTTTCTGAGATAAAATTGTATGATACTGAGTCTACTTGCCTCCAAAAAGCTTTTAATGTTCAATCACTTGCACTTGTTTTTAAGGAATATAATATAGGAGTCGCCCCCAGTTATAGGGTTGGAGTGAAACTTTTACTTTCACAACAAATAATGAACCTTGGGCATTTCCTTTTCAGATTGGAATATAATACACCCTGTGGACTAGAACAAATTGAAAAAATGGGTACAGGAGCCTACTCTAAGAAAAATAAAAGAATAATGTATATGGACTATATGTGAGATTCTGGTTGGAACATAGACATTTTTGAAATTGAGATCAATTATTAACCCACTTGGGTATTATGTTTATTAATCTCAACTTGTAATTATATGATTTCATGTTGTGTGATGAGTTCCTCATAGACAAATCAATCCATTGATTATGGTTAATGTGGCACTGGGCAATTGTAGTATGAAATTGAGTTCATTTCTAACTTGCTAGATTAGGTGGTTTACACATATGCGCCCTCCAGTCCATGCCAACATGATCAAAAGTTAGGCATTGCCGATTACTAACAGTTTATGAAACTTTTTTTGTCTTGGAATATTACTATCTGACATTAAATTCAAAACCATGTTCCAACCTTTAATTTACTCAATAGGGAATTATAGGGAACTATTTATTTGATATACCAATGAGATGACTCACGTATCAATTGCACTACTGAATACAATCACTCGTTATTTAATTTCATTTTAGGCCCCCTATCCCGGAATAACCCACTTGGGAATTACTTTTTCGATATATGCAAAAATCTTAGATTCAGATGACTAAGCAGTTGTTAGAATCTATGCCTTCTGATTATGTCCGAATGGGCGTCTTTTGGAATAATGCATTATACTTGGCTTGTATATATATAAAAAAATGCCTCTGCCCGAGCTCATAATGTTAATTTGATTTTCCCATGCAAAGGGTATTTAATTGATTGTTACACAAATCAGATGAACAAAAATAAGCCCAATACAATGCACAAATGTCAGGGCCAATTATGTAACAAAAGACACGTTTGTTTGTTTCCTTCTGAGATTTGAAATGAATTGAAAAATTTTATGAAATGGGCACTAACAATTAACATTAATGATTTGATTGTTGTTTTGTGAAAGTATAGTGCGTAATAATGCAAAACATTATGTTCATGACTTATGATTCACCCCAACCCGTTCGAAGATGGCCGACCCCAAAAACGTTGTGAGTCCACTTTTCATTTTGTTTGTTTATGTGTGATCACGTGCACGAAATATAAGCAATGGCCATGTAGTAGGGCTTTACCCGTGAGCAAGGCGGTTACCCGCCGAAACGCGTAGGGTTTTCTTTTATGGCTTATGGTCTATGAATAAAATCTAATATGACGAGACAGACGGAGTATTGATCTTCATTACCTGTGTGGAGTGCGGGGTACTGGTAAAGTACGTGGACGTGCGTATATATATATATGTGTGTGTATGTATATATATATATAAACAATATATGACTGAAGCCATGTCCCAATTGAACAACCGCAAATGTTATAAAATCAGCAGCGCTTTGGCAGTCAAAGAGACCTCTAATTCATTCTATTTGAAGCTCCTAGCTTGGAAAAGTGCTGGTCTGATTACAAAGGACGAATACCTGTACATGAAAAATGATTATCCTACCATCCCCAACATTTACTTTATTCCCAAAGTTCATAAAGATCCACTGCACCCTCCCGGAAGGCCCATCATTTCCGGTAGGAATAGTTTGTTGGAACACACTTCAAACTACATTGACTTTTTTTTACAGGACTGTGTAACCGGATTGGCCTCTTACCTGAGAGACACTAGTGATTTTCTTGATAAAACCAAGGACTTTGTTTGGGACCCTGGGTTTCTCTTACTTACTTTGGATGTATCATCCCTCTATACCTGCATAGATCATAAGGATGGTATAAGTGCTTTGGATTACTTTCTCACCAAGAACAGACCCACCTCCCCTGAGCACAGTAACATGCTGTTAGATATGGTGACTTTTTGTTTACATCATAATATGTTCACCTTTAACCAAACTTTCTACCAACAAATGAGGGGGGTGGCAATGGGGGCCAGATTCTCCCCCAGCTATGCCTGTATTTTTATGGGCTGGTGGGAGGAGCTGGTCTTAAAGGGTACACTAGGTGAATGGTATTACAAACATGTTAAAATGTATTATAGGTACATTGATGACCTTATCTTTGTCTGGAATGGCACCAAGGAAGAGGCCCAGGAGTGGGTTAACCTCTTGAACACCAATAACATCAATTTGAATTTCACCTGCACCATGAGCCACACCAGCATTCATTTTCTTGACATAGAACTATACATTTTTAACAATGTATTGGAAACCAAGCTCTACAGAAAGGAGACCGCTGGAAATACATCTTACATTATACCAGTTTCCATCCCAAACACCTTATTCGCAGCATCCCCTACGGGGAAATGTTGCGAATAAAAAGGATCTGCAGCAATCCAACTGATTTGATGATGGCAAAAAATGAATGTAAGGAAAGATTCCTTGCTAGAGGATATCCTATCCATATTATTCAAACAGCCATTAACAAAACTTCAGAACTGGACAGAATTCCCCTCCTTGTTCCCAAAACTATCAGAAACCCACCCACACCTGAACCTGAATCCATTGACTCACCAGAGTCCAGCACGGTCAGACTTATTGTGCCCTATAGTGCCCAAAAAGGTGCGATAAACAAAATCATCAACCAAAATTGGGCACTCATTCGCTCTGACCCTGTAATAGGCCACACCATGCCAGCCAAGCCTAGTATTACGTACAAGAGAGCTACTTCTCTTCACAACAGCTTGGTATCCAACTGCCCTGAAGTCACTCCGTCCAAAGACTGGCTGAAAACTTCACGGGGGTTCACTAAATGTCATTCTTGTAAAGCTTGTATTTACGGTATCAACAAATCCAGTTACCGTACAGCCTTCAGTAGCAAAGAAATCAAAATCTCAAAATCCCTCCACTGCAAAACTGAGTACGCCATTTACATCTTGGAATGTACATGTCCCTTACGGTACGTGGGAAGTACCAAATTACCAGCTAATGTAAGGATATTGCAACACATCAGGGCCATTACTAACTCTGACCCCACCTACCCAGTGGCGAGACATTTTCGGGAGGTCCACAATAACAACTTAATGGATCTCAAATACTATGTCATCAACACAATCCCAAAAACCAAACAGGGAGGTAACCGTGAGCATAAAATGCGCAAGTTGGAGACAAGGTATATCTTGAATTTCAACAGCAAAAGCCCTGGAGGTTTAAATAATACTGAAGATTTACATACCTGTCTATGATCCTTTTTACTTTATTGAGCCCCCCCGGAAGTGACCTTTCTTTCTCTCTCCCTTGACATTTTGGTAACCTACCTCCTGTGTCCTTTTCCTCTTGTTTTCTTCGTGACTCATGGTTCACGATCTAGCTAGATCTTTTCGCCAGATGACATGCTAATACTTGTAAAATTATTCCTTGACGATTTGCCCCTAGTGACTACCATTTGCTTCTCACAAACCACAACCCTCATATTGGGGTTGCTTTTTATTCTCTTGCACTTCATTCACTTTTGGCACCTAATGGCACCTTACTTTATATTTTCCACAATGCACCAACTGTTTAGGATTATGAGTCTTGTCACACCCATGAGGGTTCTTGCAACATGGTATACCTAGATATACTAAAATCAAGCATTTATGCCTATATTATATCATGACCTACAAACCGTAATCACCGAGCCAACATATTTGTGTAAATATATGAAATGAAAAATACATTTTTTTATCAAATGTATTTTTGTATGGAAACAACTATTTCCCCAGCCTCCCGAGGGCCGCTGAGCCCACACCTGCTTTTCCCGCCGCCCCAGCCTCCCGAGGGCCGCCGAGCCCACACCTGCTTTTCCCGCCGCCCCAGCCACCCGAGGGCCGCCAAGCCGGCTCCAGCGTTTCCCGCCGCCCCAGCCCGTGGCCCCGCCCTCCGACAGCCGATTGGATCGCGCTCCCGCCTCCCCGCAGACCCTCCCGACCGGCTCCCTTCTTAAGGGGAGCCAGACCAAGATCTAGGGAGTGACCACAGCGCCTTCGGCCTGGTCACCCCCATGCTCCTGTGCCTGCTGCTTCTCCCGCTGCACCAGCCTCCCGAGGGCCGCCGAGCCCACACCTGCTTTTGCCGCTGCACCAGCCTCCCGAGGGCCGCCGAGCCCACACCTGCTTTTCCCGCCGCCCCAGCCTCCCGAGGGCCGCCGAGCCCACACCTGCTTTTCCCGCCGCCCCAGCCTCCCGAGGGCCGCCGAGCCCACACCTGCTTTTCCCGCCGCCCCTGCCACCCGAGGGCCGCCAAGCCGGCTCCAACGTTTCCCGCCGTCCCAGCCCGTGGCCCCGCCCCCCGACAGCCGATTGGATCGCGCTCCTGCCTCCCCGCAGACCCTCCCGACCGGCTCCCTTCTTATGACGTCCCCAGAGCGACCGCGCAGCGGACGCACGCAGCGGGAGCACCGATTGAGCGCCGAAGGTGCGCCAAAGGTAAGCCCGTCTGCGCCCGTCCGCGACCGGATCGCGCCCAGCGCCAGGACCCCTGGCCCACGAGGACCCCGACCGACCCGCCTGACGTACACCGCCGCCACCCTCATCGCACTCAACACCGGCCGATTCCCAGGATGCTACCGAGCCACCCCACGACGCACCCACGGACCCTTCAGCTGCCACGCCTGCAAGTTCACCTGCATCCGGACCTGCCCGACACCAGCACCCGCCAAGTCGAACACCTGCAGCACCCACCTCAAGTGCATCCTGCTCAACACCCACTCCGTCCACAGACACGCCATCGAACTCTGGAACCTCCTAGACGCCACAGCCCCGGACGTTGCCTTCCTCACGGAGACTTGGATGAACGCCTCTTCAGCTCCCGACATCGCCATCGCCATCCCAGAGGGCTACAAGATCACCCGGAGGGATGGCACCGCCAACCATATGGGAGGAGGCATCGCCATCATCCACAGGAACACCATCCGTCTCACGACCAGCACCGACAACACCCTGACCACTGCCGAACACCTGCATTTCCAGATCCACACCGACCCGAAGACCACCCTCAGAGGCACCCTGATCTACCGACCTCCGGGACCACGCACCCAATTCAGCGAGGACATCGCCGACTTCGTCAGCCCGCATGCCCTCCCCTCCGCTGACTACATCCTCCTGGGGGACCTCAACTTCCACCTGGAGAACAACAACGACCGCAACACCAGCACCCTGCTCGACAACCTCGCCAATCTTGGACTCAAGCAGCTGGTGTCCACCCCCACCCACCTCGCCGGACACACACTCGACGCAGTCTTCACTTCCTGCACAGACATCAACTTCAGCCACGCCACAGAGCTTCAATGGACGGACCACAGCTGCGTCCACTTCACCTTCAAAAGAACGACGACCCACCACCACCAGCAACAGGCTGCCCGCAGAAGCTGGACCAAGATCACTGCCGACCAGCTCGCCACCTCCCTGAGCCAGCACCCTCCTGCCAGCTCAGCGAACCCCAGCCAGGCCGCCGACAACCTCACGAAGTGGATCAGCAACTGCGCGGACGAGCTCGCCCCGCTGAGGACCCCGCCCAGCAGACCCGGCAGCAAGAAATCCCCATGGTTCACCGACGAAATCAAGAGCTCCAAGAAGAACTGCCGAGCCCTCGAGAAAGTCTGGAGAAGGGAACCTACACCGGACAACAGGACCTCCTTCAAGCTTGCCACCCGGAAGCACCACCAGCTGATCCGCGCCGCCAAGAAAACTGCATTCAAGGACCGGCTGGACAACAACGCACACAACTGCAAGGAACTCTTCAACATCGTGAAAGAGCTATCCAACCCCAGCGCAGGAAACAACGACATCACCCCATCGCAAGACCTCTGCAACTCCCTCGCCTCATACTTCCACAACAAGATCGCGGACATACACAACAGCTTCAACAACCAACCAACGCACACCACGACCGAACAACCACCCCCCACCACCACCCTCCAAGCGTGGACCCCGATCAGCACCGAAGACACCATCCGCACGATGAACTCCATCCACTCCGGATCGCCGACCGACCCCTGCCCTCACCACGTCTTCAACAAGGCCGACGCTGTCATCGCACCCCACCTGCGAGACATCATCAACACATCCTTCGACACCGCCACCTTCCCCGAGAGCTGGAAGCACGCCGAACTCAGCGCTCTACTCAAGAAACCCACAGCGGACCCCACCGAACTCAAGAACTACCGCCCCATCTCGCTCCTCCCGTTTCCAGCCAAAGTCATCGAGAAGACCGTCAACAAGCAGCTGGCCGCCTTCCTCGAGACGAATGGATCCCTCGACCCCTCACAGTCTGGCTTCCGAGCCAACCACAGCACCGAGACCGCCCTCATCGCCGCCACCGATGACATCCGAGCCCTGATGGACAACGGAGAAACAGCAGCCCTCATCCTCCTAGACCTCTCCGTGGCATTCGACACTGTCTGCCACCGCACCCTAGTACAGCGCCTCAGCAACGTCGGAATCCAGGACAAGGCTCTGGAATGGATCATCTCCTTCCTCGACGGAAGAACACAGAGAGTCCGCCTACCACCGTACAAGTCAGAGGCCACCGAAGTCATCTGCGGCGTCCCCCAAGGATCCTCGCTGAGCCCCACCCTCTTCAACGTCTACATGAGCCCCCTCGTGGCCATCGCACGCCAACACAACCTCAGCATAATCTCCTACGCCGACGACACCCAGCTGATCCTCCCCCCGACCAACGACCCCGCCGCCACAAGAGCCAACCTGCACGAAGGGATGAAAGAGGTAGCAGAGTGGATGACGACCAGCCGCCTGAAACTGAACTCAGACAAGACGGAGGTCCTCATCCTGGGCTCTTCACCCTCCGCCTGGGACGACTCCTGGTGGCCTCCCGCCCTGGGCACCGCACCCAAACCGACAGACCATGCACGCAACCTGGGCTTCATCCTGGACTCCTCCCTCTCCATGACCAGACAAGTCAACAACGTCTCCTCGGCATGCTTCAACATCCTACGCATGCTACGGAAGATCTTCTGGTGGATCCCCACCGAGACCAGGAAGACCGTCACTCAGGCCCTCGTCACTAGCCGACTGGACTATGGCAACGCCCTCTACGCCGGTACCACCGCCAAGCTCCAGAAGAGACTCCAGTGGATCCAGAACGCCTCAGCCAGACTCATCCTCGACATCCCACGAACCAGCCACATCTCCGGACATCTGAGAGACCTACACTGGCTCCCCGTCAACAAAAGAATCACCTTCCGCCTCCTCACCCACGCACACAAAGCCCTACACGACCAAGGCCCGAGCTACCTCAACAGCCGAATCAACTTCTATGCTCCCAAACGCCACCTCCGTTCAGACAACCTCGCCCTCGCCACGGTCCCCCGCATCCGAAGAGCGACTACAGGAGGAAGGTCCTTCTCCTACCTGGCCGCCAAGACCTGGAACTCCCTCCCGACCGACCTGCGCCTGACCCAAGACCACCTCTCCTTCAGGAAGAAGCTGAAGACCTGGCTGTTCGAGCAGTAGCGGCACCCCCCTACCCCCAGCGCCTTGAGACCCTACGGGTATGTAGTGCGCTCTAGAAATGTCTTTGATTGATTGATTGATTATAAGATGTATTCATATATTTCCACTTGCACTTGATTCATTTTCCCTTCAAAACTCCAGGGGGTGCAATGGTCTATGTATTTATACTGATAGTTTCGGTTTTCTTTGTAAAATCTCGTTGGTTAACAACTTTGGTCAGTTTTTGCATTTTCGTTTCCAAAAGACTCCTGCAAATTGGTTGATGTAAATATTTTGCTTGCAATAACTTTACTTTGTATATGGCAAGTCTTTTTTTCAAAAGAAGGATAATACGTTGCATTTTCACCTTTTCTTTATGTTTATCACATTCACAGTCACGTGCATAGGGTGCTAGCTGTCTTAATGGTCCATTCAATGTTAGAACGTTGTCATGTGATCAAGCCACTCCGGTGGTGAAACGCGTTATGGCGGACTACTGAGAAAATAAACGCTACTGCTTGCACTTAATCTGGGCTCGTGTCTGCTTCTCGGTGCTTGCTGGAGATAACACGCGGCATCTGACTTTCTCAAAGCGGCTTTTGAGATATATATGTATATATATATATGTTATATATATGTATATATATATATATATATATATATATATATATATATATATATATATATATATATATATATATATATATATCCAAAGGTCAGGTAGCACGCATTCACAGAAAGCCTCAGGAAGCTCAATTCATTCGTTTTTTTTATTTCCAAACAACTTGCCAGCACTCACGTAGCTCAGGTAAAACATCCAAGTTCAAATGCCAGACACGTTTCAGGACCCTCAGTCCTTTCTTCAGTGGCAGATTACAGCAATGAACATTTGCGCAGCAGACGACAGTTTTAATCACAGGCACCTGCCTGAGAGGGCGTGGTGCTCCCACAGCATTCTGGGGTTTGGAGTCCGTCTGTGTTTTGCCCCAGTGGGCGCGTTTCAATGCATTGCAAAATTAATTAATTTGAAGCCTCAGTGGGTTGATGCTGATCCTGGCGCCGTGAATGCCTTGCTTTCTAGAAGTTCAGCACGAAAATGTGCAGGCTGCAGCCCTGTACTGTAACCAAACACCTCTTCCTCCCCTCGATTTCAGCTCTCATATAGAGTCAAATCAGGTCTGCTACACCAGCAGTGGGCTTTCCATTCCGGCCGTGCAAGGCCGTGTATAAATCCAAAGGTCAGGTAGCACGCATTCACAGAAAGCCTCAGGAAGCTCAATTCATTCGTTTCTTTTATTTCCAAACACAGACGGACTCCAAACCCCAGAATGCTGTGGGAGCACCACGCCCTCTCAGGCAGGTGCCTGTGATTAAAACTGTCGTCTGCTGCGCAAATGTTCATTGCTGTAATCTGCCACTGAAGAAAGGACTGAGGGTCCTGAAACGCGTCTGGCATTTGAACTTGGATGTTTTACCTGAGCTACGTGAGTGCTGGCAAGTTGTTTGGAAATAAAAGAAACGAATGAATTGAGCTTCCTGAGGCTTTCTGTGAATGCATGCTACCTGACCTTTGGATATATATATATATATAAATATATAAATATATATATATATATATATATATATATATATATATATATATATATATATATATATATATATATATATATATATATATACATATATATATATATATATTCAAACAAAGAGTTTACCCCTCAGTGGAAGAAGCCACAAGAATGGTAAAATTTGGATCAATTTCTTTAAGGAGCAGCTGCAACAGGAGACGCAGAGAGAACAGTCACCATCTGTTCGTGTACAGCCAGACCGGTTTCGGGCGTCTATCCCTTCTTCAATGGCTCCTGCTTGGCAATGATGATGCAGTATGCACTCGTGATATTAAAGCCTGCCTTCAAGGGCGTTGTCAGATGAAATGGCCTTCTGGGTCTTGTAGTGCATACACCATTTACCTCGTGTGAGTTCATCATTGTGGCAGTTAATAAATGTACGATTAAAACCCATTGGGCTGGTGAGCATGTGGCTCTGGGTGTCCTCTTGTCTGTGGTCAGCTGCTTCTGGACACCACTCCCCCGTGTACTGATCGCACCGTTGGGCGCAATCACGGGTCCGCAGCAAGCGGCAGGCTTTGCTTCCGCGACTGGGCTCAGCCGCAAAATATTCAAACAAAGAGTTTAGCCCTCAGTGGAAGAAGCCACAAGAATGGTAACATTTGGATCCATTTATTTAAGGAGCAGCTGCAACAGGAGATGCAGAGAGAACAGTCACCATCTGTTCGTGTACAGCCAGACCGGTTTCGGGAGTTTATCCCTTCTTCAATGGCTCCTGCTTGGCAATGATGATGCAGTATGCACTCGTGATATTAAAGCCTGCCTTCAAGGGCGTGGTCAGATGAAATGGCCTTCTGGGTCTTGTAGTGCATACACCATTTACCTCGTGTGAGTTCATCATTGTGGCAGTTAATAAAAGTACGATTAAAACCCATGTGGGCTGGTGAGCATGTGGCTATATATATCAGTCTGCTCCGAAAGAAGCGTTCTTCGGGGATCCTACTCCCATCGTCAGGTGGCGCGTTCCTCAGCGAACCAAAAATGCCGAACAAGTAATTTTAAATCCACAAGTTGCTCATAAGCATAACGCGCACTCAGTAGTATATATGCTCAGTTTGTTTTATTCCTCAGAAAAACGTTACGCGTTTCGACACAGGATGTGTCTTGATCACACGCTAAGAAACATAACATTTTGCTTGTTTTAACACCTTAGCAGCTATGGAACGTCCAGCTCCAGTGCTGAACGTTCCATTGCGCAGGTGCAGTTGGAACGGCCGACGGCAGCACTCCCGAGGTAGTGGTGCCGTCGGCTGTTGGACCGGGCGCAGCACTTATGAGGTTAAATAAACATAAACAATGGACAATGTAACAAATTGTCCATTGTTTATGTTTATTTAAAACAAGCAAAATGTTATGTTGGTTAACGTGTGATCAAGACACATCCTGTGTCGAAGCGCGTAACATTTTTCTGAGGAATAAAACAACCTGAGCATATATACTACTGAGTGCGCGTTATGCTTATGAGCAACTTGTGGATTTAAAATTACTTGTTTTGCATTTTTGGTTCGCTGAGGAACGAGCATTTAAAAAACCTATGAAATTCACTGAAAAAAACATAGGTTTCACACCAGTTATAGTTAGGAATTAGCATTTAAAAAAACCTATTAAATTCACTGAAAAAACCATGGGTTTCACACCAGTTATAGTTACCTGGAAATTTTACTGACAAAAAACCATTGAAATTCCCACGTTATAGTTAGTTGGACTCACTATAACTTGCGTGTGTAATGCACTGCTGATGACATCACATATTACATCACTCATGACATGGTCAGTGACATCACTCATGACATCACTGATGACACCATCCAGGGAATGTGTGTCTTTCTGAAAAATAAGTATGTTTTATAGATGTATATGTAAAGGTCGATGGAAAAATAAATGTTTAAATAAGTGTCTTAATGGATGTTTTTTTAAAAAGAAATTGATTGGTTAACTGGCTTATTAAGTGTATCTTAGTGAATACATATATTAATGAGTAATGTTTAAATATTTAAATATATGTATCAGTGTTTCACTTTGTGTATAAGTGGCTGCATGGGTTGGTGAGTAGCTACATGTGTGTTTATATGGGTTATTAGGTGTTTTTTTAGTATCTTTATAATTGTCTGTTTGATTTGGTGGGGGTGTTACTTAGCACATAGATGCATCAATGACTGACTCACTGTTTGTATGTGTTTTGAAGACAGCATATGTGTCGGACTGTATGGGTGAATGAGTGTGTATATGTATGTGTTAGTAAGTGAATGACTGTCTCACTAGTGTCTTTATCAGTAACTACATATGTTTTAATCTAGTATATGTGAGTATTGATGTATATAAGTGAGTATATGTGAGAGTGAGAGATTGAAAGAGTCCTTGTTTTAATAAGTATGTGTTTCTATAAGTTTAAGAGAGTAAGTATGTGTAAGTTTCCTCAGAAGTAAGGTGGTAGTGTGTATTTAGCTGTATATGCAAAAAAATGGATGTTCAATAGTTTATTTGCATGTGTGAGAATGTGTGTGAGCAAGTTTTGGAAGACTGTCGGTGTGTTAACGGATGTAAAGGTGTCTCACTACATATGATAAGTGAGTATATGTATGAATGACTATATAGAACTGTTGATGAATGAGTGGATGTGTATATAAATGGTGGAATTACTGAATTGGTTGTTGTAACTGGTATAGGTATCTCCACTTTTTTGAAAATGTTAGTTTCTATTTTTGAATATGTGTTTCAAGGGTTACTTTACAGTGAAAGGAGGTCAGTCACTCTGTCACAAGGATGGTGTCATCAGTGATGTCTTGAGTGATGTCACTGACCATGTCATGAGTAAGGGTGGGCGTAAAATCCGTTTCGCGGGTGAATTTGCGGATTTTCCGCGATTTCGCGATCTGCGAATCTCGCGAAATCGCGGTAAAATCCGCGAATCAGCGGGGACAAAATTTAAGCCAAGAAAGGGTTACAGCAGCAGGTGCAAAAGTTGAACCTAATTTCTTTGTAACCTTTTACAAAAGGGTTACAAACAAATTAACTTCAACTTGGACACCTGCTTCTAATTGCTTCCTGGCGCCTCGTTGCCTACTTGCAACTATTCTCTGACCCTGCTCTGACCATTGAAGCAGGGTCAGAGAATAGTTACAAGTAGGCAACGAGGCACCTGTCCAAGGAATTAAACATCAGGAAGCACTTACAGATATAAAAAACAGGAAGAAGGGAGAGGATGGCAAATACACCCATTTTGAGTTGTCAGGAGGGGTTAAACTAAAAGAGACCTTTACAGCACAATTTTCATATGCATTTTGCTAAAAATAATAAGCTGTATGTTCTGTAGGGGCAACTCAGGAATCTGGCCCTTCAGAGATCCGGCCTCTCTTTCTTTCTCTCGTTCTCTCTCTCCCTCTCTCTTTCCCTCTCTTTCTCTCTCTTTCTATCTATCTATCTATCTATCTATCTATCTATCTATCTATCTATCTATCTATCTATCTCTCTCTCCCTCTCCCATAAACGACTGCATGGGTAACTTCGCTATGCAAGCGGCTCGCGAAGACGCAAAAAGGCCCGCGAACTTGCAAAAAACCCCGCGAACATGGTAAAAAACCCCGCGAACATGCAAAAAAACAAAAATCCGCAAATTCGCACAAATTCGCGAATTTTGCGGATCGCGAATTCCCAAATCTGCAAATTCGCGGATCGCGAACTCGCAAAATTCACCCATGCTTAGTCATGAGTGATGTAATATGTGATGTCATCAGCAGTGCATTACACGGGCAAGTTATAGTGAGTCCAACTAACTATAACGTGGGAATTTCAATGGTTTTATGCCAGTAAAATTTCCAGGTAACTATAACTGGTGTGAAACCTATGGTTTTTTCGGTGAATTTAATAGGTTTTTTAAATGCTAATTCTTAACTATAACTGGTGTGAAACCTATGGTTTTTTCAGTGAATTTCATAGGTTTTTTAAATGCTAATTCCTAACTATAACTGGTGTGAAACCTATGGTTTTTTCTGTGAATTTCATAGGTTTTTTAACTGCTAATTCCTAACTTTTTATAGGGCCTCATACCTATTAGTGAATTTCTAAGGTTATTTTTTCGCAAATATCAATAGCTTAGAAAGGTATGCTTTTCTAAAAATGAATCCTATATTGTATATTAATATAATATTTAAAAAAAAAAAAGTATAATATTTTTTTTTATATTTCACTCAGGAGCGCTCCCGGTGCGCGTACCGGTCAGCGCCCCGGTGCGCGTACCGGGCCGCGTCCCGTCAGCGCACCAACAAAAAAAAAGGAAAAAAAAGGAGTGAGCATGAGGAATGGGGAAAAAAGAGAGTGGTGTAAAGAGAAAGAGAGCTAGAGGGAGAAACACAGAGGGACTTTGTAAGAGATAGTAAAACAGAGAGAAGGTATAAGAGGAAGTAACTGAGAAAAGAAAATGAATAAGGGAGCAAAAGAAGAAAAGAAAGAGGAAGAAAACTAAAGCAGATGTTCTAGGATAATGTGAATGAGTGATGACAGTAAAAGGAAGCAGAGTAAAGGATGAGGAATGAAAGGTAGTGACGGAACCAGAGAAAAGGAACAATGGTGATGGAGGGAAAGAAAATAGCAGTGAGTGTAAGTAAAGAGGAGTGAAAGAGGGTGGATAAAAGTGAATAAGGTTAAGACATGGGGAGTGACAGAAAGAAAGAACAGAGAGAGTAAACGAAGAAGTGTCAGAAAGGGACTAAGTGAAGCAGAAAAAAAGGAAAGAGAGGGAGTGTGGGTGAGCAGGGGCACTGAAAGAAGTTGAATGTGGTAGGAAAGTAAGGGAAAGAGAAGTAAATGTGTAGGATAAGAATAAGTGAGAGAAGCAGAGTAGGAAAACAGGGGTGAGGTAGGGTGGGAGAAAAGTAGTGAGGTTAAAACAAAGGGTGATGATAAATTACATTTTGTAGTCACACTTACCATATAATTAATGAAAATTTACTTGCATCTTTAAACTACACTTTGTATCTGTGAAAGACAAAACAAGAAACAAGTTATAATTAGTAAAATATATATTATAAAATATAAGAAACAGGTCAAGAGGTAAAAAATCTAAAAAAGTTTAATAAGAAATAAAGCAATAGTGAAGGATACAAAAACAGAAATAAAGTAATGTAGAAAGAGAAAAAAGAGAGAGGGAAAAAGAAATAGAAAGAGAACAAATTACTGAAGATAAGTAAGATACTAAAAGAATGCGAGATACCAAAACGAAATCAGGAAAGATAAGAAAGTAAAAAGAAAATGAGTGAAAAGGAGAGGAGTCTAAATGAGGAACTATTAATAAGAAAGAGGAATAGAAGATGACTGAGAGTGAGTGAAGGGGAGTTACAGAGTGAAGGGATGAAGGGAATGAGGTTGATATAGAACGATGGAGGAAAAAGGAGTGAGAGAGTAAGTACACAGAAAGACAAAGGGAAGGACTGAGTGAACTGCAGTACAATGAGTGAGAAAGGAAAAAGAGTAAAGGAGCAAAAGAAGGAAAGAGAGGGGAAGAGAACTAAAGCAGTGGTACTCAGAGAATGTGAGAAAGATGAAAAGTGGTGGAAGGGAGAGAGGAAATGCAGACAGTTGAAATTGGATTGAGGAGTTGTGAATGAAGTAGAGTAAAGGAACAGCGATGAAACAAAGTTAAAAAAAGCAGTGTAAGTGAGTAAAGAGAGCTAAATAAGGGTGGAAAAAGGAAAATTAGTGTGAGACAATGGGAATACAATATAAATTACACAATGCAAACTATAGCATAACTTATACAATATGTTACATTGTTTATTTTTGCTGTTCTCAGAATATATTGAATTTCACTTAAATTAGTGAGTTCAAACTCTTCATCATATAACAGCGAGAAAAAAAAACACAATCTAAAAGATTGTGTTTAAAAAAAACCATAAAAACTTACATCTCATATATGTACACTAATCTTTGATTCACTTACGTTTCCGTGAGGCCAAATAGAAGATAGTGAAGGTCCTTTTGGTGGAAAAAAAGTCTGCTTTTCTCTATAACTTCCATTTCATCGTCTTCCTATGAAAAAAGATCTAAGAACATCATACCTTACACTTTCCTTACGGCCAAATCGTGTCAGATATATGAGCAGTTTTTACTATGAGATCCACTTACAGTACCTATATGAGATAAATAATTTTAAACATTAGATTAACTAACTAACTAACTAACTTTTATTAACTATTCCTGTCTTCAAAGGCCAATTACCTTTACTAAAACTTTGGTTTTAAAAACACTAGGTAAGAATTTTTAAAGTCATAAGGCAAACGTTGTTTATAAGTCAAATGAGAATCATTGCAGTAACTCCACCCTTTTTACATTTTAACTAGCACGTATAATGTCCTGATGTTGTCGAAGGACCGTCATGATAAATAATAGCTTCAGTTGTAAAGGTTCTTCCTGAAATTGATAACTGAGAAGCCACAACATTTTTGATACAAGTTGTCAATTTAGTTCCATCAGGTCTACATCGTTGGAAAACTAAAATGATATACTGACCATAACTTTGTATAAATAATGTGGATAGCATTGGACACTTACATTGGGTACACACCATATTATGATCTGCTGCTTTAACTAGATTTTTAAATGACACTGATTTACAGTCAGGTAAAGTCAAATATATAAATCTTTCAGTGTCTATTCTAGTATTACTTGATGAACTACAATTGTGGCAGTCATGCTGCCATTGATAAGAAAGGCTGAAAAGATTATCTACATCTACACCTTCATCTTCCAAAACACCAAACATATACATTAAAAATTCCTGACAATCCTGCTGAATGTTCTGTGAAAATTTATCTTGACCAGATCAAACTCAAATTTCTGTTACACTTTCTAGTTTTGCTCTATCACTGCTACATTTCTCAAACACAGAATTCAATAAACCACTCAATCTTTGATCCCGATTTTTAACAATCTGTTCTTGTAAAGTTTGAAGAAAAAAAACCACTACATTAGCATAGCAGTTGACACCAGAACTATTTTCAAACTGAAATCCAACAACATTTTCAACAGAATCCTTTTTCTTTCTGTTTTGAATTACAGTTTCATCTACTTTTTGTCTTTTTGCTACTACCTCACTGCAATTATTCTCATTTCTTCTTTTTCGGCCTACCACACGTTTTTCAAACAGAGGAAATTGAGGCAAATGTGGAGCATACTCTCTTCTTAACCTATTGTATTCTTTAACACAATCTAGATCTGCACAAATCTTTGTCTCATCACACTCAATCAAGTACAATCCTGATAAAGTTCTGACTCGTGATAATGCCACATATGCCATACCCTCTTTAAACATAGATCTTCCAATGTTCACCAAAGCACTATCTACACTTAAACCTTGAGATTTATGATTTGTTACTGCATATGCCAAACAAACAGGAAACTGTTTTCGGCGAACATATAAGTCTTTTACAAGTAAAAATCTAGCAGAACAACGACTGATTTGTTGTACTTGCTCAATACCATCAAATTTTATTTTTAAAAATTCAATTCCATCTCTATTTCTATAATTCACAAAATCAACAACATAACCCATTGTTTCATTTACCAGACCTCTTTCAACATTTAAATTTCTTCTCAAAATGATACGACAATTTAAACACACATTCAGAGTCTTTTCAAAACCAGCTGTTTTACAAATACTTTTCTCTAATGAATCCAATTTTGTTTTCAAATTTTCTGACAAAACAATTGTTGAACCCATATGCTCTATTTTATCTATTGCTTCCAGTTTCACAAGCTCTTCATTTTCCAACTTTAACATTTTGTTGTTGAAGATGGAATATTCTTGCAGAGTTGGCATCAAACATATCCCAGATTTCTTCTCAGTCATTTTAAAAAAAATATTCTCTGGAAGAATGTTCTCATTTGGATACAAATTTGAAATTAATCGAGCATGTAAAGCTTCTTTCCCAAGCTCACTTACTTTTCCAATTCTTACATCTTGTAGAATATTTTTATAATCTTCATCCTTTGCCTGTCGCATATTTTGAAGGAGTTCAGCATATTTAAAATTTAACCATATATTAACGTTTCCAATGCTTCCAAGGGACTTCCTGGTATCTTCATGCGTGAGCATTTTAAACACTGATTGTCCTTTTACAGGAGTCAACTGCAATAGATCTCCAAAAACAATAATGTGTTTTCCTCCAAAGAACACATTATACTCTGTTCTAAGAATTTCTTGCATTCTCAAATGCACAAAAGCAAGCATTAGATTTGAGACCATGCTTACTTCATCAATGATAAGAAGTTTCATTTTCTTCAAGAGTCTGGAAACTTCAGAACACGCATCTCCAGATAACTTGTTGTAATGCAATTTATTATCATGCTCAACTGGCAGCATCAGTAAACGATGTAGAGTAATCCCTTTAATGTTATGTGCTGCCAGTCCAGTTGGAGCAGTTACAACACAAGACAGCGGTGAATCAGTCCTTTTCTGCAAATAAGTTGCAATGGCTTTAATCAGAAAACTTTTTCCTGTTCCCGCTTCTCCATTTACGTACAGTCGAACAGGCTTAAATGATGTACATGAGCACACTTTTTTCTCATGTCTGAATCCATGTTCAATCTGTTTTGTAACTTCGTCATATATCTTTTTCTGCTCAACGTTTAGTTGCATTACCAAATCTTCTAGGTTAACTCCATCCTCTTGAGCTTGTTCCATAGCTCTTTCCACCTCATCCATGGCAGTTGCAGCTTCATTTTGGATAATTGGTCCTCCTAGTGGATCCTGACTCTATGAAGTAGAACTCTGACTGTCTTGAGAACTGTCTCTATCAATCTCTTCAGCAATTGTGGTTTCTTGCTCTATTTCTTCGTTCAACATTTGCAGATAATTTAGAAAAACAGGATATTCTATGGTATCCTTATTTGCATTAAAAGAGACTTCATAACAGAGAAAATCTACAAGTAGTTCCTCTTCTTTACGCCATGGCTTAAAGAGTTGCAAAAGAGCGAAATAGTAAAATTCTCTTTTGTCTGGAGCTTCGCAACTCAATTTTCGATGAGTAATCAAATGGCCTTTTCTCTGCTTCACTAGACATCCTTCATACCCAATGACAGCATATTTTTCATTATTGATATCTTCTGTGATGTTCCTCTTATAACTGTAGTTTTGCAGAACTTCATACAAACAAGTGTTCTCAAGGTGAGTACTTCTTTTTGGATAGTATGTATCCAACATATTTGTCTTCCAAATATCTGTACTGTTTGGTTCTTTCTTTGCCAAATATTCAATTTCTTGTACAGATTTCAAAACTCAGTTTCGTGTTGCAGCAAGACCTAGACTCACCCAAATGATTGTTCTTGATTTGGCATAGAGACTTGCTGATGATAACCGATCAGAACATTCATATGCTCCAATTTCTCGATGCGACAACATCTTCAGACTCAAACTGTATAATTTCTTGCTTAGACTCTTTTCATGTGAAATGTCCTCTCACATTTCCTTTAGTTCTGTCTTTTCTTTTTTTGTGATGTAAGATGTCACATATCAAGCCACAGCAATACAGTTGTCAGCAACAAACTGAATATCCATGTTAGCATTCCACATGGACAAAATCACTGGGTTGTAGTCGTTGATGTACTTGGACTCTTCGTTTCTTTTTAAATTACATGTATTTTTGGGAGATTTCCTCGTCACAGTATGTCATAGAGATGACATCAAATTATTTACTCTTCCTTTAGAAATCACTGGTCGTGGAAACGCAAAACGACATTTCGTGTAGTACTTTTCCTTGTTTTTAAATTTTCGACGACAGTACTTTCCACAACGATGAGATTGAAAATGTAAAACTTGTTGCCTTAAACTATTTTCTTTAGTAGTTTTTGGAACAGCACATGTTGAATACTCTTCAATGAAACTCATCACTGTTTCATCCAAATCGAATCCAAATTTGGGTGCATCTTTAATCCATAACAACATATGTATATGAGGAGCACCTCTCGCTTGATATTCCTTCCTCCAAAAGAAATCCAAAACCTCTCCAAGGGGAGGAATTATTTTTGTTGGTAATAAAAGACATCATAGCTTCAAATCTATGATTAAAATATCTGCAAACATTCACTGGACCCAAAGAACACAGTTCTCAAGGTGTTTTCAATTCTATATTTTGTATTTTTCCATTTGCCTCTCATAGAAATTGAAGTAAGTCGTCTCATGCATACTCAGCACAGCTAAGAGTGAGGAACCATGTAGGAGTTCCTAAGTTTCTTAGCATACATTTCAATTCCCCATGACGGCGGAACCAATACTCATTTGTTCCACGCTGACATGCCATGAGATTGATTAGCTGAGATTCCAAAATACTGTCTTGCAGATTGACTTTCTCCATAAAGTCCCTTGCTGAAACTTTTTGCAGATGAGCTCCCCTTTTCAATATATGATTAACTGCATAAGAAAGCCCAGACAAATCACTTTCATACAGTAGATAAAACAAATACGGAATGCATTGCCGAAACCTTGGATCTTCAGCATATAATATTAAAGTCCGGTATTCAGCTGCAGGAATTTGAACTGGTCGATCGAAAACAACAAGCTTCCAAACTTTCTTCCCATACACTAATGGGACTTCCGTTTGCTGCTTTCATTTGAAACAAGTCAATTGCATTCCCCATTACTTCTTTGGAATGCAAAGGATGAACAGTATAATGTTCATATATTTCTTCACTTCTAGACACATCAACTTTTTCAATTTGGCCAACTGAACAATCACTGTCTTCTTCTGTAGCTGTTTCCTCTGCTCCAACACTTACATCTTTATAGTACTCATTGTTTTTGACCAAATACAACGTTGCCTTTTTGACTTTCCTAACATCCACTAAATCTTGCCAGATTTTCTTACTCTTTGTCGGAACCCCATTAACTAGAATAATGAGAGGATCCTCTTCTACTCTTTCTACACCAATTGTATCAATATTTTTCTTGACATCTAGAGGCAAATAAACAACTCTTCCCTTTAATCCTCTTTGTAAATCTGTAGGAGGTAATTTCGCTATCTTAGGCTCCATGCGAACAATAGCTTGAAAATGATGGACACATTGAATCAAAATTGATTCATAAGTATTTAAATCCATCAATTCAGTAGGAATATCTATCAACTGAAGATTATTATGAACAGCTCTAGCAGGTATTCTATTTTCATTTAATTTTTTCAAACAATGATTACAAATACACTGATCAAAACTCAAATCGAAAGAATTCTCCACCAACAAATAACTTATAAAATCCTTCCATTCACTATTATTTTCCAATTCACATTTTGCATATAAATCAACTAACCTAGTCTGAATCTTATAATGAGTCCGTCGACAACACACACAAGTTAAATTAGGCCTTTCACTTGATTTCACCTTAAACTTGGTAATTTCCTCGTCAAACTTTTCTATACTTGAAATCTGTACATTGTCTTCCACATTACCATCCATTACTATATCCATTTCTACACTGTCCTCTTTGTTCCCAAAATAACAAAACTCAATTTCTTCACAAATAGTCTTCACATCTACTTCAGATCCATGCAAAAGAGCACTGTTTAACTGTTTAAGCTTAAGTGCTGGACTTTTTGCATAATACAACCTTCTCACTAATTTCCTCACCTTATTATGATGCACTGCTAACATCCTAAAATGATGAAAACACTCTGATATACTTTTCTAGAAAGACAAGCTAGTGAATGCCCATGCAAACCTGTGTTTTCTCTTACTCTGCAAGGATCTAACTCTTGCAAGATCTTCATTTTTTGTTTTAGAGTTTACTTACTATATGTACGGAAGAAATTTCGAAGCAAATCGATAGAATCCTGTCGCACACTACAAATACTACTGCACTTCCATGTGTACACTGGACCCTTAGTACGTCTCCCTAATACTTCATCACTTAACACTTCTTCTGCATCTCTAGACATAAGTTTCTCTTTTTCCATCACACAACCATCTTTCACCTCATATGCTCGACCACTGGTGTCAACTGCATGCACCAAATAATTTTCCTGAAAGTAACTTTCCTCATTAAAAAATGGCTCAGAACTTGAACTATGCATCCATTCTTCAGAAAAAACTTCACAAAAATTAGTCCGATTAATAATTCTTTTCCATCTACTGTTCAATTTGAAAACATCAATTGCCTTATTAAGTATCCTAATTCTATTGATTACTAAAATAAAAACTATTTTTCTTAACTTCAAAAGCCTGATCAACAATCTTCTCTACACTTTTCTTTTTCTTGTAAAAAGCAGCTCTCTGTTTACCTTTCTTTTCATTTTTTAGCAAATTTAAAACTACCCTATTGCGAAACATTCGTCTACGAATGTCCCTAAATTGATTTAACCTTCTATTGCTATCCATACTCTTATCTCCTGCTCCAATAGAGACATTTTTTGAGGGCCTCTCCTTCCTTTTTAGATTTGCTCTCTTCTTCTGGATCTTCACATTATCGTTAACATTACTTTTTGATCTACATAAATTGCGAAGAAAAGACTTAATTGTCTTACCAGGAGATTTTCTGGTGTTTTTTGAAGTACTTGTTGTAGAGGATTCTTTTAATTCCTTTGATGATTTTGTTCTTTTACGTATGATATTTTTTCTACTCCTTTGCCTTGACGGCATTTTTTCTTGCTTTTAAAATGTTGATTTCAATCTGTGGTTCTGAAAAAAATAACACATTAAAGACCACTATTAGCAAACAACAAAATAATGACAAAAGAGAACAATATAAACACTAATTTGCAACATATTAAAGTTTATACCACAGCAACTCAGGGCCTTATTTATGAAGGCCTTGCACCACCAGTGCGTCCCATGTTAAAAGAGACACACCGGTGCCACAAGGCAATCATAAATAAGGGCCAAATGTAAATACCATTGATTTGCCCCCAAAAACGTTTTTGGAATAACATTTAAGAAACACTGCGCAGAACCTATGTACAACCACTCAATATCACTTCTGAAACCTCACTGTTTCCCAAAATACAAATCCTCTATCTTGCAAATGATAATAGCAAGCATTCTCAAAAAGCAAAAAACAAACCAACAGCAAACAAACTCAGGGCCTTATTTATCAAGGCCTTGCGCCACCAGAGCGTCACTTATTTCCCATGTTTAAAGGAGGTCACCCATAGGCTCCAAATGGTACAGAATTCGGCGGCCAAACTCATATTAAAGTGGCCCAGAAGATCATCAGCGACAGAAGCCCTTAAGACTCTACATTGGCTACCTATCATTAAAAGAATTCTATTTAAAATATTGCTCATCACTTTCAGAGCATTTCATAAACGTGGACCACTGTATCTGCGGAAAAAATTCATCAGATATCATCCAACCCGAATTCTCCGCTCGACTAACGCCAATCTTCTGGCAGTCCAATCATTCAGGCTTAAGACCCGAGGAGGTAAGTCCCTCGCGGTATTAGGTGCAAAAGCATGGAACACCCTCCCACCTCAAATAAGAGCTCTGGATAGAGAAACTGAATTCAGGAAACAACTAAAAACCTGGATCTTTACCCTACCTGACACTACTGCCAGATCCCTAGTGTAAGAATTCTATCTGATCAGCCATACAAGTGGGCGCCAAGATGCTCCTTGGAGTGATAGCTGCGCGGTATAAATAACTCCTTACATTACATTACTTTACAAAGTGATGCACCGGCAGCAGAAGGCAATCATAAATAAGGGCCAAATGAAAATACCATTGATTTGCCCCCAAAATCGTTTTTTGAATAACATTTTAGAAACACAGCGAAGATTCTATTTACAAGCACTCAATTTCACTACTGAACCCTCACTATTTCACAAAATACAAATCCTCTATCTTGCAAATGTTGATATCAAGCATAATCAAAAAGCAAGACACAAACCAACAACAAAAAAACTGAGGGCCTTATTTATGAAGGCCTTGCGCCACCAGAGTGTCACTTTTTTCCCATGTTTAAAGTGATGTACCAGCAGCACAAGGCAATCAAAAATAAGAGCCAAATGAAAATACAATTGATTTCTCCCAAAATCGTTTTTTGAATAACATTTTAGAAACACAACATAGGACCTATGTAAATGTAAATGTATTTGAGCTTATATAGCGCACAGCTACCCACAAAGGGTTTCCCGGCACTTGTTTAGGGAACCCGTCCTGGTATTCCCCTGTGAGATAATCCCGGCAGGGTATTCACAAGGTGAAAGCCAGGCATCCCGCTGCGAGGGGCCGTTGTGGAGATTAAGCAAGCTATTGCCTAGAGTCGCAGAGTGTGAACCCGTGAGTCGAGAAGGCACCAGACCAAGAATTATCGAGTCTGTGGAATTTTTGAGCCCAAGACCCGCCGAGGCAGGGAATTGAACCCTGGTCCAGGGCCGATCTCAGCTTCCGGGTCTGCCGCCTCTAACCCCTGAGCCACACTTCTCCATAAATTATGTACAAGCATTCAATTTCACTACTGAAACCTCACTAGTTAACAAAATACAAATCCCCTATCTTGCAAATGTTCATAGCAAGCATTTCCAAAAAACATGCCACAAACCAATAAAAAAGAATCTCAATCTGCTTCCAAATCTGAGGTAATGCAAGTGACATTATTCTAAATGGTTCAAATATATTTATTTAATGAGGCAAACACTATTAATTACTTCTCAAAAATATAAAAGCCATTCTTTTACCCCCAAATCGTTTTTTTAAATCACTTTTTATAAACACAACACAAGTCCTATGTACAAGGAATCAATTTCACTACTGAAACTTCACTATCTGCTTCCAAATATTCTCTATAGAGCAAACAAGTCACTATCTAAAATAAATAAATCATTACTTACCTTTACAAATGCTTTGGGAGATTGAAAACAGTGTCAGACACACACACCAATTTTTCATTAGCAGAGCAAAAGGTGTGCACTCAATACACTGAAACCAAGACTGGCATAGAAAATCTCTAACTTTACACACATATGCCTTATTTCAACCAATCAAAGTCTTCCCTCACTATTTTTAAACCAACACCCTTCCCCCTCTCAGACCTTTCTATCTGTTACCATAGCAGCTCCCTCCTACCTGAACTCTCAGGTTCAAAAGTTTATTCTACAATGTTGCAAATTAAGTCAGAAAGGATGTTTGACCTCTCAATACACCAGCTTATCCAGGACATTATTGCTTTTAGTGACTTTTTCTTAACCATTCAAATTACTTCTTTCACCCAACACAACCATGCACCCTAACTTTCAGTTTTCAACTATCTGAATCCACCAATCATTGCTTGTGATTCAACAGCAGGGAAACTCCACAATTTTTTTTGTAAACTCCTACTGTTCCAACTGCCATTTCATTCCCACACTTCATCTGACTGCACCAGAACCTTCTCTCATCATGTTTTCTGTATGGATTATTGGACATAGCTACATCCACTGGGCTCAAAGGTATGCAGCAAGCAGAAATTATCACAACCTTCATTTATCAAATGTGGAAATCAAGTGGATTGGCCAGAGAGGATTGAGATGTCATCAATTGATACCATTGGTGAAAACCTTTTTGCATCTGCCAAACCCTGACCTCTTAATAGTGCACTGTGGTGGAAATGATTTGGGCACTATGACTGGGGTTGGTCTGGAAATGCTTTTAGAGGACACCTTTGATCAATTGATGACACTTTTTCCACAAACTGCCTTGGTATATTCCAATATATGCCAAAGACAGAAATGGAACTGGTCCAACCAATTTTGTCCACAATTTGAGAAAGCACGGAAACATGTGAATACATCTGTTTCTGCTTACATGAAAGACTTTGGAATGGGTTCAATATACAACAACAACTTGCGTTACAACATGTAAGACATCTACAGAGGAGATGTTGTGCATTTCTCAGATGAGGGGAATAGAATATTCCTCCTGAATTTAAGACTGTGCATTGGAACCGACTTGTAGGTACCTAAATCAGCCACAGAACCCAAAAGCTCTTTTCAGAGCTACCCTACTTCTGATCATTCAAAACGTTTATCTTTTTCTAACTTTTTTCACTATTTTTCACCAAAGTACGCTCCCCGGTACGCTTACCGGTGCGCGTACCGGGCGCTCACCCCGCAACATTTTGTAAATTTGTTTTTCTATTTTTGGCCTATATGAGTGTCCTAAGCCCCCCTCAGAAAACCTAGAGGGGCAGGAAGTGTCTCCCGCGCCCCCTTCTACCCATTCCCAACGTTGTTTGTCCTCCATCTTGTGTCTCCATTCTACCGAAGCACAAAATGGAGGACTCCCGTAACACTGCCGGTGCGCGTACCGGGGCGCGCACCGGTATGCACTCCCTAAAAAAAGGTGGGAAAGTAATTTACAGAAAAACCACTGGAGACACTTTCATCAAATATAGAATAGGCCCTACTACATAGCACTCCCTACCATTTACCCAAATTTGATGGAATTCCATTGAGACATTTATGCTCTAGGCCTGACTAAATATCCTGAGGTAAATTACATGACAAAACACATATGAAGTGTTAGAATTGACAACCAATTAAAATGTTACTTTCATTTTCTACTATTATTTCATGACATTTGATTGGTTATGTACCTGAATATATATAAAGAAACAGAGAGAAACACAGCCATTTTGACTACTACTTCCTGAAGTACATTTCAAGAGCATTTTCACTGACAACTTAAACTTCTTTTTGAAAGATAAGATGTTATTTTAAAAACTGAAGTATGTTGTGCACTTTAAGTTAATTTGGAAAACATTTTCTGATAGTTATATGCTATCCCTCTGTAATAGTTATAGAATGAGATAGACTTCTCTGTTATAGTTATGGATGGAGTTAGGCTTGTCTTACATAATTATGAATTTACTTAGGCTTTATCACATGCACTTTTTTTATATTTCTACTTCCAGTCTGATACTATACACTGCCCAAAGATAAAATCACTGTTAAAAAAAACCAAAGTACTTGTCTGAACTTAAACCCAACAGTGCCCTATCTCTACTGATATATTTTTTTAAAATGCAAATTACAGCACAAAAATGGAAGGAGAGAAAAAAATTTCCATCGAAATTGTTCTGGAGAGCAACAATGAAAAAGTTATCGAACCCAATGATAACTGAGAATTCATGGATGAATCACGGGACTATGAACTACTTCATTGTGTACAATCAGTAGATTTCCTGATTCAAAATGAGGACATTTCAGACAATTAAATATTAGAAATTCTGTTAAATTTGGAAAAGGCATCTGAAAAATAAATTTATATTTAATAATTAAAAAATTGTTTGAGACATTATTCATTTTTATATGTATTTCTTAAACTAGTACCAAATTGATTATAATGTAAAGTCAGACTTAAAATATACTGTGCAACTTTTTTGTGTTACATAGTAAGTTTGCTCATAGTTACTTCCTTTCTCCCACTATATTATCTCCAATGTGTATTTAACATCTCTTTATCATCTCCTGCCTCCATATTGTTTCTGCTTTCCTGACAGACTATGGTATGAATTCCATATACCACAATAACTTCTGTAACAACATGCAAGATATCTACAAAGGAAACAGTGTATATTAAATATTAGACTCTGCATTGGTACCTACATGTTGCTACTTGAATAAAAAAAATTAAAAAAAACAACAAAAAGAACAATTAATAAACATACAATATTTGAAAAGTCTATCATTCTTTTTTTCCCCATAGTACGCTCCCCGGTCCGCTTCCCGGTGCGCGTACGGGCGCTCCCCCTAAAAAAAATCGAAAAGAAAAATACTTTTTTTTGGGCCCGGCGGGGCCCTTTTAAAGCCCCCACATCAAACCTAGGGGATCAGGGAGGTCTTCTCTGCAACCTTACGGTCATTTCCCCCTTTGTTTTGGCCACCTCCCCTGTCTCGATCCTACCGAGACACAAAATGGCGGCCGCTCCGGACTGTTTAAAATGTTTACAGACACCCGAGAGCCAATCAGCTTTCCGTGCACAAGTCGCGTGGCGCGCCCGGTGCACTCCCCGGTGCGCGTACCGGGGCGCGCTTATAGATATATATTTTTTTTTTAACCTAAATTACTCAAAATCCACTGGAGCACATATCTTGAGACATAGCAAAGGCACATCGGGCTACCAGTCCCTACAATTTTGCCAAGTTTGGTGTAAATCCATTCAGCCGTTCAGGCTAAAAGTGAGGTCGACCGCCCTATGGAAATTAACATGGGGAAAACGCGTTTTGGGACCCCCCTTTTATCTCCGCCCCCGCTTGACGCATCCCCCCCAAACTTTCAGGGAAGGACCGGAGCTCAACGAGGCCATTTTGAGGAAATTTTCAGGCGGATTCTTCAACCGGCGCCAAAGTTATTCCAAATCGAATTTTGAGATTTATCATTGAAAAAAATCCTAACTATAACTATCTACTGGCGACCGCCAGTTGGTAATATATATATATATATATATATATATATATATATATATATATATATATATATATATATATATATATATATATATATATATATATATATATAATATATATATATATATATATATATATATATATATATATATATATATATATATATATATATATATATATATATATTACCTACTGGCGGTCGCCAGTAGGTATATATAGTTAGGATTTTTTCTCTATGGGATTTTTGAAAATTCTATGTCTAATAACTTTGGCGTTTGGGGACGGAATTGGCTGAAATTTTCAGGAAAATGGAACATTTTGTTTCTGAGCAGCCCCTGACAATTTGGGGGGGGTTTCATCAAGGGGGGGTCGAGAAAAAAGGGGGGTCCCAAAACACGTTTTTCCCATGTTAATTTCCATAGGGCGGTTGGCCTCACTTTTAGCTCGAACGGCTGAATGGATTTGCACGAAACTTGGCAAAATTGTAGGGACTGTTAGCCCGATGTGCCTTTGCTAGGTCTCAATATATGTGCTCCAGTGGATTTTGAGTAATTTAGGTTCAAAAAAAGATATATATCTGGGCGGAGCCTAACCACACATCTGATCTGATTGGCTGTCAGCACTTCATCCAAGAAGTGTTGGCAGCCATCTTGGGACCAATATACATGATAGCACCTCATTAAAAAGCATTGTAGTTAATAGAGGGTTTTAGGACTTTAGTTACATTATAAATCATTTGTTGATGGTACCATACTCGTTTTAGGAATTGTGGTGGGTTCTAAGGTGATTTTACCATGTGAAAAAACCTTCTGCTGTGATATCATGAATATTGTTTGAAAGAAAACTAATATCTCATGATTTACCCACAGCAGTTTGGAAGGGGATCTATAAGCTAAACTGAAAGCATATTTTCTGTAAATTCACATTATCTTTCTCAGTCATGTGAAAATGAAGTCTGACATTCTCAGTAAAACATGTACATCCAACAAGGACAGAGACTGTCAGTTGATTCCTTTGTGTTCTACTGCAGCCTCCTAGAGTGTTCTAAAGAACAACTAGAGCGCTAACAGTCCTACTTATTACAAAGGTATGGCACACCTGAACCCATCTTGATTGGAATAAAGTGGTAACTCTTAAAACATTTAATTTAAAAAGAAACAACATGAGGGGGTATATTTTGCCATAGAAAGTATGATTAGTGCTGCAGAATGAAAAATTAGGGCACATTTTGAGTGACTTCTCAAATCCTTTTCTATTTCATTAAAACATTCTGACATGCAGTCTCCCAAAATGGCCACCAGAGACAAAAGAGCCCAAATGTAGCCCAAATATCACCCAGATGTAGCCCAAGTATAGCCCAATGACAGAATGTCCCAGAGTGTTCTAAAGAACAACTAGAGCGCTAACAGTCCTACTTATTACAAAGGTATGGCACACATGAAGCCATCTTGATTGGAATAAAGTGGTAACTCTTAAAACATTTAATTTAAAAAGAAACAGCATGAGGGGGTATATTTTGCCATAGAAAGTATGATTAGTGCTGCAGAATGAAAAATTAGGGCACATTTTGAGTGACTTCTCAAATCCTTTTCTATTTCATTAAAACATTCTGACATGCAGTCTCCCAAAATGGCCACCAGAGACAAAAGAGCCCAAATGTAGCCCAAATATCACCCAGATGTAGCCCAAGTATAGCCCAATGACAGAATGTCCCAGAGTGTTCTAAAGAACAACTAGAGCGCTAACAGTCCTACTTATTACAAAGGTATAGCACACCTGGAGCCATCGTGATGGGAATAAAGTGGTAACTCTTAAAACATTTAATTTAAAAAGGAACAAAATGAGGGGGTATATTATGCAATAGAAGGTATTATTAGTGCTGCAGAAAGAAACATTTGGGCACATTTTGAGTGACTTTTCAAATCCTCTTCTATTTCATTAAAAAATTCTGACATGCAGTCTCCCAAAATGGCCACCAGAGACAAAAGAGCCCAAATGTAGCCCAAATATCACCCAGATGTAGCCCAAGTATAGCCCAATGACAGACTGTCCCAGAGTGTTCTAAAGAACAACTAGAGCGCTAACAGTCCTACTTATAACAAAGGTATGGCACACCTGAAGCCATCTTGATTGGAATAAAGTGGTAACTCTTAAAACATTTAATTTAAAAAGGAACAAAATGAGGGGGTATATTTTGCCATATGAATTTTGATTAGTGCTGCAGAAAGAAAAATTTGGGCACATTTTGAGTGACTTCTCAAACCCTCTTCAATTTCATTAAAAAATTCTGACATACAGTCTCCCAAGATGGCCACCAGAGACAAAAGAGCCTAAATGTAGCCCAAATATAACCCAGATGTACCCCAAGTATAGCCCAATGACAGAATGTCCCAGAGTGTTCTAAAGAACAACTAGAGCGCTAACAGTCTTACTTATGACAAAAGTATGGCACACCAGAAGCCATCTTGATTGGAATGAAGTGGTAAGTCTGAAAACACTCAATTTAAAAAGGAACAACATGAGGGGGTAATTTTGCCATAGAAAGTATGATTAGTGCTTCAGAAAGAAAAACTAGGGATCATTTTGAGTGACTTCTCAAATCCTCTTCTATTTCATTAAAAAAATTCTGACATGCAGACTGAAACATGCACTTTGAATACCAGCAGCAGACGTCCCTGGTGAGCAGTAGCTTTACTACAGTGATCTAATGTGCAACTAGAGTGCTAACATTCAGAATTTATGGCAAATGTGTGACACATCTGAATGCCTTCTTGATGGAACCAAAGTAAACAAGCATTGAAAATGCAATAGATCTCGCCCTCGTTTAAGGTAAAGCCATTCTGTTTGTAATGAGGTGGCTTTTTAGCTTTGCTTTTATTAGTGTTTTTTCAACTTTCATGTAAATAACATGCATCTGTATGCATATAAGTATATGTATGCATGCATTTATGTTTGTATTTATATAGATATACAGATGATATATGTTTATATATGTATGTATATATATATATTCACTGAAAAAACCATAGGCTATAGACCATATATAGTTAGGAATTAGCATTTACAAAACCTTGAAAATTCACTGAAAAAACCATAGGTTATAGACCATATATAGTTAGGAATTCGCATTTACAAAACCTTATTTTACTCACACAAAACCATTGAAATTCCATATATAGTTAGTTGCACTAACTATATATCGCGCACCCGCAATCCACTGCTGATGATGTCACATATTACATCATTCATGACATGGTCAGTGACATCACTGATGACATCACTGATGACATCTCAAATGACATCACTGATGACATCACTGATGACAACATCCAGTGACTGTATGTTTCTGTAAAATTAAAATATGTCTTACATATTGAAGAATGAGTGGATGTATAAGTGTCTGGATGAAGGATTTAGTAGGTGCATGACTGACTGTATGAGTGAGTGATTAAATGTGTCTCACTGAGTGCATGGGTTAGTGACTAAACTGTCTTAATTTGTGCATCATTATGTCTGTTGTTCTGTAAACTGTTGCATGTGTTGATAAGTAGCTATATGAGTAACTATATGGGTTATTGATTGGTTGCCCAAGTATTTGTATGGGAGACTGAGTGTGTGTGTTTGTGGCTGGGTGGTGTATGACTCTGTGCATAGATGTGTGAGCAGTTGATTCACTAGATGTATGGTTTCAAAAGTGCATGTGGAAACAGCTGTATGGGCGGTTGACTGTGTGCATGAGTGTATTGGTGAGTGAATGGATATCTCAGTGCTACATGTCAAAGTAAGTACATATGTAAAACATAGTACATGTGAGAGTTGACATATATAAATAACTGTGCATAAGAGCCAGTGAATGTGTGAGTGGCTGTATGGATCATTGTGAACTTGTATCAGGGATTGTATAAGAGAGTAAATATGTGTTAGTATATGTTTGAATAAGTAAAGTTTGTATAACTGTATAGTTGAGGAAATGGAGGTGTGATTGATTCTTTGCATGACTGACTAGGTGTGTGAGTAACTCCATGGATGAGTGACAGTCTGTGAGTGTCTGTTTACACTGATTGTATCTAAGGTTATATTAGAGTCTGAAGAGGTTCATCGTATTATCACATGAATGATATCATCAGTGATGTGATCAGTAATGTCAAATGAGATGTCATCAGTGATGTCATCAGTGATGTCATTTGAGATGTCATCAGTGATGTCATTTGAGATGTCATCAGTGATGTCATCAGTGATGTCACTGACCATGTCATGAATGATGTAATATGTGACATCATCAGCAGTGGATTGCGGGTGCGCGATATATAGTTAGTGCAACTAACTATATATGGAATTTCAATGGTTTTGTGTGAGTAAAATAAGGTTTTGTAAATGCGAATTCCTAACTATATATGGTCTATAACCTATGGTTTTTTCAGTGAATATATATATATATATATATATATATATATATATATATATATATATATATATATATATATATATATATATATTTATCAGTCAAAGTCTGCCAAAACAGTGAGGACGCCAATCAGCTAGGAGTTGAATGCCTTTAATGAGATGCTGTAGCTCGGCGGGGTGACATACTCGCTTCGAAATTCAATGTGCAGCCCAACGCTTTTCGAGTAACCCTGGGTGAAGAACTACGCTCCGTTCGCGGAGTTTGCGGAGTTTCGGCAACTCCGCGTTCCGCGGAGTCCGCGTAGCTGTCGATTACTCCGCGATCCGGTGCGTAGCGTAGTTCTCGCGCGCTGAATAACATTATCGCGTGCGCGGCAATGGCTTACCTTGGTTCTGCGTTTGCTTTCTCCCGGTGGCGTGTGCCACCATGTTTGTAAACCCTCCCGCACCATTCCGTGCGACTGTGCGAACGCGATAACATCATTTGGATGTGCGATAGCGTCATAAGGACGCGCGTGGGTAGGTTCGCGCGATATTTAGCGCGATCACGCACTTTTGTAGTGCGAACGAGAAGATGAGTTCCCGAACATGTCTTGCACACCCCGAACACGTTACTTGTGACCCGGAACAGGAAATAAGGGAACGCAAGCGGGCGGGACAAACCTCTTGGGTAACTTAGCGCGCTAGCCATCCCGAGCATGCAGGCAACGCCCCGAACACGCGCACCGCGCTCCCGAAGACAAAAAACGGCGCGCGAACGGGTCTAGCAAGCAACTACGCATGGCTGCAGAGCTACGCGTAGTTCGCGGAGTGCAAGTGCGTCTTCGCGTAGCTCCGCGGAGTCCGACTCTGCCAACTACGCCCAGGGTTAGTTTCGAGCACTACGGTGCTCTTGTTCACAGGCAAAGTAAAGGCAAATGACCGGCAATTCTGCAGGAACGCTGATAAGCATTTCAAGTAGTCCCGCCCGTATGGGCATGTGCCCGCCAAGCATGCTGGTACTTAGAGTTCCTGCAAGTTACTGTCCAAGTGGGTGCCTTGTCATTGCTCAATTAATATCAATAATCTTCCCCCAGTGGGTTGAAGGGAGCTGACAACCATCCGCAGAGCCTTCCTCACGGTCAAATCACACGGCACTCCCAGCTCCAAACGGGTTCGTGCGTACGAGCCCCGGATCTGCATACCAACAGTTGAGCGTCCTCGCGACCAGCCCGGCCGCTCAAAATCAGTCAAAGTCTGCCAAAACAGTGAGGACGCCACACAGCTAGGAGTTGAATGCCTTTAATGAGATGCTGTAGCTCGGCGAGGTGACATACTCGCTTCGAAATTCAATGTGCAGCCCAACGCGTTTCGAGCACTACGGTGCTCTCGTTCACAGGCAAAGTAAAGGCAAATGAGCGGCAATTCTGCAGGAACGCTGATAAGCATTTCAAGTAATCCCGCCCGTATGGGCGTGTGCACGCCAAGCATGCTGGTACTTAGAGTTCCTGCAAGTTACTGTCCAAGTGGGTGCCTTGTCATTGCTCAATTAATATCCATAATCTTCCCCCAGTGGGTTGAATGGAGCTGACAACCATCCGCAGAGCCTTCCTCACGGTCAAATCACATGGCACTCCCAGCTCCAAACGGGTTCGTGCGTACGAGCCCAGGATCTGCATACCAACAGCGGAGCGTCCTCGCGACCAGGCCGGCCGCTCAAAATCAGTCAAAGTCTGCCAAAACAGTGAGGACGCCACACAGCTAGGAGTTGAATGCCTTTAATGAGATGCTGTAGCTCGGCGGGGTGACATACTCGCTTCGAAATTCAATGTGCAGCCCAACGCGCAGGAGAAGTGAGGCACAAGAGAGCACAAAACAAGAGTGGAAAACGTGAAAAGGGGGCAGGGTTGAGACCACCTGCCCCTCCAGCCCTTCTCAGGGTGTCCCAGAAGGACCTCCAAGTGCAAATTGTTTTTCAAAATGGCGGGATACGCGCACGGTACATGTACCGTAAGCGTACGGTGCGCGTACCCCACAATTTTGTTTATTTTTTTTTATTTTGCCCTTGAGGGTCCTTTTGGGACCCCCTGAGAAGGGCTAGAGGATTGGGGGGTCTCTACCCTGCCCCCTTTTCGTGTTTTCCACTCTTGTTTTGGACTTTCTTGTGCCTCAGTTCTCCTGAAAAACAAGATGGTGGCCAACACTTCCTGGTTTGGACAGTTTGGAATGTTGACAGTCGACTGCCAGCCAATCAGAAACTCGCTCGCGCACATAAGGGTACGCGCACGTACGCATATGGTATGCGTACCGTACGCGTACGGTGCACGTACGGTGAGCGCATATAGATATATAATTTGCTCAAATTCAATTTTCTCAACAACTACTGGAGGGATTTTCACCAAATATAGAAAAGGCACTACTGCATACCTGTCACTACCATTTTGCCAAGTTTTGTGTAATTCTGTTCAGCCGTTCGGGCTGTAGCCCTGTCTAAAGGTCCCATAGAAAATGCCATTTGAAAAATTTCAAATTCAATTTTCTCAAGAACTACTGGAGGGAGTTTCACCAAACATAGCAAAAGCACATCTGCATACCAGGCTCTACCATTTTGCTAAGTTTGGTGTAATTCCATTCAGCCATTCAAGCTGTAGCCGTGACTAAAGGTCCCTATGGAAATTAACATGGGGATAACACATTTCGAGACCCACCTATCGGCCCCTGCTTGACAAATCCCCCCGAAACTTACAGGGAAAGAGCGGAGCAGAGCTGGCCAAAATTCTGGAAAATTACAGACAGATTCCTCAATCAGCGCCAAAGTTATTTCCAATAGAATGTTGAGCGCATATAGATATATCATTTGCTCAATTCAATTTTCTCAACAACTGCTAGAGGGATTTTCACCAAGTATAGAAAAAGCACTACTGCATACCTGTCCCTACCATTTTGCCAAGTTTGGTGTAATTCCGTTCAGCCGTTCGGGCTGTAGCCGTGTCTAAAGGTCCAATAGAAAATGCCATTTGAAAAATTTCAAATTCAATTTTCTCAAGAACTACTGGAGAGATTTACACCAAACATACAAAAGGCACTGCTGCATACCAGTCCCTACCATTTTGTCAAATCTGGTGTAATTCCATTCAGCCGTTCGAGCTGTAGCCTTGTCAGAATGTCCCTATGGAAATTAACATGGGGAAAACACGTTTTAGGACCCCCCTTTTTTTCTCGGCCCCCCCTTGATGAATCCCCCTGAAACTTTCAGGAAAGGAGCGGAGCGCAGCAAGGCAAATTTAAGGAAAATTACAGGCAAATCCCTCAAACGGCGCCAAAGTTATTCCCAATAGAATGTTCAGAATTTCCTATGGTAACTAGGTCCTAACTATATATATCTACTGGCGACCGCCAGTAGGTAATATATATATATATACATGTGATCAAGGCCGTTTTTGGACGGCCGAAACGCGTCATGCCGATGGCGAGGAAAAAATAAAGCCACTTTTGATATAACGACTTGGTGTTGTGGAGATCTGTACCTGAGGGACGTGTGGGGAGCCACATCGCAGGACCTTGTTTATATATATTTGTATATATATATATATATATATATATATATATATATATATATATATATATATATATATATATATATATATATATATATATATATATATATATATATATATATATATATATATATATATATATATTACCTTCTGGCGGTCGCCAGTAGGTAGTTATAGTTAGGACCTAGTTTGCATAGGAAATCCACAACATTCTATTTGGAATGACTTTTGTGCCGGTAGACGAATCTTCGTGAATTTCTCCAAGAAAATGGCCTGCTCCGCTCCTTCCCTGAAAGTTTGGGGTTGATTCGTCAAGTGGGGGCAGAGAAAAAAGGGGTTCCCAAAACGTGTTGTCCCCATGCAATTTTCAATAGGGACCTTTAGCCAGGGCTACAGCCCGAACGGCTGAATGGAATTACACCAAATTTGGCAGAGAGGTAGAGTTCGGTTCGCAGATTGTGCTTTTTGTTAAATTGTGTAAATCCATTCAGTAGTTTCTGCGAAAATTAAAAGTAAAATCTTAGCGATATCTAGAGACGAAGTACAGCACGCGTACCGAAATCCGTACAATTACGAGCACGAGCTGCATGCTGATTGGCTGTCAACTGTCTGTCAACACTCCAATTCAAACAATACCTCGGAGCTCAGAGGGAACCGGGAAGGGGTCAAAAAAAGAAAAAAATCCTAAAACTGTTAAACTGCAATTCTGAGTTTATGGTTTATTGCTTGGTATGCCCATGTGGAAAGAAATACGTGGGCAGTACCATCAAGCCGACCAAGTTGAGGGTTCTCGAGCATATGAGGGCCATCAACCTGAAAGATCAGGCATACCCAGTGGCTCGCCACTATGAAAAAGAACACCAAAGCAACAACAACTTGCTATCCTTTTTCATACTGGATCAGCTGGTGAGGACAGAAAGAGGAGGAGACTGGGTTAGAAAGTTGAGAATGTTGGAGTCTCGCTACATTATTTTGTTGCAGACCAAGAACCCGACAGGCCTGAACAATGAAGAGGAGATGTGGGCACATCTATAGGAATGGGTCCAACAATGCCACTAACTGTACAGAACCCCCCGAGCTGAAAACTCTTCGAAGAATTCCAAGAATTATGACACTGCACGCTGCCCCCACCACCCTATGAGAGGGTATCTCTCCAAAACATATGGAGATAATAAAAAGCCCATTCAGGGCACAATAAGAATTAGGATACCCTGAGGCACATTCCTTAAATTGTTCTCTGACGCATTCTGTATTAAGAATGCGTGAGTATGCCCATCCAGGGCTGGAACAATGAGATCATATCCCAAACTAGGTAAGGGAACATAAGGAAATATACAGCAGATACGAATTGAGAGCAACATGGATAAAATGTTCTAAACTAAGATCAAAATAATGGAGATAAATCAAAATGCGCTGTATAAAATAACGCAATTCTAGTTAATGAGGATATATCCTTAGCAGCACATTAGATTGCAGATGGTGATTTAACCATTTAAAGATGGCTGCCAAATGTAAATGAATTTAGTGTGCCTCTTTTATGTTTACTATTTTAACATGTGATGTTTTTTGAATGTTAACTTTATTTAAACTCTAAAAAATGGCTCCGTTGGCGAGCACTGACGAAGGCGGCAACACCGAAATGCGTTTGCTTGTTAGCTATGTGTGTGCGCAGGAAATAAACTTGAAAGCGGAGATCGAGAAACCGGGCTGGAGTGTCCTTATTTGCGTAGCAGTTCCACGGATGGGAACTGTGTGTTGACAATATATTACGCGCTCCACCGCGCGTTGAGGAGGCACCCGGAGTAAAGTGGAGCGGCAGGAGGTGGTTTGGAGTTATGGATATATATATATATATATATATATATATATATATATATATATATATATATATATATATATATATATATATATATATATATATATATATATATATATATATATATATATATATATATATATATATATATATATATATTACCTACTGGCGGTCGCCAGTAGGTAGTTATAGTTAGGATTTTTTTCAATGTTAAATCTCAAAATTCTATTTGGAATAACTTTGGCGCCGGTTGACGAATCTGCCTGAAAATTTCCTGAAAATGGCCTCGCGGGGTTCCGGTCCTTCCCTGAAAGTTTGGGGGGGATACGTTAAGCGGGGGCCAAGATAAAAGGGGGGTCCCAAAACGCGTTTTCCCCATGTTAATTTCCATAGGGCGGTCGATTTCACTTTTAGCCCGAACGGCTGAATGGATTTCCACGAAACTTGGCAAAATTGTAGGGACTGGTAGCCCGATGTGCCTTTGCTATGTCTCAAGATATGTGCTCCAGTGGATTTTGAGTAATTTAGGTTCAAAAAAATATATATATCTATAGGCGCTCTCCCGTGCGCGCACCGGAGTGCGCTCCAGGCGCGACACGCGACTTGCGCGCAGGAAGCTGATTGGCTCTCAGTTGTCTGTAAACATTCTAAACAGTGCGGAGCGGCCGCCATCTTGTGTCTCGGTAAAATCGAGACACAAGGGGTTTGAAAAAAAAAGGGGCAAATGACCATAAGGGGGAAGAGTAGACCCCCTCTGACCCCCTAGGTTTGATGTAGGGACTAAAATAGGGTCCTGCAGGGCATTAAAAAATTTTTTTCGTTTTGCGCGGGGGAAGCGCATGGTACGCGCACCGGCGAAGCACGGGGAAAATCCAGGACCATATTTATGAAGGCCTTGCGCTGTTAGTTTTGCGCTTCCTGTGCGTCAATTTTTGTGACGCACCAGCGGTGTAAAAAAATGCGCATTGTTATGCAATATTTAAAAAGTGACGCATCTATCTAGATGCGTCACTTTTTAAATATAGTGCAACGAGGTACATTTTATTACACTGCTGGTGTTATGCGTCACTTTTCTGTGCGCACTCCTTATGACATTCCAGATGTGTCATATTTAATGTATGACGAATCATGTTGCAAGGAGTTACAGATACGTCAGTATTTCTGACATATCTGTAAACATAAAAGTGATGCGAGGCAGGTGCAAGATTTTGACGCAACAGCATCCTAAAAGTGACGCAGAGAAATCTTATAGATTTCAGTACGTCGTTATTACCAAGCTTTTTGCGGGGGAATACCCCCTTTGCATACATTATACCTGATGCAGATACAATATGGCGCAGAGTTTTAAAAAGTGACCCATGTACCTAGATGCGTCACTTTTTAAAAATAGCGTCAGGTATAATGCATGCAGAGGGGGTGTTCTCCCGCAAAAAGCTTTGTAATAGCGACGCAGTGAAATCTTTGAGATTTCACTGCGTCAGTTTTAGGATGCTGTTGCGTCAAAATCTTGTGCCTGCTTTACAGCAGGTGTTAGACTGAGGCAAGACCTTTCACATGCTGCTTTCCCCATTTGAAAGGACACATTACTGGAGTTGCGTCACTTTTGTGACGCACTCCAGCAATGCGTTACTTGGAATGTCATAAGGAGTGCGCACAGAAAAGTGACGCATTGCACCAGTAGTGTAAAAAAATGTGCCTCGTTGCGTTATATTTAAAAAGTGAGGTATCTAGGTAGATGGGTCACTTTTTAAAATCAAGCGCCACATTATATCTGCGTGAGGTATAATGCATGCAGAGGGGGTGTTCTCCCACTAAAAGCTTTGTAATAGCGACGCAGTGAAATGTTTGAGATTTCACTGCGTCACTTTTAGGATGCTGTTGCATCCTTTAAATATAGTGCAACGAGGCACATTTTATTACACTGCTGGTGTGATGCGTCACTTTTCTGTCCACAGTCCTTATGACATTCCAGATGTGTCATATTTAATGTATGACGAATCATGTTGCAAGGAGTTACAGATACGTCAGTATTTCTGACATATCTGTAAACATAAAAGTGATGCGAGGCCGGCGCAAGATTTTGACGCAATAGCATCCTAAAAGTGACGCAGAGAAATCTCATAGATTTCAGTACGTTGTTATTACCAAGCTTTTTGCGAGGGATTGCCCCCTCTGCATACATTATACCTGATGCAGATACAATATGGCGTAGAGTTTTAAAAAGTGACCCATGTACCTAGATGCGTCACTTTTTAAAAAATAGTGTCAGGTATAATGCATGCAGAGGGGGTGTTCCTTGCAAAAAGCTTGGTAATAATGACGCAGTGCGTCACTTTTAGGATGCAGTTGCGCCAAAATCTTGCGCCTGCTTCACAGCAAACCTTTCACATGGTGCTTTTTCCATGTGAAAGGACACATTACTGGAGTTGCGTCACTTTTGTGACGCACTCCTGCAATGCGTTACTTTTGTGTTTACAGATATGTCAGAAATACTGACATATCTGTAACTCCTTGCGAATTGATTAGTCATATATTAAATATGACATATCTGGAATGTCATAAGGAGTGCGTCCAGAAAAGTGACGCATCGCTATTTTCACGTAGCGATGAGTCACTTTTCAGAAATGAGGCCTCCAGTTTATTCACTGTGTCATAACTTTCTTTTCTAACACTCACCTTCTTTCATTCCTCCTACTTCACTTCCTTTCACCTCTCATACCTTTCTGTTCTTTCTTACTCATTCTCCTTTCAATTATCAATGCACTATATTTCACTTACTCTTCATTTTTTAAGATTATAGCTCTTTGATGAGAATTGGAGGTAGTTCTGAAAAGAACTTTTGGTTTTCTTCTTTTAACTGAACAGGAACAAAAACAGGGAATAGAAACTGCTCAACAGGAGCAAAAAGAAAAGAAAAAAATTAGGGGTGGGAAGGGCAGTGATGGTTCTCCAATGCCCGAACCATGAGCAGGACACTTTGCTCCCCATAGGTGAGGAGTTGATTGCAGTATCTGCATCTGACGACCCCATGGTTGAATGCAGGTTGAATGTTTGCTACCTGCCCCTGAGATTGTTCTCTTCCAGAAGAAGTTGCTCCTCCTGTTGATGTAGAGGCCCCATCTCTGGGAACCTCTTGTGCCAGAGCCCTGACACTTTCCCGGGCAAAATTCTGGGGGTGCCTCCTCTCCACATGGCGAATCATGGTGAAGTTGCCAAAAGAGTATTTTTTTGGGGGGTTACCCCGTGACAGGACCTGTTTGCAGATCCTGCACTCTACTTTTGGTGCATTCACCTTCTTCTGGCCTGCTGGAAACTTAAAAAATTTCCAGATGAAATGTTCCTTCACCTTTGGGGTAGGAGGCTCTTCATCAATGAAATCATTGGAGTCATCTTCACTGCTGGATGGTCTGGCAGCCATGATGAATCTAGGAATATGGAGCAGCAAAAAAGGCAGGTCTTTCAGTCACAAAAGTGAAAGAAGAAGTGAAGGAAATGGGTGGGGATTTCATTCATTGTAAAAAAAAACTGTTAGCAACCAATGAAAAGTGTTATTTTAGGGTCACATGACCCGACGCGTTTACGCTGCGCGCTCCGGAGCACTTCCGGGTGCGTTTACGCAGCGCGATCGTAGGCGCTTCCGGGGCGCAAACGTGGCGCGATCGTAGGCGCTTTTCCGTGCGTTTAGGCGCCGCGCACGTATGCGCTTCCGAGGGCACTTACGTTGTGCGCCGAAGTGACGTCATCAATCTTTTATAGAAATGCATAATCATTTTCCATATTAAAAAAAACAAATTTTATTTGTATGGTACGAAATGTTTTGCATTATTATTAACTTTTCATTCATATTTTTTTTTCACGAACGACAGTTGCGCTCTGGGTGCGCTTTCAGATGAGCTCTCGGAAAAGCTTACCGGAGAGCTTAGCTGAAAGCTTCCCGGAGCGCGCACCCAGAGCGCAAAAGAAAAAAATTATTAAAAAAAAATGAATACTTAAAAAAAAAACAGCAAATTGTAAAAAAAAAAAAGGTTAGAAACTCGATATACAAAGGAATTAGCATTTAAAAAACCTATGAAATTCACTGAAAAAACCATAGGTTTCACACCAGTTATAGTTAGGAATTAGCATTTAAAAAACCTATGAAATTCACTGAAAAAACCATAGGTTTCACACCAGTTATAGTTAGGAATTAGCATTTAAAAAACCTATTAAATTCACTGAAAAAACCATAGGTTTCACACCAGTTATGGTTAGCTGGAAATTTTACTGATATAAAACCATTGAAATTCCCACGTTATAGTTAGTCGGACTCACTATAACTTGCGCGTGCAATGCACTGCTGATGACATCACATATTACATCACTCATGACATGGTCTGGGTGTTGGTAGGCAGCATGATGTCTATGAAAGTACATTTTACAAGCTTTGGTACAATTTTCTCTTTTTTCAGACAGAAACATTTTAGACAAAAGAATAAGGGATATACTTACGTTTGAAGTACCCTGTGACCTTGTTGAAACCGGAGCGGCGGGTATGACTAACTTGGCTGTCTCCTGGTAATACTCCCCACACATTATCATACTTAGATTCCCCATGCTTTTTGCCACCCCTGGGTCTATATGTTTTTAATTGTGTTTTCCAACCTGTTCTCTCCTGGCAGTGCGTTACAGAACTAGTGTCCAAAAAGTGAAGTGGCAGCATTTGAGTGCAGCCCTGATGAATCTGCTTAACGCAATATAGCAGTGAAACATGTCGGCACTGGCAGTAGGTAATGGTATGCATGACTAGCTACCAGCCTTTTTAATTTAAACAGCACACTATCACCTCCCTATGAATAAAGTTGGTTAAGGGACTGGTGTGCTGTGTTTTTAGGCACTCAGTTATATTTGTGTGTGTTTGTCACCAGGAGATCTTTCTGCACTTCACTATTTGTCACATTTTATGTTGTTTGTTTTGGACACTTCTTTTCTTTCTTCTTATTTCTTTTGAGAAGCAAGTGACTACCGATGATGAGACAGGGACCTGTCTGGAAATTGCATACGAGTTACCCCGTTGGAGGTGTTTCCGTGAGGGGTCATTTGCTTCTCGCACATTTTTTCCTCTACTAAGAGTGTAGTTCAACAATTGGTGTGGACTTGTGCGACCAAGTTCGTTTTTGGTTCACTATTTGTGATGCTCTGTGGTGTTGTCCGGGAGAACAGGTTTTTTAACGTGGGCGGAGTACAGTGCATCACCTCCTTATAATGTGTATAAGAGAGTAGTTGGGAGCAGGACATTTGGACCCCCCCTTTTTCTGAGTCACTGATGTATCTTTACGCCATTGGATTGGGTCTTTAGCTGTCAACACTCTAAACCAGGAAGTGTTGGCAGCCATCTTGTTCGTCGCTAGAACTGAGTCACAAGAAAACAGTAAAACCAAGTTGAGAAATAAGGAAAGGGGGCAGGGTAGAAATATCCTCACCCTCTAGGCTTGTTCAGGGGGTCGTACATGGATCTTTATGCTCAATTTTATTATTTTTTTAAATAAAAAATTCCGGGGTACGTGTATGGTACTCGTACGCGGTGGAAAAGGAAAAAAAACTAGAAGACTGTTTTATTCTTAATTAGACCCTGGGGGGGGCTAAATCCTGGGGGCATTTTTTTTCCATAATGAGGGGCTTGTAAGGCACTCTGAGACCCAGGGAAAGGCTCCCCCTGTGGTTTTATTTTGAAGTATGGACGCAGGGAGCCGTCTGGGATCGTGGGGGCATTGCGGAAAAAAAAAACCTGTTCTTTTTGAGAACTAACTTTACTGGTTAAAAAAGAGCTATATTTCTATGATAGTATGTAAAACGTTCCATTTTATTTTGTGGACCAGTTGTACTCTCTACGCATACGCAGCCTCGTTTCCAAGCCCATGTTTCTTTTTTTATCTTCAAGTTCGCCAAGCAAAGCTGTTCAGGTATTAAATTTGCCGCTTTCTTTCCCCGGGCCGTGTGTGTCATCCACTGCTATACTTTGTAATATATTAATAATCGTATTCTATCTATATTTATTTGAAACAGAGGCGCCAAACGTTGATTAAATACTCCGTCCACTGCCATTTTAGTAGTTTTCTTCCGTTATTTTTATTATACCTGCTAATTTCATTTTACCCTCCACATTTCTTCTCTGTGATTGATGAGATTTCCTGCCACAGACACCAGGGGGCTTGTCCTTGGACTCTGATGTTATCAGACTTGGTCACATGCATACCTAAAATATAATTTGAAGCACGTAAGCCACAGCCATTACAACACGTATCCCTCACCACAAAGCCATTAGGATGTATATGGCTTTATTATGCCTGGTAAATGTATACTAGTTGTAAAAGTATGCGTGGTAAAGCCATATGCGTGCTAATGAATTTGTGGTGATGGTCACGCGTGGTTATGACCGCATAGTAATGGCTGTTTCCCCCAGGACACTGCAGAAACCGGGTGTGGCGGACTCCAGGGCATCAGGCGGTGCTCCACGCAGCCTCCCTCATACAATATAGAAATCTCCGGGGGAGGTCACTTTTGTGGTTTGAGGGGTGTCATTGAGGCCCACAAAGTTAATTTTGTACGGGGGTAGGTTTGCACGTGAAATTGTTGCAAGAGGTTTGTAAATGTGGTATACATTTTTTTGTTTTACTTTGATTTCCTTTCTATGTTGTAGTCCATCCAGAGAAAATATAACTTATTGTACAGACGATACTTTTCAACCCTACTGTCAAACATCTTACTATAGTACTTCAAATTATAAATATTATTTTTGTTGTGGACCACCCCCCCCAAAAAAAAAACAAGTATATAGTTTTTTTATTAACTTTTAATAAAACAACAATAACTGTAAACGTAACTTAAAGATAATGTAATAAACAACTAGAAAAATAACTTTAGTAAAACAGTATTATAAACAAATTGAGATGTGGACTCCAAAAGACGTTGGGTAGGTAATCTGCAAAACAAAAAAGAAAAAAAGAGTTTAAAGTTATGTAGATGTGACTAAATAAGGTAAAGCATTACAAGTGAAGGTAACAGTACGATTTTACGTGTGCAGTGTGCCTAGTACATTTCACTTCTGTTATAGTCCCGCGTTCAAGTGGTGTCTATATGGAAGTGCTTACTGCGTTACTGACACAAAAGTGGCTCAACGGGATTGTAAATACGCCGACAGATTTCTAATGCATTGCAAAGGAGGCATTGTATATCTAGGCCGCTGTGCTTACCTTGTATAAACACTGCGGCCACCGGAGTTCACAACTTGAATTCAACTGTCCTTCTACACGTCAAAGTAGACAACAGTGTCTATAACTTTAAAAGAGAAAGAGAAATGTTGTGACAGAGAGTGAGAGAGAGAAAGAGAGAGAAAAGAACATTAAAACTGTCTTGCAGAGTCTGGAGTTTAGATTTTTTGTTGAAAAGTCAGACGCAGATTTACCAGCTCGTTGCGCCACTTTTCCCATGTTAAAAGTGACACAAAAGTGGCGCAATAAGCTTGTAGATCCGTTTCTGAGACTGTTGTAACCTATCTAAGTGATGGTACACTACGATTTACCGTGTGCAGTGTGTCTAGTACATTTCACTTCTGTTATAGTCCCACGTTCAAGTGGTGTCTATATGGAAGTGCCTATTGCGTTACTGACACAAAAGTGGCACAACAGGATTGTAAATACGCCGACTTATTTCTAATGTATTGAAATGGAGGCATTGCATATCTAGGCCACTGTTCTTACCTTGTATAAACAGTGCGGCCTCCGGAGTTCACAACTTCAAATCAAGTCTGCTTCTACAGGTCAAAGTAGACAGCAGTGTCTATAACTTTAAAAGAGAAAGAGAAATGATGTCACGGAGAGTGAGAGAGAAAAAGAGATAGAAAAGAACATTAAAAGTGTCTCGCAGAGTCTGGAGTTGAGAATTTTTCTTGAAAAGTGAGACGCAGATTTATCAGTTCCTTGCGCCAGTTTTCTCATGTTAAACGTGACACAAAAGTGGCGCAATAAGCTTGTAGATCTGTTTCTCAGACTGTTGTAATCTATCTGTTGTCACTGCTCGGACGTAATTATTAATTTCTACACAGTCAAGCTGCTCCACACTACCCACTCTCTCCTTTCACAAATAATTTGTTGTTGTTTCGGAAACAAAATTCTTTGTCACCTAGTGCCATTGGCGTGATTGAAAGATGGTGCTCTACGTGTCGAAGAAACCTTCACTGTAATCAAGAAAGTTAACCACTTCAATTCAGATAAGGTTGTATACAGCAGAGTGGAGATAGCAGCGTCCAAAACTTTAAAAAAGAAAGAGAAACGATGTTAGAGAGTAAGAAAGTGAAAGAGAAAAAAGGAAATTAAAACGTGAGAGAGACACACACGACAGGGGGGGGTACCTGAAGCCAGAGGCGCAACCACAGTCATAAAAATATTGGTAGGGGGAGCTGCAGGGGCTGTAAGCGGGGTGGGGTGAGCATGGTTGTATGACGATCCATCGCGAACACTGCCATCGCGCGACTTCACATTGCGGCAATTTCATCGCAATGGTATTCACACCAGCCGTTTTTTCACCGCACGTTGTTGCGCCAATGCGGGCCTGTAATTGGATCGCGTGTCACATCGGCGTCCATACATCGCACGACATGACAACGCGTTGTTTGAGGCCACACTTTTAAAAATCATCACAGCCAATGGGTTGGTGGGGGGTGGGTGGTATATATGGTCCTGCTCACCGTGTCTGCAGCATTTGTGCTTGTGTCGTGACCCTGTGCCTGTGTTGTGACTTTGAATTTGGTAAGTGTCCACTGTCGCCCTTGTATTTCGTGGCGTTCTGCCCTCTGTTTTCCTCGTTTTTTGTGCTGTTGTGCCCTCTGTTGCCCTCGTATTTTGTGTCCTTCTGCCATCTGTTCCCCTTTGTTTTTGCGTGTCCTTCTGCCACCTGTTTCCCTTGTTTTTCGTGCTCTTGTGCCCTCTGTTGCCCTTGTAATTCGTTGCCTTCTCCCTCGTTGTAGCGTGCCCTTCTGCCCTCTGTTTTCCTAGTTTTCAGTGCTCTTGTGCACTCTGTTGCAAGTTCTGCAAGAGGAAACTCATCACACAGGACGAATGTGATGGCCTAGTGTACAGGAACCAGAGCACCAAAATTACGCTTCTCAAAATGAAAGGGACATTTAAACAACTTCACACGCACCATACTGTGTACTATGCCATCTTTAAGCTCAACCGAGAATGCACAAGGGCCTGTTGCTATCCACAGTAAACAACATGGAAGATCGCAGCATTAGACTGCAGCCACAGGCACGAAACTATAATGAAACTCCTGATGTATGTGGATGATACTCCGGTCCGGTAGAATGGAACCCGTGCATTTCATGGAGTAGGGTTAAATAGGCAGTAAATAGCTCAGGGCCCCATTTATACAGCCTCTGATAAGCCAATACGTAGCACTTCCTACCAATCACACAAAGATGCTTGGGTATATAGCAATGCCGAAGCTCACCCGTACGACCCCGTAGGTGCCCTACATCAGAGTCAAACAAGATATGTGAGGGGTCAGCTCTGTTTTCCTCGATTTTTGTGCTGTTGTGCCCTCTGTTGCCCTCGTATTTCGTGTCCTTCTGCACTCTGTTTTCCTCGTTTTTTGTGCTGTTGTGCCCTCTGTTGCCCTCGTATTTCGTGTCCTTCTGCGCTCTGTTTTCCCTCGTTTTTTGTGCTGTTGTGCCCTCTGTTGCCCTCGTATTTCGTGTCCTTCTGCACTCTGTTTTCCTCGTTTTTTGTGCTGTTGTGCCCTCTGTTGCCCTCGTATTTCGTGTCCTTCTGCACTCTGTTTTCCCTCGTTTTTTGTGCTGTTGTGCCCTCTGTTGCCCTCATATTTCGTGTCCTTCTTCACTCTGTTTTCATCGTTTTTTGTGCTGTTGTGCCCTCTGTTGCCCTCGTATTTCGTGTCCTTCTGCACTCTGTTTTCCCTCGTTTTTTGTGCTGTTGTGCCCTCTGTTGCCCTCGTATTTCGTGTCCCAAAATTAGGCTTCTTAAAATGAAAGGGACATTTAAACCACTTCCCAATATTTCGGACCTTTAGTTGCCTCTTCAAGTCCCCATCATCTCATCCAGAGTCATCATATTTAACTTCACGCGCACAATACTGTGTACTATGCCATCTTTAAGCTCAACCAAGAACGCACAAGTGCCTGTTGCTATCCACAGTAAACAACATGGTCAAACCCCCCCCCCAAAAAACGCTCACAAAAAAGCTCTCAAGCTAATAAAAATAAATGGGAAACAGACAAGAAAAGCAGATTACAAAACGGGCTAACAAACTAACAAAAATAAAGGGAAAGGGTATGACAAACCCAAAAGAAAAAACGCTCACATATCATGTATATAGACGGAAACAAATACAGAACGGGCTAACATATTGCTTGACGGATAGCTCTACCGACTATGGTGTTGTCAGCCAGGGTTCGAGCCTCCTATCAACAACTTCAATGTGCAGCGCAAAATAACATTTTTATTAATGTATTAGGTTATGATGGATGGGTTCATGAATGGATGGCGGATGGATAAATGCATGGATGGGTGGACGAATGGATGGTGGGTGGATGAATGGGTGACTGTATGGATGGATGCATGGATGGGTGGACTGCTGCAAGAGGGAACTCATCACACAGGATGAATGTGATGGCCTAGTGTAAAGGAACCAGAGCCCCAAAATTAGGCTTCTCAAAATGAAAGGGACATGTAGGTGCCCTACATCAGAGTCAAACAAGATATGTGAGGGGTCAGCTCTGTTTTCCTCGTTTTTTGTGCTGTTGTGCCCTCTGTTGCAATGTTATGTAGCGTGAACTTTGCCCTGAACGTGTCAGAGCGCTTTACATAATAACCAGTTGCAAAACATAAGGACTTAGGATTACATGCGTTACTTAAAAGATACAATTAGAATAAAATTGCAAATGTATAGTTATTTCAATATACATAGTAAAGGGATATGAATGTGAATGGTAGAGTGGAAAGGTCTACTGCATATACTAGTGATTTCAGTGATATTTATATACATAAAAGCCGACTTACATTTAGAGGGGTCTGAGGGGAATGCAGTGGGTGGATGCATGAGGCATGGATGAATGGGTGGATGGGTGTGTTGTTGGGTCGATGGGTTGGTGAAAGTCATTCCCAGTTTAAAACAACGACACAGGTTCAGTAATGGTATTTCGGCCAAAGTATGGCGAAGCTACTGTCACATGCGTATTTTATCCACCTAAGTATTAATGGCACCGCCAACCTAATTTTGTTACTTGCTGTTACAGAGTTTGGAATTTAACGGAGGTGCTAGGCAAGCAAAGATTTTGCGTTTCTCTGCTAAGTGCAGCAGCGTAGCAGAAAAGGTAATACATTTCCGGCGTTACTTTAAGAGTGAGGCAATGTGTTTTTTTTGCCAATTACATATGTTGTTACAAAACTAATATTTGTACACTTTTGATCCCACCCATACGTGTGTTTTGTTTTTGGTGAAATAAATTACTTTTTTTTCTATTTCATTAGCAGTACTGTATGCATTTAGTGACCGGCATTGTGCAAAAAGCTTTTTGTTTTAGATTACTTTTTAAATAGCATGTTTATGTTTTGTTCAAATGTCTTTCTTATCATCTGTACAATGCATTTGTTTTGGGGGTCCTACTGAAATGTTCTTGGGTGGCTTGATGGCTGGATGGGTTGGTGGATGGGTTGGTGGATTGCATAAATTGGCCTAACCCTGACAACACAAAATTGTTTGGCGAAGCAACTGCCAAATGTGTTTTTGATACACCTAAGTAATAATGCCACCGCAAACCTAACTTTGTTACTTGCTGTTGCAGAGTTGTAAAGTTAACGGAGGTGCAAGGCAAGCAAAGATTTGGAGTTTCTCCGCTAAGTGCAGCAGAGTAGCACAAAAGGTAAACAATGTCTGTTGTTACTTAAAGGGTCAATCAATGTGATTTGTTGACAAATTAGATATGCTGTGCAATAATAAAAATGTGTCAATTTTTTTCCCCACGCAAAAAAATTGTTTGATTACTAATCAAATGAAAGGCTTTTTGTTTTTTTTATTAGCAGTACTGTATGAATTTAGTGACCGCCATTATCGAAAATATTTTTATTTTTTTAATTTTAAAAATGGATTTTTATGTTTTCTCCATAAATCAAATGTCTTTCGGATCAACGCTACAGGTACATTATTGTTAATTTGTCCTAACTATGACGACACCAAATAGTTTGAAGAAGCAACTGTCAAATGCGTATTTGATACACCCAAGTAATAATGCCACCGCAAACCTAATTTTGGTACTTGCTGTTGCAGAGTTGTAAAGTTAACGGAGGTGCAAGGCAAGCAAAGATTTGGAGTTTCTCCTCTAAGTGCAGGAGAGTAGCACAAAAGGTAAACAATGTCTGTTGGTACTTGAAGGGTCAATCAATGTGATTTGTTGGCAAATTAGATATGCTGTGCTATAATAAAAATGTGTCCATTTCTTTCTCCACGCAAACAATGTGTTTGGTTATTAATCAATGAAAAGGCTTTTGGTTTTATTGTATTTAGTGACCGGCATTATTAAAATTCCTGTAGAACTCAGTGTTACCGTTTCCAATGAACCATTTCTTATGCATGACAATCAAAATTGTCAAAAGCGCATTATAATATTTAGCATCCCCGCAATCTCAACCGCTTGGAAAACAGTGATGTGTGGATGATGGATGGGACCTTTAAAAGCACGCCCACCCCTTTCACCCAAATTGACACCATTCACGGGTACGTTAACGACATTGTAGTCCCTTTAGTCTACAGTTTACTACCAGACAAACAATCTTCAACGTATACTGAGTGCTTGTCAGTCTTAAAAGCCAAAATCCCAAACAAAAGTCAGAGAAAAGTAATCATGGGCTTTGAATTACCCATGATAAATTCTATAAAGAAATTGTACATCGATACCAAAATACAAGGATGTTTTTTCCACTTTTCTCAGGCTATTTGGCGTAAAATACAAAAAACATCCCTTATTGAGGATTATGTGTCTGATAGTAAACTCCAGTTTGAACTTAAAAAACTTTCTGGACTTTGCTTTGTTCCTCCTAATAGTGTAGACGAATACTACACATCGATTACACAGTCTGAATATTTTTTCGTAAATGAAGAAAAATTGGCACCACTATTAAATTATTTTGAAGACACATGGATTGGGCATCTAAGCAGGTCGGGTTGCCGGAGGAAACCACGTTTTCTTATGAACTATTGGAACTGCTACTCGACCTGCTTAGAGGGAGGAGTAAAAACAAACAATGCCATAGAGGGTTGGCACAACTCTTTAAACAAAAGTATTGGAAAACCGCACCCTAATTTCTACAGTTTTCTTGAGATTTTGCAAAGGAGCAAAGTTACCAGGAAATGCGCATCTCACAGTGTTTAGTCGGTAATCTACATCCTCGTTTTTCTCAGCGTTCAAAGGAAATGTCTGCCCGAATTGTGGAAGTATTACAACTTTTCCCCTTGTCTGTGCTGTGCGACTACATATCTTCCATCGCACACATACTTACTTCCTTTGGGTGAAAAAATTGTCCCTTGCAGTTGTGTACCATAATCCGATCTGTACATTGGACACCCTATCTTCTTTACATTTTTTTGTGGGATATGTACCACCCTTAATTTGTCAATGAGTTGTGTTCTTGTTTGTGTGTGTTATTTCTATATGCTAGTAAATACCTATTAATCTTCGAAGTATTATGTATTAATGCAATGCTAAGCAAATAATAAGTGTTTGTTTTCAATGCAATGTAGAGAAAATAAAAAGCTCCAGACTTGTTTGAGTATTTTGTATTAATGCAATGTGAAGGAAATAAAAATGTTCAAACGTGTTCTTTTGTATGTGTCTTCATTTCCGCATGGGTCAAGGGTAATTTCACAATGCATGTTGTATGTTCATGCGCTCTCACTCACACCCCATATGCCTGCTCCCCTCCCCGTCCCCATTTTGGAGCCTGAGCATCCATCCACCCGCCATGCATTCACCCACCCATCCATGCATCCATCCATACACCCATCCATACACCCATGCATCCATCCATCCACCCATCCATCCATCCATCCATCCATCTGCCATGCATTCACCCACCCATCCATGCATCCATCCATACACCCATCCATACAACCATGCATCCATCTATCCATCCATCCATCTGCCATGCATTCACCCACCCATCCATGCATCCATCCATACAGCCATCTATACACTCATGCATCCATCCATCCATCCATCCGCCATGCATTCACCCACCCATCCATGCATCCATCCATACACCCATCCATAAACTCATGCATCCATCCATCCGCCATGCATTCACCCACCCATCCATGCATCCATCCATACACCCATCCATGCATCCATCCATACACCCATCCATACACCCATGCATCCATCCATCATCCATCCATCCGCCATGCATTCACCCACCCATCAATGCATCCATCCATACACCCATCCATACACCCATGCATCCATCCATCCATCCATCCATCCGCCATGCATTCACCCACCCATCCATGCATCCATCCATACACCCATTCATACACTCATTCATCCATCCATCCATCCATCAATCCATCCGCCATGCATTCACCCACCCATCCATGCATCCTTCCATACACCCATCCATAGACTCATGCATCCATCCATCCGCCATGCATTCACCCACCCATCCATGCATCCATCCATACACCCATTCATACACTCAGGCATCCATCCATCCATCCATCTGCCATGCATTCACCCACCCATCCATGCATCCATCCATACACCCATCCATACACTCATGCATCCATCCATCGATTCATCCATACGCCATGCATTCACCCACCCATCCATGCATCCATCCATACACCCATCCATGCATCCATTCATACACCCATCCATGCATCCATCCATAAACCCATCCATGCATCCACCCATACACCCATCCATGCATCCATCTATACACCCATCCATGCATACACCCATGCATGCATCCATCCATCCGCCATGCATTCACCCACCCATAATGCATCCATCCATACACTCATCCATGCATCCATCTATACACCCATCCATGCATACACCCATGCATCCATCCATCCATCCATCCGCCATGCATTCACCCATCCATCCATGCATCCATCCATACACCCATCCATGCATCCATCCATACACCCATCCATGCCATGCATACAACCATGCATCCATCCATCCATCCATCCATCCGCCATGCATTCATCCACCCATCCATGCATCCATCCATACACCCATACACATATGATTTGGCACCTGCTTCTTACATATTTAGATCTGCGAGGCTGAGCAATTTCTTGTCGACACATCTCATGTCGACACTTCTCATTAATTTTAATTATTATTCACCTTTCTCTTATAAATACTTACATCTGCGCCATTCTAACATATCTTTTAATATCACTGTAAATACATAAAAAGTAAATATAGCGCTGAACTTGTAAGTGTGGCGACTTGATAGGAGGCTCGAACCTTGGTTAACAGTACTAAAGTCGGCAGAGCTAGCAGTCAGACCACACGTCCTGCTTTCATAAGATCATCGTTTCTTAAATATTGGCACATGCTTCTTGGCACCTGTTTCTTCTTAAATCTTGTACACCTGTTTCTTAAATATTGTCACGTCCTTCTGCCCTCTGTTTCCTGCTTTCATGAAATCTTTGTTCTCCTTATATGTTATCCCGTTTTGCTTTCATGAAATCATCGTTTCTTAAATATTGGCACGTGCTACTTGGCACCTGTTTCTTGTTAAATCTTGCACACCTTTCATATAATCATTGTTTTCTGCCATCTGTTTCCTGCTTGTTTCTTCTTAAATCTTGCACACCTTTCATGAAATCATCGTTTTCTGCCCTCTGTTTCCTGCTTGTTTCTTCTTACATCTTGCACACCTTTCATGAATTCATCGTTTTCTGCCCTCTGTTTCCTGATTTCATGAAATCATCGTCATCCTTCTGGCCATTCATTCACCACCCATCGTTTCAGTGTATATATGTTATCCCCTTTCACCCATCCATGTTAGGCCGTTTCCGTGTATATCTGTTATTTGTATGAAAAGCCCACCCACCCATCGTTTCAGTGTATATATGTTATCCCGTTTCACCCATCCATGTTAGGCCGTTTCCGTGTATATCCGTTATTTGTATGAAAAGGCCACTTTCTTCACCTTTAGTTGCCTCTTCAAGTCCCCATCATCTTGTGGCCACTTTCTTTCTTTCATTTTCCGTGCCTTGTAATGGCATAAGCTCCTGAGGTAAACAACATGGTTAACCCCCCCAAAAAAACGCTCACAAAAAAGCTCACAAGCTAATCAAAATAAATGAGAAACAGAAAAAATAAGCCGATTACAAAACGGGCTAACAAAGTAACAAAAATAAAGGGAAAGGGGTTGACAGAAACGCTCACATATCATGTATATAGACGGAAACAATTTACTATGCCAAAAGGCCACTTTCTTTCTTTCATTTTCCGTGCGTTGTAATGGCATATCTTGCACACCTTTTATGAAATCATCGTTTTCTACCCTCTGTTTCCTCCTTGTTTCTTCTTAAATCTTGCACACCTTTCATGAATTCATCGTTTTCTGCCCTCTGTTTCCTGCTTTCATGAAATCATTTTCATCCTTCTGGCCATCCATTCACCACCCATCGTTTCAGTGTATATGTTATCCCGTTTCACCCATCCATGTTAGGCCGTTTCCGTGTATATCTGTTATTTGTATGAAAAGCCCACCCACCCATCGTTTCAGTGTATACATGTTATCCCGTTTCACCCATCCATGTTAGGCCGTTTCCATGTACATCTGTTATTTGTATGAAAAGGCCACTTTCTTCACCTTTAGTTGCCTTTTCAAGTCCCCATCATCTCGTGGCCACTTTCTTTCTTTCATTTTCCGTGTGTTGTAATGGCATAAGCTCCCGAGGTAAACAACATGGTTAAACCCCACAAAAAAAACGCTCACAAAAAAGCTCACGAGCTAATCAAAATAAATGAGAAACAGAAAAAAAATCTGATTACAAAACGGGCTAACAAAGTAACAAAAATAAAGGGAAAGGGGTTGACAGAAACGCTCACATATCATGTATATAGACGGAAACAATTTACTATGCCAAAAGTCCACTTTCTTTCTTTCATTTTCCGTGCGTTGTAATGGCATTTTAACATTGCATGCCTTGTAATTGCATGCGATGTTAATGCCATCGCGTAGTTGTTGCATGCGCACTAAAACACTGCGATGTGAACGACCATGCAATGTAAACACCGCAATGTATTTACATTAATGTAATTGGTGTTTCCCGGTGGGCATCAAAGCCTCATTAACAAGCAAAATGTCTTTAAAAGTTCTGTGACGTACTCGGGTGCGACTGTGTGTGGGCCGAGGAAACTATGTCATCGTAGCTGAAGCCCCGTTAGCCCAATGTGTGTTTTGCGCACCTGCTGCATACTACACATTCTCTCCTTTCACAGATAACTTGTCGTTGTTTCAGAAACAAGCTTCTTTGCTCACCTTGTGCTATTGCCGTCTTCCTTATTACATAATCCATCGTGAAGCTGTACATCTTAAAGATATTAAAAGAAAGATGTTATGATTGGTATTTGCTTTTATATTAATTTGGAGTTAGATTAGAATGCGCTTTTATACACGTTCATTCTCACATTTCTATGAACTGTTGGTATTGGTAATATTCCGGTCATTTCAGCGATTATAAAAATGTTACTGCTATTGGGAAAAAAATGTATGCATGTAAATTAATACACTATATAGTAGTGCGTTCGTCTAAAATACTAAATCACATTTTTGTATCTAGTCAGCTACAACCCTTTGACTCCTTCCTATTCGTACTCAAGTCTCACTGCTCACCTTTTCGTGGAAAAGACACCTTCTTCATGATGTAGTCCCGATCTCTAACAAAGAAGTGTCATATATGATGCCGAGTCTTGATATCTCTATGGCTAACAACATACAATGCTCCCATCATCATCATCTTCGCAGGTTCTTCACACGCTCAGTGCTTCGGGCACCACTAACTCAGTGACCAAAAAGGCCATGCACGTCGTAGTGGGCCCCTTGTTCGGTGCTTTGGGAACAACTCTAAAATGGCGTACAACACGTAATTTTTATACATAGCGTCACGTGTGTAGTGACGGATACGCTGAATGGGTGTGGTGTGGGTGTATACCAGCCATGAGGGAGTGTGTGTGTCAATCTGACAACTAGACCTGTAACTAAGAAATCACTACAATGGAAATGTGGGCCTTGTACTCTTGTTGTGTTTTCCTGGTAGCGTAAGAGTGGCTTTCTTTTTTTCTATGTGACGTTACGATACAGTCACCATGTATGTAGCCTATTTTGTGATGCATTTTATTGTACAATGCGTTTCAAAAACTACTTGTAGAAGGGTACTTTTAAATTAAACTGTGTACTCTGCTTACAAGTTTGTTGAGTGTAGAAGTATTTTTTGCTATATTCTATTTTTTCATAATTGTGCTGACTTTTCTCCTTTAGCGTGCAGTACTATATTATTTTATAAAATGTATAACTGTTGAAATCATCTTTGAAAGAAGAATGGAAGCATGTAAGCTGCTTTCTGTGACGAAAAGCAATGCCGACTCCCGCAGGAAGTGGGGAGCCGGCTGGGACCGTAGAGGCCCTGGGGATCTCCCCACACTCCGCAACATTACATTTGAGCCCCGGGGGACGGGGTACTCGGGGATTATACAAAATTACTGATAAAGGCTATTTTTTTAATGGTAGATTTATCGTACGCGTGCCAAGCACTTATGGACGACGTACGGTGTGAAGATTGGAAGTCGTCCCATAAGAGTACTGATTGAATAAAAAGAAGAATATTTTTCAGATATTTATGAAGTGTATGTGTTTAGATGTTGGGTGGCTCTAAAAAGAGCCCTTGCGTTTATTGGGAGATTGTAGTACCTACAAGTAAGTACCAATGCAGAGTCTAAAGTTCAAGAGGTAAAATGTACACCGTCTCTCCTATAGATGTCATGCATATTGAAACGCAGATTGTTGCGGTAGATGGACCCATTCGATAGTCTTGGAGAAAGGCAGCAACAGATTTATTTACATGTTTTCCAGCTTTCTCAATCTGTTGACAAGGATATATGATGTTAGCACGCATACTTTTAGCACGCATACCATTACCACGCATTTTTACAACGCAGGAACTTTTACAACGAATACCTTTACAACGCATTACACTACAACACAGATACTATTACAAAGCATACCATTACAACGTAAGTATAGGTAAGTATATAATATGTTTAAATAATGTAATTAATATTTTTTTTAATATTTTAATTAATTATTAAATATTTTATTATTAAATATTTTAATTCATTATATTAATTTTTATTTAATAATTTGTAAATATATATGTTAATACCCCTGTACCCCAAAACCCAAACCCAACCCTGAACCCTAAAAATACCCCTGTACCCCAAAACCCAAACTCAGCCCAGAACCCTAAAAATACCCCTGTACCCCAAAACCCAAACCCAGCCCTGAACCCTAAAAATACCCCTGTACCCCAAAACCCAAACCCAACCCTGAACCCTAAAAATACCCCTGTACCCAAAAACCCAAACCCAACCCTGAAACCTAAAAATACCCCTGTACCTCAATACCCAAACCCAACCCTGAAACCTAAAAATACCCCTGTACCCCAAAACCCAAACCCAGCCCAGAACCCTAAAAATACCCCTGTACCCCAAAACCCAAACCCAGCCCTGAACCCTAAAAATACCCCTGTACCCCAAAACCCAAACCCAGCCCAGAACTCTAAAAATACCCCTGTACCCCAAAACCCAAACCCAACCCTGAACCCTAAAAATACCCCTGTACCCCAAAACCCAAACCCAACCCTGAAACCTAAAAATACCCCTGTACCCCAAAACCCAAACCCAACCCAGGACCCTACAAATACCCCTGTACCCCAAAACCCAAACCCAGCCCTGAACCCTAAAAATACCCCTGTACCCCAAAACCCAAACCCAACCCTGAAACCTAAAAATACCCCTGTACCCCAAAACCCAAACCCAGCCCTGAACCCTAAAAATACCCTGTACCCCAAAACCCAAACTCAGCCCTGAACCCTAAAAATACATTTTTACCCCAAAACTCAAACCCAACCCTGAAACCTAAAAATACCCCTGTACCCCAAAAACCAAACCCAGCCCTGAAACCTAAAAATACCCCTGTACCCCAAAACCCAAACCCAGCCCTGAACCCTAAAAATACCCCTGTACCCCAAAACCCAAACCCAACCCTGAACCCTAAAAATACCCCTGTACCCAAAAACCCAAACCCAACCCTGAAACCTAAAAATACCCCTGTACCTCAATACCCAAACCCAACCCTGAAACCTAAAAATACCCCTGTACCCCAAAACCCAAACCCAGCCCAGAACCCTAAAAATACCCCTGTACCCCAAAACCCAAACCCAACCCTGAACCCTAAAAATACCCCTGTACCCAAAAACCCAAACCCAACCCTGAAACCTAAAAATACCCCTGTACCTCAATACCCAAACCCAACCCTGAAACCTAAAAATACCCCTGTACCCCAAAACCCAAACCCAGCCCAGAACCCTAAAAATACCCCTGTACCCCAAAACCCAAACCCAGCCCTGAACCCTAAAAATACCCCTGTACCCCAAAACCCAAACCCAGCCCAGAACTCTAAAAATACCCCTGTACCCCAAAACCCAAACCCAACCCTGAACCCTAAAAATACCCCTGTACCCCAAAACCCAAACCCAACCCTGAAACCTAAAAATACCCCTGTACCCCAAAACCCAAACCCAACCCAGGACCCTACAAATACCCCTGTACCCCAAAACCCAAACCCAGCCCTGAACCCTAAAAATACCCCTGTACCCCAAAACCCAAACCCAACCCTGAAACCTAAAAATACCCCTGTACCCCAAAACCCAAACCCAGCCCTGAACCCAAAAATACCCTGTACCCCAAAACCCAAACTCAGCCCTGAACCCTAAAAATACATTTTTACCCCAAAACTCAAACCCAACCCTGAAACCTAAAAATACCCCTGTACCCCAAAAACCAAACCCAGCCCTGAAACCTAAAAATACCCCTGTACCCCAAAACCCAAACCCAACCCTGAAACCTAAAAATACCCCTGTACCCCAAAACCCAAACCCAGCCCTGAAACCTAAAATTACCCCTGTACCCCAAAACCCAAACTCAGCCCTGAAACCTAAAAATACCCCTGTACCCCAAAACACAAACCCAACCATGAAACCTAAAAATACCCCTGTACCCCAAAACCCAAACCCAACCCTGAAACCTAAAAATACCCCTGTACCCCAAAACCCAAACCCAACCCTGAAACCTAAAAATACCCCTGTACCCCAAAACCCAAACCCAACCCTGAAACCTAAAAATACCCCTGTACCCCAAAACCCAAACCCAATACCCCTAATAAATGTTTTTAAAAAAAGATAAACTTACCTATTCTTACGTTGTAATGGTGTGCGTTGTAATAGTATCTGCGTTTTAGTGTAATGCGTTGTAAAGGTATTCGTTGTAAAGTGTCCTGCGTGGTAATAGTTTCGTTGTAACAGCATTTCGTGCTAAAAGATGCATGGTAACAGTTACATACCGTTGACAATAGTGGTTGGACCAGTTCCATTTCTGCCTTTTGCATATATTCGAATAGACCAAGGCAGTTTTGGGGAAAAGTGTCATCAATTGTGCAAAGGTGTCCTTCATAAGCATTTCCAGACCTACCCCTGTCAAAGTGCCTAGGTCATTGCCACCACAGTGCTCAATTATGAGGTCAGGGTGTTGGAAATGTAAAAAGGATTTCACCAATGGCATCAATTGGTGCCACTTTAATCCTCTCTGCCTAATTCATTTAATGTCTTAATTTGGTAAACGTAGGTCTTTGTGAATTCTTTTCTGTTCTGCGTACCTTTGGCTCCAGAAAATATAGCGGTGCCCACAATCCACACTGTAAGCATCTTGAAGAGAGGTCTGGATGCACTCTAATGACAGTTGGAAAAGTAAGATTTTTCTAAAATGGTGGACAACATGCAGTTTTGAAAAAAGAAAAAAAATGATTAGTTGTTTGACAACATTCTACACAGATCTAGGATGCATGTTTCTGTTTTTTAAAAGCCCGATTTTTATTGGTTAAGAAAAACTGATAGAAAAGAATGTTACATAAAATAAGCTGGTATATTCTCAAGTCAAGCACACTTGCTGTTTGAATTTACAACAATGTATGATGAACTTTTCACCTGTGTGCTCAGTTAGGTGATCCCTGAAGTGTTTCTATGGTAACTGGCTGAATGTGGAATGGGAGAATGTTCGAAAGTTTTGTCAGTTGGAAAGGGTGCAAAAGTTCAAGCAATATAAAAGTGTGTTTTGTTTTGATTTAATATGGGAATAAATGTGATTTTTAATTTAATTGTATATGTGTGTAGATTAAGTGTGTAGATTGACAGGAAAAGTTTGCTAATTGCTATAGGACTTCCTGACCCCCTAGGACTGCTTAGGGGGTTTTACAATGATCCCCAAGGTCAAAATCTTTGATGGCCTTTGTTGATCTTTTGATGGCCCTGAGAGCACCACCTCCGAGGTCTGGCTCCTGTAGTGTTACGGGGGGCCTATCCCCGGGACACTGCTGTTTGCTACGGTAGGGCGAGAGTTCTCTTTCAAGTAGGAAAGCAGATTGCTTTATGTCTGAGACAGCAGCATGTAAGTTTGTCCCCCCATGACCCAGAACGTTATATTTGAGCCCTGGGAATGGGGCCCCCGGGGATTGTAAACAATTAGTGATAGATGCTATTTATTTTTTTATGGTATATTTACTGTATGCGTACAGTGCGAATTCTGAAAGTCGTTCCATAAGCATAGGTAAGCAAGAAAAAATCAATTAAAAATATATATTTTACAGATTTCTATCAAGTTTATGTGTTTATATGTTGGTTGCTTCTAATGAGACCTTTTCTCTTTATTGGTACTTATAAGTAAGTGCTTATGCATAGTCTAAATTTGTTGAGGAGCATTGTTTTATAGAGTGCTGAACTTTTGACCTCTGTTGACAGTTGACTTTTGCATGATCTGTTGGGGGTAGGGTGGAAAGTTCTTTCAGTTGGAAAGGTTTGAAAAGTTGAACCAATAGAAATGTGTGTTTTATTTTGTATTAATGTGTGAAGGATTTTAATTGGTTATTTACATGTATGTATGTGTAAAATGAGAGGGAAAATGTTCCATTTCGTGGTTCTGCCGCAAACACTGAACTAGAGAGATTCTGTATAAGAATATCTACTGTATGAGTGGCATTCTTCTTAATCTACAAATCAATTCGAAAGGTGAGTTAATAAGTTGTATGGGAATGTATGTGGTGCATCTTTCTACATGAAGGAATTATGTTTGTCACTTTTTAAACGTTTTATAGTAGTAAATGTGTTTTGCTATAATGCTATAATGCATGCTGTTATGTTTTTTTGTTTAATATCTATTGTGCGTCTGTGTACATTAAGGAATTATATTTGTCCCTTTTTCCATCATCCCCTCTCTCTCCTCTTACTCCTTCCTCTCTCCCGGTACTACTCTCTTTTTCTTATATTGTCCTCTGTGCTCATAGTGCCCTTCTTTGTCTATATATTTTCCTGTCTCTCTTCTTGTTCCTTCTGTCTCCTCATTTTCTTCCCTCTCTCTTCATATTTCATTTTTTTCTTGATACTCCCTGTTCTGTCCTCTTTCTCGTTTCTCTCCCTATGTATATACTCTGGGCAGATTTACAAGCCCCCTGTGCGTCTTTGTTGTTTTATTGTGTTAGTTTTTTTGATGTAATAGTGGCAGAAATAATGTAGTAAATTGCATATGTATTTGGAAAATGAGTCAGTGTTGTTCACTGAACTGTAGTAATTATATACATGGAATATGTATAGTCACTTAAACGTTTTTCAGTAGTAAATGGTAAAATGCATGGTCTCATTTTTTTTGTCTAATATCACACTGTGCATGTGTGTACATTAAGGATCTATGGGGCTTATTATCAAGCCTGGGCAATAAAATTATCACCACTTTATCGGCAGGAAACTGCCGATACAGTGGCGATAATGGGTTTGATAATATGCTCTATCGAATTCCAATCGAAGCTCATGTTAGATGTCCTTCACATTTAACATGAGCTTCGATTGGAATTCCATAGAGCATAATATTAAGCCCATTATTGCCACTTCATCAGCAGTTTCCTGCCGATAAAGCAGCGATAATTTTATCGCCCAGGCTTGATAATATGGCCCAATGTTTGCCCCTTTTTAAATGTTTTACAGTAGTAAATGTGTTTTGGTAAAATGCATGGTCTTATAATTGTTTGGGTAATATCCCACTGTGCATCTGTGTACATTAAGGAATTATATTCACCCCTTTTTGCATATTTTCGACACTCTATTGTCATACTCCCTCCTCTCTCGTCTTACTCCTTCCTCTCTCATTATACTATCTTCTTTTTCTTATATTCTGCTCTCTTTTTATACTTTTTGTTCATACTTGCTCCTCTTTTTGTATATTTCTCCTACTCTTTATATTCTCTCTTGTCTTTATATTTACCACTGTCGTCATAGTTCTTACTGTCTTCTCATAGTACTTCCTCTCTCCTTATATGCTCAGTCTTCTCTTATATTTGTCTTTTCTCCAAATTTTTGTCTCTGTGTCTCTTTACATTCCTTCCTCTTTTTTCATATATACTCTTCTGTTCTTATATTCTCTGTTTCTTCTTATTCTCGCTGTTCTTTGCAGGTACTCCCTATTGTTTTCTCATACTTTTCTTTTTCTTCTCATACTCTTGTCTCTGTACTCACATTCCGCCTCTCTTTTCTTTTACTTCGCACTCTCTACTAATATTACCGTCTTTTCTCATTGTCACATTCCTCTCCTCATTTTCCCCCTGTTCTTATACTCCCCCTGTTTTCATATTCTACTCTCTCTTCTCTTACTTTTCCATGCCTCCTCATACTACTGCGTTTTTCTTATATTCCCTTTTGTCCTATACTCCTTCTCTCTATGTTCATATTTTCCGCTTTTTCTTCATATTTATTTTCTATTTACATTTACTGTCCTCTCTGTTTATACTTCTTAAATCTGTTCATAGTGTTTGCTCTCTTCTCTGACTCCTCCTTGACTCCCTGCATACACTCTGCAGCACTTTCCTCATATTCTCCTTCTTTTCATACTGACCTCTCTCTTTATATTTGTTTCTCTTGTCATACTTCTGCCTCTTTTGTCATACACTTTTCACTCTTCATAATCCTCCATCTGTTTATACTCCTTCTTTTCTCCTCATACTGTATCCTCTGTTCTTGTACACCCCTTTTTTCCTTATGCTCCACTTTTCCTCACATTCTCCATGCTATCTTCTGGTACTGTTCTCTCTCTCCTTATACACACTGTCCTTTGCTAGTATTCCTTGTTTGTTCTTATAGTTGTGCGTCTTTTCACATATTCCTTCTTTTTTCTTTATAGTCTTTCTCTCTCTTCTTATAATGCCCCCTCTGTCCTCTCACTCTCTTTTTTTCTTCTTATACTCTTTCTTCTCTCCTCATATTTCCATCTTTCTCTTCATACTCTCCATTACCTATTCATACTTTCCAGTTTATATCCACTCCCTTTATCCCCTTATATTGCAGTGTCTGTTTATACTCCCCTTTTTCATTATATTCCCCTGGTTTCATACTCATTCCTCTCTTGTTGTAAGTCCTTTCATTTTCATAGTCCCACTTTTGTCCTCATAATACTCCCTCTCTTCTTATAAGTAATATAATAGAATATTTCATATATTTATTTTTGTAATGTTATATATATATTTTTATAATAGATTCTGTTTATCAAAACTGAAAAAAAATGATCATGCCTACGAAAACTCAAAAGAGGAAACAACAAAAGAAAGGTGTTTATTTGAAGCGAAGTCATCCACAAGATTTACATGAAGAACAATAGGTTAACAAAAAGAAAAAAAGTCCTGGTATGAGAAGGAACACTTTTCTGAGGAAAATATTAAAGACTAAGGCCTAGATGTATCAAGCATTTTGCGAATCGCAAAGGCCGAAATTCGCAGAATTTCGGCCTTTGCGACTCGCAAAAGGCATTTTTGCATTTTTTGAAATGTAACAAAAAATCCCAAAATAAGGAATCGCAGAAATTTGCGATTCCTTATTTTGCTTAAGCTTTTAGGGAATCGCAAATTTTGTGATTCCTTAAATGCGATTTATGTAACTTTTAGAGATTGCGAATTTGGGTTAAGAAATCGCAAATTACACCCAATTTGTAGTTGGTGGTAATTTGCGATTTCTTTTCAAAAATGCCCTATTTGGCATTTGTGTGGGTGGCATGTGACGCACATACATGTCCATAGGGCATGTATGTGCGACACATGCACACACATGTAAATTGCATGGGTGCAGCAGGGTATCTTTCAGACACCCCTGCACCCTTGAAATAATTCTCAAATTGCGATTAGCAAATTGCGAATTCGCAATTTGAGAATTATCTCACAATCATTCCTATGGGCCTCCAGGCCCATAGGAATGCATTGGAAATTATTCCTTAATTGCGAATTCGCAAAATGCGAATTCGCAAATAAGGAAAAATTAGAAATCGCTAAAAAATAGCGATTTTGTACATACATTCCATTTTGCGATTTCTATATAGCGATTCCTTAAAAATCGCTATTTAGAAATCGCAAAATGGAATCTTGATACATCTGCCCCTTAGAGTAATGTGCACAAAGAGAAAAATAGTATTAGTGTATCTGCAACGAAAAAGAAAAAGAAGAATCAAAAGAATTATCATGGAAAATCAACTGCTGAAACAATAGTGTATACTAAAAGGAGGAAAAACGAATTTATGTAAATTAGGAAAAAAATGTTTTATAATAGAGTTGTGTCAAATTTAATTAAGGAAATTAAGGAATGTAAAAAAACTGCATTTTATAAGAAGAAGAAAGGTATAGAAAATGTAGTTGAGAAAGCTTTCGATTTGAAAACAAAACTGTTTATTTTAGTAATCAATAGAATTAGATCACTAGATAAGCCAATCCATTTAATGAAGGTCAAAAGTAAGTGGAGAAGAGTAATTGACAGAAGTAATTTTTGTGAGTTTTTTTGGGTGAATGGAAACATAGTTCAAGTTCTGAGCCTTTTTTTAATGAAGAAAGTTATCTTCAGAGAAATGATTTGTTGCATGCAGTTGACCCTAGTGGTCGTGCTTATGAGGTTAGAAATGGTTGTCCTATTGCAGAAGAGGTGTTAGCTGGTGAAGTTTTAGGGAGATGTCCTAAAGCTCCAGTGTACACTTGGAATTGTATTAGTATTTGTAATGTACGGCAAGAATCTATTGATTTTTTAATGCAATTCTTACGTAACTATAATAAGAAAAGTGTTAAACAAAAGATTAAGATGTTGCAAGGACTAGACCCTTGCAGAGTGAGAGAAAATACTGGTTTGCAAGGTCATTCTCTGGCTTGTCTTTCAAAAAAAGTATGTCGAAGTGTTTTTCACCATTTCAGGATGTTAGCAGTACATCATTCTGAAATGAGGAAATTAGTCAGAAGATTGTATTATGCAAAAAGTCCAGCACTAATGTTAAAAAAGTTGAACAGTGCTCTTTTGCATTGATCTGTATCAAATGTAATGAACGTTTGTGATGAAATTGAGGATAGTTATTTTGGTCCTGAGGAAGACAGTGCAGAAATTGAGATATTAATAGAAGGAAATATAGAAAAGAATGTACACCATTGTAGTACAGAAAATTTTGAGCAAGAAATTACAAAGTTTAAGGTGATTTTAGGTGAAAGGCCAAATTATTCTTGTATCTGTTGTCGGCGAACTCATTATAAAAATCAGACCAGGACTGTTGATTTGTATTTAAAAAGTTAAAAGGAAAATAATAATGAGTGGAAGGATTTTTTAACCTATTTGTTGGTAGAGAATTGTTTTAATTTGGGTTCTGATCAGCGTATTTGTAAATATTGTTGTTAGACCTGGCATCTTTGGTGTGGTTTCCCCTGTCTTTTTGGCCTCTACCTCATGTATTTTTGATGCTGTGCTGCATTTTGTTTTTGCTGGTTTAGATGCTTTGGACACTCTGCCACTGCTGATCAGTGCCAGAGTGTAAGTGCTCCCTGTATAAATTGTTATGATGATTGGATATACATGATTGGCATAGTTGTATCACCAAGAAGTCCCTAGTGAAATGCACTGGGTGTGCCAGGGCTGGTGATGACAAATGCTACTAGTGGGTCTGCAGCACTGATTGTGCCACCCACATGAGTAGCCCCAAAATGGTGTCTCAGGCCCGCCACCGCAGTGGCTGTGTGCAGTCTGTGAGCTGCCATGTCCTCCTGGTTAGTGTCCCCACTGACCAGGCCTAACCCTTCCCTTTATGTGCACATTGGCCACCCCTAAAGAAGGTCCAAGGTACCCCCCTGGGCAGGGTGCAGTGTATGTGAAAGGTAGAGCATGTACTGGTGCAGGTGACATGCTCTGGTAGTGAATTACAGCCATTTTCGTTTTTCACTATTGTAAGGCTATCTTGCTCCATAGATTAAAAAGGGGGATGCTGGCTACAGTGGCTACCAGCATATCTTCCCAAAGGAACAAGATAGGACTTAAGATATCCCTGAACTCAGAATTTATTAACACATCTTTTAGGAAAGGTTGTTTTTGAACCCTGTGTTTGAGAACAGCACTTTTAGAAAGTTGCTGATCTCTTGTCTGACCTTCTTGTGTGCCTTGGCCTGTTGGTGTATTGACTGTCTGGTTTGAGAGTGACAGGGGCTGGGGATTCCCCAGGAGGCTGGCTGAGTCAGCCCTAGGCTGAATGACTGCATTTGCAACTTGAGTGGTGGGAGGAGATAGCACATGGGCCTGAATAGGGCTGTGCCTGCCTTCCACAATGCTGGCTCCAGCTCCTGCTGGGCGGCTGACAACCCTGCCCCTCACTCTGAAAGGAAAGGAGAAGCCAGGAAAACAAAGTGCTCAAGAAACACCCAGAACTGGTTCAGACCGTGCTCAGGGCCCACTTGCACAAAGAGAACAAAGACTTTTAGGGGTATAAGTACAGGACCCCTGACAAAAGAAAATTAGATCATCCTGGAATCAAGAAGGAACCTCTGTCAAGAAGAAAGCTGAAACTGAAGAAGGAAGATTGTCCAACTGTTGCTACGCTGGATTGCCCTGCTGTTTCTTTGCTGCCAAGGAGAGGGGAAGGACTTTGCTTTGTGCTGTGTCCCCTTGCTTGAAGGAATCTCCAAGGGCCTGAGTAGAGCTGGCTCCCTATTGTGAAGTCCCAGGAACAAAAGGACTCCCAGCTTCCCCTGAGCTCTACCTAGAGAATGCTGTCCTTACTGGAGTGCGTAGCCCATGTGTGGTGCCTCTGGAAGTTTTACTTGTGCTGGGAAGCTGGAAACCAAGATTTAAAGACTTTGCTACAGAAAAGTTATGGCATCGCTCGCTGCGGAGCGCATCCCCGACATTGTGAGGAAATTCCCGCCGCTACGGAGGCCGATATCGTCGCTGCTTCCAGAGCCGTCGCATCCTTCGTTTGCGGGACGCACCAGACCGGTGCGGGAAGACTACCATCGTTGCTAGTGTCGTCGCAGAGCCTGTCGTCGCTGGGTGAGATTGCCGCATCGCTTGCTTGCGGACCGCATCACGTCACTGCGAGCATCGTCGTAGAACCATCGCATCGAGGAGCTGCGAGAGAGAGATCGCCGCTGGATCGCGCATTGTCGCACCGGAGATTGTCGCAGCCCCTACAAGATTGTTGCATCGTGCCTTTGCGAGAACAAACCTACGCACCGGAATCCATACAAGTGGCCTTCCTCCCCATACAGACCGGATTTGTCGCAACACGCCCGCTGCTGCAGAGGGGCTGTCGCAAACACCCCGCCAGGGTCATAGGAGAAAGGCATTGCTTGTTTTCCACCGCACCGGCTTCTGCTTTTGGAACTTTGTTGCACTTAAAGGTACTGTTGGCTAAACGTGACGCAACTGTGAACTTTTCACGCATCTGTGGATTATTTTACCGCAACCTTAAGAACTCTTTTTGAAACCATATTCTTGAACTGTGTATGTTGGATTTTTGTCATTTTGGTGTTCTGTAGAGTAGATTAAACACCTTTATTATTCTAAACTGTTGTGCAGTCAGTTTGTGGTGTTTTCACTGTTACTGTGAGTGTTCGTACAAATACTTTACATATTTCCTTCTGATTAGCCTTGACTGCTCGTGCCAAGCTACCTAGAGGGTGAGCAGGGGTTATCTCAGAGGGTTTCCTCCTTACCCTGACTAGAAGCAAGGGTCCCTATTTGAACAGTGGTACCTACCTCGGCCAACTAGATACCCCCAGTTCTAACAAATGTTACAACAAATTAGATGAGAACAAAATGCCTGCTAGAGCTGTGCATAATAATCTTGAGTTGGTAAATATTCCTTCTGCAATGATGGATGTCAATACCTATGAGTCTATTCTTATTCAATGTGTGCATCCATTTCAGGCTATTGTTCGTATGGAGCCTAAGACAGGAAAATTGCCTCCTTCACATTTACAGAGAGGATTAAAGGGAAGAGTTGTATATTTGCCTCTAGATTTAAAGAAAAATATTGAAACAATTGGTGTAGAAAATGTGGAGGATGAACCTTTAGGTATTCCTGTTAATGGCGTTCCTACTAAGAGTAAGAAAATCTGGCAAGAATTAGTGGATGTTACGAAACTGAAAAAGGCAACGTTTTATCTGGTAAAAAATAATCAATATTATAAAAAGGTGTATGTGAGAGAAGAAGAAATAACGGTAGAAGAAGATAGTGACTTGCCATCTGGATAAATTGAAAAAGCGTATGTGTCCAGAACTGAAGAAATGTACGAACATTACAGTGTTCATCCACTGCATTCTAAAGAAGTGATGGGGAATACTATAGAGTTATTCCAAATGAAAGAAGCAAAAGGAAGTCCCATTAGTGTATGGGAAAAAAGCTTGGAAGCTCGTTGTTTCCCTCAGTTGTTTCCCACAGGAAAAGGAGGACAATATGATGACCGACCTGTGCAGATTCCTGCATCTGAATACCGGACATCAAGATTATATGCAGAAGATCCAATATTTCGACAATGTATTCCGTATTTGTTTCATCTTTTGTTTGAGAGTGATTTGTCTGGACTTTCTTATGCAGTGAACCATATATTGAAAACAGGAGTACATCTGCAAAATGCTTCGGAAAAGGAATTTATGGATAAAGTACTGCAGAAGGATAATGTTTTGGAATCTCAGCTAATTAATCTCATGGCATGTCAGCGTGGTACTAATGAGTACTGGTACCGTCATCATGGAGAACTGAACTGTATGCTAAGGAACTTAGGAGCTCCTGCATGGTTTCTTACTTTAAGCTGTGCTGAATATGCTTGGGATGATTTACTAAAATTTCTTTGAGAGGCAAATCCAAATATACTAAATATTGAATACAAGACACCTGGAGAATTGTGCTCTTTGGATCCAGTTAATGTATGCAGATGTTTCAATCATAGATTCGAAGCTATGATGTCTTTTGTCACCAATAAATAAATCCTCCTCTTGGAGAGGTTCTGGATTTCTTTTGGAGAAAGGAGTATCAAGCGAGAGGTGCTCCTCACATACATATGCTAATATGGATCGAAGATGCTCCCAAATTTGGAACTGAGTCAGATGATACTGTGCTGTCTTTTATTGAAGAATATGCTACATGTGATATACCCAAAAGTACACAAGATAAGGACTTAAGACAACAAGTCTTACGATTCCAAAGCCATCGTTGTGGGAAATACTGTCGTCGAAACTACAAATCTAGGGACAAGTTCTACACCAAATGTCATTTTGGATTTCCACCTCCTGTAATATCAAAAGGAAGAGTGAACAGTTTTATGTCATCTTTGCGACATACTATCACAAGTAAGTCTCCAAAAAATACCTACAACTTAAAAAGAAATGAAGTGTCAAAATACATAAATGACTACAACCCAGTCATTTTGTCCATGTGGAATGCTAACATGGACAGAATTGAAGGAAATGTGGGAAGAGATTTCCCACGAGAAGAGTCTAAGTAAGAAATTATATAGTTACAGTTTGAAGATGTTATCTCATCGAGAAATTGGAGCGTATGAATTTTTAGATCGCTTATCATATGCTAGTCTATACTCCAAATGTAGAAGAATCATTTGGGTGAGTTTGGGTCTTGCTGTAACACGAAATCAAGTACTTAAATCTGTACAAGAAATTGAATATTTAGCTGAAAAAGAGCCAGAAAGTACAGATATTGTGAAAACAAATATGTTGGATACATATTATCTAAATAGAAGTCATCATCTGGAAAACATGTGTCTCTATGAAGTGCTTCAAAGCTATATTTTTAAACGGAATATTATAGAAAACATCAATAATGGTATATATGTCGTGGTTGGTTCTGAAGGATGTTTGGTGAAACAAAGAAAGGACATTTGATTAAACACCGTAAACTGAGTTGCGAAACTCCTGACAAAAGGAAATTTCACTATTTAGCTCTTTTGCAACTTTTCAAGCCGTGGCGTTCAGAGTTTGAATTACTTGGAGATTTTCAGAGCTAAGAAGATTCGTTAAATGCAAGTAAAGATAGTATAGAATGTCCTGTTTTTGCAAATTATGTGAAAATGTTGAACAACGAAATTGAGCAAGAAGCTTCAATTGCAGCTGAGATTGCTAGAGACAGTTCTCAAGAGAGTCAAATTTCTGCTCCGTTGAGTCAGGACCCACTAGGAGAACCAATTGTTCAAAATGAAGCAGCAACTGCTATGGAAGAGGTGGAAAAAGCAATGTATCAAGCTCAAGAAGATGTAACAAACTTAGGAAACTTGGAAGAACAAGTAAATCTTGAGCAGAAAAAAATATATATGAGCAAGTGAGAGAACAGATTGACCATGGATTACTTCATGAGAAGAAAGAGTGCTCTTTCTCATCATTTGAACCTATCCGAATGTACGTGAGTGGACAAGCTGGAACAGGCAAAAGTTTTTTAATTAAAGTAATCACAACTTTTCTACAGAAATCAAGTCGCATTTGTCTACCACAAGCTATTTGGAGAAGCTTGTTTTGAAGTTTCAAGAGTCTTGAGGAAAAGGAAACTTCTCATTATTGATGAGGTAAGCATGGTATCAAACTCAATGCTTGCCTTTGTGCATTTAAGAATGCAGAAAATTCTTAAAACAGAGTATGACGTATTATTCTTAGGAAAACACGTCATCGTTTTTGGAGATCCTCTACAACTTACTCCTGTAAAAGGACAACCAGTGTTCAAAACACTGGCGCGTGAAGATACCAGAAAGTCTTTGGGGAGCATTGGAAATATAAACGTTTGTTCATATTTTGAGTATAAGAAACTTATTACAAATATGCGACAGGCAAATGATCCTGATTATGGAACTATTCTTCAAGATATAAGAATTGGAAAAGTGACTGAACATGGCAAACAAGCTTTACAGAGACGATTACTTTCCAATTTGTTTCCAAATGAAAATATTGTCCCAGAGAAAATATACATGAGAATTGCAGAAAACAAATCTGTAATCTGCTTCATGCCAACACTGTGTGATTGTTCTATATTCAATGAAGAAATGTTAAAGTTGGAAAATGAAGAAATTATAAAATTTGAAGCTATTGATAAAATAGAACATGAAGGAATCACTATTATTTTGACTGAAAAGTTGAAGAGGAAATTGGATTCTTTAGAGAAATCGATAAGTAAAACTGCTCGTTTAGAAAAGAATTTATATGCATGTGCAAACTGTAGGGTAATAGTATGACGTAATTTGAATGTGGAAAAAGGTTTAGTGAATGGAGCAATGGGGAAAATAGTTAATTTTGTAAATTATGTAAATAGAGATGGTACAGAATTTTTGAAAATCAAATTTGATTAAATTGAAGAAGTACAACAATTTAGTCGTTCATCTCGGTTTTTGCTTGTAAAAGATTTGTATGTTCGCAGAAAACAGTTTCCTATTTGTTTGGCTTATGCGGTGACCATTCATAAATCTCAAGGTTTAAGTGTAGATAGTGCTTTAGTGAATATTGGAAGTACTGTGTTCAAAGAGAGTATGGCATATTTTGCTTTGTCTCAAGTGAGAACTTTATCTGGATTGTACTTGATTGATTTTGATGAGACAAAGATTAGTGCAGATGCAAGTTGTGTGAAAGAGTATAATAGGTTAAGAAGAGAATATGCACCCAATCTAGGTCAATATCCAATATTTGAAAAGCGTGTGGTAGTTAGTAAAAGAAGATTTGAGAATATCTGTAGTGAAGCTGTAGAGAAAGACAAAAAAACAAGATGAAGTTGTGATTGGAGGCAAAAAGAAAAAGGACAGTGTTGAAGAGAATGTTGGTTATCAGTTTGAAAATAGTTCTGGTGTCAACTGCTATGCTCATGTAGTTGTTAATGTTGTTTATTTTCTTGAAAGTTTGCTACAACAAATTGTTGAAAATCAGAAAGAAAGATTCTGTTAGTTGTATTCTGTTGTTTATTCTGAACAAGGTGCCCCCTAGGGTGTTGCCGCGCTGCATAGTACTGCCGCAGGATAGTAGCGCATTGCGCTAGCGAAGTACATATTTTAAAATAATAATTCCTAATTTTGGTATTTGGGTTTAATATAGTTTATTTTACCTTGATTTTAATTGCGCTGTGATCGCGCACGCCGCCCCTCACTTGCAGTTTAAAAAATCGCATTGGCGAACAACTCACCGCTTCTAGAGCGGGCCCCGGATCACCTAGGACGCCATATCAGTTGAGTAAGCGCCGTTTTCCGGCGCCATCTTCTTCAGTAGCGCTCTAGCGCTCACGCGCTTGGGAGGAGAGCCTACATAAGCCGAAGACTCAGGTGGGTTCAGCCTGGAACAAGGTGCCCCCTAGGGTGTTGCCACGCTGCATAGTACTGCCGCAGGATAGTAGCACGTTGCGCTAGCGAAGTACATATTTTAAAATAATAATTCCTAATTTTGGTATTTGTTTTTAATATAGTTTATTTTACCTTGATTTTAATCGCGCTGTGATCGCGCACGCCGCCCCTCACTTGCACTTTAAAAAATCGCATTGGTGAACAACTCACCGCTTCTAGAGCGGGCCCCGGATCACCTAGGACGCCATATTAGTTGAGGAAGCGCCGTTTTCCGGCGCCATCTTCTTCAGTAGCGCTCTAGCGCGCACGCGCTTGGGAGGAGAGCCTACATAAACGGGTCACGAGGACGCGCAGCGGTAACGCGCAGCGGGAGCGCCTGATGAGCACCGGAGGAGCGCCAGAGGAAAGCCCGTTTGCGCCCGTTTGCGTACGATCGGGCATCGGGCTCAGGTAAGAGTCTATACTTGTGATGACCTTCTAGCTTGCAAGGGAACAATCATTTCCCGGTGCTTACATACGCTAGACCTGACGAAAGGCCATCAAGCATGTAATCGCTGTCCTTTTCAAGTAACGGAACAGGCTTTTGACGAAGCTAAACAGACTACAACCCTTAAGATGACCTTACTTAACTGTCGATCCCTGCCTGGACATAAGGAGGAAATTTCACTCTTAATCATCATTGGAGATCTCGACGCCTTGTTTCTTGTGGAGACTTGGCTGGGGGCACATTCTGGCCCAGATCTGGTCGAGGCACTACCCCCAGGATATATAGCACAGCATAAAGACCGTCCAGGGAGGGTAGGAGGAGGGATTGCAATTATCCATAGGGAAAGTATAAGCTGCCGACTACAGGATACTAGGATTCAGGGATGTGAAAGTACATATTTCACCCTCCATCCCTCATGTGAGAGCTCAATAGCAGGGATGTTGATCTATCGACCACCAGGCCCCCTTGGCACATTTCACGAAAGCTTGCTGGAGGCGGTGATAGGAGGGGTATGTGCGGTCATGAACTTCCTGCTATTAGGAGATTTCAACCTCCATTTTAACAAGCCAGGAGATAGGGCAGCTAAAGACTTAGAAAATGACCTAGAGAGCTATAACCTTAACCTTAAGGTTCGGCGCCCTATGCACAAGTTAGGAAATACTCTTGACCCCATTTTTACTAACATTGCGACTATAACAGTCCTGGAGCCTTACCCTGTCCCCTGGTCGGATCACTCGGTGATTCCTTTTCACTGGAGAACTTCCAGGACGAGTACTACTACTTCCTCAGACAGAGGACTAATAAGACCTTGGACAAAACTTGACTTGGACGAATGGAAGGGTGTGTTAGAAAGCAGTAAGCCACCGGATAATCCTAATGTGGAAGGGGCTGTCAATAATTTTAATCAGTGGATCACCCAATCCCTAGATACGCTTATACCGAAAAAACCCTCAACAATTAGGAAGGGAGAGCTTAAACATCCATGGTTTACCTCAGACTTAAGGATACTAAAACAAGAATGTAAAAGGGCAGAACGACACGGGCGGAAGGATTTTAGCGTGGAAAAGAAGGCCAGTTACAAAGCCACACTGAAGAAATACAAAACCACTCTTATTACCACTAAAAATGCATTCTTTGCGAACAAAATCGAATCCGCCGCCAATGCCCCCAGGGAAATGTTCAAGATTGTAAAGCTCTTGACAAAAATCCCAGATCCCCCCGTAAAAGCAGACGAGCAGGACACAAGATGTGATGACATGGCGAACTACTTCCAGACTAAAATACATAAAATCCTTGAGATGATCCCGGGATCGGACCCGGCCTCACATCATAGTGTACCTCCCCCGGAGGAAAGAAGTGAATGTCCAACACTCTCCGAGTTTGCCCCCCTCACGGAAGAGCTTCTCCCCTCTCTGTTGAGGAGTATAAAAAGTGGATCACCACGAGACCCAGTTCCCATGAAAATACTTAACCAGGCACTTCCAACCATCAGCGAACCCGTAATTAAGATAGTTAACACCTCCCTGGAATCGGCTACGGTCCCAAAGGCATGAAAAGTGGCCATGGTCAGACCCCTGATTAAAAAGCCGAACCTTGACCCAGGAGATCCGGCTAACTATCGACCGGTATCCTTGTTACCTGGGATGGGGAAACTGACCGAAAAATTGGTAAACATCCAATTGGCGGCATTCCTGGAGAAGTACAATCTTCTCCATCCATCCCAGACGGGGTTTAGGAAGGGACAAGGCACCGAGACAGCACTGTTGAGGGTGGTAGAAGAGGCCAGAAGGATTTTGGATGCAGGTGGCAGCGCGGCCATTATCCTTCTGGACCTCAGCACCGCCTTTGACACGGTAAGTCATCATTTGCTGCTGTCTCGACTCCGGAACATCGGGGTAACCGGGAAAGCCATGGAGTGGTTGAGATCTTTTCTCGAGGAAAGATATTTTCAGGTGTTTGAGGGTAACAACTGCTCTCGCCTGTTAGTGTTACAGTGTGGGGTACTACAGGGGTCTTCCCTTAGCCCCACACTGTTTAATGTCTACATGGCCCCGTTGGCGGAACTAGTTGCTCCGTTTGGCATCCAGTTAATAAGCTACGCGGATGACACCGAGCTGGTGTTTTCCTTGCAACAAACAAATGCTCCCCCGAACAATCTGGCTAATTGTTTGGAGGTGGTAGTAAACTGGATGAATTTGTCTCAGCTCAGACTTAACGGAGGAAAAACCGAGCTGATGCTCTTAGGAAAGCAGGATCTCCCCGATTGTTTAGCTTGGTCCACTTGTATGGGTGCCATACTACCACCCAAACCAGAAATAAAAAGTTTAGGCTTCTTGCTCGATAACGCTTTGTCCTTCAAAACACAAGCCAGAAAGACCTCTGCAGTTTGTCATGGGATACTCAAATCCCTGCGTAAAATCCTCCCCCAACTCCCGGAAAAAGCAAAGAAGACCGTAGTCCAATCCTTGGTTTTATCACGAATTGACTACGGGAATGCTTTATACATTGGGGCACCGGCATCCACTTTTAAAACCTTACAAGTGGCTCAGAACTAAGCCGCCAGGATTTTGACTGGAACTAGTCGATATATGTCGGCGAAGCCAGCTCTAAGATCACTCCATTGGCTCCCTGTGAAGAAACGGGTGCGATATAAATCCCTATGCATCACATACAAGATCATGCATGGAGAAGGCCCTTCCATTTTGGAAAATATGATAAGTCCCTACAAGCCCCAACTTAATCTCTGCTCGAGTGACCACAACCTGGCAATCATTCCCAGGATAAAGCGAGCCCGCTCGGGCGGCCGGCTCTTTTCTCTGCAAGCAGCAAGAGAATGGGATGTCCTCCCATGTAACTTGAGGCAGGAACAAACCTTCCTTCAGTTTAGGAAGAAACTCAAAACCTTCCTATTCCCTAGAAATTAGCTTGCAGTAGGAATGTAGATCGGACTAGCCCAGGGTCACCGTTGCCAAGAGCGCTAGGATGCCTACGGGTAGCCATACGCTATATAAGTGATTTTACAATTACAAGTTTATGAGAAATGTAGTAGTGATAAAAGATAATACAAAGTGTTTCTGATATTCGAAATATTTTGGACATATGTTCTGGTTCTACTCAATTTACGCAGAATATTCAGCAAGATTGTCAGGAATTTGTAATGTATATGCTTGTTGTATTGGAAGATGAAGGTATAGATATTGAAAATATTTTTGGCCTTTCTTATAAATGGGAACATAACGGTGAACATTTTTTGTTTACTTACATGTAGCAGTAATATTGACAGTGAAAGATTCATATATTTGACTTTACCTGACTGTGAATCAGCTGGTCAAGTTTCAATATCAGGAAGAACTTTTGAAGCTGTTGCAATTAATTTTCATGATGGACCTTCTACAACATCTGGACATTACACTGTTTATTTAAAGTGTCTGAAAGGTTGGATACATTGTAATGATAGTCAATTGGTTTTTAAACAACGTTTGCCTAAAGAATTACCAAATTCTTACCTAATATTTTTAAAGCCAAAATTTTAAAAACAAAATCTGTCCTTTCGGGATTACTGCTGTTAAGGTAGGTTAGTCTGGTGTTGTAGAGTATTTTGTAAGTGAGGGTGAGGAGCTTGAAGGTGATCCTCTTGTTGATATTGAGGCAGTTTAGGTGTATCAGGTGGTGGGTGATGTGGCTGCAGCAGGGGACATTGATGATCACTCAGATGGAGGTCTTTTGGATTTGTTGTAGTTGTTGTAGGTGTATGGCTGGAATTCCTGTGTAGAGTGTTTTGCCACAGTGTAGTTTGCTGCTAATGAGGGCCTGTGTCACTGTTCTTCTTCTTTTGGTTAGGATCCACTTATAAATGTTGCGTAGCATGTGGAGGGTGTTATAACAGTACGAGGAGACGGTGTAGTCTTGCTTACACATGGAGAAGGAGGAGTTGAGGATGAATCCTAGGTTGTGGACATGGTCGGTAGGTGGTGGTACTGTTCACAGTGTAGTCAGCTAGCAGGAGTCATCCAAGGCTGAGGGGGTGGGTCTGACAATGAGTACCTTCATCTTGTGGGAGTTCATGTTTAGAGAGCTGCTCTTTATGTAGTTGGTGACGTCCTTCATTGTGTCGTGGAGGTTGCTTTTGGTGGTATGTGGCTTCTTGGTGAGGAAGAGGATGAGATGGGTGTTATTGGCGTAGGAGATTTTGTTGAGGTTGTGCTGGTGGGCTACTTGTGTGAGGGTGGCCATGTAGATGTTGAATAGCGTCGGACTGAGGGATGAGCACTGGGGGACGGAGCAAATGATGTTGGTGGTTTTTGATCAGAAGGCTGGGAGGCAGATGCTCAGGATTACTATTGAACAATTTCCAAACTAAGAATTTGATAATATTTGGCCGTGCGGAAAAGTATGTGAAACCATTAAGGACTTTTTGTTGTATATTTTGTCAGCATGTATTTGTAAGCAACATTATTTACAGTGTATGAAAATTAATCATAATGTTTTGTTATTTTATGATTGTTTTAGATGTGTTATATTTACGTAAGAAATTGCTCTTAGAAAAAAACATTTAAGATATGTTTTATTTCTATTTTTTTGATTGCTATCGAGAATGTTGAATATTTTTTTTAAGATAATCTTATTGATTGTCTTTTTTTGCCCGCTGTTATGTGATGAGTACTATTGAACTCACTGTTTCTAGTGAAATTCAATATATTCTGAGAACAGCAAAAAAAGGTAAAAGTAATACATTACAAATTATTTCGTGTTGTAAAAGATATATTGTAACTGTATTTTTTTGTGTCTTCCACAGATGGTAATTTCATAATATATAATTTCTTTATTATTTATTATGCTTAAGGTAAGAACAAGTAACTGTTAAAACTGGTCGATGGAATGTGCTTCTACCGAGCTGAATTAACAAAACATGGATGGAGTACATACGTGTGTAAAGATGGTTTGTACCTTTTAAAGACATTTCAAAAAATGATATACTGAGTGTACCAGTGTTCGATACCTGTTGCTGTGAGTATTTTCGACTTATATAAGGAATGACTGCATTCTAATTATGTTAAAAGGCGAGTACTGGATAGGTCTTTAACACCCATATGCATCAAGCAGAATTGCATTCGCAAATGGTGCGAATCGCAAAAATTGGCCGTTTGCAAATGCAATTTCTGTTTTTTAGATGCATCATGAAGAAATGCATTTTTCGCATTTTGCAAAATCGCAATTGTGTTTGCGATTCCTTAAAAAATCTCAAATTTAAGGAATAGCAAAAAAATCGCAAAAAAGTGTATACATCAAAATTCGCAAATTGCGATTTTGTAAGGAATCGCATTTAAGAATTCCTAAATTTAGAAGTACTGAGAGCAGGTGGTATTTTTTATTTTATTTGGGAAACATGTGAAACCAATTTGTAGGGTACTTAAGGGGTTCCACAGTTGACCTAGACCTCTTTGAGGATGGCAGCAGTCATTGTCCTGGCACGTCGCTGGAGGTTGAGAGCAGCAGGAAGGAGAAGGAGGATGCTCAGTGAAAGGATATTTCGATTGCACATCACTTCGTTTGGTCAGACACAGGCTGAAATATATGACAAGTATAGGCTGAATGCTGACTCCATAATAGATCTCATCGCTGAATTAGACCCTATTTTGCGTAGAGAAACTCGTAGGACCATAGCCATACCCACCCATGTGCAGGTCTTATGTTGTCTACACCTTCTAACCTCAGGTTCCTTCCAGGGAGTTATAGCAATTGCTGGGGGGGTGTCACAGAGTGTACTTTCTAGTTTTTTTTAATGATTTCCTTAATGCAATGCTGCTAAGGATACAGCATCACATTCATTTCCCTAAAACTCCTCAAGAGTTGTTGGAAACAAAGTTGGACTTCTATAACATGGCTACTTTTCCTCATGTTATAGGTTGCATAGATGGAACCCATGTTCCCATCTGTCCCCCATCTGTAAATGAGTATATTTTTCGCAACAGAAAAAATTATCACTCTTTAAACATCCAAGTAATTTGTAATTCCAAAACACTAATCACAGACTTAGTTGCAAGTTACCCTGGGAGTGCCCGTGACTCCTACATTTTCAAACCTAGTGCCATCCATGGGCGACTGTTGTCTGGTGAATTTGGAGATGGATATTTGCTTGGTAAATAATGTTCTGTTTCCCAAACTACATTTCACTCACATGCTGTTGCATGATATGTTAACTTCAATTGTACCTTTTTACACCCTTATAGGAGACAGTGCATATGCTGTGAGATCATATATACTTACACCATACCTTAATCCATCAACCCGTAAAGAGCAAAACTACAACCATGCCCATATATCCACCGGAAATGTTGTAGAGAGGACCTTTGGGGTCATGAAGTCTAAGTTCTGGATACTGCACAAAACTGGTGGAGCACTGCAATATCGCCCTGATGTGTGCTGCAAAATAGTAGCGGCATGTGCCATCCTGCACAACATTGCCACACGGAGAGGCTTGGAACTGGATGTAGATGACATGCTACCAAACAATGACAACCAGCCACAACAACCACATGCAAGAATTCATGGACCAGATGCAGCTGGAGGAAGGCGAAGGCGAGCAGAAATCACAGAGCATTATTTTTAAAAGAGGTAAGAAGCCAGTTCATATTCAGTAAATCTGACTGACATTTATTTGAAATCAAAAAAGGAGTAATGCTAAACAAAAGTCACATTAATGCAAAAAAAGTGGAAATTAAATCAACATGTAGCTTTTCACTTTCTGCAGTGTCTGGCCAGTATTGTCATGATGTCAATCCTTTAAGAGGCTGTCCATTCATTTCCTACCTCTCACACCTAAAGCTTTGCTTTTTGTATTCCTCAGAGCTGAAGATGTGTTGCTTTGCAGTGCGACATGTCTTGAGCTGCGGCGTCCAACAACTGTATCTGATTTTGATTCACAAGTGGGTTTTGCGCCTTCATTTTTATTGTCCCCATGTATTGATGGAAGCACACTCATGTCTTCCTGCATGACATCCTTGGTAGTTGTGTTGGCAACCATTCCTTCAGACAGCTTATTACCACATTTACTTAATTCCTTTTGCATGCACAGTGTAGTAGCTTGACATTAATCTCAAGTGCCTATTGCAATTGGCAATGTTCTGTGCTTGTATTGCTTCACACATAATTTCCATGGCTGTTGCCATGCACTCCAGTTTATTACTTGACGCCATATGTGCACTTCTCACAAGACTGTTACTCATGGTACTGATGTTGTTACTAATATGGTTCAGTTTGCCCTTCATGACCCTGATATCTTTGCCTTGCAGCATTTGGGCTTTGAGGAGCTTCTTTTCAACTACACTGGCCTGGCACTCATCTTGTGAGGATGACCTCTGGTTTGCAGGACGTGCCCTTCTTCTGTAAAATTGTTGCAGTCTACTACATTGACTTATATTTCTCTTTGGAATGACATTCATTTGAACTGCTTGTTGCAAATGTGCATGTGCATTGGGCTCTTCATCAGTGTCTAACTCTTGCAGTTGCTGAACCCTTTTACTAGTTTTTTTCTTTCCAACTGTTGGTGAGGATATCTTTTCATTTTGGACTTGTGTGTTCTCTATGTCAGTATTAACTGTGTTGTCCAAATCAATAGTTTCACCCCTTTTTTCAAACTTTACAAAAGAAACATGTATGTAGAGTTTACTTTTTACATGTCTGTGAATTTTAATTAATTGTGCAAGTATGCATTTGTGATTCTAAATAAACATCTACTTTGCTAAAAAATAAATTTACTCACATATGTGATAACTTATTTTGCATTTGAAATCATTTTCATCATGAAGTCATTTTTTTAAATTTTGGTAAAAACTACATCTCCCATGATGCATTGCTTCAATGCTAACTTATTAATATTACTTCAACCTTTTTGTGTGCGCTTGAGGTTAAATGCTGGGGACTACTTATATCATTTGAGGTTTAATCAAAAGGCAAGTATCTGAAACACATTTGCACAGCAAAATAAGACAATTACACACTTACCTTGCGAAGTACCAGCATGTTCAAAGGTGTCTATGTCAATCATTCCAATGACTGCTTCAGTGACCAGGGTCCCCTCAACCATGTCCTCCAGTGGGGTATTTAGTTTATCCTTTGGGGGTCCTCCACCAGTTCTCTTTGCACTTTTTATCCTGCACGCAATTTTCTCCTTCGCATGGCTGCGTAAATCATACCAGCGTTTTTGTCGATTCGAAATGTCTCTGTGGGCAACCCCCACAGCATTAACTTTGGATTGAATAGCCAGCCACAGGCTTCTCTTCACTCCTTCAGAATCTTTGCCAAAAAGCTGATCGTGCCTCAGAGTGACCTTTCTATTAAAATTTCAAGTTCCTGGTCACTAAACTTCAATTTTCGTTTTCTGACATGAAGGTCTTCCACAGCACTTTCAGTAGCCATTTCTCCTTCAAGAGCACACCAAACACACTCCTCCTGTTGCTGCAAGCAGAGCTCCAACTGCCAAAAGCCACTCCTGCAGTTTGAACTGGGCATCAGGTGTGTGTAATCAGTGTACTGGCTTCCTGGGTGTGTCCTCATTGATATGCATCAAATTGCGAATTCGCAAATTGAGATATCGCAAATTGCGAATTCGCAATTCAAAGTTCGCATTTTTCTTGCGATTCGGTAAAAATTGCGATTTTTACCGAATCGCAAAAAAATAGCGAAAAAATTGACGCATACCATTTTGCAATTCGTAATTTGCGATTCAGTAAATTTCGCAAATTAGGAATCGCAAAAACTAAGTTTGATGCATGTGGGTGTAAGAGTTTATTTGTGTAAAAAGACATGAAGTATTCAAAAACTAGTGTGATAATGGTACCTAAATATACACAGATACACAGTGTTATTCTGGACAACCAATAGTATATCTTGCATTTTACTAAAACACATTTACTATTTTGGAATGGGTAAGGTGAATAGACATATTCCAAATTTTTTAGTACTGCATTTTACTATAACAGCCTGAGTCTTTTCCTATAGTCATAAGGAGTGACTGGTTTTAAAATTTAAGAAAACTTAAGAACAGAATATCCTGATAAGTAATTATATTTATATAACTTTATCAGGGAGTAAAACTCTACTAATGGAATGTTATTAGACAATGGTGTTTATATAATATTTTTTTAGGCCTAAATAGTTGAGTAACACTAGTTTTGTATTATATATTAAGACCACTGATAAAAATGAACTGTTTATATTTTTATACAAGGAGCTACAACATAAGAGAAAAATTATGGAAAGAGAACAGACCCATACTGAGGAGATTTTAGAAATTACCTTGACTGTAATTGAAGAACTAATCATATCTGTCACAGGCAATGAGAGTGAAGAAGGGGAAATTAGTGCTGCAGACATGAGCTATGATTTCGAAGACGAAAGCTTTGATGCAGATTTTTTGGAAGCATTAAATTATGTTGAAATTTTAGTACTAATTAAATCCGAAACTTGTAATGAGGGAATTGATGTGTATGAAATACCTGATGAACTTGTTTTAGAAGCTCTGTTAAATTATGAGGTGTTAGAAGAATACATTTATTGTTTAAAAATAATAAAGGTTTGAGCACTATCTACTAATGTAATCATTGTACTAAAAGTGAAGCACTTATAGATTCAGTTATACATTCTTTACATTTTAGTATTGATTTAAAATATGCAAATTGGGTCTGAGGGCATGGGTTACTTAAAATCCCTTTGGACTATACATGCAGTCTTCCTTGCACCTGCAAACTTGTGTTTTATACCTTCAATTTCCCAGTCTGTATCCTTACACTTCCAATAAACACTCTGACACTGCTTTTTCAGTATTGTAGTGAGTCATTCAGCAGTATGTGCTTATCTATGTACTGTGGTAAAACTGAAGCTGTTATACATTTAGTTAGGCACTTTGTTTGCAGAACTGTAATCATCTAGTCAGTACTTAAGTATTAATGGAGCAAAGTAGGCCTTACACCATTGACTGCTTTAAACCCCTATAGACAATGCATGCTGTCTTTTATGTAAGCATGGGCGAATTTTGCGGATCTCGCGTTCGCGAATTTTGCGGATTTGCGAACTCGCAATCCGCAAAATCCGCGAATTCCCGCGAATTTGCGGATTTTTTTTTTTTGTGTTCGCCCGTGTTTCTGCCAGTTCGCGAGGGTTTTTACAATTTCGCAATTTGCGAACTTACCTGTCGGGTCGCAAGTTTTGCGAACTTGTTGTTTCTACATGTCCAGCCTGTTTGGGACACTCTTCTTCATCACTGCCACTCTCTGTCACCAGTGCCACTCTCTGACTACTCATGCCACCCTCTGGCCCACCCATGCCACCCTCTGTTTCATCACAGCACCCTCTGGTTGTCCAGTCAGTGTACATTATTGTGGCAACGCAAGCACACCTTCCCTGCCTCAAGTGACCTGAATTAATTTGGGGCTGATTAATGTGTCACAGAATATTTTTTTAGCTGGCACCTGCTTCCTTAGTGCTTCCTGATTAGTGAACTTTTGCACTTGCTAAGTGCTTTCATTGTTGCAAAATTAGTTACAACACCTGCCCTGCCCCAACTGACAATAATGAATTAGGGGCTGATTAATGGATTTGAACTGCCAGCCTGGCTCCTGCTTGTCTCCCTTAGCTGTAATTCAGGACCTTTGTGGCATATGTGTAACTATTCTGAGGTTCAGAGCAGGGTCACATAATAGTTGCAACTGGCAACTGAACTCTGGAGGGGCCCCTCAGCAAGCACTACAGGAAATGGCTACTAATGATGAGCCTGAACTTTTGAACCTGGTAAGTAGTTTCAGTTTTGATTAGATCGTATTTCTGCAATTTTGCACTTATTCGCGGGGCGCGAAGTTGTACTGGGAAGCCGCGAACTCACACAAACAGTGCGAGCAGTGCGAGCAAAATCCGCTGCTCGCGGATTTGCGGATTTTGCGGGAGATTCGCGAATCTCGCGGATTGCGAATTTCCCGAAAATCCGCAAAATCCACGAGCGAAACGGATTTTCCGCCCATGCTTACTTTTATGCACCTGCAAACTTGTCTTTTATACCTTCAATTCCCCAGTCTGTATCCTTAGACTTCCACCAAACACTCTGACACTGCTGTTTCAGTATTGTAGTGAGCCAGTCGGCACTATGTTCTTTTCCATTGTACCGTGGTAAAACTGAAGCTGTAATAAATTTAGTGAGGCACTTTCTTTGCAGAACTGTAATCATCCACTCACTATCTAGATACTCATGGATTAAAACAGGCTTTAGGCCATGGACTGCTTCAAACCCCTATGGACTGTGCATGCAGTGTTCTATGCGCCAGCAAGCGTGTCTTTTATACCTGTAATTCCTCAGTGTGCATCCTTACACTTCCAGCAAACACTATCATACTACTGTTTCAGTATTGTAGTGAACCATACAGCAGTATGTGCTTATCTATACACTGTTGTAAAAGTAAAGCTACTGTGCATTCAGCCACACTCTCTGCTTGCGGAATTGTAATCATTCAGTCAGTACCTAAGTACTCTTGGTGCAAAGTGGGCCTGAGGGCATGGACTGCTTGAATCTCCTATTGACTATGTATGCACGGTTCTATGCACCTGCAAATTTACTTTTTATATGTTCAATTCCCCAGTCTTTATCCTTACACTTGCACGAAACACTCAGTCATTCCTGTTATAGTTTTGTAGTGACTCTTTAATCAGTGTGTAGTATTCCATTCACTACATTCAAACAGTAATCAGCAGATGTACAATAAGTGGTACATCCCCAGAGATATGCCTGTTATTGTGCACTGTGACATTGTAGAACCGGCTTTTTGGAGACCTCTCCCCCACTAGGAGAGTCAAAGCCAGTGGTGCAGGGGACACCTAGAATTTACGGGTTCTTCTTGCTTAAATCATACATTACCAAAGAGACCAGGACAAACAGCCGTGGAGGGAAGTACGTTATTTATAAGGTCAAGCTAAGGACAGGGTCCCAGAATGGTACAAAGACAATTCTACGGAGACTGCTGCTTTACTCCACAGCATACACATATTTATAGCGCTAGCCACGCCCATTTGCACAGTACAAGTTCCTTATTTTGATAAGTTACCCATCTGACAAGTTCTTTGTCAGTCTCGTGCGGTGCAATCGTGGCCAGGGGACATCTGTCTCTGATTGCACAATGTACGCAGCCCCGTGCTTCCTTGCCCAATTGGTGGGGTCACAGGGCACAGCCACGTGCTTCCTCTATCAGTTGGTGTGGTCACAGGGCAGCTGGTCGTGACAGGCTGAGTTACGAACAATGGACATGATGTGGCTGAGTCTCTGGCACAACTGGGGGGTGAGGCACACAGGCAGCTTCTCCGAATCGGCTCGACCACAAGGAGCAGGGAGGGTTGGGCAAGTTTCAACAGGGACGTGGAAAGCAATTCTTCATCAGGTTGCCGAGAGCATGGCAACACAAAATGGAGTCATGTGGGTCATTTTAAAATACAGTTCAACAACATCACCACCATGGATGCACTGTATTTACAATGTGGTGTATTATGGGGCAAAAACGGTACATATATGTGATGTATTTGTGTTGTGAAGGTGGCGCTTTGCTTGACTTGCATTGGAAACACAATGCAGCTCCAGCAATGCTCTTGGGGCCCTATGCTTACAATGCTGTGTCAATCCTTACACCTGTTTCAAGCAGATGCAGGGTTTTGATGCGGCATAAACGTAAAACTGACTGAATTAAATGTTATAGATTTTACTTAGTCACTTTTAGGAGGCGGTCCTGCACCAGAACACGTCCACCCCCTCCCCCCCCCTCTACGCAGGAAAGCCTCCTTCTGGCACAAGGCTTTACAATGTGATGCACCTTCCATATGCATGTCATTGTGAATACCACACACCATGGCACATCTTTTGCACCACCGCTGCATCACAAAAGTGATGCAACAGATGTGTAAAAGAGGCACAAGGGAGTTGTAAATCCGTTCCTAATACATACAAATTCACCCAGGCAGTTTTACCAGCCATGCAAATTGAAGCATAGATTTGTAACATATTTATATGGATATGTTACATTCAAGGGCTTCGAAAGTACTACACTATACTATAAATACCTTATAGATTTATGCTGTAGCACTTCCTTATAGTTCTGCACTTTCACATTCACCATACAGTAGTAATGTATTCATTCATTCATTTATGAACTATACATTCATTCTGACAAACTTTTGCACACTAACATAGAAATATAGCTCTTTCTTTGACCAGTGAAGGTAGTTCTAAAAAGAACTGTTTTGTTTGTGTTTTTAGTTTTCTATTTATTTTGTATATTTTTAACAAGTTTTTTTTTTTAAACTAAAAAAATAGAACAGGAACCCAAAAAGTGTCCAACAGTAACAAAATGGAATGTGAAAAAAAACTAATGACGATGACAGCGATGCTCACGCTTCCTGCGTTTTATCAGGTCGATGGACTGTTCCCCGTAACAATAAATGCAGAGGATTTTAACTTCACCAAAATCATGTTCGATCTGTGGCTGTGGACTGCTTCCCACAGGTGGTGGTGGTGCACTTGATGTAGTTGCTACAGCAGCGGGTGGGTCCTCATGCAACCTCCGTGTTGCAGCTCTGGCAAAATTGTTGGGGTGCAAGGTGCCACACCATACTTGCAGTGCCAAATGAATATTTTTTTGCAGGATTGTGTAGTTTGGCAAATTTTACAGGTTACAAGAGATGCATTGACCATTTTTTCCCTATCAGGGAAAGTAAAAAACTTCCAAACGACAGCCTCTTTTTTCTTCCGCTGAGGTGCTTCTGCAACAAATTCTCCATAAGAGGAGTGGTTGGAAGACGAGTCCATTTGTGTTGTCATTGTTCTAATTTGACAGGCTTCAGAGAAGAGATACTTCTTCTTAGAAAGTCAAAGTAGAATGATTTAAATAGGAGGGGTCTTTCAAGAGTTGGAATAGGAAGTGTTATGAACCAATCTAATCTCTTCTTTTTAAGTCACATGGCTTTGTGTACGCCTACGGTGTGTTTACAGTGCTCTTACGATGCGAGTGTGAACGAAGTACTTCCGCGATTTGCGTAGTTGCTTTTAAAAGTAATATACGCTTATTATAAGTAAAAATAAACTAGTTTCATGATTATCCCAGATAATGTCTTCCCTTAATATGTACATTAAATACATAAATATATGTTTTTGAACAATTAGAAACTTTCGCTGTGTGCGAGTACGGAACGCCGTAATTGATGTCAGCGTTGAGTATCCGTATCATGTGCGCGAGTTTGAGCAGAGGGCGATTTACCAAAGAAAGTTTGGTACGATCGCGTATCAAAAAAATGAAAAAGGAATTATATAGAATTTAATTTTAATATATTGTAAAAAAAGTGTCATTAATAAAAAAAAATTGGAAAGTAGTTTTGTTAATATTTTACATAAAGAATATGAAATATAACTTAGAAAATTAAATAAATATAAATATTTATAATAAAAATGTAAGAAATTAGTATAAAAAGAAATAAATAATATAATTAATTCATTAAAAAATTGTCATTTACAAAACCTTTGAAAATCACTGAAAAAACCATAGGTTTCAGCCACGTTATAGTTAGGAATTAGCATTTAAAAAACCTTGCAAATTCACTGAAAAAACCATAGGTTTCACACACGTTATAGTGAGGAATTAGCATTTAAAAAACATTAGAAATTCACTGAAAAAACCATAGGTTTCACACATGGTATAGTTAGCTGGACATTTCACTCATACAAAACCATTGAAATTCCCCCGTTAGTTCAGCTAACTAACTCGCGCGCCCGCAATGCACTGCTGATGACGTCACACATTACATCACTCATGACATGGTCAGTGACTTCACTCATGACATCACTGATGATATCTCAAATGACATCACTCATGACATTATCAATGTGATAATTTCATGCATCTTCTTACACCCTAACTTAACTTTACATACACCCACTCTAAATTACAGACTGCCATTCTCAAAACCATAGACACTGTAACACCAATAACTACACACCGACTCCCTGATTCTTAGGTCTACCCTACACACACGTCCACTCACTCACCCGTACAGTCACTCATACTTATGGTCACTCAGTACAGGACTATCATGTGTACTCATACACCTATATAGACACTCACACACCATCACTCATCCATAGAGGTACTCACACACATAGTCAGTCATGCAAATAATTATTCACACTCCCATTTACTCACCTATACAGTTATACACACACCAGTTCACTTAGTCATACAAATACTAGGACATTCTTACGTTCTTATACAATGACTGATTCAAGAAAACACTCATCCATACAGCCACTATCAGAATCACACACTCTCACTTATAGCCATTTATATTCTCTAACACACATATATACTGCCTTTCATATATTCACTTATACATGTACAAAAGTGATATTCATACACTCACTAACACAACCATACACACACTCATCCACCCATGCAGTCCCTTACAGATGCACACTTCAAACTATGCACCCAGTGAATCACCAACTCATACATCTATGCACAGTCACGCACACCTCACCCACACAAACACACAGGCACCCATACAGCTACTCAGACAACCAATCAATAACTCATATAGACACTTATGTAGTTATTCACAAACCCATGCAGTCGCTTACACACCAACAGACAGAAGGATACAGAGATTCACACAGTTTAGTCACTTAACCATGGTTTCAGTAAGATACATTTATTCACTCATTTATAGAGTCAATCACGCACCTATTAAATCATCCATTCAGACACTTATATACCAACTCATTCTTCAATACGCCTTTCCCTATATATTTTAAATAAATATATTGAAACTTTACAGAAACACACTGTCACTGGATGATGTAATCAGTGATGTCATGAGTGATGTCACTGACCATGTCATGAGTTATGTAATATGTGACGTCATCAGCAGTGCATTGCGGGCGCACAAGTTATAGTTAGCCGAACTAACTATAACGGGGGAATTTGAATGGTTTTGTATGAGTGAAATGTCCAGCTAACTATAACATGTGTGAAACCTATGTTTTTTTCAGTGAATTTCTAAGGTTTTTTAGATGCTCATTCCTAACTATAACGTGTGTGAAGCCTATGGTTTTTTCTGTGAATATATATATATATATATATATATATTCACTGAAAAAACATGGGTTTCAGGCATGTTATAGTTAGAAATTCCCCTGTTATAGTTAGTTCAGCTAACTATAACTCGCGCCCCTGCAATACACTGCTGATGACGTCACATATTACATGATTCATGACATGGTCAGTGACATCAGTGATGACCTTACTGATGACATTTCAAATGACATAGCTGATGTCATCATCCAGTGAATTTGGTTTCTATAAAGTTTAAATATGTATTATCTATATGCCTAGGTGTATTGAAGAATGGGTGGGTGTATAAGTGTCTGGATGGAGGATTTGGTAGGTGTGTGACTGACTGTTTAAGTGAGTGATTACATGTTTCTTACTCAATGCACGGGTTAGTGACTGATACAGACATTCACACAGTTTAGTTAGTCAGTTAGGTGTGTAAGCAGTTGCATGGGTTGGTGAGTAGATAAATGATGATCTATATAGGTTATTGATTGGTTGTCTGATTATCTGTATGGGTGCCTGGGTGTGTGTGTGGGTGCGTGGGAGATGTATGAGTCTGTGCATAGAAGTTTGAGTGGTTGATTCACTGTGTGTACGGGTTCAAGAGTGCATGTGGAAACAGCTGTATGGGTGGGTCAGTGTGTGTATGGGTGCGTTACTGAGTGAATGGATGTTTCAGTGGTACATGTCCAAGTAACTAAATATGTAAAAGGCAGTGTATGTGAGAGTTGGAGTATATAAATGACTATATGTGAGAGTAAGTGATTGTGAGAGTGGCTGTATAGATGAGTGTTTACTTGTATCAGTGATTGTATAAGAGAGTAATTATGTGTTTGTTTCTGTTTGAATAAGTGATCTGTTTTGTGTATAACTCTATAGGTCAGTAAATGGAAGTGTGATTGATTCTTTGCATGACTGACTAGGTGTGTCAGTAACTCCATGAATGATTGGCGCTTTGTGAGTGTCTGTATAGGTGTATGAGTGCATATGATAGAGTTGTATTCATGTTTGACTGCATGTATGAGGGACTGTATGGGTGAATGAGTGGATGTGTGTCTAGACCTAGAAATCAGTGAGTGTGTATGTAGTAACTGGTATTGGTGTGTCGATGGTTTTGAAAATGATACTCTATATTTTAGAGTGGATGTATCAAAGGCTATATTAGAGTGTGAGGAGGTGCATCAGATTTTCACGTGGATGATGTATCAGTGATGTCATCAGTGATGTCACTGAACATGTCATGACTGATGTAATATGTGACATCATCAGCAGTGCATTGCGAGGACGCGAGCTATAGTTAGCTGAACTAACTATAACAGGGGAATTTCTATGGTTTTGTACGAGGGAAATGTCCAACTAACTATAACATGTCTGAAACCTATGTTTTTTTCAGTGAATTTCTAAGGTTTTTTAAATGCTAATTTCTATCTATAACATGCCTGAAACTTATGGTTTTTTCAGTGACTTTCAAAGGGTTTATAAATGCTAATTTCTAATTATAACATGCCTGAAACCTGTGGTTTTTTCAGTGAATTTCAATGTCTTTTTTATGCTAACTTCTAATTATAATGTGCATTTAACCTATAGTTTTATCCGACCCCAAGAAAGACACAACACCCACTGCCACAACCCTCAGGACCTCCTCCCCGTACCACCACTCTCCCAAATACCACCAAGGCAGTGCAGAACAGGACAGCGAACCCTCCAAAAACGGCATGGTCCCTCAGCCATATAATAGGTCAATGTTGGGAAATGTGGCAATCGTTTTTTCAGTAAATTTGAATGTTTTTTTTTAAATGCTAATTTCTAACTTTAATGTTCCTGCGACCTATTTTTTGGTGAATTTCGAAGGTTATTTAAATGCTGATTTCTAAATATAATGTTCATAAAACCTATGTTTTTCTCAGTAATTTTGAAAAAAGTGATATTTTGTAACTTCCTAAAAATAGTTTTTGTAATTTTTTGTACTTGTTATTTAAACTATATAATGTCTTCTTGTGTTTTATATATTAAACAACTAAATACAGTATGAAAGGGAGCCCAGCCCAGAGCCAAATCTGAAGACAACACATGTCATAGACCTACTGATCAAGCAGCTCCGACACCCAAGAACCCCACAACACCCACCACCACCCCCAGGAACCCCCCTACCACAGAGGCAGTGCAGAACAAGACAGCAAACTTTCTAAAAACAGCATGGCCCCTCAGCCACACAATAACTGATTATTGGGATAGGTGTGAACATACTATATGTGAAGGAAGCAATTCAGCCATGAATAACAATGCACACAATGCAAAGTGTAGCGGTGATGTGCTGGGCACATCTCAGTATGCAGAACACACACCTCTCCATGTGCACAAATACTACTGGTGCTTGTAGTAATGTGGACAGTGGACCCAACCATGTTACTTCAAACACTAGGGAAGATCTTAGTGATGTAGCTGTGTTGTTTCCCCCTGTAAGCATAAGCGTAACAGGAGTGGGCTGGTCCGACATACGCCACTTCAGCGTAGGAGTGTGAATAAATAGGCCGGAGCTCTGGGCGTGGTTCACTTGTGGGAAGTCAAAAGCATCTGCCAGGGCGGCGCCCCTCACCCTGCCAGGAGACCACCACCGTGACCACCAGCCTCCTCAGCCGATCGCTGGCTTCTGCCAAACAGGCCCTGAGCGGCACAGCACCACAGAATTTTGTCTGTACAAACTACTGCCTTCGATATACACTGCGAACAGCAAGGCTCACAATACAGATCGGGTCGCGATTGCAGATGACGCAGTCAAGGGTGGGCGTAAAATCCGTTTTGCAGGCGAATTTGCGGATTTTCCGCGATTTTGCGATCCGCGAATCTCGCATAATCGCAATAAAATCCGCGAATCAGCGGGGACGAATTTTCCGCCAAGTAAGTGTTACAGCAGCAGGTGCAAAAGTTGAACCTAATTTCTTTGTAACCTTTTACAAAAGGGTTACAAACAAATTAACTTCAACTTGGACACCTGCTGCTAATTGCTTCCTGGCGCCTCGTTATCTACTTGCAACTATTCTCTGACCCTGCTCTGACCCTTGAAGCAGGGTCAGAGAATAGTTACAAGTAGGCAACGAGGCACCTGTCCAAGGAATTAAACCTCATCAGGAAGCACCTACAGATATAAAAAACAGGAAGAAGGGAGAGGATAGCAAATACACCCATTTTGAGTTGTCAGGAGGGGTTAAACTAAAAGAGACCTTTACAGCACAATTTTCATATTCATTTTGCTAAAAATAAAAAGCTCTATGTTCTGTAGGGGCAACTCAGGAATCTGGCCCTTCAGAGATCCGGCCTCTCTTTCTTTCTCTCGTTCTCTCTCTCCCTCTCTCTTTCCCTCTCTTTCTCTATCTATCTATCTATCTATCTATCTATCTATCTATCTATCTATCTATCTATCTATCTATCTATCTATCTATCTATCTATCTATCTATCTATCTATCTCTCTCTCCCTCTCCCATAAACGACTGCATGGGTAATTTCGCTATGCAAGCGGCTCGCGAAGACGCAAAAAGCCCCGCGAACACGCAAAAAAACCCTGCGAACACGCAAAAAACCCCACGAACGCGCAAAAAACCAAAAATCCGCAAATTCGCACAAATTCGCGAATTTTGCGGATTGCGAATTCGCAAATCCGTAAATTTGCGGATCTCGAATTCACATAATTCGCCCATGCTTAGACGCAGTCCAGTAGACAACAGATATTGCTCAAGTCAACAACACATGGCTTTGGGCCCTTCCTAACTGCGGCCTCTGGCCTTCACTGCAGTGAGTAGGGCTCACAATTCAGATCAAGTCACGATTCAAGATGATGCAGTCCAGTAGGCAACAGACATTGTTCAACTCAACATCACATGCCTGTGGGCCCTTCCTGACCGCTGCCTCCGGCCTACACTGCGGTGAGTAGGGCTCACAATTTAGATCGAGACGCGATTGCAGATGACGCAGTCCAGTAGACAATAGACATAGCTCAGGTCCACGCCGCATGCCTGTGGGCCCTTCCTCACCGCTGCCTCCTGCCTCCACTTCGGTGAGTTGGGCTCACAATTCAGGGCAACTTGCGATTGCAAATGACTCAGTCCAGTAGGCAACAGACATTGTTACCAGTAAGGCCTGGCCGTACAAGGCATCATCAGCACAGTAGATCCCACATGTGGAACTGTGTCCTGAGTCCTAAATGGCAGTGATCCCAAATCCGTGGCAGCGACCACAGCACCAGACTCCCCTCGATCAGTGAGGCGTATTTCCATATGGAAGGCCAGCGACATGTGATTCCACTAACCCTGTTCAACACAAGCCAATCCCAAATGTGGAACTGTGTCCTGAGTCCTGAATGGCAGTGACCCCAATTCCGTTGCAGCGACCAGCGCACCAGACTCCCTGCGATAAATGAGGCGTATTTCCATATAGAAGACCTGCGACACGTGGTGCCACTAACCCTGTTCAACACAAGCCGGTGACATGTGGTGCCACTAACCCTGTTCAACACAAACAGCGACACGTGGTAGCACTAACCCTGTTCAACAGAAGCCGGCGACATGTGATGCCACTAACCCTATTCTAAATTTGGTGTCCTCTGGGAGTATTGATAAAAATACAACTACCACAAAATTCCTTCACAGACAACACAACCATTCGTCAATCACTCTTCCATATTCACTCAGGGGTAACACTGTGAATACCAATAATTCATGTGTTGGCAAAGAAACCCACAATTGATGCATTGATATGCTAACTTTATTAAAAATGTAAACATAAGGGGGGCGTGGCCAGGTGCCGGCGAAGATGGCAACCTAAGAAGGGAGCTCCGCTGAAGCAACGTGTGTCCCCTGCTTAATCCGGCACTATCCGCCCCCGAGTAGCACTCTAGTGAGCGCCTGTTGCTGCGGCTGTGGATCGCCGACGGTAACTGTTCACCCGGCAGCGGGAAGCGCCCGAGGCGAGGAGAAAGCGTCCCTGACTGGTGGGCCCAATGTGGCTGGTGACGCTGCTGGAGCCTTCCGGCCGGCCCGTGAATGCACGCAGGTCCCCGGCGTAAGGCCTACTGAGCGGAGACAATACTGGTGAGAGCTTGAACTCTGGCAGTGCTGCTAGGCCTGGCAAAGCGGCCTAGTGTTTTGAGGTGAGCAGACCCCCAGGGGGCACCCCTCCATCCAGCGGGGGCCTGTCTCTGGCCCTGGTGGCCGTAGAGCTGTGAATATCGTGAGGCGCGGCCTGTCCAGCCACTCGCTCCCGCGGTACATGTAGGTGCGCTGGGCCCCAGCTGGAGGCCTTTCCTGGTGAAAACCGGGCATGCAGAAGTCTAAATAGTGACGGCGCCTCAGGGATCAGGCCAGCGACGAGGAGCCCGGGGGTGAGTGGACCCCTGAACTGAACTCTCCTTAACTCTTGCGAGGATCGGTCCCAGGCCCCTGTGTTTGTGGCGCAAAATCGAAGCAGGGCTGGCTGCCCAGATAAGGGGTCCTGGAGGTGGCTGCAGAAATGCTCCGAGAGGATGGCGCACTTGCTCTTGGGGCGCTGACTGTCTGGGCCAATGGGGTTACGGGGGTTGGTTTGCACCCTAGCTCTCCAGAAACACACCACTGCCCCGCTGGTAAGACACCAGCGACGAGCCTGGGGCCAAGGAGGGCAACGCGGGGGGGACCAAGGTGCCTAACACCGGCCACAGCAAAAATCCTCCAGAGGACGTGGGAGGGTCCCAGACATGGGAGAGGTGGCGAACTGGCAGAGGGGGTACAGACCGGTAACCATCGAGGCTCATTCCTGCCAGCAGAACTGGGTGGCCGCCCTGGCAGGAGGGTCCAGCCGCTTCGCTACTGCACACTTGTGCCGGAGAGCGGTTGGGCCTAGGACGCGCACTCGGGTGCGGACGGACCATCAAAATGAGGCGAAAACCAATGTGGCAGCCCAAACCAACAAGCTGGATAAATACGCGGTCCCCGTGGGGCAAGCCCCGATAGGGACCACCTCCGAAGTTCAAACAGGTCCAATAGAATAGAACCGACCTTGGCCTCCATTATGACGGCGATACAGTCCCTGGGCACCAATTCGGAGACAAAAATTGACAAAATCTCGATTGAGGTTAATCTTCTCTGGACAGACCTTGGGAAAACCACGGAAAAGGCCAAAGCGAACGAATCCGAAATACGAGAGCTCCAGGCCTCCTCGAAGATGCTGGAAAAACGCGTCAATGAACTGGTACATCAGCATCGGCAAATGGCCCTCAAGCTGGAGGACCAGGAAGGGAGGGCCCAAAGAAGTAACATACGTGTGGTAGGAGTGCCGGAAGGAATGGAGGGGCCCAGAGTGGAACTTTTCCTGGAAGATCTCATTCTTGCCCATCTCAAGCCTAAGCGCCTGTCCAACATTTTTACTATAGAGCGTGCCCACCGTGCGCCGGTCCCGAAACCCAAGCCGGGTGCACCGCCTAGGACAATCATCGCTAAACTCCTGAACTACAGGGATAGAGATGCGATCCTCCAGGCGGCAAGGCAGTTGGGCGACCTACAGCACGAGAACGCCCCAATCCGATTCTTCCCGGATTTCACGCTACAAGTCCAACGGGATAGGTGCTCTTTCGTAGGTGTAAAGGCGGCGCCCCGTGAAAGGGGCTACAAATACATGATGTTCTTTCCGGCCAAGCTGAAAGTCATCGTGGGGGGCAAGTTGCTGTTCTTCACCGCACCCAAAGATTTGAAGGACTGGCTAGACAGGGATTCGCCGAGGGCACAGGGCCGTGCAGAGGTTGGTAGCTGGAGAGACCTTCAGGCCGCCTCGCCGAGATCTATGTTGTAGATAAAACAGGAGTGGGGTACCCGTCAACCGTGTTGGGATTGGGGTGTAATAACGTAAGAAAAATAGTATCCCAACTGGTATTAATTGAAGGCAGTTAGCAAACATATGCATAAAACATTATCCGAAAGGGAGCAAGGAGACTCTATATGATTCTGACATGTGCTAGAGGCATACTTTTATGTACAAATATTTAAAAGCGAAACAGAAGTATAATTTGCAGTTATTGCAGCACTGCAGTATACAAATCACAAAGAAGGAGAACAACCCAAATTGTACGTGGTGCTCTAGGTGTGACAGTGAAAACCAAAATAGCGATGCAGTGACAATGTGAAACAGCGTGGGTGGGGCGAAGTGACTGGTGAATAAATGTACAGTGAAATATTTGGTCCACGGCGGTTCCAAGTGGATTAAAAGTTCATTTTTGAAGTATTCAATGTAGTAAACCGCTTCGTGTCTCGCGCCTGTATTTGCGCTGGAAAGTCAACGGCGTTTCGATCCTAGTTAGTTCAGGATCTTCCTCAGGACTGGGTCGTGGGCAGTGCTGAGAGACGATCTGGAGGAGCAAATCGCTGGTGGACGGCATCAACCGTGTGTCGGGCTTGGCTCTTGTTCCATTAATGGAAAAGTATCCGGACCTGTAACAGGGGGAGCGGTAATGGCTTCCTGGTCAGGGTCAATGGTGTTGAGTACTGTCGAGGGTGATCCAGACAGGGTTCGAAGTAACCACAGACACGAGGCTGTCTCCTCTAGAGATTCATTCTCTACTAGCCAACTACGCCCGGGGTCGGCTCCATTGAACTCACGCCCTTCCTGGATCACCCTCGACAGTACTCACCACCATTGACCCTGACCAGGAAGCCATTACGGATCCCAGTTACAGGTCTGGATACTTTTCCAATAATGGAACAAGAGCCAAGCCCGACACAGTTGATGCCGTCCACCAGCAGGATCCCTCATTGAAGGAGCTCAGATGGGCTGATGAATGGGAAGACAAAATTTCGCTATATGCGGACGACATCTTGCTGTACCTGATGAAACCTCGCAAGTCCCTAATAGTAGCCTTAGACATTTTCACTAGCTTTGGGAGAAATTCGGGGTACAGTATCAACTGGAGTAACTCCCTCCTATATGTCCTACATGGAGTCCCCCCGATTCTCCCGCGTGGTTGCCCGATTAGGGTATCCACAGAAGGTTTTAAATATTTGGGAATCTTTGTTTCAAAGGAGAAGGCCATTCGGTACGAAAAAAACTTACTGCCGCCCCTGCATTTGCTTAAAAGAGACTCTACCACATGGAAGAAACTCCCTCTGTCCCTGCCGGGCAGCACTTCAAAATGATGGCACTGCTACGTTTCCTTGTTGCCCTCCAAAACTACTCAGACCTAGTTCCACAGTCATATTTTGAAGCCATCGAAGCCGCACAGAGAGATCTGCTATGGACCGGGATGCCCTGCATAGCCTTACAGAAACTCACACTGGGATGGTATGGTTCGACGGGGTATTGTACTCCCAGACATACGGGAATACTATTGGGCTGTGCATCTCTTGGCCATAAACCAGGGCACCTACTGTGATGGGCTTCTCCCGGGCGGGAACTTTGAGGCTGCGCTTTATTCCAGACCGGGCAGATACTTTCTCACGGGTCCCACGCAGCATTCTGTTCAGGTATGGCACATTGTTCAGTGTAAATTGGGCTGGGCTGACACCCTCACGATGGCTACTCCGCTATGGGTCTCAAAGAGGTTGGGCACTCTAGGTCGCACTAAAGGATTCCGTAACTGGGACCTAATTGGGATCTCACACATCAAAGACTTATGGGGCCCTGACGGTGTTGTGCACTTTGACTCACTCCAAACTACCTATGACCTGGCGACTACCGAATATTTTAGATATCTGCAGGTGGTGCGCCACTCCCTTCAAACCAATATCCCGGCGGGGACTCAGCTCCCAGAGTCCTCCCCTCTGGAGGAGAGATGGTTGGATGGCCATCCCCCTGAACGTGCCATATCTCTCACACATAAGAAACTTATTAACCATTCCCCAGACCCACTGTTAACTCTAAAGGGAAAATGGGAGGCAGACGGACTTGATATGGAGAGGCGCTCTAGCATCCCCCAAGGAGGTGGCAATATCAGCCAGGCTCAGACTGATCCAGTTGAAAATACTCCATCCGGTGTACGTATCTGGAACTAGGTTGATGCAGATGGGCCGAAGTGAGGATGGTCGCTGCAGAAGGAGGTGTGGGGAGGTGGGAACCTTCTTCCATATACCATGGGAATGCCCAGTGTTGGTGCCCTACTGGAAACGAGTGTTTGAATGTATTCAAGAGGTGTGGGGGGTAGAGTTGCGACTGGAGGCGAAGAGATGCCTTTTGAACATCTGGGAGCCCACAGACTTGCCATCAAAGGGGAGACTATGGGTGACCCTAGGATAGGCAATCGCGAAACGTAATATAGCTAGGCTGTGGGGCGCTTTCACGCCTCCGACACTCAATTCCCGGAAAAAGGATATGGATTGGTGTATGCTTCAAGAAAAGACAGTATACGTAGCTCGGGGTTACCCTCCTAAATGAGTGGCGGTGTGGTCCAACTGGAATGGCTATCGGGGCACCCTGTGCGAATCCCCCCCCCGAATTACACTTATTGACGACCAAATTGCATTGTAAATTGTTGTAATAATTGTACTTCTTCGTAATATCTGAAATCAGACAATTTCTGTATCTGCTGTGTTTTCCATTGTTGCTTATGTGACAAATGTATTCCTTGAATGTGCGGACCACCCCTTTATTTTGTTGCAAATAAAAAGAATTAAAAAAAGATTATCATTAGAGATACAACACGAGAGATGATAAAGACATTACATTTTTGTCATTGAGTACCACATCCAGTACCAAAAACTATACAAAAAAAAAACAATGTTTCAAAATTCATTAGCATTTAGGGTGAATTGAGAGCGGTGAGTTTATGGTGGACAGGCGCCAATGCGTTTCAAAAGTTTAGTAATAGTTGGACCTTCTTTATCAAGACTACATGGAATAGTACTCTCGGTGATTAAAACATATATAATACATGATTTTTATAATTAAGGCACTTGTTGATCACTGATACTTAGATTCAACTGGTCGTATCAGCGAACCGTAATATTTTTCACTAGTATACGCTTTATAAGATGAAAACTTCGTTATGTATTTGGGCTGTGTTCCTTAATGCCCAATTTTAAAATACGCTCACCATTCTGTATTTACCTATGGCCAACTAGTGAAGTCTGACCATTAGACGGAATCCCTTCATGTACAGTTGTTTCCTTTAAAAATGACTCCTTGATTCCAATTTTCTTATTGGTTCATTCGTTCTTAGGGTCCTTTTGTTTTGTGGACCTCTCAGAACTCATACATGGAGCCGGCGTGCCTTTAATATATCATGTGGCTAACCCTATTCAACACAAGCCGATCCCACATGTGTAACTGTGTCCTGAGTCCTGAATGGCTGTGACCCCAAGTCCATGGCAGCGACCACAGCACCAGACTCCCTTCGATCAGTGAGGCATATTTCCATATCCAAGGCCGGCTACACTTGGTGCCACTAACCCTGTTCAACACAAGTCGATCCCACATGTGGAACTTTGTCCTGATTCCTGAATGGCAGTGACCCCAACTTCGTGGCAGCTACCACAGCACCAAACTCCCTTCGATTAGTTAGGCATATTTGCATATGGAAGGCTGGTGACACCTGGTGCCACTGAACTTGAACTACGCAGGTCAGTGGGGCCACCAACGTCTACACGTGGCTGTGGGCCCTTGCTCACCGCTACCTCTGGCCTACACTGAGGTCAGCAGCGCTTACAATTCAGATAGACTTGCGATTGCATATGACGCAGTCCAGTAGACAAGAGACATTGCTCCAGTGCGCCCGGTCCGCACTAAGCATTATCACAGGCTCATACGCTCTCAATGCTTCGAGTGCCACTAACTGTGCACCTCAACTCAACGCCACATGGCTATGGGCCCTTGCTGACCGCTACCTCTGGCCTACACTGCAGTCACCAAGTCTCACAATTAAAATTAAGTATTGATTCATTATTAACGGAGTCCAGTAGGCAAGTAACTATAACAGTCCCTAACCCTACATAATATCCTTTTAGTATCCTTGCTTCAAGAACTTTTTTATATCACTTATAGCTTTAGTACAATGACCAAATTCATGTTCAAGTGCAAACGAGCACTCAATAGCAGTCTACACTGCGGGCAGTAGAGCAATTCGAATTTTGGACATGTGGTGCCACTAACACTGTTCAACACAAGCCGCGATACACGGTGCCACTAACCCTGTACAACAATAGGTGCGACAAGTGGTGCCACTAACCCTGTTCAACACAAGTCGATCCCACATGTGGAACTGTGTCCTGAGTCCTATATGGCAGTGACTCCAACTTCATGGCAGCGACCACAGCGCCAGACTCCCTTCGATTAGTGATGCGTATTTGCATAGGGAAGTCATCAATGTGGAAAGTATTGCCGACGGAAATATAAGTCAAAGGATAACTTTTACACAAAATGTCGATTTGGCTTTCCACGTCCAGTAATTTACAAAAGAAGAGTGAACAGTTTTATGGCAGCAGTGAGGCATACCATCACTCAAAAATCACCCAAAAATACTTATAATTTAAAAATAACATAACAATCAAAGTACATTAATGATTACAATCCGGTGATTATAAAGATGTGGAATGCAAATATGGACATACAAAATGTTGCGGATAACTCACTTGCTGTTGCTTGCTATGTCACGTCATATATTACCAAGTCTGAGAAGACAGAATTGATAGAAATGGGGGAGGATATTTCGCAGGAGAAGACACTTAGCAAAAAATTGTACAGCTTCAGCTTGAAGATGCTTTCACATTGAGAAATTGGGTCCTATGAATGTTTGGATCGATTGCCATTTGCAAGTTTATATTCAAAGTCAAGAGGGATCATCTGGATAAGTCTTTGTCTTGCAGTAGCACGAAATTGAGTTTTTTGAAATCTGTTCAAGAAATTGAATACTTGGCACTGAAAGAACCGGAAAGTACAGATATTCTGAAAACAAATATGTTGGATATGTACTATCGAAATAGAAGTACATACCTGGAAAACATATGTCTATATGAAATACTGCAACATTATAATTTAAAATAAAAGTCGCAGAAAATATAAATGAAGGAAAACACACTGTAATTGGATCTGAAGGATGTTTGGTAAATCATGACAAAGGAAATCTGATTAATCACAGGAAATTAAGTTGTGATACTCTAGATAAAAGAGAGTCTTTCTATTTAGCTCTTCTGAAACTCTTGGCAGACTGAAATGGAATTACTTGTACATTGTGACTGATATGAGGAGTCTTTCAATGCATTTAAAGATAGCAATGAATGTACAATTTTTCCAAATGTTGAACGCAGAGATTAATCAAGAAAGAACTATTGCAGCTGAAATAGCTAGAGATAGTTCTCAAAATAGTCAGAGTTCACATGACACACAATTATATCCTGCTTTTTATCTAACAGGCTGTGAATCGCGAATCAACGTTCACCCTCCAACCTCACCAGAGCTGAGCGCACCAAAAATCTGCGATGATGCATGGCCATCCTGACAATTTATACCCAATCTGAATTGTGAGTTCAGCTGGATCGAGTGTACGCAACGGCTGAGGTGGTTGCTTCGGCACACGGTGGACCCTCTTTCACACACACCGGTGACGGAAGTTGAGCAGAGAGACTCCTTTCCCCAGCTGCGGGCAGTCACCTCTGGGCAGTGGGAGTGGATAGTGAGCAGCAGTCTGTGCGCACAAGAGTGCACAGACACCTCCAAGCAGTGGGAGTGGATGGGGAGCACCACCCTTATTGCGCATTACCGAAAAATAGAATTACGCCCGTGCAGTTGTATGTACTCTGCAATTATTAGTTCTATACTATCTTTCAGATCACTAAACTTGAGTGCTGTACCAGCTCCCAGCACATGTTTGGCGAGACATCGGTGGCACAAAGGTGAGCTGCAAAGTTTTTCTCCAGTCTCAACACTCCGTCTCCATCTCTTCCTATTTCTCTCTCACACTTTCTCTTTTTATCTGTCTTATTCTTTCTTTCTTTCTCTCCTCCTCTCTCTCACTATTTATCTCTCTTCCTCTCTCTCACACTGTTTCTCTCTTTATCTCTCTATTCCTGTCTCTGACAATGTCTTCCTCTCTGTCTCACTCTTTCTCTCTTTGGCTGACTTCCTCTCTCTTTCTTTCTTCCTTTCTCACTCTCTCTCTTCCTCACTCTCACTCTTTCTCTCTCTCTTTCTCTCTCATACTCTTTCTCTCTCCCTCTCTCACTCTTTCTCTCTCTTCCTCTCTCTCTTCCTCTCTCTTCCTCTTTCTCTCCCTCTCACTCACTCCCTCTCTCTTCCTCTCTCTCTCCCTTTCTATCTCCTACTCTCTCACACTGATTCTCTCTTTCTCTTTTTCTTGTATCTCACTCTTTCTTTCTCTATTCCTACCTTCTTCTCTCTCACACTGTTTCTCTCTTCCTTGTAGCTCACTCTTTCTCTCGCCCTCTCTCTCACTCTTTCTCTCTTTGTCTTCCTCTCTCTCACACTGTTTCTCCTTCTCTCTTCCTTGCATATTAATCTTTATCTCTCTCATTCTTTCTCTCTTTATCTTTCAGATCACTAAACTTGAGGTCTGCACTATCTCCTGGCATGTGATTGGAGACACACTGGTGGCACAAAGGTGAGCTGAAAAGGTTTTTCCAGTCTCAACACTCCCTCTCCATCTGTTCCTTTCTCTCTCTCACACTTTCTCTTTTTCTCTGTCTCATTATTTCTTTCTCTACACCTCTCTCTCACTCTTTATCTCTCTATCTCTTACTCTCTCTCACCCTGTGTCTCCCTCACTTCCGGCCTCTCACAGTGTTTCTCTCATTATCTTCCTCTCTCTCTCTATCTCTCTTTGGATGGCTTCCTCTCTCTCACTCTTTCTCTCTCCCTCTTTCTCTCTCTCTGCCTCTTTCTCACTCTTTCTCCCTCTCTTCTTCTCTCTCACTCTTTCTCTCTTCCTCTCTCACACTTTCTCTCTCTATTCCTCTCTCTCACATTTACTCTCTCTGCCTCTCTCTTACTCTTTCCCTCTCTCTTCCTCTTCCTCATACTTTTTCTCTCTTCCTCTCTCACAATGATTCCCTCTTTCTCTCGTCCTCTCTCTCACTCTTTCTCTCTCTGTCTTCCTCTCTCTCAAACTGTTTCTCTTGGTCTCTTCCTTTCATCTTACTCTTTATCTCTCTCATTATTTCTCTCATTATCTTGCAGATCACTAAACTTGAGGTCTGCACTATCTCCCGGCACGTGGTTGGAGACACACCGGTGGCACAACGGTGAGCTGCAAAGATTTTCCCAGTCTCAACACTCCCTTTCCATCTGTTCCTTTCTCTCTCTCACACACTATCTCTTTTTCTCTGTCTCATTCTTTCTTTCTCTCCTCCTCTCTCTCACTCTTTATCTCTCTTCTTCTCTCTCAAACTGTTTTTCTCTTTATCTCTCTCTCTTCCTGTCTCTCACACAGATTCTCTCGTTGTCTTCCTCTCTGTCCCACTCTTTCACTCTCCCTCTCTCACTCTTTCTCTCTCCCTGCCTCTCTCTCTCACTCTTTTTCTCTTTCACTCTGATTCTCTCTTTTTCTCTCTTCCTCGTATTTCATTCTTTCTCTCTTTTTCTCTCTTTCTCTATCTTCCTCTCTCTCACACTGTTTCTCTCCCTTGTAACTCACTCTTTCTCTCTTCTTCTCTTTTACTCTTTCTCTCTCTGTGTTCCTCCCTCTCACATTAATTCTCTTCCTCTCTTCCTTGTATCTTACTCTTTCTCTCTCTTACTCTATCCCTCTCTTACTCTATCTCTCTTTCTCTATCTTCCTCTCTCTCACTCTTTCTCTCTTCCGCTCCCTCTCCCTCTCTTTCTCACTCTTTCTCTCCCTCTTTCTCTATTGTTTTATATGTAAATCTATACATGACTAAGATTCTTGTTTGTCCAACTGCACAGGGACACTTCCGGGCCCAAGAAGGTTGTTGGGGGTATGTTGGTAATGTGGGAAGAGGGTGTGTCACCTACTGATGTGGGGAGAGACAGCATGAAAGGGGTATGTCTCACAGAAAGAACTCTGGTATGTTTTCAGAAATGCCTCGGAAAGATGCTAGCTGACGGACTGAATCACAAAATGGCTTTTCAATGCTTATATAGTGTGACTTATGAACAGTTCGCACCCAGGCTCGCAGAGGGACAACTGTGGCCTGTCCGCTCGACTCACAGGCCCAGAACTACGAGCCGTCTGCTCCCAAAGGAACAGCAGCATACTAGCTTGCAGAGTTACAGGCACAGCACTGTACTAGCTCGCAAAGGTAGAGAGCTGCAAGCCGACGCACTGGCCTCTGAAGGCATAGCTGCGAAATGGTGATGTTGGGCAGAGGGATAATTAGAGGGTATCTCGCAGAGAGAGACCTGTGGTATATTTCCAGTCTTGACTTCACAGATGCAACTGCTGCCCCGAAACGTCCCACCGGAACAGCTGCGAGCCCACCACTAGTTTGCAGAGACAGACTTGCAGGCCCAATAAGGTTGTTGGGGCTATGCTGGTGATATGGGAACAGGGTGCATTACCTATTGATGTGGGGAGAAGTAGCATGAATGGGGTATCTCTCACAGACAGAGCTCCGGTATGTTTTCAGAGCTGCCTCAGGCAGGTGCAAGCTGACGGACTCAATAACAATATGGCTTTTGAATGCTCACATAGTGTGACTTATTAACAGTTCACACTCAGTCTCGCAAAGGACACCTGCGCCCCACAGCACCATACTAGCTTGAAAATGTAGAGAGGTGGGAGCCGACGAAAGCAATAACCACGACCTAGTGATATGAGGAGAGGTAGCATGAGGTAAAACTGCGGACCCGATGGCTTCTACACAGAGACATGCGAGCTAACGGAGTAAATCACAAAATGGCTGCCAACACTTCCTAGTTTCAACAGTTCACAGCCAAACGAGCCGCACGCTTGTGCTTGTAACCAATCACATGTCAGAATTCTCAAATATCGATATCTTTCAAATTTGATATTTCTTAAAAACTACTTGACAGATTTACACCATTTAAACAAAAGCAGGCTTTCTGGACCATCACCTTTCTCCCTACCAAATATACCGTAATTCCGTTAAGCAGGTTCAACTGTAGTCTTCTGTAAAGTTTCGGAGTGAAACTGCATGGAGAAAACACATTTTGGGACCCCCTTTTTTCTCAGCTCCTCCACCATTCACTCCCAAAATTTCAATATAGGACCTAATAAAAAAAGAGAAACTTTTTGGATAACTTCATAAAGATTCGTCAAACTATGCCAAAGTTAAAAGCACATACAGGCCTCCAGGAGGGGGGCCACGCAACCCCCTAGCATGACTGAAGCCCCTGGGCTGTGCGAACCCCAGTGGGCCACCGCAACCCCTGAAAGCACCCGCTAATATTTTTTTAGAAAACCCAAGGGCCTCATTAAAATTAAATGTGTGACCCCAGAGCGAATTCCGTCAATTTTGGGCCCTGAGGGTCCTTCTAGGACACCCTGAGCAGACCTAGGGGTCAGGGTGTTTCTACCCTGCCTCCTTCCCTTGTTTTATACCTTGGTTTTTCTTTTTTTCCGAGCCACAAGACGGCTGCCAACTCTTCCTGGTTTGGAGTACTAGCAGCCAATCACAGTGAAGCTCGCACATGCGACTTAGGCTCCACCCAGATATCAAAACATTTACTTTTCTCATTTCTCAGCAACTACTGAATGTATTTACACCATTTGAAAAAAAGGTCGATTTCTGACCCATGCACTACCTTTGTGCCAAATTTGGGATAATCTCGTACAGTAGTTTCGGCTGTAGCCTTGCACAAAGTTTCCTATGGGACAATGATATTTTGACTTTCATTTTTTGAATTTCTCAAAAACTACTGAACGTACTTACAACATAAAAAAAAGTCCCTTTCGTAACCAAGCTCTACCTTTCCTGCTAAATTTGGAGTAATTCCGTTCAGCAGTTCAGGCTGTAGCTCGTCACAAAAATTCCTATGGAAATTACTTTCAGGATAGGAGCTGACCTGGATAGACTTTTTTTTGGGAGAATTTTAGGAAGATTCCTGTGGAAACTAGGTTCTAACTATAACTACCTACTGGCGACTTATTTATCATTTGGAAAGGCTCGGAGTTAACAGCAGAGAAGTTTATTAAAGGGATTAATGTGAACAGATTAAATCTCAAGTTCACTGGTCAGTTGAGCAGGGTATCGGTGAATTTCCTCGATGTGGAAGTTTACATCGGGAAACGGCAAAATGGAAACTAGGTTGCATCACAAGGATACAGCAGGGAATACAGTACTGCATGCCAATAGCCACCATCCGGATAATCTGGTTCGCAGCATCCCCTATGGGGAGATGCTGCGGATCAGATGGATCTGTAGCACGGACAACAAGTGTAGGCAGGCCCAACTCAGGAGCAAAGTCAGATTTTTGGCCAGAGGCTATTCTGCTGTTGTTTTGGTTAGGGCTATCTCTAGAGCGAATTTGACTTCTCATCCACTAACCCAGGGTGAATGTACAGGGATACCATCAACCCCTGGGAAATTAGCTCTGAATCAACCCAGGCTCATTACCACCTATAGTAGGCAACACAAACAATTGCCCAGCATTATTCGTAAAAACGAGCCAATTGTTCAGGGTGACCCCATTATTGGAGGTACTTTGTCCAAAACTCCGGCTATTACATTTAGCAGAGCACGCTCTATGAGTGATATGCTCGTGAAAAGCAGTCCGGAGGTGAGCAGTAGTAGCTCTTGGTTACAAACCACCAGGGGGTTCATTAAATGTGCATCATGTAAAGCATGTAAACTGGGTGAAATAAAGATCTCTTACACTACTCCCTTTAGTGATGTGCCAGTGCCCATCTCTAAAAAACAAACATGCAGATCTGAATATGTGGTGTATGTGCTGGAGTGAGCGTGTGGCCTGCAATATGTTGGGAGTACCAAGTTGCAGTTTCACAAACGCATCCTCCAGCACATGCGGGCAATCAGCAACCAGAATGAGGCATACCCAGGTGCGAGGCATTTTAAATCTTGTCATGGAAATGATCTAGGGTGTTTGAGCTACTTTGCCATTGACATGGGCCCACAGTTGCGCAGAGGGGGAGATCGAGAGGCCCAACTGAGAATGCTAGAAACACGATACATCCTTGCGTTAGACTCCAAAACACCAAACGGTTTGAACTCAAGTGAAGATATGTATACTTGTCTCTAGTTTCCTCTAGGTCTGAGGGTTAAGATTGTAGCAAATAGGTATATACTGTGGGCTAGTAAGTTGCATGCCTAAAAATAAATATGAATCAATCTGTGTACGGCTGTATGCAAGAGAAGTTTCACATTTTTTGTTAGAATATATTTTCACTTTGTCACACAAGGGATGGTCTATATGACTTACACAAAAATAAGATTTTCTCGTTTTCTTGCCCCCTTTTTTTCATATTTATGCATAGTATTTTTTGGCCACGTCTGAAAGGCAGTTAGAACGCAGCTCACACATGGAATTGTAATCTGCCCACATGGGCTTTATTATGAAACCAGGGCTCCACAAGCACAGGGGTATACATCTAACCCATAGTAAGCAGCTGAGGCAGAACAATTATACTGTTGGGGGTCAACCGACATCAGCAGTAAAGGACCCGCTCAGTATCTCATTTAAAGCGGGTATAACTAGGTAAACCTTGTGCAGGCTTTGTGGTCCTGTGTCAGTAACCCTGATGCTAGAGATACTTAGACCTCAGTATGTTTTGCACAAATACAGCGTATTTTGTACATTTTAAGGCGAATTCGCACATTTTAATTATTTATGTATATTGCTGTATATTTATTTGCGAAATGTTGCACATGCTTGAACTATTTTGCACTCCATCATTGCTGCTGCTATATTTATGATTTTAAATATATTGTGGGGCTTTGGTTTTAAATTACATCCATTTAGAAATTAATTGTATAATAATTAATTGTATAGAACTTTCTAGCAAATTACATTGAAATGCTGTGGAAGTCTGTTGTTCATGTCCTTAGGCCTGGTGGTCATATGACTTGTAAAAAATATCAATGGGGGGAGTGAAGAGATGGTGGTCAACGGCACCAGGGTGGGCCCATCCTCCTCCCCTGAAAGTACAATTTATCAACAAAGGTCCACCTCACGTAGAGATAGTGTGTATCCTGATGTTCATGGAATACACAATGTGTGTTAAAATACCCCTCACACACCAAAAAGGCCCTTGGTGTCATGCTTCATCATTGGGGTCTTCCCGCCCTGCTGCGGGACAGGGCAGTGCTGCGACAAGCGACTACGCTGGTGCACCTTTTAATGTGGGTGCTATGTGAGTGAATAGGAGTGAGTGTCAGTAGGGTCAGGGGTGATATATATAAGTGATGTTTAATAAATACCTGGCCTAGTGGTAGAAAAAAACTATTTAATAGACACTGGCTAGTATTGTTAAAAAAAGTGATTCGGAAAGACTAAGCAAGTTAATGGGCTTACTCTCCTGTGCGGGTCAGATGATTTGTACTTGCAATTTAAATGGGTGAGGCTTGCCAAAACAACGTTATGTGAACAAGGACTCATAGGGCCCGAAACGCGTCATGGCGGTCATTGTGATGCACGCAAAATAAAGAAAATTGCAAATCACCTGTCTGGGTCCGTCTTCGTTTTTCTGGACAATCAGGATAAAGAAACAAATATCCGTGAGCAGCGGAATGAAAATATATATATAAAAATATTTTTTTTTCAGAAAGACACACATTCACTGGATGATGTCATCAGTGATATCATTTGAGATGTCATCAGTGAGGTCATGAGTGACGTCACTGACCATGTCATGAGTGATGTAATATGTGACGTCATCAGCAGTGCATTGCTGGTGCGCGAGTTATAGTTATCTATAATGGGAGAATTTCAATGGTTTTGTATGAGTGAAATGTCCAGCTAACTATAACATGTATGAAACCTATGGTTTTTCAGTGAATTTCTAAGGTTTTTTAAATGCAAATTTTTTACTATAACGTGTGTGAAACCTATGGTTTTTTCAGTGAATTTCTAAGGTTTTTTAAATGCTAATTTTTAACTATAACGCGGGTGAAACTATGTTTTTTTCAGTGAATTTCTAAGGTTTTTTAAATGCTTATTTTTAACTATAACGTGGCTGAAACCTATTTTTTCAGTGAATTTCAAAGGTTTTGTAAATGATAATTTTTAAATGTATTAATTGTTATATTTTTTATACTGATTTAGTACATTATTTTAAATCATTTATTTTTAGATATTTAATTTTTTAAATTACTTTGCATATTTTTTATATACATTGAAAAATAAATGTTTTTTAAAATATTATTTTAATTTATATATATTTTATATAGCAGACAATAATATCCTATGGAAGAAAATTCAAGTTACTGGTAAGTACAGTTAAATTTACTTTTCAGGAACAGTAGTGAGCTGAAAGATGCAGCACTGAGGTCTCTCCTGAAAACAGGCGAGTAAATCGGAATTCGTAGTTTGGCTGATTTTTTAGGAATTTTTTATAAAGTTCCACAACTCCACACTTAGAAAAATTTCCAAGTGAAACATGTCAATGTCTGCCTATGGAAGGAAATTCAAGTTACTGTAACTACGATTAGAATTACTTTTCAGGATCAGTAGTGGGCTAAAAGATGCAGCAATGCGGTCTCTCCTGATAAAAGGTGAGTAAATCGGAATTCGTACTTCGGCTCATTTTTGAGGAATTTTTTAAACTTCCAAAACTCCACACTTAGAAGAATTTCCAAGTGAAACCAGTCAATGTTAGCCTATGGAAGGAAATTCAAGTTACTGTAACTACAGTTAGAATTACTTTTCAGGATCAATAGTGGGCTGAAAGATGCAGCACTGCGGTCTCTCCTGATAACAGGTGAGTGAATCAGAATTTGTAGTTCGGCTGATTTTTGAGGAATTTTTTAAGGTTAAAAAATGTCACACTAAGAAGATTTTCCAAGTAAAACATGTAAATGTTAGCCTATGAAAGGAAATTCAAGTTACTGTAATTATGATTAGAATTACTTTTCAGGATCAATAGTGGGCTGAGAGATGCAGCACTGAGGTCTCTCCTGATAACAGGTGAGTAAATCGGAATTCATAGTTCAGCTGATTTTAGAGGAATTTTTTAAAGTTCCAAAACTCCACACTTAGAAACATTTCCAAGTGAAACTAGTCAATGTTAGCCTAAGGAAGGAAATTCAAGTTACTGTAAGTTGGGTTACAATTACTTTTCAGGATCAGTAGTGGGCTGAACGATGCAGCAATGAGGTCTCTCCTGATAACAGGTGAGTAAATCGAAATTCGTATTTCGGTTGATTTTAGAGGAATTTTTTAAAGTTCAAAAACTCCACACTTAGAAAAATTTCCAAGTGAAACCAGTCAATGTTAGCCTATGGAAGGAAATTCAAGTTATTGTAAGTATGGTTAGATTTACTTTTCAGGATCAGTAGTGCTCTCAAAGATGCAGTACTGACGTCTCCTGTGATAACAGGTGAGTAAATCGGAATTCGTAGTTCGGCTGATTTTACAGGAATATTTTGCTCAAAAGTGAAGGAAGGGGGTGGGGCCTGAGGTAACATGTGTGCAAACACACCCTGTGGCATGTTTTAGGTTGGGGAATTAATTCCTCTTCAATCCTGAGGTCCCCTGTGAGCCAACTAGCCCACCAGGTACCTCCAGTATGCGCCAGGGAGCTGTGTTGCAGACAGGTGTTCAGAGGGAACGCCCCCTTTTTACAACACTCTGCAACACAGCTCCGTGGTGCTTACTGGAGCTACCTGTTTGATTAGTTGGCACCTAGGGGACCTCTGGATTGAAGAAGAATTAATTCCCCAACTTAAAATGCGCCACAGAACATGTTTGCACACATATCACCTCTAGCCCCACCCCCTACCTTCACCACTGTGCAAACATGCCCTTCCCACATTCTAAGTCGGGGGATTAAGTCCCCTTGTATACTAGGGGTCCATGGAGGCCAACTAGCCCACCACGAACCTCCAGTATGCGCCAGGGAGCTGCGTTGTAGAGAGGTGTAATAAGGCCATGCCGCTTTTTACACCTCTCTGCAACACAGCCCCCTGGTGCTTTTTCAGAAGGGGAACTAATTCCCCTTGCATACTGGGGGTCCCTGGGGGCCAACTAGCCCACCAGCAACGTCCAGTATGCACCAGGGGGCTCCGTTGCAGAGAGGTGTAAAAAGAGGCGTGGCTCTTTACACGTCTCTGCAAGGAAGCCCCCTGTCCCATACTAGAGGCTCAGGGTGGGCAAGGTGGCCCCCAGGGACTCCCAGTATGCGAGGGGAATTACTTCCCCCTCTGCAAAGGCGCTAGATGGCGCGTTGCTGAGAGGTGCCGTGAGGGGGTGTGGCCTCCTCCCGATCCCATTAAAGAAAAAAAAAACTTTTAAGAAGGGGGGATGTGTAGCCCCCCTTCTTTTTCTTTTTTTTTGGGCCCTGGGGATCCCATCTCCCAGGGCCTGCCCCCAATTAAAAAAAAAATTCTAATCGGGAAGCGGCCGCGTTGTTAAGGGTGTATACACTGCAACTGGTCATCCCACTTAATTTTATGTCACTCTGGTATTGTTGATGATTATCAGTTACAAACAATTGTATTTGCACATTTTTAAATGTAAAGAATTCATGTGACAAAACTAAATATAATCATTGTCTTTACCATTGCTTGTTGTTATGCATGTTGGTGCTTCATCAAGAATCTTTCCTGAGATGTCACGGTTAGTTTTAGGCATTCGTAGGCTAGGAGAGTCTTTCCACGTGAGGAATATGCAAAAATAGAAACCGCCGTAGGGAAAGACTATATAAAGGGGCATGCTTGAATGTGACGGTGCTTGTCTCAGACTGCTGTTTCTCAGAAGCGCTCCAGATCGGCTGCTCCAGAAACCCTTGGTTACCCCACCCGACTTCTGAAACCCTCGATCTCCTTTCTGGTCAGAGATTCCTTGCTTCCCTCCTTTCCTATTCCCTTCCCGTCTCCCTCCTCCCGTATGCTATTTCCGACCTTCGCCCACTTACCAGAAAACAACTGATTGCTCAGAAGCTCTTGGAACCTCCTGAAGAGTCGACGAACCGGAGACACGCCTTCCTCTGCTTTCAAGCCACATCGGAGATTCCTCGTCTTCCGGACCTTGTCTACGAAAGTGAAAAGGGACATTAAGACTTACATTTAAAGCGCTACTAACCATTTTCTTCAATCGTCTGACAAGTAAACAAGCCTTGATACCAACAAGTATTTAATGTCATTGCCCAGCTGAATAGATCAATCAATCAATCAATGAAATTTGTAAAGCGCGCTACATACCCGTAGGGTCTCAAGGCGCTGGGGGGGGGGAGGTGCCGCTACTGCTCGAACAGCCAGGTCTTCAGCTTCTTCCTGAAGGAGAGGTGGTCTTGGGTCAGGCGCAGGTCGGTCGGGAGGGAGTTCCAGGTCTTGGCAGCCAGGTAGGAGAAGGACCTTCCTCCTGTAGTCGCTCTTCGGATGCGGGGGACGGCGGCGAGGGCGTGGTTGGCTGATCGGAGGTGGCGTTTGGGAGCGTAGAAGTTGACTCGGCTGTTGAGGTAGCTCGGGCCTTGGTCGTGTAGGGCTTTGTGTGCGTGGGTGAGGAGGCGGAAGGTGATTCTTTTGCTGACGGGGAGCCAGTGAAGGTCTCTCAGATGTCCGGAGATGTGACTGGTTCGTGGGATGTCGAGAATGAGTCTGGCTGAGGCGTTCTGGATCCGCTGGAGTCTCTTCTGGAGCTTGGCGGTGGTACCGGCGTAGAGGGCGTTGCCGTAGTCCAGTCGGCTGGTGACGAGGGCCTGGGTGACGGTCTTCCTGGTCTCGGTGGGGATCCACCAGAAGATCTTCCGTAGCATGCGTAGGATGTTGAAGCACGCCGAGGAGACGTTGTTGACTTGCCTGGTCATGGAGAGGGAGGAGTCCAGGATGAAGCCCAGGTTGCGTGCATGGTCTGTCGGTTTGGGTGCGGTGCCCAGGGCGGGAGGCCACCAGGAGTCGTCCCAGGCGGAGGGTGAGGGGCCCAGGATGAGGACCTCCATCTTGTCCGAGTTCAGTTTTAGGCGGCTGGTCGTCATCCACTCGGCTACCTCCTTCATCCCTTCGTGCAGGTTGGCTCTGGCGGCGGCGGGGTCGTTGGTCAGGGAGAGGATCAGCTGGGTGTCGTCGGCGTAGGAGATTATGCTGAGGTTGTGTTTGCGTACGATGGCCGCGAGGGGGCTCATGTAGACGTTGAAGAGGGTGGGGCTCAGAGATGATCCTTGAGGGACGCCGCAGATGACTTCGGAGGCCTCTGACTTGTACGGTGGTAGGCAGACTCTCTGTGTTCTTCCGTCGAGGAAGGAGATGATCCATTCCAGCGCCTTGTCCTGGATTCCGATGTTGCTGAGGCGCCGTACTAGGGTGCGGTGGCAGACCGTGTTGAATGCCGCGGAGAGGTCTAGGAGGATGAGGGCCGCTGTTTCTCCATTGTCCATCAGGGCTCGGATGTCATCGGTGGCGGCGATGAGGGCGGTCTCGGTGCTGTGATTGGCTCGGAAGCCGGACTGTGAGGGGTCGAGGGATCCGTTCGTCTCGAGGAAGGCGGCCATCTGCTTGTTGACGGTCTTCTCGATGACTTTGGCTGGAAACGGGAGGAGCGAGATGGGGCGGTAGTTCTTGAGGTCGGTGGGGTCCGCTGTTGGTTTCTTGAGTAGAGCGCTGAGTTCGGCGTGTTTCCAGCTCTCAGGGAAGATGGTGGTGTCGAAGGATGTGTTGATGATGTCTCGCAGGTGGGGTGCGATGACAGCGTCGGCCTTGTTGAAGACGTGGTGAGGGCAGGGGTCGGTCGGTGATCCGGAGTGGATGGAGTTCATCGTGCGGATGGTGTCTTCGGTGCTGATCGGGGTCCAGGCGTGGAGGGTAGTGGTGGGGGGTGGTTGTTCGGACTAAGAAACTCTCGTTTCTAAAACTCAGTTGACATATTGTGTTTCTTGATTCATTGTAAAGGCTTGTGAGAATAAACAAGCTTTGGTAACAGCAATTTGTTAAAGAAGGATTTAACAGAATTTACAAATATTGATGTAACCTGGTTTTAGCATAAACCTAGATACTGTCTAGTTTAGACCTTAGCAACTATAATAAAGAGTAGTTGGCAGGCATTGTTCTTTTCTTGTCTTATTTTGCAGATATTCCGGAACCCCCATTAACAGATGTAAAACTGAGACATCAGGTATGTGCATGAGTTTGCAGTGAGATTGTTTATAATTAACATACTAATACTCATGTTTTCAAAGAGCATAACTGAATGGTTTCATTATTTTGATATTTAGGAGGCGGTCTAAAAGCAAATAGATCGCAGTTACCTCTTGGCTCAGAAAAGTGTGAACAGGGGCCGATATTTACAACGGTCAGTATATTAGAGAGAATTTAGCATTATTGACTGTTAGATAATGACTAGGAGATTAGGTTAATTAGTGTTTGTATTACACTTCAGGATTATATGACTTAGAACATATATAACGGCATCATCGGCCTGGAACACTTTCAAGAGGAACGACAACAGGAACCAGTGTTTGTTGTTGTTTGTTTGTTTCTCTCTTCACTTCTCCTTTCCCTTGTGGAAAAGTTGACTTAGTCAGTGTTTCACTTCCTGACTAGGTTAGCTGATCCTTGAGAGAGTTGGGAGTTTGCGGCATCAAGAGGAAACAACTGGAGTGACTCTAGAAACTACGCAACAGAAGACGAAGCCAACCCCACACTGTTTCCTCTTGAGTCCGTTAATTCACCCTCATGGATATCACAGAGTTAACCCAGTTAGTTCAAAAGTTGAATGAAGAGATGGAAGGGTGGCAGTTGGAAAATCAGTCTCTTTGTCAGGAATTAGATAAAACTAGGGCAGGGTTTTCTACTTGGAGGGACACATCTGAAGAAAGAAGAAATGTTTTAGCTCCACCTAAATTTGGAAGTAAAGTTTTTCAAACCAGGTCTCTTGAAAATCAGTCAAGTAACCAACCAGTGCAGGTTACTGTACTTACTCCCACTCCTGTGCCATTAGCTAATCCTGGAAGGTTTACCGGAGATAGTAGTAGATATGCTACTTTCATAAGTCAATGTCAATTGCAATTTTTGTGTAAACCTCAAATATTTGCCACAGATACAGCCAAGGTTGCATTCATAATTTCCTATTTAGGAGGGGTGGCTGCAAATTGGGCCATGCCTTTGGTTGATAATAATGACCCCTTGCTTCATAACCTGCAGAATTTCAAAACAGCCATGTCCAATTTATTCGCTAAAAATGTCTTCATCCAGGCATCTGAAAATGAACTTTTGGGTCTTCTTAGAGGCTCTAAGGATCTCATTTCTTACATTACTACTTTCAACAGACTATTAGCAGAAACTCATTGGCCCCAGGAGAAAAGAATATCCTTGTTCTATAGGGGCCTTAAAGATAATTTGAAAGATTCATTAGCACATATCGTTAATCTACCCAATGACTTTAGTGAATTTCAAGACCTAGTAATTAAATTAGATCATAGACTGGGAGAACGTAGAAGTGAAAAACCGAAGGGAGACATTAGAAATCTTCATTTCAGAAATGATAAAAAAGAGATAGAAGATAAAAATTCCTCAGTGGAGCCAATGCAAATTGAAGGTTTAAAAGGTCCATTAACCCCAGAAGAAAAAGACCGTAGACATAAAGGCAATTTATGCTTATATTGTGGGAAACCTGGGCACTTCGCTAAGGACTATTCAGTCAGACCAGTCAAGAAAAAGATCCTGACCTTAGACACAGTTTTTCAATCACAGTCGGAAAACTAAAATCCTCGAAGAAAGTTGAGATCGTTTCTTCGAGAGAGATTTGTTCAAAGATCTCTCAGTATGCTACTAATGTATCAACTTGTATTCCAAAACATTTTATTATAAGAATGGTTTTTATTATATCTTCACAACAAAGATATAGTATTCCTATGCTTTTAGATTCTGGAGCCACAGGAAACTTTTTTGACTTGGAATTTGCTCGTAAGTTAAATCTAGTATTTGTTCCTAAGAAAGATCCTGAACCAGTAAAAGCTGTTGACGGTACAGCATTATCTTCAGGACTAATACGATTTAATACAGAACCATTAACCATAGTAGCTGATAATGGTCATACTGAGAGCACAGTTTTTGATTTGATTGACACACCTACCTTTGGAGTCATTCTGGGAATTCCTTGGCTGGAATTACACAATCCTAAAATAGATTGGATTAAAAGAACTGTTACTTTAGAGTCTTCTTACTGTAAGTTACATTGCTATCGAGAAACCAAAGATCCTGTGATGCCGCTTTTTTTGTGCTACAATGGATTCAGAAATTAGTAAACATCCAGTAGAATATCAGAATTTCTCTGATGTCTTCGATCCAGTGAAGGCTACTAAACGTCCACCACACAGGGTCTATGACTGTGGGATTGACTTGGTTCCTGTTGCTGTTCTACCATGCAGCAGAATTTACGCTTTGACAGAACCTGAAAATGATTATTTAAGAAAATATCTGGATGGCCTATTAGAGCTAGGGTTTATACGCCATTCAGCATCTCCAGTCTCGTCGCCACCCTTCTTCTATGGCCGGGATGCCTGTCACCCCCTCCCAACACAATACCCAAGGATGGGAAGACGGACGCAGTTCTGAACTTTTTGGAAGGCGGGAGGGAGTCACCCTACCGGCCGTATTTATTAAAATATGAAACAAAATTAAAACATTAAAATAACAGTTTCATATCATGTACAATTTTCATTTATTACATTTCGATGAAGACATGTTCATTGGCTAACCTTAACAAATCTCTAGTACAAAGGTTTTCCTAGCCGAGTCTAACATCGTGCAAATGCATACTTTCTAAATTAAAATTGTACATCCTAGCATTACGGGCCAACGGCAAGGTCGCAACCGGTGTCAGATCCCTACTAACAAAACTCTCGCCCTCACGGTGCGAGTGGCGGCCGCGCAGAGGACTGTACCCTCTGTGCCAACTCCAATTTCACTTGTCTTGTTGGGGGCCCCCCATTTTAACTCGACGCCATCTGAAAGGTCGTCCGAGGACCCGTGTGAGGTGTCTGTAAGAAGGCAGCGTGGACTCCCCCTCCCACCCCACACTGTCTATCACATCCGCCGTCGCGGATATCCGGGCCCCGGGAAATTCGTAGGAGGGGCATATAGCCGCCTCCTCCCCTGGAAGGGGCCTATGGCCGTCTTCCCCTAGGCGAGCCATACTTAGTGGGTGCCGCCTCCCCGTGGGAGGGGCCAATGGCCGCCTCCCCCCGGGCGCTCCCATCCATAGTGGGAGGCGCCGTCCTCTAGGGACCTTGAAATTACTGCTCACCGATCATGACCTTACCGCCCAACCAAAAAATAAATACGACATTTGATTACCTACTAAGGGAGAAAAATCATCCTGTTTATTTGCAATATTTGTCTATACAACAAGAAAACAGTACCTTCAGACATTAATCGTATCATTAAACTAGACCATCGCAGATTGCTAAACAAAGGGAAGAAGATGTTATCAAAGAAAATTTCTTTATTGCAGAGCTAACATTGCCATAAGGGGCTGGTGGGTGGGTCAAAATTGCTCCTTGTTCCGTCGAGGGCTCACGTGCAACGAGTGGGTGCAGCTTCCAAGCACAGGAACAAGAGGATGCTTCTTCGGATTCCCGCTCTCTTTATTCCTCTTCGGGAGGGTGTGAACCCTCCGCTGATACGCCTACTGGGCGTGGCCATCGGTGTAGGTGTCTAGGACAACCCCTCTTGGGCGGTAAAAAGGCGCGCCCCGGCTACCCCGCTTCGGGCATACCAGCCGTGACACGCCCCCCGCCCAAAATGGTTTCCCTGGAGGATCCGGGCCCCCAACCATACGTTCGGGGGGACCGAGTGGTCGCCCCTTTCCATATGGCCGGGATGCCTGTCACCCCCTCCCAACACAATCCCCAAGGATGGGAAGACGGACGCAGTTCTGAACTTTTTGGAAGGCGGGAGGGAGTCACCCTCCCGGCCGTATTTATTAAAATATGAAACAAAATTAAAACATTAAAATAACAGTTTCATATCATGTACAATTTTCATTTATTACATTTCGATGAAGACATGTTCATTGGCTAACCTTAACAAATCTCTAGTACAAAGTTTTTCCTAGCCGAGTCTAACATCCTGCAAATGCATACTTTCTATATTAAAATTGTACATCCTAGCATTACGGGCCAACGGCAAGGTCGCAACCGGTGTCAGATCCCTACTACCAAAACTCTCGCCCTCAAGGTGTGAGTGGCGGCCGCGCAGAGGACTGTACCCGCTGTGCCAACTCCAATTTCCCTTGTCTTGTTGGGGGCCCCCCATTTTAACTCGACGCCATCTTAAAGGTCGTCCGAGGACCCGTGTGAGGTGTCTGTAAGAAGGCAGCGTGGACTCCCCCTCCCACCCCACACTGTCTATCACATCCGCCGTCGCGGATATCCGGGCCCCGGGAAATTCGTAGGAGGGGCATATAGCCGCCTCCTCCCCTGGAAGGGGCCTATGGCCGTCTTCCCCTAGGCGACCCATACTTAGTGGGTGGCGCCTCCCCGTGGGAGGGGCCAATGGCCGCCTCCCTCCGGGCGCTCCCATCCATAGTGGGTGGCGCCCCCCTCTAGGGACCTTGAAATTACTGCTCACCGATCATGACCTTACCGCCACAGGCCGGATAGTTGACCGGCTATCCGGCCCCCCCACAAACTCTTCCTAAAGGTCATGCTTGCTTAAACCCCTTAGCCATGCTATGAAGTCTCCTATGAGTAAGACATTCCCCTCCCGGGACAAGTGGACCCCATCATCGAGATACATGTGATCCCCCCGAATACACCCATGCGGAATACTGTGCAATTGCGCTGAGTGAAACAACCTACCAATTTTGTTGTTGACCTTTTTCACTGAATAGTTCAGTGCTGAAACCGAGAGGCCCCCCCGCCACACCTTCCTGGGAATCATGTGGGACCATGCTATCGTGCACCCCGGGATTCTTCTCGCCAGCCAGCTAACGGTAGACAAAACTCGCTCGAGTAGTACTCTCCTTCCGAGTGTCACCATATCATTGCCCCCCAGGTGTACTATGATTACAGATGGCGGTGACCTCTGCCGCCCTAAAAGTTCCTCGAAAAAAGATTCAAACTGGTCAATACAGAGCCCGCCCCTTCCGTGGAAGGTCACTCTGTACCCGTATTCCCCAGCTGCGTGAGTCACGTCACCTGCTTTGAATACGTCCCCGGCCCGCCTCACGTATGAGTGGCCCACGACCCACACCACTCTCTCCTCAGCCGGTGATCTCTGACCGCTGGTCCCCTGGTGCCGGGTTGACTGCAAATTCCGCCCCGCATAACATGCTCGCGAAACTGTAAATCAAACAGAAGACAAGAAGCGTGAGTGCATGTAACTTGACTTCACAACATGTGCAAACGCACATACCTTTTAAAACAATTCGAGGACCATCGTCCCAGTTGTTTCACCTCCTCAACACTCTGACCCCTGGCTGTAGCCTCAGTAGCAGCCCCTATCCTGAAGGAGTGGGTCCCAAAATCGCACGGGTCCAAGCCCGCCGCTGCGACTGCCATCGTTAGCACCCTCTGGAACTGAAACCTCGTCAGTGGGGTGGCATCAATGTGTCTCAGCAGGCTCCCCCCCATGTATCCGCCCTTAGCGCCAAATATTCCTCAACGCACTTTACTGGGCACATGGGGGACCCTCGCATGCGCCGGACAACAATACTGTCCCCCATAGCTCTCTGGTCAGCCTTGGACTTGGCTATTGTGACTACCATTGAATCACCCCTAATCAGAATGCGATCCCGACACAGACCTCCCTCCGCATCTTTTTTATTCTGTGCGACCAGTTCGCTCACCCGCCTTGCCCCATGGAACGCTAATGCGAAAGCGGCGCGGAACAGAACTGCTTCGAAATGGGAGGAACATGTTGTGGGAAGCATCGACATAAGCAGGGACAACCTTTCTAACCCGATCGGGCGCCTCTCGTCTACTGTACGACCTTCCAGGCGTTGCCAACCACGAAGGGCTTTCCTTACCAAAAAGGACGATGTCGGGTCCTTGATACCATGCGCCTGCGCCATGAATGCAATGGCGGCCCGGTGCCTATTTGCCGTCGCTACTGATCGGCCTTCCCTGTGTGATGCTACCAAAAACTTTAGGAAGCAGTCCTCCTGACCCCATTTGTCCCCCCCTGCCGGACCCAAAAATGCACAATAGGAACGAAACGCTCCTTCGTATGCCTTCCTTGTCCTGGGGGCTAAGCTTTCTGCCACAAGGTCTTGTAATCCGGGGCACCGAGTAGCCAGAGTGCTTCGGGAAATGGTGCCGGCGCTAGGTCCGCAGAAGGTAGATAACCCCTGAAAGCCTGCATGTGTGAACGAGAGAGTGCATCAGCAGCCTGATTCAGTACACCCGGCACATGTTTCGCCCTGAATTGCACGTTCAGTCTCATGCAAAGTAGTACAATTTCCTTCAATAATCTCAATATCCACCTGCAGCGTGCTGCCTGATTATTTATACATTCAACAACAGTCATATTGTCGGACCAAAACACCACAGAGCGATCTCTGAACTCATCCGGCCATGCCGTCAGAGCCACCAAAATGGGGAATAACTCAAGGAACCCAATGTTACCTGTGAGACCGTTGGTGTGCCACCACGTCGGCCATGTTTGCGCCGACCATCGATTACCAAAGATGGCGCCAAATCCTACGCTCCCCGCAGAGTCGGTCCACAAACCCAGCTCGTCCGAAGACGCTGGCGGCTTGTTCCACACCACTCGACCGTTGAAATCCGCCAGAAATGCCAACCATATGCGCATGTCCTGGCGAACCTCTGCGGAAAAGTCTCGTGCGGTGGTGTCCTTCCTTGAGACCAACCATCGCTTGCGCAATAGAGCGGGAAAAGGGGCGGGCCATTGGTATCACTCTTAGGGCGAAATTGAGCTGACCCACTGCTTGTTGTAACTGATGGAGGGTATCTTTCTCCTTTCTAAGGCACAGTTCCAGGGAAGCCCTGAATTTCGCTACTTTCCCTACTGGCAAACGGAAACATCCCTCCACAGAGTCGAGCTCAATTCCCAGAAACTCGAGTGAAGTAGATGGTCCGACCGTCTTACCTGGTGCCAATGGCACTCCGAATCCCTTCATGAGGGTGCAAAATTCCTGTAGAGCCTGCGCACATTTTGTGTCGCCGGCTGCCCCCAAGAACAGAAAATCATCCAAGTAATGCATAACATGGCTATGGCCAGTGGCTTTGGTGAATGCCCATTCCAAAAAACAGCTGAATTTCTCAAAATAAGCACAAGAGATGGAGCAACCCATTGGCATACATTTATCCATGTAGTAACGTCCCTGGAACACAAAGCCTAACAGACACTGATCCCGTGGGTGTACCGGGAGCAACCGGAACGCTGACTCGATATCTGACTTTGCCATCAGCGCTCCGGGCCCCAGGCGATTCAACATGGTGACGGCATCATCGAAGGATGTGTACCGCACCGAACAAACTCCCGGGTCAATCGCATCGTTCACCGAGAGGCCCTTCGGAGCTGACAGGTTATGGATCAGCCTAAATTCCCCCGGGTCTTTTTTGGGGACCACTCCTAACGGGGAACAGATGAAATTTGTTACTGGCGGGTTCCGATATGGGCCCGCAACCCGGCCCAGGGTAATCTCTTTTGAAATCTTCCTCCCTACCACCGCTGAATAATGCTGAACCGATAGTTGGTTTCTACAAAGTGGTTCCCCACGAAAATCCCCCGCCGGGATGTGGAAACCATATAAGAATCCATCCCTCAACACCCCAGCGGAGACAAGATCAGGGTATACGTTTAGCCAGGGGATCATTGCCATGATATCAACGGGGGTAGGTAACGGAACACAGTGGTCCACCTCAGTCTTGTTTGGACCCTCCTCTACCCGACCCACTATTCTTGGATCTGCACAAACTCTCGGGGTGCGAGGAATTCCCGCAACCTGCACACGCATGTCTGAACTTAGATGTCCCTGGTGGCCTGCTGCAATGGCCCCTGTTAAAGCTCCAGCAGACCCCTTTCTTCCCTCCATTTCCACCTGTCTTTGATTGGTGCTCGCCACCGGCGCCCGCTCGAAAGGGCACCGCGGGCTGTTGGCGGGAAAACCCTGACCCCTCCCCCCCTGGCGAGGACGTCTTCGTCGTGCCCGGCAGGAGCTGCTTCTGCCAAGAAATCGAGTCGAGACAATCCCACGTCAGAGATGAATCGTACTCTTTGGCCTTACGGAATTTCATGTCGTAACCCATCCATGCATTCCCCTCATACGTTTCATAGAAATCCATTATTCGTGCCTGATAGCAAGACAATTCAGGCAAAACCTCGGGCTTACGTTCCCCAATAATTGCAGTAAACATCGCAAAGGCCTTGGCCCAATTCGTGATTGTCTCATCCACCCTGAATCCCGCCATCTTGGCTCGCCAGACACTCGGATGCCACAAATCTTTCTGTGTCTTAGCATACTCCATCTCGCGATGGTCAGTCAGCAGAGAAAACATATTCACATACTTATCAGCCCATATCAATTCTTTTGTGGCCAACGGGATATGTTGAACCACTCGCTCCCGTCTTGAGGGCAAAGAGCCCTCCCCCGCAATTGGCAAAGCCTGCTTACCCGGCTCGATTGTCGCTCCCGGTTTCTCGACGCCAGCTGCCGGTCCTTCCGGGGACACCTGTGGGGGGACAAGAGGGAGATTCGCCTTTGCGGCATCTCGCGACTGCCGCAACTGCTGCATTAGTAACCTGGCCTCTTCGGCCGTGTCTCCAAGTGCCGTAGCACCCCCTGTTTTTCTGCCGAGCCATGCAGCCAACTGGGCGGCCAATTCAGGAGGCATGTCCTCCTCGTTGGCGGGCGTAACAACAACCGGAATCGGCTGACCCGCGTCGGGGATTGGTACCGGGGCCTCGATCGGAACGGTAGGGCTCACCGGGGGTACCTCGGGCGGAACCACCCCCCCTGCCGCCCTATTCCTGACCCGTTTCCCCCTACCCTCGGGGACAACACCCGGCAATGCCGGGCCTATTACCTTCTTTGGTCTACCCGGATTGTTCATCGCAGCCATCTGCTTCTTCATGTTTGCCATATCTCTTACCAGCATGCGAAGCATCTGGTCAGTACCGGACTTCTTTCCTGCCTTCTTGCAAGGCATAGTTATCGAATATTCGATCCAAGTTGAGCAACACGGTCCTGGATCCTTCGCTGTAGAGTCTCTGAAAGAGAAACACAAGAATTATAAGTTCTCAAAATTGCTCCTTGTTCCGTCGAGGGCTCACGTGCAACGAGTGGGTGCAGCTTCCAAGCAGAGGAACAAGAGGATGCTTCTTCGGATTCCCGCTCTCTTTATTCCTCTTCGGGAGGGCGTGAACCCTCTGCTGATACGCCTACTGGGCGTGGCCATCGGTGTAGGTGTCTAGGACAACCCCTCTTGGGCGGGAAAAAGGCGCGCCCCAGCTACGCCGCTTCGGGCATACCAGCCGTGACACGCCCCACGCCCAAAATGGTTTCCCGGGAGGATCCGGGCCCCCAACCATACGTTCGGGGGGACCGAGTGGTCGCCCCTTTCCAGTTGCGAAGAAGACCGGAGACTTAAGAGCGTGCATCGATTACCATGCAGTCAATAAGGCAACAATAACAAATAGATACCCATTGCCTTTAATTCCAGTGTTACTTAATCAGGTAAAAGGTTCTAGTATTTACACTAAATTGGACCTTATAGGCGCATACCATTTAATTCGTGTAAAGGAAGGCGATGAGTGGAAGACCGCCTTTCGCACGAAATTTGGTCTTTTTGAATACACGGTTATGCCGTTTGGTCTTTGCAACGCACCAGCAGCATTCCAATATTTCATAAATGAAGTATTACACGATTTACTGGATGTTTGTTGCATACTGTATATTGATGACATCTTGATTTATTCAAAAAACACTGAAGATCATATTTTGCATGTCCAATCTGTCTTATGGAGGTTAAGAGATCATTCCTTGTTTGCCAAACTAGAAAAATGTGTGTTTCATGCATCCAAGGTAGAGTTCTTGGGATATTGCTTATCTCCAGAAGGAATTCACATGGATCCTAAGAAAGTAGATGCGATTTTAACATGGCCTACTCCTACTTCGATTAAAGACACAGAGAGGATTCTAGGCTTTGCGAACCTCTATAGACTTTTCATTTCAAGATTTTCAGAAATCGTAATACCAATCGCCCACTTGCTAAAGAAAGGGAAAACCTTTTCCTGGACTGAAGAAGCTGACAAAGCCTTTTCTTCTTTGAAAAAGGCTTTACCTCAGCCCCAATTTTGATTCATCCAGATCCTGACAGACCATTCTTTGTAGAAGCAGACGCTTCTCAAACCGCGATTGGAGAGGTGTTACTTCAAAAAGATTCTGAAACTGGTCATTTACATCCAGTTGCTTTCCATTCAAGAAAATTATTGCTAGCAGAACAGAATTACACAATTGCAGAACGTGAACTTTTTGCAATAAAAGATGTTTTCCAAGAATGGAGGCATCTTCTCCTGGGAGCAAAGCATACTATCACAGTTTATACGGACCACAAAAATCTGCAATTTTATTCCACAGCAAAAGCTTTCACTCCCAGACAAATGAGGTAGTTACAATTATTCGGTATTGTACAAAAAAGGATAGTGGGTTTGGTTATCCACTAGAAATATTCAATTAGAAGGTCCCAGAAAGCTAAAACCAAGATTCATAGGACCGTTTCAAATTAAGAAAATATTGAATCCTGTATCAGTTAAATTAATTCTACCAGATGAATATGCTATTCATCCAGTATTTCATGTGTCTTTATTGAAGCCTTATGACCCTACAACCAAGTCAGACAATCCTCCACCACCAGTAGTAATTGGGGATCATCTTGAGTACGAAGTTAAATCCCTCTTAGATGCTAAAAGGGTCCGAGGTCGTCTATATTATTTAATAGACTGGAAAGGATATGATCCTTCTGAACGATCTTGGGAACCTGAGAAGAACATACACGCTCCCAGACTCGTTAGGTCTTTTCATGCATTGCATCCAGACAAACCTAGACCTGTAAGACAACCTTTGGGGGGGAGAACTGTTAAGGGTGTGTACACTGCAACTGGTCATCCCACTTAATTGTATGTCACTCTGGTATTGTTGATGATTATCAGTTACAAACAATTGTATTTGCACATGTTTAAATGTAAAGAATTCATGTTACAAAACTAAAATTAATCATTGTCTTTACCAATGCTTGTTGTTATGCATGTTGGTGCTTCATCAAGAATCTTTCCTGAGATGTCACGGTTAGTTTTAGGCATGCGTAGGCTAAGAGAGTCTTTCCACGTGAGGAATATGCAAATATAGAAACCGCCGTAGGGAAAGACGGTACTTCGTCTCAGACTGCTGTTTTTCAGAAGCGCTCCAGATCGGCTGCTCCAGAAACCCTTGGTTACCCCACCCGACTTCTGAAACCCTCGATGTCCTTTCTGGTCAGAGATTCCTTGCTTCCCTCCTTTGCTATTCCCTTCCCGTCTCCCTCCTCCCCTATGCTATTTCCGACCTTCGCCCACTTACCAGAAAACAACTGATTGCTCAGAAGCACTCGGAACCTCCTGAAGAGTCGATGAACCGGAGACACGCCTTCCTCTGCTTTCAAGCCACATCGGAGATTCCTCGTCTTCCGCACCTTGTCTACGAAAGTGAAAAGGACAGTAAGACTTAAATTTAAAGCGCTACTAACCATTTTCTTCAATCGTCTGACAAGTAAACAAGCCTTGATACCAACACGTATTTAATGTCATTGCCCAGTTGAATAGAGACTAAGAAACTCTCGTTTCTAAAACTCAGTTGACATATTATGTTTCTTGATTCATTGTAAAGGCTTGTGAGAGTAAACAAGCTTTGGTAACAGCAATTTGTTAAAGAAGAATTTAACAGAATTTACAAATGTAATCTGGTTTTACCATAAACCTAGATACTCTCTAGTTTAGACCTTAGCAACTATCATAAAGAGTAGTTGGCATGCATTGTTCTTTTCTTCCCTCACAAAAGGAGTATTTCTTTTCTTGTCTTATTTTGCAGTTATTCCAGAACCCCCATTAACAGATGTAAAACTGAAACATCAGGTATGTGCATGAGTTTGCAGTGAGATACTCATGTTTTCAAAGAGCATAACTGAATGGTTTCATTATTTTGGTATTTAGGAGGCGGTCTAAAAGCAAATAGATCGCAATTACCTCTTGGCTCAGAAAAGTGTGAACAGGGGCCGATATTTACAACGGTCAGTATATTAGAGAGAATTTAGCATATTTGACTGTTAGATATTGACTAGGAGATTAGGTTAATTAGTATTTGTATTACACTTCAGGATTATATGATTTAGAACATATATAACTGCATCATCGGCCTGGAACACTTTCAAGAGGAACGACAACAGGAACCAGTGTTTGTTGTTGTTTGTTTGTTTCTCTCTCCACTTCCCCTTCCCTTGTGGAAAAGTTAACTCAGTCAGTGTTTCACTTCCCGACTACGTTAGCTGATCCTTGAGGGAGTTGGGAGTTTGTGGCATCAAGAGGAAACAACTGGAGTGACTCTAGAAACTACGGAACACGCGTGGCCCCCCTTCATGGCCAATTCCAGCCCCGGGGACCCCATCCCCCTGGGCATGGCCAACTTTATTTTATTTTTATTTTTTGGAAGGGGGCCCATCCTTTGCCCCCTTAAGGCCCCGGGGACCCCATCCCCCGAGGCCTGGCCTTCCTCGTTGGAGGCCGTGGGGGGATCCCCAAGCCCCCACAGTCCCGGCCAGCTCCCCGCATCCTGCGGGAGCTGGCATTGCTTTTCTGCATGGGGAGCAGCTAACATGCTGCTCCCCATACAGAAAAGCATTCAGCTTTTATTTTTGAAAGAGAGAGCAGGTTTCCTGCTCTCTCTTTCAAAAATGAAAGCAGTTTGCTGTGGTAGCCGCGAGGCTCCTGCCCTACCACAGCAAACAGCAGTGTCCCTGGGTATGGCACACTGAGAGTCTGCAGGAGCCGGCCCCGGGGGGTGGCGGTCCCCAGGGCTATTGAGAGCTCCAGGAGGGGTGCCGTGCAGCCCCCTCCCAACATCTAAGAAGCCCTGGCTTGGGGGGTCCATCATTGACCCCCCTATTTTGCATATTAGTGCCCCGGGGAGGTGGTGGTCCCTGGGGAGTGTGGGGTGGCTTGAGCCCCCCCACACAGGTTGTTTTTATAAAAAAATACAAAGCCATCGGGGTGGCGGTCTATGGGGCTGCGGGGGCCGTGAGCCCCCCGCATACTTAGAAAAAAACCCTGGGAGTGGAGGTACCCGGGGCTCAGGGGGGCCTTAGAGGCCCCCCATCATTAATCTCTTTGCCCCGGCAGGTCGCGGTCTTCGGAGCTGCGGGCGGCCGTTTGCCCCACTAGGATAATGACTTTGCCCCGGGGAGTGGTGGTCCCCAGGGCAGTATGGGGGGGATTGCCCCCCACACTTTTTTTAAAATAGGCCCCCAGGATTTAGTCCCCCCGGGGGCTAATTTTAAAAAAAAGCAGCCATTTATTTTTATTTTTTCGCGGGGTATGCGTGGGACCCCCTGAGCAAGCCTAGGGGGCCAGGGTGTGTCTACCCTGCCCCCTTTGCGTGTTTTGCACGTTTGTGTTCAGCGTTCTTGTGCCTCGGTTCTACCGAGGCACAAGATGGCTGCCAACACTTCCTGGTTTGGAGTGTTGACAGCAAATTAGCATTCAGCTCTTGCTCAGGAAGGTACAAAGTACAGTAAGCTTACAATAAGCTCCTCTTGATATACTTAGGATTTTCTCAGGAACTACTGAACTGATTTACACCATTCAACAAAAAGGGTAATCTGCGAACCGAACTCTACCTTTTTGCCAAATTTGGTGTAATTCCGTTCAGCCGGTCGGGCTGTAGCCCTGGCTAAAGGTCCTATGTAAAGTTGCATGGGGAAAACACGTTTTGGGACACCCCTTTTTTCTCAACCCCGCTAAACGAATCACCCCCAAACTTCCAGGGAAGGAGCGGATCAGAGCAGGTCATTTTCTTGGAGAAATTCATGAAGATTCGTCCACCGGCGCCAAAGTTATTCCAAATAGAATGTTGCGGATTTCCTATGGAAACTAGGTTTTAACTATAACTACCTACTGGCGACTGCCAGTAGGTAATATATATATATATTACCTACTGGCGGTCGCCAGTAGGTCGTTATAGTTAGGATTATTTTCAATGCATAATCTCAACATTCTATTGTGAATAACTTTGGCGCCGGTTGAGAATCTGCCTGAAAATTTCCTCCAATTTGCCTTGCGGTGCTTCGGTCACTCCCTGAAAGTTTGGGGGGGATTCGTCAAGCGGGGGCCGAGATAAAAGGGCAAAACATGTTTTCCCCATGTTAATTTCCATAGGGCGGTCGACCTCGCTTTTAGCCCGAACAGCTGAATGGATTTTCACCAAACTTGGCAAAATTGTAGGGACTGGTAGCCCGATGTGCCTTTGCTATGTCTCAAGATATGTGCTCCAGTGGTTTTTGAGTAATTTAGGTTCAAAAAAATATATATATCTATGGCCGCGCCCCGGTACGCGCACCGGGGAGCGCACCGGGCGCGCTACACGACTTGCGCGCGGAAAGCTGATTGGCTCTCAGGTGTCAGAAAACATTCCAAACAGTCCGGAGCGGCCGCCATCTTGTGTCTCGGTAGGATCAAGACACAAGAGGTGGCAAAAACAAAGGGGGAATTGACCATAAGGGGACAGAGTAGACCCCCCTGACCCCATAGGTTTGATGTGGGGGCTATAAAAGGGCCCCGCGGGGCAAAATAAAAGTACAATTTTTTGGGGGATTTTTGCGTGGGGAGCACCTGGTACGCGCACCGGGGAGCGGACCGGGGAGCGTACCAAGAGGAAAAAAGAATGACAGAGTTTTTTAAAAATTAAGCCTTTTTTTATAAATTGGAGGTAGTTCTAAAAAGAACTGTTTTTTTATTCTTTTTGTTGTTTTATATTTTTTTATTGTTTTTTGAACATTTTTTTATTTTTTGGGCTTTTCTGAACAGTTTTATATGTTTTTTTGTATGTTTTTATGGGGAGAAACAAAAAAAGGGAATTAAAAATGGCTCAACTGGAGCACAAAAAAACCAGGAAAAATTATGGTTTCCTCAGGCATTTGTGGTGATCCATAGCAACAGTGATTAGTGTAATGCTTTTTTCACCATAACTAATTGTTTTGTTACAATAAATACAAACAATTTTGTATCCCCCAAACTTTGTTTGTATATTTGGAATCACCTCACTTGCTTCTGGACCCGATGGAGTGGGTTCTTTAGTTGTAGAGGTTCTGGATGATGATTGGGGTAGGTTACTGCAGATTTCCCTCACCTCTGCTGCAGAATAGTTATTAGGGTGTAAACGCTGCATGTGTCGTATCATAGTATGATTCCCAAAGGAATATTTTTTAGCAGGGTTCCCCCCTGGATGGCACAGCTTTACAGATGAGACAAGTCACCTTGGCAGCGTTTACTTTTTTGAAAAACTCCGATATGAAGTGCTCTCTTGGTTTGTATGGGGGATTGTCTTCATGCAGGAAGTGCCTTGTCCCTTCCTCCTCTTCCTCCTCCTCCTCCTCTTCTTCTTGACCACCAATGTGATCTTCTGGGGGTCCTTGTGGTGGTGGTGGTGATGGTGGTGGTGGTGGGGCAGATGCTCCAGCTGCTGATAGTACTGTAGCCATCTCTGTAAGAAAAAAGCAGATCTTCCTCACTCAAAGAATAAAGTGAGAATGAGGAAAAAAGGTGGGAGCTTTCATCATTTGGAAAACAAAACTGTTCTGAACTAATGAAAAGTGTTATTTTCAGGTCAAATGAGCCGGGCTTTCATCATTTGGAAACCAAAACTGTTTTGAACCAATGAAAAGTGTTATTTTCAGGTCACATGACCGGACGCTCTTACGCTACGCACCCCGGTGCGCGCCCGGCGGCGCTTACGTAGCGCGTTCGTATATATATATATTCATCCACAATCTCATTCCAGAGATTCAATGAAACGCACTCACAGGTTGCTTTATTCCCCAAAACTTCTTTTAATCCTTTGGCAAAGGTACACAAAGACAACCGACGCGTTTTGCTATACACAATATCTTGATCACGGATACCGTGATCAAGCTATTGTGTATAGCGAAACGCGTCTAGCTTGAGTGTGCCTACCCAAGCTGGAGTAACGAGGAGAAATATCTTTCTTTCTCCTCCTTTCTCCCCTTTTCTTGTGTGCTGCATTCATCAATACACATACAAAAAGGAAATATTCTTAAAGGACAGTTTTTGTGCAGGAAGATATACCTTTCTGCACAAAAACTATCCTGATCACAAGGCAGGTTCCACAGTCACATTATGCATGGGTGCCTGCATTGGCATTAGGCAACCTCTAGTGCACCAGTACCAGAAGAGAGCAGAATTGCGCCATATCTTTGTAAGTAGAATGAAGTTCTCCTCTCTCCCTTTCATACAATGCAGTACAGTTCAGCAACTTCCCTTTTTCCCTATGTTGCTTGAAATCTTAGTAAACCCAGACATATATGCATATCACAAGAGTAGTTTTCCTATTAGGAGATTTTGTGGCCTTCATAATCATAGAGGCTATTTCTCTTTGAGTATTCAAGGAGTGAATATACTTGTTGATTTCTCAATATGCTAATATTCATCTAGGCTTGTTAATCTCCATTCTCAGCTTGTGCCTGAGGGTACATGCCCTTTGGAAACCTAGAGGTAAATCAAAGATGATGCCAATAAGTTGTGGTAGCAAAGTAGACAACATAAAGGACATATTCCCATCTCTATCTGATTCAGTACACCAACAATTCTCATGTTATTGTGTCTGCTTCTTTCTTCCACATCTGTTATTTTCCTTTTTAATTGCCAGTGTTCATCTCCCAAATCATGGGTATGTGTCTGATTTATCCATCCATTGCTTGAAGGAAGTTAGTCCCCCCCCTTTTTTTTTTTTTTTTTAAATTTCTTTTTCTTTTTTTCCCCTACTCCCCCCACCCCGTTTTACACATTAGAAGAATAAAGTTCAAGGATTGATCAGGAACATCAAGTGCATATGAATAAAACATCGTAAGAGAATTTCATAAGCTGGAGATATAAAGCGGTTTACAAAACAGAAGGAAAGAAGAAGGGAAATGGAGAGAAAGAGAGAAGAAAGGGAAAAGAGAAGAAAAGAAGAGAAGAAGTTGAGGAGTTAAGTATAAATGTTTAATCTAAGCGTTCAAGCCATGTGGTAACAGGTTCCCATATGTCAAGCTCACTCCTTTTCCCTTTACAACCTTTTTTGGCGTATATCGCTTTTTCAAGATGGTATGTCGCCATTAGCCTGGCTAGCCACTGGGAAAATGGTGGCGGGTCTGCGTCTTTCAAACCCAAAGCTACACAGATCCTCCACACTGTCATAGCTACAAACACCAAAGCACCTCTTTTTGTCCGACTTAGTGTTTCACTGGTCCCAAGCATAATGGTTGTGGGGGTTAGTATGCAGTCTTGTGAGACAACCTTTCCCAAGAATTCCTGTTTTCTAGACAGGGCCGAGGACAATTTTTGGCAAGTAGCAAACATATGGACGGAATCAGCTCCGACTGCAGAGCAACGAGGGCATGTTGTTCCCTTCCCCGTGCTCCACTCTGCGATTCTACTAGGAGTGAGATAAAGGAAAAAAATGGTTTTGAAGTGCTGTACTTGCAATTTAGCTGACAGTAAGTCTCTTTGTGAAAGTTCCAAGGATTTAAAAAACAAGATGCGTGGCGCTTCCAGTTTTGTTGACCACTTGTCAGCTATTCTAGGGAGATCATCTGGTGTGTTCAAATTTAAGATGGTATTGATAGACCCTATTCATGGGACTACCGAAGTTGATAGCATATTGACGATTTTAACCTTTGAGAATCCAGCCAGTCCCCCCACCTTCCGTGAAAGAAAGCTATGTATGGCTGTATAATTGAAGACATCTTGCTGTTTTAACCCAAATTTGCTTTGAAGTTCTAAAAAAGTGCTCACTCCCTCGTTTGAGATTAGGTCCCCTAGTTTTAACCTGCTTTGTACCATTCTGCTAGGTAACCTACGTAAAAAATGCGAGGCAGATCTCTATTTTGAGTATGGGGAGTATAATGGGTGAATCTTCCAAGACCATAAATCCTGCGTATGTTAGAAAATACCTTGAAAGCGTTCATCAGTGTCTTAAACCGAACTCGTTTGTAATATCCATAGGATAGTTGTCTAAAGAGGCAGCCGCGAGCTTCCTCTCCTATTAGTGTCCGGAAGGGAGATGGCAATTTAGTAGTAGAGACACAAGAATGTGTTGTGATTAATTTGGTGCTATATTGTAGGACTAATGCCCAATAATAAAGTACTAACCCTTCAGCTAATATACCTTATAATCCCAAAAGAAGATCAAGGAATATTGTGGACCTACCGCCAGAGTGCCTAAACTATGTCATCGTACTTACAGGTGTTCCGCCTCTGCCAGATGGTAACCCAGAACATCAGGATAACTTAAAAAACAAGGTTATCTACTGGCTGCGGAAAAACAGACCACTCCCTTCACACCTAAACAGTGATATTGTTTCGGCCAGGCGTTGTAACTGGGTAGGCACCAGACCTAAGGACATCGAAGGTGATGTGATCATAGTCAACTTTAAAGATCACAGATTGGTCACATTCATCAGCGATTGGTTTCCTGGGAATGACGAGTGGGGGATTACAATGCACAATCTAAGCTACTTCTACCCTGAAGCTATGTTGAGGCCACTTCCACCTAATAAATTACCAGCGAGGAACAGAGCCTACCATCTCATGAATAAATGGCACCCAAAAGGCTCCTATGGATCCACAACACCTTTGTTCCCAGCTCAAAGACGTCATATGGGACATAATCCTCCTTTCCTTAAACCAATGCCCACCCCTTTCCAACCTAAGAGTCATAGACCCCATGTTCCCTATAGATTAGATCCCTCACTGATGACAAGGGGCCAGACTTCTTATGACTCTACCAGTGATCTTTGCTTCCCACCTTGCCAGTTAACTTACCCACCGCCAAATTACCAAAACTCTATCTCTTATAACTATTAGGACAATCCTCAATCCCACAACCCAGATGGAACATACCGCTGACCAATTTATTCCATCCTCTCTCCGGACTGGATGAGAATGAATGACATAATGAGTCTATTAACATAGAAAAGATGCCCGAGGGGTACCAGAAGCGTCAGTGTATTACTACCCAAAACCTTCCAGTAAGTCCATCAAAGGTGTTTCAGGTTAATACGTGGGTGGGGGATAATTCTTTAGGAGATGTTTCAACGTCTAGCTTCGTCTCTCATCATCCTCAATCAATTCCCCATAATTGTCCTATTGTTACCCCTAGGATTCCTCTTGCCATCTCAAATATATAATCTCCTCGACCGCAAAATTCTCTAGCGAGCATAGGCAGCTTACATGTGGTCACTAGCAGGTTACCTCATTCCAATTCTCTCCTATCATGGAATGTTGCGGGGTTAACCAGCAAAGCCACCAACAAAGCCTGGCTAGATGTCATACACAAGCATGATATCCTGTGCTTCCAAGAAACATGGTGTTCTGAAGAACTACATTTGCTAGGATATCAGACCTTTCATTCCCCGGCGTTGTCAGCACAAGGCCACAATAAGGGTGGGCTTTGTGTCTATGTTTCAACAACTGCAGAGGTTAAGGTTCACAAATTTTTCTCCAGCTCTTATTTCCAAATGTTATCTCTTAATTGGGGTCTGAATGAGAAAATTGTATTGGTAAACTTTTATAACAACCAACATGCCTAACATAGAAATGGAGTCCACCATGTCTAATATGCTGTGTCACATGGCTCGAGTTGTTGACCTCTTCAAGGGGGCAAAAATAATTTGGGTTGGGGATTTTAATTGCACTATTTGTTCACATACTGATTCAGCCCTGTGTGGTTTGGCAGACTATAGGGCGGAGGATCCAACTCACTTCTCTCATACAAAGATGCGGATGTTGTTGAATGGTATTGTTTTCAATTTCGATTTCTCCTTTGCAAATCAGAATTGTGTATTGCCCGCGCCTTTTGAGCCAACCTTCTTTGGTAGAGGTTGTAAATCGACTATTGACTTAATTTTAATAACTCATGCCAACCCAGGGTTTATAACCTCGTGGAAGTTGGAAATGATGTATTTAGCGACCACTATCCTTTGATAATTGGCATAAATATAATAGGGCGTTCTGACAATAAGGGAATCCCTTGCACGTACCCATACAAGGTCGAATTATCTAAAACCAATGGCTACGTGGTAAAATGGGCAACAATTGTACCCAGTGCGTTCCTACAAAAGCTGATCACTCACTGTGCCGCTGATGTTAATGTCTGTTTGGAGGAACACGGGGAGCCCAATATCGTTATGTCAGCTTTTGCTAATATCCAACACCACATTAAATTTATGCTGACCCGTGCTTCTAAAAATAACCGAACAAGTATTGAAGGGTGGTTCAATGGGAAATGCACGAAAGCACTAAAAGCTTTAAAAGAAGCCCTGGCCCTGAAACCAAGATCCCCCCATATAATACGCGAGGCCAGGAAATTATACAAATTCGCAATCAAAGAAAGAAGACTGGTTTTAAAAAAGCAAGCAAGGGAAACACTGAGAGAAGCCTCTACACAGAAAAATAGCTCTCAGTTTTGGAGGCTGGTTAAAACCCTATATCAACCAAAGGATAGTGGTAATAAAATAAACCTCGCTATAACCGGTGAAAGATGGCTAACCCACTTCAGGCAATTATATAATCAACCGAGGATAGCAGACACTATCTTACCCACAGGGTCGAGCCCAACTGTGGATAAAAGCAGAGACAATAGTAGAGGTATACATCCCTCATCTTACCCATTCCCGATGGAGTTAACTTTTACATTAGGAGAAGTCCAAGACCCAATTAGGGAAAGTGCATCAGGCAAAGCAGCGGGGCCCGACTGTACCCCGGTAGACGTGTACAAAGCCGAACCGGATTTCTGGGCCCCCCTGCTTACAAATGTTTTGAATAAAGGAAACCGAAATGGGTTCATTGAAACCTGGTCGGACGCTATAGTGGTCCCGATATTCAAAAAGGGCAGCCGGGACGACCCGACCTGCTACAGGCCAATATCCTTATTGGATGGCCTAATGAAAGTAGCAGGAAGGATCATTCTAAAAAGATTACAAGCATGGGAGGAAGACCATAACGTCGTGTCACACTTGCAATACGGGTTTAAGAAAGGTATAGGGACAACCGAACAGTGTTTAAACCTGTCCCTCCTTATTTCCAAGTATACCCAGGCAAGAGGCGGAGCACTTTTTATAACTTTTGTTGATTTAAGCTCCGCTTTTGATTGCGTGGACCATATGTTAATATGGTCCACATTGGGCGATCTGGGCATTGACGCTCGTATAATTACCTTTATCAAAGAGCTGTACAATAATTCTGGGGCAAGAGTGAGATATGGCAAACAGGGGGAATGTACTGAAAAATTTGCACTTTCCAGAGGGGTAAGACAAGGCTACATTTTGGCCCCACGGCTTTTTACATATTATATAAACTCAGTTGGACAACATCTTTCCCTTTTTCCGAATGAATTTCCCACTGTGAAAGGATTACCAGTACCAATCTTCCTGTATGCCGACGATGCGGCCATAATGTCCCAGACTCAAGTCGGCCTACAGAGGGCGGTTACCAAATTCGCGGGTTATATGCAGGAAAGAGGCCTTAAAGTGAATATTTCCAAAACATATACCATGCCATGCACTAGAAAGCTCAATAGGGCCCCTTGTAACATATTCCCGGACAAACAAAAAATAGCTACCACTGATAGGTTTTGCTACCTAGGTGTTCTGTTCGACAGGCGGTGCCGTTGGAAGCCGTTGATTGCAGCAAGAAAGCTGGCTTTCATTCACACCATAGGCGCCTTGCGCACCTTCTCTGACAGACTCGGTGGCAAACCAATCAAGGAGCTGATCCAGATTTATCGGGCCAAATGTGCTTCCACAGCCATCTACGGTGCGGGCTTATGGGGTATCGAGAAGGACTACTCCCTGCAGTGCTGCGAAAATCAATTTATCTGCTACCTATTGGGAGTACCTAAAAGCACATCTACATTTATGACGCATATCGAGACAGGAGTTAAACATCTTAGTGATACTATTAAGATGTCCCCAATTCTTCTGTGGCACAAGGTGTGGACAACTCATGAAGCTGGTTTCAACAGGGATCTTATAGAAGACTGCTTAGCCTTAGATGGGGTTGCTAACTTTAGATGGCTATTATATGTAAGATCACTACTTACCGAACTAGGACACCCAGAATACTTTGAAAATCCAAGATCCATGGAGGGTGTCCCAAGATCAGCTCTCAAAAAAATAATAATCAGCCACCTGGAAACCGCGAGATGGAATCTTGAAAAACATAAACATACCGTCTTAAAATTCCAGGAAATTACCCCCACTGAAGGCTTGCAAACTTACCTGAATGTTGATCTAGTCCGTATCACCGAATGCTTTTGTCTCGTTTGCGGTTAGGGCTTTTCTACCGTATGGTAACCTTTCCTGATATGAACAACTGGTCGTCTCCAAGCTGATCTGCCCATGCGATAACATCGCAGTGCAATCTAACATGCACATAATGTTTTTTTGCACATTTTATTCTAACCCCAGAAAACTATATTTGAAACCTTTATTAAAACGATGGGGCTTAAGAAACTGCAGGCCAGCTTTTCTAAAATTGTTAAGATTAGAAGATGATCATGTGATTTTTGTTGTATCATGTTTCTTAAGAACTGTCATAAAGTACCGTAAATCCTTGTGGCAAAATATTTTCCCTCCCGGTACCACGATGCCCACGGTTGTCGCCTGATGATAATGCACTTTTATAATAACTAATGTTTTATTTTTTCGTCTATACACATGTTTTTAAATGAATGTGCATAAGTAAGCAGCTATTGTATTAACTATGTTTATGAATTTCAATTGATGTATTTGTTGTGCTTTTATGATTTTACTTGAAAATCGAATAAAGCTTCACTTACTTACTTACTTACTTAAAGTGCTATGTTTGGAAGTGCCCACCCGCCCCGTTCTTTGGGAAGTGTCAGTTGTTTCAGGGCCCGTCTACGTTGTGAGTACGCCCAAATAAATCATGTGAAAATTTGCTGGAACATTGCTAGCTGTATCTTGGTGAATTCTAGCGGGATAGAGCGAAAATAATAAAGTAATTTTGGAAAATACGTCATCTTAATTACGTTGCATCTTCCCACTATTGTCAAGTGCAGATTGTCGATTACCTTAAGGGACTTTTTTGTATCGGTAGCCAAAGAGACTAAGTTCTCTGCTACCAGATTGTCCAAGTTTGCATTATGGTCACTCCCGGGTACTTTGCTCTAGTTACCACCCTGCTGTTAAAGTTATTATCTGGGTTTTGGTGCTGTTTAACGCGTACCCGGAGATTTTTCAAAATCTGTGGGCCTCTGCTTCTAGTGCCATAATGGCATTTTCAGGATCAGGGGTGGTAATGGCCAAGTCATCTGCGTAAGCCAGAATCTTGGTTTGCAGTCCCTGTGTGCTCATGGCTTGAATGGCCGGATCTTTCTCTATTTTTTTGATTAGGGGATCAATGAAAAGAGCGAACAGCAGAGGGGAGCAGGGTCAGCCCTGCCTGGTGCCTCGCGAAATGCTAAAGTTTTTGGAGAGCCTTCCGTTTAACACTAGACAGGCTGTCAGATGGTAGTATAGTGCCTGCACAGCCTGCTTAAATTTTTGTCCAAACCCCATCCTCTCCATGATGCCCCACAGGAACCGCCAGGAGACCCAATCAAAGGCCTTTTCAGCGTCTAGTAAAATCAGGGACATTGGCTCTCCTGACACCTGTGCGGCATCAAACAGGGTGATGGCCCTCTGTATATGCTCCGTGGTACCCTTTTTTGGAATAAATCTGTGTTGCCACTCGGAAACCAAAGTTTCTATTACCATGGACAGTCTATTTGCGAGCAACTTGGAGTAGATCTTAGAGTCGTAGTTTATCAAGGTAATGGGTCTATAAGAGCCCATTTCTAACGGTGATTTATCTTTTTTTGGGAAGATAGAAATATTAGCGTTTGACCAGGATGCGGGGGGTGGCCCTCCGTTAAAGATAGTGGTGATTATGTCAAGAAAAATGTGCTTGATTTGGGGTGCAAAGACCTTATAAAATTCTACGGGGATACCATCTATACCCGCGGCTTTACCATCTGGCCAGCTAAAAAGGGCAGCTGTAATATCGTCCCTTTCAGGCACACTGTCTAACTGGGCAGAGTCACCTGCATTAAGTTGTCTTAGTTCGATGTCCTGCAGATAATCAGTGATTTCTTGCTCTACTAACTCGTCAGGCTGGATGTTTCCTTCTGAGTAGAGAGTTCCATAGAAATCTTGAAAACCCTCTTGTATCTTATGGAAATCACTAGTTTCTATCCCTGAAAGAATTGTACCTATTTCGCCGTTTAATATTTTCTGTCTAGTTCTGATAGCGAGGTGATGGCCAATACTGTCGCCACACTCGTATAATGTCTCGTGGGCGGCTGCCCACTTAGAAGCAGCTCTTTCCGAGAATTTTGCTCCTATTTTATCCTTGATCAGTGTTACTTCAGTTTGTGTATTCTCCGTTTCAGCTAGTTCTGGACCCTTTGGATTAATGCGGTTTCTACTGCAGTTAGCTTTATTTGTAAGTCGGTTATTAACTGCTTTTCTGCTTTATTCTTCCTAATTGAGAATCTTATCGTCTCCCCACGGATACTAGCTTTTAGCGTGTCCCAAACTACTGTGTTGGTCGCTGACCCCATGTTTATTTCAAGAAACTCCTGAATCCAGGCTTGCATGTGGGTCCAGTAGTTGGTGTCCTGCAGAAGTGCTTTCTCGAAGGTCCACCTGGGAGTGTCCTTCCCAGTCTCGAACCCCCTAACCGTCAAAATGAGTGGGTTGTGGTCTGACATGAAACGTGGTCTAGGCCTATTGTACATTTGTCTAGCAGAGAAGGTGAGTTCAGGAAATAGTCTAATCTGGCAAATGTTTGATGTGGAAATGAGAAATAAGTATATCCAGGTTGTGAAGGGTTGAGTTTTGACCAGACGTCCCTGAGCCCGTGTGTTTGCGCTAGGTTGATTAATGCGTTATAGACTAAAGGCTTCCTGCCTTTATAATTCCTTCTGCTCCCTAGTTCTAGATCGTGCTGCAAATTAATGTTGAGATCTCCACATAGAATTATTGGAGTGGGCCAATGAGCAAGCTCCCCGGATATTATGTTAATAATTCTTGGGTCGTCAGTATTGCTACCATAGATTGAGCATATTGTGAAGGGAGTACCTATGGGAAGATGACATTCCGCTATCACCCATCTACCTAGTACGTCGGATTTCACTTTTGGGCTCTTAATAGATAGTTTTCTTTCCACCAATATTCCCACCCCTTTAATGTATGCTCCTTGTGTAGTGGCTCCTATGATTTTATAGCCTAATGTATCCAACAGCTGTTTTTATGACCCCTCCAGATGGGTTTCTTGGAGACATATAACATCCCCGCCTAAAGACCTTAATCCTTGAGCCACTTTTTGTCTTTTCCCGTGGTCATTCAGCCCACAGACGTTTACAGAAACAAACCTAAGAATTCCTTTGCTAGTCATTAATGGTTTGGTTTAAGAAGATGGCGAGTCAGAAAATCTCTACAATTGTGTTGTTCTCCTCTCTCCCTTCCAGTCTCCCCCCCGTCCCCTCCCCCCCTACCCCTCCCTCCTCTAAAAGATAAACCTGGACATGGTCCTCGTTACAGGTATCTAAGTAAGTGGATAACTGTGAGACATGGGATATTCCTGAAGCATGCTGATCTTCTTTGTGTTCCTCCCCTCCTGTCCCCCCTCCCCCCCTTCAGACCCGAGCAATCAGGTATAACCTGAGTAATGGTTGCCGTGAGTGAAGTAAAGCCATCCGCCGCACCCCTTAGATCAAAGGATATAAAAAAAAAGGGGAACGGCTAGGTACCTGTGTGACTGAGGCCAGCGTGTTCAATTAAGCTGAAAAAGTGCCCTTCATAAGGTATGTCTCGCACGTGAAAAAGTAAAAAAGTAAAAAAGTGAAAAAGCAAATATAATAAACAATAAACAGTGATCTGAATAAATCTTGTGATAACATTTCATTTCATGTTAGTGTCTGTTAATGTCTGTTGATGTCTATGTTTGGCATTTTTCTTCAGCCTTCCTCTTGATGCTTTTAACCTAGGTCTTTCTTTTTTTGAATTTAATTTCATCAAGGTATTCGCCGGCTTTAATTTCGGGCAAGAATATCTGAGAGTTCCCGCTAAAGATAACTTTAAGCCTGGCCGGGTCCATGAGATAGGCTTCTGCTCCTGCCTGCTGGAATGGAGAAATCAGTTGCCTTAGGCGCCACCTACACTCTACTGTCTGGTGACAGAAGTCTGGTTTAGCAAAGAAGCTGATCCCATTGACCCCCTTTTTGGAGTTAGGATGGGCTTGATCGTAAATGAGCTGGCTTAATAAAAAGTTTCCAAATAAACTAGAAACACCCTTGGGTGCCCACTTTCCGTGCCACTGTTGCCGCTGCCACATTGTCTTCAAAGGTTAAAAGGGAAGCGATGGGCCCTCTGTACCTCTCTGTCCCAGTCCCATGTCGGATGGTCAGGAATGGAGACTTTTAGGAGCTTCACAATAAACCTTCTGGGGTCCTCCTCCTCTTTACCTTTCAGAATGCCCAGCAGGCATAGGTTGTTCCTTCGCTGGCGGTTTTCCAGCTCATCCGTCTTCGTCATAAGATCTTCCAGGCAGGCGGTGTTGGCTTCGCTTTGCTTTTTGACTGCTGATGCCTCTGTCTCTAGATGATCCCATTGACCCCCTTTTTGGAGTTAGGATGGGCTTGATCGTAAATGAACTGTCTTAATAAAAAGTTTCCAAAGTAAACTAGAAACACCCTTGGGTGCCTACTTTCCGTGCCACTGTTGCCGCCGCCACATTGTCTTCTACGGTTAAAAGGGAAGCGATGGGCCCTCTGTACCTCTCTGTCCCAGTATCATGTCGGATGGTCAGGAATGGAGTCTTGTAGGAGCTTCACAATAAACCTTCTGGGGTCCTCCCCCTCTTTACCTTTCGGAATGCCCAGCAGGCATAGGTTGTTCCTTCGCTGGCGGTTTTCCAGCTCCTCCGTCTTTGTCATAAGATCTTCCAGGCAAGCGGTGTTGGCTTCGCTTTGCTTTTTGACTGCCGATGCCTCTGTCTCTAGATATACTGTGCTCCCCTCCATCATAGTAACACAATCACTCTTGTCTGTGCATGTTTTATTCAGACGTCTGAGGACACCTTGTACTTTCTTGGTTGCGCTCTTTGCAGCCTGGCTGTCCGCCCGCACCTCCTCTTGGAATTCTTTGATAGATGCCAGTATTGAAGCTAAGGATGGTTCGGGTAGGTCGGTGGCGGCTGGCGGTCTCTTTACCTTTTCCCAGTCAGCCTGCTGCGCCTCTTCGTCTTCATCCAGGGGGTATGACATTTGCGAGTCTGAGTAATCCCACTTCAGCTGGCTCCTTCTTTTCCCTTTGCTTCTTCCCCTTTTGGCGCACACTGTCCCTGTGTCTTTAGCTTGCTCCTCGCTGTCACCACCACTTGAGCTGAGGCCCCCTTCGTCTGAGGATGTCCCGGTGCCGTCAGAGACAGAGCAGAAATGTTCGGGCCCTACATACGGGGTCCAGGGACTCGAGAGCCAGCCGCTGTTTCCAGGCCCTGAATATAGTAATTTATCCCGGTTTCGGGAGTACCTTGTGGGGCTCTGGTTCTCCCAGCCGTCTGTGCAAGCAAATCCCCCTTGAAAATTCTGTTTAGACCCAGTTGACTTGTCTGGTTAGTGTCAGCGCCGGTGTCGACAGGGAGAGATGAGGGAGTAAAATCTTCTACCTCGCCTACTCGCTCTGAAGCAGCCACTGGGTTGTTTAGAGATGGTATCTCCTGCCCCCCCCATGTGCTGCGTCTATCTTAGGGTCCTGGGCTGGTGTGGGAACAAGGGGTTTTGACAGGGTTATGTCCAGGTCTAGGGAAACTATCGGCAGAGGGTTGTTGTTTGTATTAATATTCTGGCTTAGTCCTTTATTCTGACCTTTAGTCTGCCCTTTGGCCCCTTGGAAGATTTTAGCTAGCGTAGGCGTGCCGGTTACACTAGTACGGTCTTTACCTACACCTGCGTCTGCCCCTGGCCCACCTGGTTTCCCAAGCAGATTTTTAGCGCCACTAAACTCTTGCCGAGTGAAGCTTTTGCTGGTGCTGCCCTCCGTTGAAGCATTGTCCCGAGGCTCTATGTCGTTCTTGGCTTTGATTCCTCTCTTGGCGCCCCTACCACTCATGTTGGAACAGTCTTTCGAACCCCTCCGTGATTCTCCTGCTCCACACTGCAAGCGCAGCCAGTCACCAAGCTTCCCAGGATTATACAAGCGGCTAGGGAGAAAACTGCCAGCAGCCAGGTCAGTGTCTGTGCGCCGAGGGTCCTCTGGGTCCGCTCCCACTCCCGAGAGTTTAAGCCTGTCAAAGTTGCCGCTACCGCTCTGCTTCTTCTCAGCAGCGCGTCTCTCCTCGCTGCCTGCCAGCACCTCTGCTCGCCCATCGCAGGCCGACTAGCCAAGCGAGTGAGGCAGATGGCTGCTCGACGGCTCTTCACTCCGGAACCGTCATTGCTCTACGAAGGAAGTTAGTTCCCTCTGCATAGTTTTAGGCTCTTTGTTTGAATCTATCTTGGTGACTTCCAGCATCTGAGAATTTAAGGATTTCTAATGCTGACAGGAGATTGCCCAAAGTGATGCTGGCAAATGCTATAGGTTGAGTCTGTGGTACAGTGTTTGTCCCTCCCAGTCTTCCTCCAATAATTACTACTTTGGAGAACAAGAGTTTTCTCATAGCTTTCCCTTTTGCCATTTATATGGACTTCTATTGTTTAGAAGAGTGGTGTAGTTGTCCTTATAGTTAAATATACCTCACCTTAAATATGCCATCCGTAGATTGCATGAACCACAAGTAGTGTGTCAATACTTAGTATTAGGGGTTAAAGTGGGCTGATTGGGAGGATAATTATTAATTGAATTCATTAATGAGTACCACTCATCAAAAACAGAGAGAACAAAGTCACTATCTATGATGCAATATATTTCTTTATTTTTGCATCTAATATGGCTGCCTCTCATTAGGCAGTTTGACATTACCATTTAGGTAGAGGTCCAAACCAAGATAGGGGATTTTTATGGGGTGTTGCTGGCCTCACAGAGCGTTATAGGTGCTTCCATGCTCATTGCTTCTCCCTCTAAGCCTCTGATGTCTGTGCCTTCTCTAGCCGGTGGGATCTAACTTTGTCCAGTAGTTGTCTCTCCATCTGAGTGTTTCTCCTCAGAAGGCACCTTGCTACAGGAGGGCCCACAGAAGCACCAGTACTTCTGACACTGATCTCCTGGTCCACAGTCGCCCTGAACCTGCTGCACTGGTAATTTTCCCACTCTGTCTGCTGGTCATCGGCCTTTGCAAGAATCTTGAGCACTGAGACATACATACTCTGAGTGACATTGTCATCTAATTTGAGGGGTATGCAGTGGATTATTATTCTCCATTTTATTTGGAAATATGAAGCAGGCTGCTATGCAAAGCTTGTAATCAGCATGAGGCAATACTAGAAATAAAACTGCCATTTTATGGGATTTAAAAGTCCAAACTAGCATATCATGAATGATGGTGCTTGGAGCGGATTGGAAGGCAGCCGTCTTGATCACGGCCAGAATCTGTCTCAAATGGAAACCAGTTTAATGTAATACGCATTTCATTAGTTACATTGCCCCAGGGAACCCAGTAACTACTTACCCCCCAACCATTCTTCAGATTCAAGGCACAAACAGAAGTTATAAGAATGAAACGTTTGCACCTGGTATACCCACCACTTAACGAGAAACAAGCAAAGGCTCAGAATTATTTCACTCTACATATTCCATTATGCCACTCCATAATCACACATAAGAAACTAAACCAGCAAATAGCAAACAATAACTAATTTCTGGTCTAATTTAGAGAAACTGTAGACCCAACGAAGACGGTATACCATATATATATATATATACCTGTGTACTGTATCTTCACACCATCAGGTTCCCCATAGACCAAAATCTGTTCACTAATTTTTTTAGTATGATCACCAGCAGTGTGATGCTGTGATATATGTTTAGTTGTATGTATGTTGTAATGCTTCTTGTGATTTATAGTGTGCTACTAGTTTTTTCTATTGAAATATGTGCTAATTCAATTAAAGATATATAACTCAATAAAAAAAATTCAATGCAAAATGTAATACGTTAGTGACATAATATTACATTTAAATATTGTAAATATAATAAATATTTGAATAAATTAAGACTGCTACAAACGTGACAAATCACAATGCAATTAACCAAATACAATTTATTTTAATTCTGACATATTAAAAACTACACACCGTATTCCCCCAAAAAATCCACTAGGCACTAAAACAAATTCAAGCAGTATTTGAATAATGCAATCTTAAAAATATTTTTAAATAGATCATCCGAAGTGTGATTTTCTGATATATGTTTAGTTGTATGTATGTTTTAAGGGTTCATATTATTTATAGTGTGCATCTGGATCTTTTTTTTATATAAATATATGCTATCTATGAGGGCTGGTATGTTCACTGCTGCATGAAGTATATTTCCGAGGTACAGCATAGTAGATTAAAAATGAAAAATAATATTATGGAAACTTCTATATTGAAATATTTGTAAACTAAAATAAAAAAATGTGCAAATAGCACTAATTCCATTCTATTAAAGATATATAATTCATACACTGTGACACAAGCCCTCATCCCCACTCAATTGGACTACGGCAATACCCTCTTCGTAGGAATTGCCGCATACCTTCTACAGAGACTGCAGAACAGGCAGGACGCCACAGCCAGACTCATCCTCAGCTTTCCTTGATGAACCCACATCACACCTAATGTCAAACTCCACTGGCTCCTCGTACAGAAAAGATGCCAATTCAAGCTGCTGTCCCACACACACACGGTTCTACACAACCAAGGACCTGCCTAGATCAACCAATGCCTGAACTTCCACCAACCATTGAGAAGATTATGTCCTGCCTCCCTTTCACTTGCCTCTACTCCCTGCATCTACCAAAGCAGAAGTGGAGGACACTCCTTCTCCCACATCCCAGCAAAGACCTGGGACAGCCTTCCCACCCACCTCCGGACCACCACCTCACTTCAGGATTTCTGAATGGCCATCAAGACATGGCTGTTTGAATGAGCCTCAGGGGCCTGCAGTTGCCTGGATACCCTATTGAGTGATTAGCTACTCTTCATAAATCCTGATTGATAGCTTAAAGATATAGAATTCAATTAAATAGAAATTCAATGCAAAATGTAAAATAAATACTTTAGTAATCTAATACTAAATACCTTAAACCTTTAAATAATTGAAGTACACTACAAATGCGAAAATTATATGCAATTAACCATATATATGATTTTTTTAATTCTGCAATTTTAAAACTACCCACCCTCTTTCCCCAATAAAATTCACAACCTATTAAAGCAAATGCACGCACTAATTCAATAAGGCAATCATTAAAAATATAATTACATTTTTTAAATGTAACTACAGATTTAAAAAGCTAAAATAATAAAACAAATGAAGTCTTAAAGCACCACCCATCCAATACCTCTAAGAAACCCACCAACTTGTAAAACATAAACATCAGAAAATTTAAATGTTTATGAAATAGTTTATATTACGAATTTCGGTTTAATTTGGAAACAAACAATAAAAGAAAATCAAAAACAATATTATGTACCGCAACATTAAAGTAATCAATATTTAAAACGTTGATATTAATAGTAAAAGAAGAAATAAAGATCCATATTATTCCCATTCTCAACGTTTATGGTTGCCACCATATTTAGACAGTGATATAGAGAACTATAAATATCAGGGTCGGCTTTAGGGCAGTGTGGCTGGTGTGGCCGCACTTGGCGCTGACCTAGAGAGAGCACTGACCTGGGTGGGAAGGAGGGACGAAGTGTTGAGCAATACCTTACAATTGACAGGCACCTGCTGCAGTGTTCTATGTGCATCCAGCTTTCAGGCAATAATATAAAATGTCAAGATCACTCTTGTAATTAATGTTCCTGCTAGAAAGATATAAATGGAGTTTTGTCTAGTGGCAGTTTTGACTCACCCATAAAGTAGCGACGAGGATTAATATGCCTGCTGCAAAAAACAGATCTGCATTTTTTGTAGATAGCTGAGTGGATTAGTAAAACCTGCCTTTACCAGCTCTTTTTAAACAAATTAAATGTATTTGAGAGACAGGTTATGGAGAGATAAGGGGCACTTTTTCCAGCTGGTAGTTATGTTATATGTTATAGGGGAATTTATATCGCGCACTAATACTCAGGAGTGTCCCGGTGCGTGAATGGGCCATGGCAGGAGGGATCAGAAATATTAAGGCAGCCTTTTTAAACAGGAAAGTTTTAAGAAGTTTTTTGAAGATACGGAAATCCTGAGTATGCTGGACGTCAGCAGGAAGTGCATTCCACATCACAGCTGCTTTGACCGATAAGGACTGACCGCCATCCGCGACCGACGGAACCTAGGGACCACCAGCCGACATTAGAGGGATGAGCACAGAGGTCGTCTGGGCGTATATAATGGAAAACGCATTCTGATATAAGCTGGTAGTGAAGGAATCCGAAGTGGAGATCATTGCGGCTGGGGGCGCCAAAAAACCTTGTTGCACCGGCTCTACCAGAGCAAATGCCAGTCCTAATCGAAATTGTGAATTACATACCCCAAATCTATAAATGTCAATTCCCATACATCCATCTAGTCATGTACTCACTCACCTATTAATTATTCCTGCACTCATTCACTTATTCATCCATTGATTCACTCATCAACATAACCATTTACCAATTCACTCAGTCATCAGTCATGCAACCACACACAAAACAGATTTACCAATTAACCAAGAAGCCTGATCTGTTGTCAAATAGCCAGACCAACTGGCTTTGTTAATGAGTGTATAACACTTTTTGTGGCTACCGTCGAGATTGCATATAACCATTCTTTCTTTTGTTACAGTGTATCAGCTGGATTACCGTAACATGAAAGGCCACCAGTTTCATATGCTGAGCAGTTCATATAAAAACTCATTGTTGTACATTTGATAACAAATTTGTAATACAACACCTCATTCACGGTAGTAAGCACTATAATAATTAAGGGTCCCAGTTTTCCATTTTTACTGATTTTTACAGATAAATACAGACAGAATACCATTTATTTTCCTGTCTGCATTTATTTTTAAATTTGGATACAAACGGAAATTGAGTTGTTTTTGAGTGATTCTAAATGATGTCTGTCATGACTGCCAGGTGAATAACTGTGCAGATTGACAGGAAAGGGGATAAAAAAAAAGGTTGAGGGATTTTAGTAAAGAGCCTTAAACAGCAGTACATTTGCACAACCTTGATACTAACATGTACATATTTTCTTACGAGTGCATATTTTACCATCTAAGTGTGTATATAGTATTGAAACCCTGTCAGGTGTTCAAGCACAAGTGTCTATTAACTGGTTACATAAATTCAAAAATATACACATTTCAGCTTCATTTTTTCACAAAACCTAAAATAAATACGGATAAACACAGGTACAATTAGCAAAAAAATAAATATGGATGAATACAGACGGTAATGACAAAAATATAAATACCATAACACAGGGAGCCCTGCTAATAATGCAATTTTAAAGCAAATATGTCTGCTATTTCATATCATACTCTGCTTGTTTGCATGTCTAAGGTGAGTAAACTGATGATACCAGTGAATAGTACTATCAGCAAAAGATTTAAACATATCAAGGATGTGGAATTGGATGGCACCGCAGTCATGTAGCATTTTCTGTTCCCTAAGATGGATCTTATGAGAAGGGGTAAGGCAATGGGGCTAAAGAGGCCATGAGCCAAGACCCCAAATTTAGCCCACTGGCACCACTCGGGGTGATGGGTTCTAACATAATTGTTTTGCAAGGTATGGGCGCCTAGAGATGGAAAGAATATGATATCAAGACATCACTTTTCGCCTTTTGTCTGATATTATTGGATTAGATTGGATTATTGGATTAGCAACATAGTTAATTAAAGTTGTCATATTTGGATACATAGCAAACTAATTCATCATAATATGTTGAAAAACAATCCTAATTCCACCCGATTGGTATAATATTTGAAAATATTTATGATTATTCGTTCTAATAAAAATGACATAGTCCTTACAATAATAATAAAACGTGATTCTATTCCTCATAAATTGATATATAATATATGCATAACTTTCGCTTACAATTTCAAATCATAGCTGTTACATCTTTCATAGGCTATGTATGTAATGCGTCAATATAAATACAATGTTATCATTCACATTCCTTGTCATCATCTTCTTCTTCTTCTGAATAGGTCTCATCATCATTCTCTGTGTTTGTTTGATTTTCACAGGTGGGAAATCTACAGATGTCAGTGCACTTGATATCATCTAGACAGAAGACACATGTTGGCAATTTGCAGTACCTAATGCAGTTGCAACCTTGTAGATCTAACACAGCCTGAGGGGTTGGCTGCCCCTCCATCCAGTCCACTACCAGTTTCTCTTCTCCATTGTGTTTTTCCAACTTCCACCCTCTCCCAATTAGACTAGGTGTTATGGATCCTTCAGAAGATGTCTCCTGCTTATATTGGCTTGATAATTTGTAACTTCAATTGCGCAACACATTCTGGCATGACTTTGGTGCTTGTTATCAATGGCTGGGGCCCAACTCATTCACTACAAACTTACATCAACAATTCTTATCAATGTGGTGGTCAATGTTCTTAGATTTTGTTTCTCAATCCAGGGAAAAGGAGCTTTAAAAGGTTGTGGTCCAGAAAACCTGGGTTGCACAGTTATTCCGTTGACTCAATGGGGTGTCCCCTTACTAATAAGAGTCCCTTCTAGCCTATCAATGTTATCCCATGCTAAGTTAGTGAAGACATGTGGCTGAATGTCAGCTGGAAGAACTATTTGCTCATTTAAGGAAGCCGCTAGATTCTGAAGATATGTGGCAGTATCATTTTTATCCAGTTGTTAGTATGAAATCTCATGACCAAGACTGTTTACAGTGTAAATTATTTCAACATTGCCTGTCAGTGATTTGTATGACATGTGGGAGCAACAATTGCTAGGGTGGGAAAGGGGTTCTGCTGGTAATATGTTACTGCATATAAAATGTCCTGACTGAATGATTGCATAAGTAAGGCGATCATTGTGGAAAGCTTTGTGTTTTCTGGATCTCCAGTCAAAAGTCATAATAGAAACCCTTCAAGGTAAGCAGGCACTATAAATGAATCTTCATCAATCTTTGATGGATGATATGGCCGTGGTGTTGATGTCAAGTTTGTTTTAATCATTGTTCTTATATGCGATGACGTTTGATCATTGACCTTGTTTATGTCTGTTGCCTAAACCTTTAAAACTGAAAATTCTCTTTTCAAACTCTGTTTTTTTCTTAAAACATCCTGTAGCATGACACTATCAGGTTGAGACAATAATTTTCCTTGGTTAGCTGGGAATATGGGGAGGCTGTCACCAATCTCGGAGTCCAATTTTCTTCTATTATGCTTCTTGGATGATTTGTCTATTCCCTGTTTTACTCTGCGTGTCATGTGGGTTGCAAGCCTTTCAGTGAGAGTCGTCATATGTATTACCTTTTAGTTAGTTCACCATATGTTCCAACTCTCATATTTTTGTAGTGACCGTTGGTTTGAATGCTAGATACATGATCATCCTCCTTTGCTTTAACCTGTGTATAGTTCCTATAACTAAATGCATGGCAATTGGCTTCTTCAGTAACAATGTCCCTACTTCAAACTGCTAAGATCTTTGAATCACAATTAATGGTTGCACACTCTCGAAGACTTTTGTCAACTCTGAGTTCCGTGACCTTGCTAAATTTCTCGCACGTTGATGTTCCCTTCTAGCATTTTATCTTTCCACATAATATGCATTCTTCAGTATACACATTTGACTTTAAAGATGTTTATCGGTTTAAGCATTTACTAGTGCACTCACTTGTTCCAGCATCACCACTGATACTTGCTTCAGCTTTTCAATTAACAGTCTGTAAATCTCTCTCATAGTAAATCGGCTCCTGTACTTCCTGTGGTAGAAATACTCGGAGAACCGTGTTGCTTTCTAAATGTTTTGTAATGTTTAACAGTGGAATGTGATTTCTTACTTAAGCTGCCTCTAACAAAGTTTTCCATGAAGAGTTGTCCTATGGGCTTGTCAGTGTAACTCCATGTTGGATATTTAACCATAAATCAATTATACACTGGGGATCAGAGGGACATGGTTGGCTCAATGCCTAAAATGGAATACAAGACAAAAAAACATCATTCTACAGGACTGCTGGTGTGAGTCTTAGAGGTCAGCGAAGATTTGCAGGGTAACTTAATAATGAGTGATAAAAACATGTTCACCCAGATTCAACCCAAAATGGCAGTAATCTGCCATCTCCAGAAGGGCCTGGTGTGGAAAAGGCTTCAAATACCATTGATTCAGGATACGATTTGGAGCTCCTATGATCTGTCATCAGAGGTCATCCAATAAATAAGAAATTGGGTATGTGAAGAGTTTAGTTTCCCATTAACCTTTAAACCTAGGATCACATTTAAGCATCCTGGACAGGTGATGTCTAGAGTCAGAGAAATCAAGCAGATATAACTAAAAAAAGTTGCAGGACATTCTACATATAGATCTTGCTGTATTTTTCTGAGGGCGTGGACTCATTTGCTGCAAGAGAGGTGTACGGAGCATGCATAGATAATGGGATATATACATTTGGCTACAAAAGCAGATAAAATGAAAGGACAGGTAATATATTCAGGCTTGCATTAGCAAAAAATATAGAGAGGGCTAGCGCCTGATATTTTGGGCAAGCAGATAGGGACAATGACCCTATAACACTGGGTAGAGACCAGTGCTTCACAATATGCAAACGTCCCATGCAGTTGAGACATGCTATGAAGCAAAAAAACTGACCTATTGGGCTAACAGTTACAGCTAAAAGTGGCAAAGTGTATGATTCCTGCTTACAGTTAAGATTTTGAGGGGATATTGCAAAGCTACATTCTGGCAAAGATGGTGCCACAGGAGGAAAACAATAAATCGTGAGCCTAAAAATGGGCAGTGGATGACACTGAACGAAGGCAGATCTGACTGGAAGACCATGATTCTAATGTGTTTTTAAAGCAGGTTGTTACCTAGATTTGTTTCCCGTACGCCATCATTTTGACCTGGAAGCAATTAACATTTCAGAAGCGAATACGTTCAGCAGTAAATCAACAGGAATTAGTTAAAAATGTATTTTATAAAACTATCATTTCATTTCTGTAACCCAAAGGGGGTTTGTGTTTGTTACCACCTTGCAGTTATGCTGGTTGCCTGCCTCTATATTTCCTCGGTAACCAGCCCATAATTTAGGGTCATAGTTCCATGATGTCCCTCCCTATCATGAGTGTGGAAGTAAAACCGGAAATATGTATGGCAAAATGAAATTAGCAAATGATGCTAATGTCTTCCTTTTAGGTGCAAAACAGACCCTCTCTTTTTTGTTACATTTCCTTTTAATTGTCTTGCTGTTTTAGCATTAATATGGTTGTTCTTTCAGTGTCAACTAACGTGAAAATAAAGAAAGCACTTTACAAGAACCAATATTATTCAATCATTCAATTAGTCTGAGGGATAGGATATCTCTTCCCTTCAAATACTTAGTGAAGTTTGTAATTTTAAAAGGGTAGCTTGTTCCTCTGTTTTTAATGAACTAAATGAGAAGAAAATGTACAGGTCATCAATCGATAACTCTAGCAAGCCTTAGTGAAGAAATATTTGAAAGATACGAGTTTAAACTAGGCAAATGCAAGCATGTAATATTGAAACAGTTGTAGTGTGTGGCAAAAAAACAGGCAGACTTTATACAATGCAGCAAACATATGGGCCTCAAGCAAAATAAATAGGACCAACGGATGAGAAAACACAGCAATATAGGTCTATGCACTCCTGTAGAACAACAGATTGCTCGATAAAGACCAGTGTAAGCTTTGTGATAATCCCCCATCTCCTGAGAGTGTTTTTTTAAAGAAAAGGATAAACAAGAATAAGCATCACAAAACAGACCCTTCCTAATATGTTCTAATATTGTGAGTAATGAAAGATGATTATTTATGCAGAGCATTATTTCTGAAAATATGTTTTCCAGAAGATGGGGGAATTTCGGCCCAGGAAATAAACTGCATCAGGAGAGCTTATATACATTTTCCTGGGCGCTGATATTCAAATATATGCCCAGTCTCATAGAAGTCCACAATATAAAGCTTTTCTTCTTTTTTACTTTTTATTTAAAAGTATTCAATGTTGACTGAAGCAAACCAAAAACCAAGCTCTCTTTCTTTTTTATTCCTGACTATATTTCATCAAGACTTAGTCAAAAAAGAGATTCCCTTTGGACACAATATTCAGAGTGACACAACTTCAAACTTATCACACATAGACCAAACAGACGTAAATACAGAGCAGTAGTGATCAAAATTCCGAAACAGAAAATCAGTTATCAAGTGCACAAATTTTATTTAAAACATTAAGATAAAAACCAAATTAAAAATATACTCATCACAATCAAGGGAAAACAGTCAATATAAGGAACAATTATTTCTTACAATTCATCACACAAGTTCCTAAAGTAAATGGGAAGGAGGAACACAAGACAGGTTATATTCCGCATCAGTCAGAATAGTCCTTCATAAATGATTAGAGATCTCTCCCCCAATTTTTGAACGCGTTTCGACGAGCCCAAAAGATATAGCCGTCTTCTTCAGGAAAATATTATTAGCTGTCTTCCCCAAGATACTATGAATTATAAAAGAGAAACATGTCTCAACATCAAATGTAAGATTATCAATTTGTACACAAGGCTAAAACCTGTTTGCTATTCATAATTTGCACCACTGCCCAATATACTACAACAATCATCATACACAAGTACGGTACATAATAAACATTACAAAAAACATTTAGAAAGTCATGTCAATACAAAGCATATAAATAATCACAGCATTCAAGATTTAACACATATTTTCAGTGCATTTCATATTAGATAAAATCAACACATGAACCGCTGCATGTCGTATTTAGCAGTCTATGATTTCATACAATTAGTTGCCCCATTGGAATAATATCAACGTTTGTATTTATCTCAATGGTCAATACCTGTTAATGCCACGACACACCAAAACCTTTATTTTCAATGGTGATTGTGATTCCAAATTAGTCTAAGTTGTTTACAGCAAAAGGGTTCAATGTCCCTCCTCATTTTCTAACTGTATCACTTAAAAACCCACTATGAGAATGGTACTAACCTTATAAAGGAAAAAATTCGTGCTATAGAAGGTGCAGATAACGCTTGTCGAACGGCAAAAGGACTTCTTTATCGTGCCGTGGATATATATCGACTGAAAGAGATGTATAAATAAACATCTTAGTACTCCATGATTACTCAGAAATCAAAAAATAGGAGTACTATATCAGACAGATGGCTTGCCAAAGGACACTAGCTGTCTTGATACATCTTACTAAACTATAGCGCAGTACATCTGCACGAGTCTTAGTAAATCAGGAAGTGTAAGGAGAGAATACTCACTTAAAATATATAGAATATAAAATGTACCGCTGAGTCGGCACAAACGTTCCTTACAACTTGGAGCGTAAACAGTTGATCACGGGGTCCTAAAATTTAAGCAAATATATTACTAACCGTGTCATTTAGAACACATCGTTTAGAAACAGTGCCCAGAGACGAATATAACTTACTATCAGAATTTGGAAATAATGTTTTCACACGGTGCTGTGATAGTTCGAAATAGCCGTCCCAAAATGGACCCAGTAATATAGACTTTATGCAACTTCCAGAATAAAAATGGGGCCGTCTAGGTCTTCCCATTCAGTGGTGGCCGATGTGCCTGGAAAAACAGAGCATAGGCACGTGTCAATATCGGGCTAAGAATTCCCTAAGCCTCTTTAAAAAAGTGCCAAACCCATGTACGAGCTATCACATACCTCCGCACTGCAAAAAGTAGACTTCCCGTGTGACCTCTCCGTGGAATAATAACCCACTGGAGGAAACTCGCCGTTTAAATATCGGTTCCTGGCGTCTGAGCGCGGAAGTAACAATGCGACCGCCCACGTGAGGCATAGACATAGAGGGCAGCTTCGCGTGAGCAAAAACAGCTTGCCGATAGATGACTAACGGCCTTACCCGAAAATAAGTTTATAGGCAGCTAGAAAGTCTCACTGCTATTAATTTTTATTTTTTATATATATTTGCGCAAATATCTTTACTAGGTTTTTCTTATGATAGTCAGCGCATTTACCGGGAATCATATTTTATTAGTTGGAACGCGCATGCGCATGCGCATGTGTACGTCTCAGACTCGATCGGATTGGGAGAAGTACAGAAATGTCAGTTAATATAAACTTCTCCCTTGAGTATAGGGCCCTATTTTAAATGACAAGTAGATCAAATGGCTTACAGATAATTATAAGCCCAGGGCAAAGAGGTCTGCCTCGAAAGTACAAATCCCAGGCTACCTCGAAGGGCACCCAGCATGAAAAAGTTCTCTGTATTCACCGTTGGAGACACAGAACTGCTCTTCCTCAGTTAATAAATTGACCCATCCTATATACATATTAACATGCTATAGATTTTCTATGAAGATATACTCTCACTATTAATCTCCTCACATTAAGCATCAGTCAGAATATAGCAAGGCAAGAATGCGCCTGGATAAGGACGGATACTGTGATTGTCTATAATGTATTTAGGTGGGGTTGTGATCTACCGATCACATATCCATGATTCTTGCCTCACCCAATCAGCCTGTCCCATTCTTCTCGCGAATTAAGTCCATTTCTTACCGTGTCAAAGTAGGAAATGTACCATTGTTCTCTCTGTTTGCGTTTATTTGTGATATTCCCACCTCTCTTGCCTATTTTCACTCTTTCCAAGATAAACCACTTGTGGAATCTTTAAAATCTTAGATAATGACAAGAAAGTGCCTTCATATAACATCTCGAAAGCAGAGAAGGAGGCACTAGAAAACCTTAAGAATGACAACTCAATTACGGTTAAACCTGCCGATAAAGGGGATGGAGTAGTCATTTTTGACACTTTAGACTATGAAAAAAGAATTAGGACGATGCTCGAAGTGAAAGAACATTATGTTCCAACAAATGTCTCTTGTCTACTAGGGATTGCTAGGGAATGTTTACAGCTATTGACTAACGCTAGAGAGGAAGGCCATATCAGCGAAGAAGAATTTAAATTTCTTAACAACACTGAACCAAAAACTCCTGCAATATATGGCCTACCAAAGGTTCACAAACACAGATCGGACCCGCCTATGCGGCCGATCGTTAGCAGTATAGATTCTCTGCTTGAACCAATAAGCAAATATGTGGATCACTTCCTTAGACCACTAGTGTGCGAATTGAGATCCTATGTGAGAGACTCCGCTCATATCATATCTTTGGTAGAGGGACTACCCTTCTGTGGAGAGACTCAGTGTCTGGTTACCCTAGACATTGAGTCTCTCTACACCAATATCCCTCAATACGACACAATTGAAGTCATTGATGAACTTTTGTCCAACCAAGACCTAAATGGGGCCAGTAGGGAATTCCTTGTGGACTGTGTCCATCTGATCCTAACAAATAATGTGTTTTTGTTTAAAAATGAATATTTTAAACAATTAAAGGGGACCAGCATGGGGGCCACATGTGCCCCCAGTCTGGCCTGTCTTTATGTTGGCCAGTTTGAAAATAAACATATCTATAATGAAATGGCACCTTTTTTTGAGAATGTAGCGGGCTGGTACCGCTACATCGACGACATTTTTTTTATTTGGGAAGGCAATACTACTGTTTTAGAAGATTTTCTTCAGTGGATTAACCTAGGTGACCCAAATTTGAGGTTTACCTCCACTTACAGCACTGTCAAAGTTGACTTCTTAGATATCTCCATCAAGAACATGGATGGTGTACTGGCGGTCGAGCTGTTTACTAAGCCTATGGCTAAAAACACGCTCCTCCACTATTCCAGCTTCCACCCCAAGTCACAGAGGGAAAGTATTCCCTTTAGTCAATTCCTCCGGCTTAGGAGGAATTGTTCAGATGTCAGTGATTATTACAAGCATGCAGCAGTTTTAAAGAAAAAGTTTCGGGATCGAGGCTATCCAAAAAAACTGTTGTCCACTTCCTTGAAGAGGGCCAGATTTTATGACCGAGAAGCCCTTATCAATAAAGCTAAAATACAGAAGGGCCCCTCAAATAGAATAGTTTTTGCGACAAAATTCTGCCATATCAGCAATCAAATTAAAAATGTAGTCAATAAACATTGGCACATTCTTAACCATGAGGAAGAAACATCATTGGACAAACCACTTTTTGCTTTTAAAAAAAATAAGAATCTGCGAGATCTCTTAGTCCACACCTACAAAGAAGAAGGTAGAGAAAACCAACGGACTCTGGACAACACCATAGTAGTTGGTACCTCCAGGTGTGGGAGCTGTAATATTTGTGATCAGTGCATGACGGCCACTGAAATCACATGCAATATGAAAACTATAAAATGCAAAACTCATAACAATTGCAAAAGCAAAAATATAATCTATATACTTCAGTGTCCCTGTGACCTTTTTTATATTGGCGAAACTGGCAGAGAAGCTAGGATTAGATTGCAGGAACACAGATCTGCTATCAGGACCAAAAAGATTACCGCCCCAATTGTTTCGCATTTCTTAGAGAAAAATCATGGTGAATGTGATTTCAAGTGGTTTATCTTGGAAAGAGTGAAAATAGGAAAGAGAGGTGGGAATATCACAAATAAACGCAAACAGAGAGAACAATGGTACATTTCCTACTTTGACACGGTAAGAAATGGACTTAATTCGCGAGAAGAATGGGACAGGCTGATTGGGTGAGGCAAGAATCATGGATATGTGATCGGTAGATCACAACCCCACCTAAATACATTATAGACAATCACAGTATCCGTCCTTATCCAGGCGCATTCTTGCCTTGCTATATTCTGACTGATGCTTAATGTGAGGAGATTAATAGTGAGAGTATATCTTCATAGAAAATCTATAGCATGTTAATATGTATATAGGATGGGTCAATTTATTAACTGAGGAAGAGCAGTTCTGTGTCTCCAACGGTGAATACAGAGAACTTTTTCATGCTGGGTGCCCTTCGAGGTAGCCTGGGATTTGTACTTTCGAGGCAGACCTCTTTGCCCTGGGCTTATAATTATCTGTAAGCCATTTGATCTACTTGTCATTTAAAATAGGGCCCTATACTCAAGGGAGAAGTTTATATTAACTGACATTTCTGTACTTCTCCCAATCCGATCGAGTCTGAGACGTACACATGCGCATGCGCATGCGCGTTCCAACTAATAAAATATGATTCCCGGTAAATGCGCTGACTATCATAAGAAAAACCTAGTAAAGATATTTGCGCAAATATATATAAAAAATAAAAATTAATAGCAGTGAGACTTTCTAGCTGCCTATAAACTTATTTTCGGGTAAGGCCGTTAGTCATCTATCGGCAAGCTGTTTTTGCTCACGCGAAGCTGCCCTCTATGTCTATGCCTCACGTGGGCGGTCGCATTGTTACTTCCGCGCTCAGACGCCAGGAACCGATATTTAAACGGCGAGTTTCCTCCAGTGGGTTATTATTCCACGGAGAGGTCACACGGGAAGTCTACTTTTTGCAGTGCGAAGGTATGTGATAGCTCGTACATGGGTTTGGCACTTTTTTAAAGAGGCTTAGGGAATTCTTAGCCCGATATTGACACGTGCCTATGCTCTGTTTTTCCAGGCACATCGGCCACCACTGAATGGGAAGACCTAGACGGCCCCATTTTTATTCTGGAAGTTGCATAAAGTCTATATTACTGGGTCCATTTTGGGACGGCTATTTCGAACTATCACAGCACCGTGTGAAAACATTATTTCCAAATTCTGATAGTAAGTTATATTCGTCTCTGGGCACTGTTTCTAAACGATGTGTTCTAAATGACACGGTTAGTAATATATTTGCTTAAATTTTAGGACCCCGTGATCAACTGTTTACGCTCCAAGTTGTAAGGAACGTTTGTGCCGACTCAGCGGTACATTTTATATTCTATATATTTTAAGTGAGTATTCTCTCCTTACACTTCCTGATTTACTAAGACTCGTGCAGATGTACTGCGCTATAGTTTAGTAAGATGTATCAAGACAGCTAGTGTCCTTTGGCAAGCCATCTGTCTGATATAGTACTCCTATTTTTTGATTTCTGAGTAATCATGGAGTACTAAGATGTTTATTTATACATCTCTTTCAGTCGATATATATCCACGGCACGATAAAGAAGTCCTTTTGCCGTTCGACAAGCGTTATCTGCACCTTCTATAGCACGAATTTTTTCCTTTATAAGGTTAGTACCATTCTCATAGTGGGTTTTTAAGTGATACAGTTAGAAAATGAGGAGGGACATTGAACCCTTTTGCTGTAAACAACTTAGACTAATTTGGAATCACAATCACCATTGAAAATAAAGGTTTTGGTGTGTCGTGGCATTAACAGGTATTGACCATTGAGATAAATACAAACGTTGATATTATTCCAATGGGGCAACTAATTGTATGAAATCATAGACTGCTAAATACGACATGCAGCGGTTCATGTGTTGATTTTATCTAATATGAAATGCACTGAAAATATGTGTTAAATCTTGAATGCTGTGATTATTTATATGCTTTGTATTGACATGACTTTCTAAATGTTTTTTGTAATGTTTATTATGTACCGTACTTGTGTATGATGATTGTTGTAGTATATTGGGCAGTGGTGCAAATTATGAATAGCAAACAGGTTTTAGCCTTGTGTACAAATTGATAATCTTACATTTGATGTTGAGACATGTTTCTCTTTTATAATTCATAGTATCTTGGGGAAGACAGCTAATAATATTTTCCTGAAGAAGACGGCTATATCTTTTGGGCTCGTCGAAACGCGTTGAAAAATTGGGGGAGAGATCTCTAATCATTTATGAAGGACTATTCTGACTGATGCGGAATATAACCTGTCTTGTGTTCCTCCTTCCCATTTACTTTAGGAACTTGTGTGATGAATTGTAAGAAATAATTGTTCCTTATATTGACTGTTTTCCCTTGATTGTGATGAGTATATTTTTAATTTGGTTTTTATCTTAATGTTTTAAATAAAATTTGTGCACTTGATAACTGATTTTCTGTTTCGGAATTTTGATCACTACTGCTCTGTATTTACGTCTGTTTGGTCTATGTGTGATAAGTTTGAAGTTGTGTCACTCTGAATATTGTGTCCAAAGGGAATCTCTTTTTTGACTAAGTCTACAGTTGGTACCCCATCCCTTTGGTAGAGGGTCCCTCTCTCTTTTATTAGAGATATATTTCATCAAGACAGATGCAAACTTCATAGTAGTAGCTAATAGCCAACACGTGTTTCGTCGTTGTATGGATTTCACCACTGACATTCTCAAGGCTGCAAACACAAAACACATATCAGAAATCTCAATTTCAAATCTTTGTTATGCAGACCCCACTTAATTACCCTTTTGTGAATTCCCTCAATGCAACCCACCAAGTGCAAAACCAACATTCCAGAATCCGATGTGCAGGCCAAGTTAAACGTCTCAATGTAGATATAGAGAATATCCAGGCAAGTCACTTTTGCCCAGATGCATCAAGCATTTTTGGAGTCGCAAACGGTGCGATTCCTTAAAATCGGCCGTTTGCGACTCCAAAAATGCTTTTTGATATGCATCATTACTTTTTGTTAAAATTCGCTAATTTTGCGAATTTCTTAAATGCGATTGCATTTAAGGAATCGCAATTGTGCGATTCCTTAAATGGAATGCATCATTGTAAAAAAATTAGCGAATTTTAAAATTGCAAGTGCAAATTACCACGAGTTTGAACCTCGTGGTAATTTGCACAATTGTTTAAAAAAGCACAAAAATGCATTTTTTAAACTGTTAAGTTACAGACACACATGTCCTTAGGACATGTGTGTATGTAACTTTCATGTAAAAGTGCATTTCATGGGTGCAGGGGGGGGTCCTTTGGACCCCCCTCTTCACCCTTGAAATGCTTTGTTGAATTCCGATTTTCAAATTGCGAATTCGCAATTCCCATTCATTCCTATGGGCATTTCAGCCCATAGGAATGAATGGGAATTGCGAATTCGCTATTTGAAACTCGCAATTTTATTGCGATTTGGTAAAAATTGCGATTTTTACCGAATCTCAATAAAATTGCGAAATAAATGATGCATTGCCATTTGCGATTCCTTATTTGCGATTCCTTATTTTTCGCAAATAAGGAATCGCAAATGACAACGTTGATGCATCTACCCATTTGTGTAAACATCTACTAAGAAGGTAAGTGTTCATAGTGAAAAGCATAATTGTCCCCCCAAAAACATGTTTTGCTTTACATGCATATTTCAGCCAATCTCTTTATTCCTAGTCTAAAATACCGTCACTTAGTCAAACCACAAGAGTATTATATCTATTTCCAATCCATACACTCATTCCAATAAACTAATTTTATTCATAAAGAGTACTGTACAGGTCATGAAAATCTGAAAGTGAATACATGTCAATTCACTAAAAATACTATATTTCTAACAATTGTTATTTAAAACCAATATATTTAGCCTTACCTCAACGTATATGTCATCGCATCCAAAGTTTTGTAGAATCAAATCATGTACCAATAGGCAATCAAAAAACCTTAACTCATTATCATCAGATCTATGCCATGTGCCTCCACTCAGTAACAAAAATGAATCAGATAAGCTTTGTAAACCCATATTTAACAAATAATTCCAATCCATATAGCATTCGGCTATACTAGTCCAATATATATCGCGTGTCCCTCATAAATTACGCTGAAATCGTTTTGCAGGTGTATAACACTTGCACAAAGCATTACATCCAACACGCCTAAGACCATGCTACTCAATATCATGCACAGTGTGTTCTCTATGTCTGTAACGGGCACTCCTTCAGACAACGTATCCAGAACCGAACAAACCCCATTAAGTCTTAGGGGCACATGCATCAACCTATTTAGGAAGTGCAAACGGTGCGAATCGGTAAATTCGGCCGTTTGCACTTCCTAAATACGTTTTTGGGATGCATGAAACAATTTTTCAAAATTCGCTTTTTTTTGCATTTCCTAAAAATGCAAATGCATTTAAGGAATCGCATTTGTGCGATTTCTTAAATGCAATGCATCATTTTTTTTAAAAATGTGAATTTTGAAATAGGAAGTGCAAATTAACACGAGGTTGACCCTCGTGTTAATTTGCGAAATTGTTTCAAAAAGCACAAAAATGCATTTTGAAAAGTGTCATGTTACAGACACACATGTCCTTAGGACATGTGTGAGTGAAACATGCACTTTAAAATACATTTCAGGGGTGCATGGGGGGGTCCTTTGGACCCCCCTCTGCACCCTTGCAATGCTTCAATCGCAATGCTTCAACAAATTGCGATTTCCTAAAATATGAAATGCAAAACGGCATAGGAATCAATGTAATGCCATTCCTTAATTGCGATTCGCAATTAAGGAATCGCAAATTCCGAAATTTAAGAAATCCAAAAAAATTTAGGATTTCTTGATGCATAGGATTTTGCAATTCCTAAATAGCGATTCCTTAATTTTCGCTATTTAGGAAATGCAAAATCCTAGATTGATGCATGTGCCCCTTACTGTGTAACTTCAAAGTCACAGACAGAGAGTACTCCTCCGCAATTCTTCGTGGCAGCATCCTAGTGCAGGGTCTACCGTGTTAATTTGTTAGTCACTAGTCACATGACCACTGTCTTAAAGGCCCCGCTCCTGACTGTAACCATGGCAACCATCTATATATTGGTCCAAATACGAATGTCTCTCGTAAATACCGATATGTCTCTCAAAACCAATGCCCATATTCTCCCATCTGTACTCAAGCCCAAAAGTCACTGCATAAGCATAAATCACCCGACTCGAGCTTTCAAATTTCACACATATAACATCAATAGATTTCTCCAAGTTCTCATCTTTGATACAAATACTAATATTTATCTTTGAGTATTGTAGCCATTTTGGCATATGCATGAATATTCAGTGGCGGCTCCTCCAATAAGTCGAAAGTGCATCGCCCGAATGCTCTCTGAGCAGTGAAAAATCCCCCCCAAAAAATGATAATAGAACATTATTATTATCATTTTCTTTGTCCTACTGCTGTGGCTTCATTGCTTCCTGGGGGTAGGACTGGAACCCGTGACACCAGAGCACTGCAGCGGGACGAGTGGTGGCACTCCAAGTGTGCATGACATTTTGACCAGCCCTCTCGGGCCGGCCAAAACAATCATGCTCACTTGCCATGTTCACCTTCCAGGCTGCATTACAGCATGGGTGGAGAACATGTCCCAGGCTCCAAAGTTTGGTCTGAGTGCCGAACGATGGTAGAATTGTGATTGGTCTGGGGAGCTTGGGAGCCCTGGGTGTCTCCTGCTGCCAGACTCTAGACAGGAAGAAGACAAGAAGATGAAGAGGAACAGAGGAGAGTTGTCAGCAACACTGGCCATAGCCAGGTAGGTGATTTCCTTTCTTTTTCATTTCCCCACCTACCCCCCCCCCCCCTCCCCAGCCCACCACCCAAGCCCAGTAGCAGCCGCTCCTGTGATTAATTCTTACACAATCCATCACACCACATTCTTATGGCATGCTTATTATGGCTGGCAGAAGTGAAAAACACATTCAAGAATTTTTCACTACCAGAATATTTGAAACACAAAAGGACATGTCCAACTTTTTAAATACAATATACCCTGCCTTATGTGCTGTTTAAGGCTTTTTCTAGGAGTGATATATATCTATGTATTAAAAAGGAAGGTTTAGGCCTTGCAAAATGGTTAATTTGCCAGATCTAAATGGCAATTTAAAACTGCAAACAGGTTGAAATGGCAGACCTGAGATGTTTAAAAAAAGCTACTGAAGCAGGCGGCACAATAAGTGCTGCAGGCCTACTAGTAGCATTTAATTTACAGGCCCCAGTTAATGTGGAGTGATTTACTAAGAAATTATAAGTAACTTAAATGTACCAATTGAGTGAAAGCCGATTTTACTTTAGAGGAATGAGCACAAGCACTTTACCAGTGGTAAGCACAGCACTGCATCCTAAAAGTCAAAGGAAATGGGTAAAGAAAACAGAAGGGAAGAAGACATTGGGCCCAATTCACAAATGTAATCTCAGACAAAATCCTAAATTTACAACTTTTGATATTCACAAAGGGCATTTACCAGAAGTAAAGTTAGGGTTTTTTCTCAGTTAAACTTAAGTTTTGGTCTTAAATTAAACTTGAGACCAAAACTTAAACTTGAGTGTTAAACTTAAGTTTTGGGCTTAAGTTAAACTCAAGACCAAAACTTAAGCTTGAGACCAAAACTTTGTCTCAGTTAAACCTAAGTTTTGGTCTTAAGCTAAACTTAAGACTAAAATGTAAGTATAACTGAGACAAACCCCTACCTTTTCTACTCCTAAGGGTGCAATATATTAAAGATGTGGAAATGTAAGTGCAAACTTATATGTCTCTATAGTAGCCTCTTTCTATAAGTGGCTACTATTAGTGTTCGGGGGTCATAGGATAACATGGGCAGGCAGCCAGACAATCCCAGGTTTCCAGCCCTATTATGGCCTCACTGAAAAGTGTCATGCTGGATATCAAACAACCTGTCTCATCAAACCCGAACTTCTTGTAAAGTCAAATTTAATGTGACATGCTCTCTGGTGACTACCTTAGGTTGCCCACCTGGTTCCATCATTTTTGCCTGTATCCTGATTATCAGCCTGTAGCTGCTGCCAACATCTATGGATCTAACCACCTGCCAAGGGGTGTGAACCCTCTCAAGAGGCTTAAAGAAAGGCCTGTCTGGGCATGAACTTTCACCTCTCTCCGTGGCATGTTGGCTAGTAAATTGGCATTTCAAGGAGGTGAGCTTCAAACTCCTCACCACCTCTGATATGTAACCAGGCTTCCTCCCAGAGGAGGAAAAAGTCAACCCCCTGCCCCAGGCACATTTGCAACCCAGGCAGGTGGGAAAATTAGGGGCTCATTAGGATGGCGAACGGAAGTGCGTCCGCAGCCCTGGAGTATGCGGAACAAGCCATTTCTGTGTCCGCCTGCCGCGGACACTCCGTCCGCCATATCAGGATAGGAAAGAGTGTCAAAATTCCGTCTGCGACGGAAGAGCACGCACCGCCGCCCAACTACACCCGACCACGCGGCGGACGTAACCAATCCAGAGACTCCGCCGTACGGACTGACGTCTACGACCGTCCTCCAAATCAAGATGGCGGAAAATACATATAAAAGCGCTGCGGAAAAACAACCTGCCTGAACACTGCGGATGCCCCACTGCGAAGATACCATGCATAGCTGAGATACCCACCACGAGCTGCTCGCCGACATGGACCCAGCACTACACGCTTACCCGATACTCTTCGCGATCCAAAACGTCCTAGTCTTGGCCCACTATCGAGGACGACGCAGGTACGCTACAAACCATTCGCTGTCTGGAGGGGAGTACCTGCAAGGGTCATGACGTTGGGAGGGGGAGTGTGATGTATCTGAACCCACTGATTTGAAGCAATTCCAAATACACACCTGTATCACACACGCAGGAATGACTACGACAAACCACGACCCATGATTGACTTGCTTTATTACACATAATCGGGGGATAATCACAGTGTATGCTTGAGCATGGGCATTGTGGCCACCACAGCTGGTACATCAGAGGCAGCACATGAGAGGGCAGACTGCAGTATCACAACAGCAACAGGCCATTGTGGCCAACAGAGCAGGTACATCAGAGGCAGCACATGAGAGGGGCTAAGTGCATCAACAGTCCATTGCACTGAACAGGCACATCAGAGGCAGCACATGAGAGGGGCTAAGTGCATCAACAGTCCATTGCACTGAACAGGTACATCAGAGGCAGTACATGAGAGGGCAGACTGTAGTATCACAACAGCAACAGGCCATTGTGGCCAACAGAGCAGGTACATCAGAGGCAGCACATGAGAGGGGCTAAGTGCATCAACAGTCCATAGCACTGAACAGGTACATCAGAGGCAGTACATGAGAAGGCAGACTGCAGTATCACAACAGCAACAGGCCATTGTGGCCAACAGAGCAGGTACATCAGAGGCAGCACATGAGAGGGGCTAAGTGCATCAACAGTCCATTTCACTGAACAGGTACATCAGAGGCAGCACATGAGAGGGCAGACTGCAGTATCACAACAGCAACAGGGCATAGTCGACACCAGAGCAGGTACATCAGAGGCAGCACAAGTACGTGTTCCAAGCAACCCGTCCCAAGGACCACAACAGTGCAAGTCTGTTTACAATGGACAATGTACACACCATGTGCAATGACATGTGAGTGAAGTGAACAGCACCTCACATCACACTATCAGGTGGATTGCGTGAACTACCTGCCTCGGACACACTGCCAGCACCAGAAACAGGAGTGTGAGACACAGCCACAGCTCGAGTGACTGACACATGAGCCACAGACCCAGACACACTGCCAGCACCAGAAACAGGAGTGTGAGACACAGCCACAGCTCGAGTGACTGACACATGGGCCACAGACCCAGACTCACTGCCAGCACCAGAAACAGGAGTGTGAGACACAGCCACAGATGTAGTGACTAACACGTGAGCCACAGACCCAGACGCACTGCCGGCACCTGATACAGGACTGTGAGACACAGCCACAGCTCGAGTGACTGACACATGCGCCACAGACCCAGACACACTGCCAGCACCTGATACAGGAGTGTGAGACACAGCCACCGCTCGAGTGACTGACACATGGGCCATAGACCCAGACACACTGGCAGCACCAGAAACAGGAGAGGGCACAACTGAGACAGTGCTACAACATGATGCATGACAGCAAACAACAGACACAGTGCCACTATCTGACACATGCGAGTCAACTGCACCTGCGCCACTGGGACCACTGAAATGATGAGCCACAGGGCTGTATGGGCCAGGAGGCAGGGTGGCTCTGGGAGCTGGGGATTAATTGTGGGTTTATATAGCGCTAGGATAGACTCCCGGAGGAGTATCTCCGCGCTTCGACCGCTGCGAAACCCTTCCTGGCTTCCCTGGGAGATGGTCCCTTAATGGGTATCTCCAGGGTGAGACCAGGCATCCCCGGCGGTCTGGTGGGGCCGTTAGTGCAGATGAGGCAAGCTTATGCCCAGAGTTGCCGAGTGTGATCGCTGATCAGAGTGGGCACCGAGGCGAGAGAATTATCGAGTCCGCTGACCCTGGTCCAGAAACCTGCCGCGTCGGGAATCGAACCCTGGTCCCGGGCCGTCCTCTGCTCTCGGGTCTGCCGCCTCTAACCAGTGAGCCACACTACTACGGGATAGTTGCACTTGAGCGACATCGGGGTGGGCATGTGTCAATGGTGTGTGTCTACGTATCTTAGGGATATGTGAGTGCACCCTGGACAGGACAGGACTGGCAAGTGGTTCGGACTGAAATGAAATATCACCCACCATAGGTGGAGCATCTGCTGCCGGGGGTCTGGTCTCTGGGGACGTGGTGGAGTCTGCTTGTCATTTGCTGTGTGGCTGCCTTCTGGCCTATGCAACATGTGTCATGGGGGATGCTACAACAGGGTCCACCTTCCTCTGCTCCTGACGGGCCCTGATGGGAGTGGACGTAAGGGGTGACTCCACTGCGGAGACACCTGTATTCCGTTCCATCAACAACATCAGCCTCAGTGCAGCCAGGGGTGATGTATGCCTGTCCTTGATAGCGCCAGTGTCAATAGGAGAAGGCTTGTCCCTTGGATGTTCCTTTTCCGTAGGAGGAATGTTGTCTCTGGACTTTCCCTGTTCCCTGGATGGTGCCCTGTTCCTGGCAGCAGACTTGTCTTCTGTGGTGTACCTGTCTCCAGAACACACCTTCTCCCTGTGTGTGTGCCTGCCCTTGGGAGTGTCCCTGCTCTTTTGAGGTGCCTTTGTCTTTTGACTGTCCTTGTCCCTGCCCTTCGGAGTGGCTCCTTCCTTAGTAGTGTCCCTGTCCTTGGGAGTGGCTCCTTCCTTAGTAGTGTCCCTGCCCTTAGGAGTTGCTCCCTCCTTAGTAGTGTCCCTGTCCTTGTGAGTGTCCCTGCTCTTTTGAGGTGCCTTTGTCTTTTGACTGTCCATGTCCCTGACCTTGGGAGTGGCTCCTTCCTTAGTAGTGTCCCTGTCCTTATGAGTGTCCCTGCTCTTTTGAGGTGCCTTTGTCTTTTGACTGTCCTTGTCCCTGCCCTTGGGAGTGGCTCCTTCCTTAGTAGTGTCCCTGTCCTTGGGAGTGGCTCCTTCCTTAGTAGTGTCCCTGCCCTTAGGAGTTGCTCCCTCCTTAGTAGTGTCCCTGTCCTTGTGAGTGTCCCTGCTCTTTTGAGGTGCCTTTGTCTTTTGACTGTCCTTGTCCCTGCCCTTGGGAGTGGCTCCTTCCTTAGTAGTGTCCCTGTCCTTGGGAGTGGCTCCTTCCTTAGTAGTGTCCCTGCCCTTAGGAGTTGCTCCCTCCTTAGGAGTGTCCCTGTCCTTGTGAGTGTCCCTGCTCTTTTGAGGTGCCTTTGTCTTTTGACTGTCCTTGTCCCTGCCCTTGGGAGTGGCTCCTCCCTTAGTAGTGTCCCTGTCCTTGTGAGTGTCCCTGCTCTCTTGAGGTGCCTTTGTCTTCTGACTGTCCTTGTCCAAGTGAGTGTCCATGGACCTGGGAGTATCCCTTGCCTTGGGAGTACCTTTAGTGTGGGATGCCTGTGTAGCATGTGAAGGCATTTCCCCCAACAACACTTGTGGATCCTGTGTGTGAACTCCAGTGTATCTGACGTTGTCTTTGTGAACAGATTTTGCTGACCTAGGGGATGGTGTCTGTGCCCTCCGTGCCCTGCCTTGCTGTCTGACGCAGCTTCTAGTGCAATAACCTGTATTTGAGTCCTGGTCAGAATATTCACTTCCCCCTGAGACATCCAGTGGTGTAGATGGGGAAACAGAAGTAGCACCCAGTCCATGCGACTGTACAATGGCAGACGACACACTGCTTGCCAATGACTGAACTGTCCTGTGTAAACCAGCAAGATCGCTATGCATCCCTTCCATGAATGCCACCACCTGCCCCAACTTCCTATCGTGGTCTTGGAATGCATTTATCATATTTGTCTGCCCCACATACAGCTGTCGCAGCAGATCAACAGCCTCAGCACAAAGTGCATTTTGGGTCACCGAGGTTGGGGCAGCGGTGCCTGTACCGAACGCCACTCTGCTCCCCCTACTCCTGCGTGCACGAACAGTACATGGTGCAGTTGGCGGCAGTGTGTGCCCTGTGTGCTGTGTCCCGACCGAAGGTGTTGATTGCCCACTCCCAGTCTGTGACGACAGTGCTGACTCACCAACATTGTCGGAAGATAAGGACGATGGTGTCTCCACATGCGAGTCCTCAGGGATGGACCTGTCCCCCTCTCCAGCGCTGCCCTCTTCTGTGTCAGTCTGCGTGTGCGCGAAGTCTGATCCGGATGCATTGCCTCCACTCATCTCCGCGGTCTGTGGCTGAGTGCCCTCTGCCAAAGCTGTAATGCACAGAAAAGAGGTGTAAGTCATGGGCACACTCACGTAGAGTAGGACAAGAAATCCCTAATGCCATTGCTGACAAAGTACATCTATCCCCCAACCTGCACACGGCCCACCCCTACCAGTCATCCTCACATGAAAGAAGCAGTGTTGGCCGTGAAACATGTACAGCATGCGGACAGGCCAGGAGCACGTACATCTGCACACATGTCTTGCCATGGGGCGACGGACCACTACGGGATGTGCTTCAACACTCAACTGCTAAGCAAGTGGCGTGTCAACATGCCGGACCTGGAAGTCACATTATACTCCGCCAATGGCACCAACATGCCATTGCAAAAATACATACGCAACACGGAAGTCACTAATGTGTCTGAGCAACAATACATGCATTGCACTCCCAAGTAACATACACAGACAGTCTGCTTACCGCTACTTTTCTGTTGATCCACACGTTCGGTCAGGTCAGGATGCGTCACAGCAATGATACGGTGCATGAGAGGGGTCATGGAGCGTCGGGCCAGACGTGGCGTTCTTGGAATCATCCCCAGTGTCACTTCCACTACATTCTTGCTCAGCCGGGAAATGTCGTCCCAGCATTTGTGGCAGTGTGTATGTCGTCTATTGGACACCCCCACTGCCCTTACATCACGTGCAATGCTTCTCCACACGTCCTTGCGAAGGTGCAGCTTGACCTACCGTGATGGGAGACAAAAGGGTGCAAGTCAGGGGACAGTTGGCCAGTCAAACAGATAGGGGCAACACGTATCTGTCAGCAGCCATGCACATTCCGACAAATGTGTTGGGCCCACAGCACACAGCCAAGATTGCAGGGGCCAGGAGTCATGGACCACCTCATGCACACCAACATGTCCCCCACTGCACTTACCACGGTCCGGGGGCACCGTACAGCTGTCCGAAGTTGCGGAGCACACCGTCCACGAGGACATCCAGCTCCGCGGCGGTGAAAGGACGAGACTGGATCTCTTTGACTCTCGACATGGCAAGTTCATGGAGTATGGCACTAGAGCAGCAGTCGGTGGTCAGCTCAGCAGCAGCAGGTCGAGGTGATGGTCACAGGCAGCAGTCGGTGGTCAGCTCAGCAGCAGCAGGTCGAGGTGATGGTCACAGGCAGCACTGGTTCCCAGCGTTGAATGTGTGCTTTCGGAAATCACACATATATAGGGCCCTGAGGCCATGTCAGTGGCATACGTAGCCAGCCATTGGTCAGCCCTGGATGCGTGTTTGTAAAAGGGCCAATGACTGGCCGTGGTGTTGCGGTGCACTGCTTCCCCTACTTTCGCTTGGGCATACGCGGGCCTTGTTCCCACTTCCCATTGGCTGCATGTGCAAGGACCGTCACACACCGGCACCCGCATGTGCAAGCTTCCGGGACGGATGCTTCAATTGCATCAATGTTCAATCACTGGCGCCACCATGGCGGGGCACATATTCAGCGGGGGAGGTGCAGGCCAACACATCCTTTAGCTGATGTCAATGGACATGGCAGTTCATGACCCCCTTACAGTCACATTGCATCATCCACCGTACACCGGCCGGCCTTGCCCGGCCCAGGACCGGCGTGCCCGCCCTGTCAACCACCGCCGTTTCAGGCCCCGTCCACTACCACAGTGCCTGGCCTGGCCCAGGACCGGCGTGCCCGCCATGTCAACCACCGCCGTTTCAGGTCCCGTCCACTACCACAGTGCCAGGCCCGGCCCAGGACCGGCGTGCCCGCCATGTCAACCACCGCCGTTTCAGGCCCCGTCCACTACCGCAGTGCCAGGCCCGCCCAGGACCTGCGTGCCCACCATGTCAACCACCAATGTTGACATGGCCTGCAGGGCGGTAGTGGACGGGGCCTGCACATGTTGTGGTCCATCAAGTTGAAGACCGCCTCAGTGCTCCCTTCTGTAAGTAGACTCCCATTACACCAAAGGCTAAGTCTGTAAGGGAGCCAGAGAATCACATGTGATAGAGAAGCACACCAAACTAGTTTTGAAAATTAAGACAGAGGTTCTGCATCCCTTATCTAGAAAATATATATGTAAATGGGATTTGGGCCATCAGGCTTTGTTTCAGGTCCTAGTGCATCATGACCAAGGGAGAACATCTGTGCACCTTTCGCTGGAAGAGCTTACTGCCTGCCTAATCCCTAGGAGCCTGCCTGCTGAGACAGTAAACGTGTCTGCCTAGACCTACACTAAGAGAGACTGTCCAGTAGGAGATTCCCTGCATGTTCCTGGCCATGGAACATCTTAAAAAAGCAGACTGCCTGGGAGAACAAAGTCGAGAGCACCCATGCTGCAGTGGGTCTCCCGGATTCTATTCATTCCTTGTCATGAATCACACTAACCTACTACTGCCTTACTGCGTTATTCCCACACCGGTTCTTGTAGGGTTCATTTGCCATGCTGCATGATTCCTGCACTGGTCTGTGTTTGGCTACAACTGCTATGTTGCATGATTCCTGCACTGGTCAATGTCATGCTAAAACTACTGTGCTGTTTGTTTCTCGGCTTAGAAGTGGACCCTCATTTTTAGCAAATTTGAGATAACCACCAACGACTCACCAAGTGGCATCCACCCACGACTCACCGAGTGGCATCTGTCTTCACTCTAGAGGCTGTACATGCCAAAGGCATGAGCTGGCCACTGCCTCCCCTGAAACTACCACCAGTACAGTTTGGGGACACTGGTTATCTGTTTGCAGTGGGGGCCAAGCACTCCAACACACTGAGGTTGACATTAGAACTTGAGACAGTTTCCTATTCAGTGCAACGCTAGGGGTAAGAACAAAAGTGTACTGGTTATGTTTAAAGTCATGAGGCATAAAATCTACACCTGTGCCAAATTCATGCTCCTGGCAAAGTTACTGGAGGACTATCACAACAAGTGTCGCCCACATGGGACAGAGCACAGAAACAGAGGGTTGGATTATATTGTACTTAGTTTTGCTTTATGATTAAAATTATATTCCAAGTCAAAAAGACAAGCACTGGCCGGGCATTCAGTTATTGTGACTGTTAGTTGACTGTTGAATTCTAAGCTTTTGCCCACTACAATGTCTCCCTGTGAAGCCTGAGAGCCATGTGAAAAGGGTTGTATGTTGCCCAGTTTTCAGAGCCATACTAGGACAGACAACTGAACACCATGGGCAAACAACCTTCCCCACCATGTTTGGGGTCTAGTACTCCCTGTTGACATGTGGCTCCTAAAACCTGGTTAGACACCTATTTCAATCAATTTGTTTACATGGGCTTATATATTCTGTTGTGACGTGCTGTTGATTGCTAAAGCTGGTGATTGGTGTACTTTGCAATCTGAGGTTTTGATAGCACACTTTATTTTTGTAAATAAGACTAACTCCTTTTGTGCAGCTACTGTTTTATTGGTCACTTTTGAGCATGAAATGTAATTTTCATGTACCCTTCCATTTGAGCAGTTTAGGGATGAGTTTACTTAGGACATCACCTATTTGCATGGCTTTCAAAACTTACTCAAGGAAGGTTTTTCTCAATCTTACTAAATGTTAGAATGTGCATAAAAATCTTTTTTCTTAAGGATCAAGTTTAAAAAGTTTCAATGTACAGTTACACTTCAGGATTCCCATACTCTTAGTCCCTCTACTCTACTGTCATTAGAGTGTCATGTGGCTGGGTTAGGACCCGGAATAAACACTGACATTTTACATGCACTTGTTCCTTAAGTTGCCTTCATTTCTGCACAATGACTTTTGACATAGAGTTGCTTGTGTGACAGTGCAGGATTAGTTTCTATGAAACCACATTGCTTACATTTCCATTTTGTAGGCACACTATTACGACACCTTAGAACATTTAAATGTCCATTGTGTAAATGTTGTTCCTTGTTGTTCGTCTGTACGGTGATACAGCTTTCACAAGAGCATAAACAATGACAGCCTGGCTGAGGCCTCAGCACAGTGGTGTCCCTTCCTGCACAAAAACAATCTTGCCAACAATCCTGCCAACAACCCAGACACCCCTGCTCCAAGGTGCAAGGGTGCCTGCTTTGGCACTAGGCACCAAATTATGTGCTGGCATAAAAGGACAGGAATGCACCACATATTGTAAATTCTGTGCATTCCTGCCCTTTGGAACTGAAGTAGAGCAGTGCAACAAAAAATGACATGTAGCCCTACATTACCCCAATTCATTGTAAATGAGGCCTCAAGCGCTTCCTTTGAATTCCACGTCAAACTGAGGTACCTAATGAAGTGAAAGGTCCACTTGGAAGGAGAGAGGTGCTATATTTGCCTAATAAGGCCTTTTCAGTAATCTAGTTCTTGGTAATAGCTTTTTGTAAGAGCTCCATACACTTGGAATAACAATTAGCATCTTAATGGGGATGTTTTAAAAAAACAAACGCCTAGGGATTGCAGTTTTCATCTCATTATTTTAAAAAAAAAATGTTGGGGGGTAAATTATGCGAAGTAATTTAATGACCACATGCACATCTTGCTGTTCTGTATTTTACCGTTGTGTGTTGGAACCCCTTCCAATGGCCAGTGTTGAATAGTTCAAACAACACTTAAAATAAAACAAAAATAACACTTAAAATAAAACATAAATAACATACATGCACTGTTAAAGTAACACTCTTATGTAGCTATATCGCTCTAATAGATGTGAACATGTTTTTTTTATCTTCCTCGACATTTTTTGGATAGCAAAATATTTTAGCATAAGATTTAACGCTACAGTTTTGAAAAATACAAAGGTTAGAAATCAATAGTGTGATTTATGTGCTCAGGGGTTTAGTGCTGAATGAATTGCCCTTGAACTTGACTTTCTATTGTGAATATTTGTATAATAAGTAATTGGGATTACACTCTTGTGTTTGTCACCTTCTCCTATATCAAAAACTACCAAACAAAATAAGTCAATTTAAAGGGAAGTATAAAAAGAAAAAACATTTTCAGAATAGGCTTTGAAAAACCGTGCCATTTGTAAAATAATGAGTGCCGGTGCCCAAAGCTTTGCTCAGAAGCCTGCAGCCAGCACTATTAAATGTCAGCGGACCAAATGCTTAGTCTTAACTCCATTTTAGACTTCTTGATCCCACTACCAGATACAACCTGCCTCTTTATGTCTTTCATGCAGGTTCTTGCTTTCTCCTTTTGTGATGTTTTTTCTGTATTTACCTTCCTCAATAGTTTATCCTGTGTTTGTTTCTCCCTCTCTTGCTCTCACTCAATGTCTGAAGAGGAAAAATAAGTGCCATCTCCCAAAACTGTGTGCCGTGGGCCCCACAGGCAACCACTGGCTCAAATTAAGCACTGAATTTGTCACACAAAGGATTATGTGATCTACTCATCGTCTTGGAGACATGACTTTCATCAATCGGAACTTATAAGCAAGAAAACACATTCATAAACTGCAAAAGAGAAGTTTGGAGTATATTACAGTGGCATGCCTATAAGACATTATTACAGCATAGATGCATTTGTGCAGTAGAGTTAAGAAAAAAGATATTTAATTGTGCTGTATCCCAGGACAATGGTTACCATGACTTCAGAGTGAAGGAATCTTTAGTCCAAGTATGGTGTGAGGCCAAGTATCTTTAATGTCATTAATGTTCCTCACAAAGCCTCATATGGCAAATGAAGAGATAGGTGACCTTTCACCATAAAACACAAAAGTGCACATGCATCAAGCCCGTATTTCGAGATTTTTAAATAGTGAATTTTAACGATTCGCTATTTGGGAATTGCAATATTCTATGGAGAAGTGTGGCTCACTGGTTAGAGCGGCAGACTCTGAAGCAGAGATCAGGCCCGGGATCAGGGTTCAAGTCCTGACGCGGCAGGGTCTTGGGCTCAATGACTGCGGGCTCGATAATTCTCGCCTCGTTGCCTACTCTAATCATGGGTCCCACGCTCCAACTCTGGGAAATAGCTTGCTTAATCTCCACAACGGCCCCTACAACACTGGGATGCCTGGCTTCACCTTGGGGGTGCCCAGGAGGGGCATCTCACAGGGAGAGCCAGGAAGGGTTCCACAGCATTATACAGCGCCAGGACGCCCCGTTGGGGCAGCTGTGTGCTTTACAAAATACACTACATTTACATTTACATGCATGTAGGAATTGCAAAACAATTTGTGATTCCTTAACATTACCTAATAGCGATTTGGAAATTGCGAATCGCTCTTAGGTAGTGTGACTCCATTCATTGTTATGGGCCTACAGGCCCATAGGAATGAATGGTATTGCATTTGCTCATTGCGATTGCCAAATTGGTAATCGCCAATAGTGAATGTGAATCCAAGGGTTAACGGGGGCCTAAGACCCCCTGAAGCACCCCACAAAAAAAGGGAAGTGTGCACATGTAAAGCACACACATGCGCAAAGAGCAAGTGGGCACAACATGGCACATTGAAAAATGCACTTTTGTGCATTTTTAACCCCTTCGATGCTGATGACGGAACGGTTCCGTCATCAGCGTCGGTTGAGCTGTGCTGATGACGGAACCGTTCCGTCATGACTCCGCCCGCGCAAGGCGGAGTCAGCATGGGCGGGGAATTCGCGCCGCACGGATGCGGTTAAGCATGCACATTTACCATCAACTTAAAGTTAATGGTAATTACCGTTTCCTAAATGCACAGCTTGCATTTAGGAAAGGCTACATGCATCGACATTAGGGAATCTCAATTTGCGATTCCGTAAATGCATTCGCAATTTAGGTAATCGCAAAAATTGCAATTACCTAAATCGCGAATGCCAAAACCTACATGCATAGGACAAGGCCGTTTTCCACTGCAAATTGGCCCGTTTGCAAAAGGGAAAAGGTTTGATGCATGTGCCCCAAAGATAAATAAACACAAACAGAAGCCCACATACTCAAACACACATATAATGTTTTCTCTCACACAAAGCGCGTTGTTGTTATATATAAAAAAACAGTTGTTTTACTTTTTACAAATCAGGACACAAGAGTAAACCAACTTGAGGTTTATTGTGCTTGAGCCAGAGGATTAGCCAAACATGTTTTTAAGATCAAAAACCCAACTTACAAAAGTCGTCCTCAGGAAATCCTGATGGCTCTTGAAAAACTCAATGGGCCTTTGCCGCCATCTGTGAATAGAGCTAGAACTAAACATAAAATATGTACATATTATTGGCAGTAGAATTTTAAACGTCCAGTCAATGATGAGCGGTTGGTGAAAGTTTCAGCAACTTTATTTATTACTGTTGTGTCATCTTTTAAAAAAAATATGTCATATATTTTATTGCCATTTTACATAACCATGTTACATCCGTACCAATAAATGTCATCAGTAACAGTTAACATTGCATCTCTCATGGTTCTTGCATATCTGTTGTCAGCATAATATATCCATCAGCTTTTCAAATTAACCATCCCGTCCCTGCCCTGTCCTCTCCCCCATGTCAGTTCCTTTCAAAGTAGAAGCTCTTCTGCACATTGTCATAATATATCAGTATATGAATGCCTACTCATGGTCTAGTTCTCCTTCCATATTTATGAATTACTTTGGAAGTCAGCGTTATCGGGGCCGTCTGAGATGCAGATGTGTGATCTCCTTGCATAGCTATCAACATAGAGACCCATGCCAGGATATCCTCCTTGGTCTTAGCATCCTTCCGGACTAATTTCATTCTCCAGTCTGTACTCTTTGGTGGTCGGGGATTCATCCATGCAATAACAACTCGTCTTCTGGCTAACAGCAGTCCAAGATTAACTCTTTTCCAAGTGAGCTTTTTACCCCTGGGCACAGGCAATATCCCCAGCAGTGCCTGTCTAATATCATTAGTAATACTTCAACCTGTAAACTTGTGCAACTCTTTGAATACGTTGTCCCAAAAGGAGAGCATCGATCCACAGGACCATATCATATGAAGAAAGTCTGCCCCTTGCTGTTTACATCCAGAACATTCATCCGCGCGGGATGGGTAACTATGCTGATTGTGTGTGGGGTGAGGTACACCTGATGTACTAAAGTATATTGAATAAGCTTAAATAGTGTGTTGGTGCTAACCTTCTGTACTCCCTAATCGATCCTTCTCCACTCATCCTCTGTGAGAGGTTCATCCAGTGGCATATCCCACTTCTGTTGAAATCTGAGGGTCTCTCCCGGCAGGTGATCCCTGAGTGCCCTGTAGAGATGAGAAATCATTCTCCCACCCCCCCATGTATAGCATGACATTTAGAATATTGGTAATGGAGGGCTCCTCCAGAAAGGTCGGCCAAAGCTCCAGCGCAACACTAGAAATGTTCCTGTATTGAAAGAATTGACCATACCAGAGGCTGAAAGTTTCCTGTGCTTCTTCTCTGGTCAGGAACCTTCCGTCTACATAGAGAACCCCTAGCGTCTGACAGTGCCGTCTCTCCAGCGGTGGATCGACATGGAGTCTGCAATACTTGCGAATTGACGTAGCTCCCAAAGAGGCATATCTGATGCTTACGGGGCATTCTGCACTACTCTTCTCACTGCACTCTCCCACATGGTAGCCACGTGGGGTATAATATTTGGGTACTTATTAGGGATTCCACTTCCCAGCATCAGCAGCGCTGATAGTCTATAATCGCCGGGAGTACCTGCTAACACACTTTTCTCCCAGTTTCCCTCATTATCTAACCAATAGACTGCGTGTTGGAGCTGTGAAGCCATATAATAAAACTCTAGGTGGAGCACTTCCAATCCAACCTCTCCCACATCCTTTGCAGCGTTGTCAGCTGCATCCTTCTATATTTCTTTCCCCACTGCAGATCTATCTACTGACTGTCCAATGTGTGGAAGTAAGACCCGCAGAATCATATATAAAGAATGCTATAGTGCATATAAACAGCAGGGCAGAACAATCATTTTGGCAATAGCTAGGAGCCCCCAGGAGAGACAATAGGAACTCCTACCAGAATCGAATTGACCCTCGCAGTCCTTCCACCAACCAGCAGATATTAAATTTAAGATAGTCTGTTTCTTTGTTTGCCAACCGAATACCCAAATAGCCTGTTCCCTCTTCTGCCCATGGCACTTGAATCTGTGGTCGCTCCCCTTCCGGGATCACAGCCAATCTACCAAAAGGAACCACCTTGGATTTCCAGGGGCTAATATACAGTCCGGAAACCTCTCCAAAATTATTTAGCTCAGTCATAAGCACGGGAATGGATTTCTCCGGGCCTGCCGGATAAACCAGTACTTCATCAGCATACAGCAAGACCATATGGTTAGTCTCCTCAACCTGATACCCCAAGGGTCCATAATGGTCCTTAATCGAGCCGCCAATGGCTCCATGGCCATTGCAAATATTAAGGGTGAGAGCGGGCAACCCTGACGGGTGCCTTGTTTAAGAAAGAATTGTCTCAATACCACTTTGCCCATCTGTACTTTGGAAGAGGGATACAGCAACTGTACCCACTTTAAATATTGTTCTCTCCACCCAAATCGACACAGCAACTGCCATAAATAGGACCATTCTACTGAATCAAACGCTTGCTTAATGTCCTGCAGTGCTGCCGCACAGTTTCTCGCATCACTGGGGCATGCCATACATGTGCTAATTGGCGAAGATTATAGGACTTAACCTTTTTTTGTATGAATCCTGCTTGATCCGAAAGGACATGCTGGGGTATCATGGGGAGGAGACGGTCCGCCACTATCCCTCTAAGCAGTATTACATCAATATTGAGAAAGGAGATTGGTCTGTAAGAGCTGGGCAGGTTGGGGTCCTTGTCTTTTTTCAGGATCATGGCTACTACTGCTATCCTCATAGAGGGTGGCAGGAATCCCTTTTAATATGCCTCATTATAAACTTCTAGAAGTCTATTCATCAGCAGGTGGGCGTATTTCAGATAAAACTCGGCTGGCAGTCCGTCAGACACCGGACTCTTAGCCGTACTCAGCTGATCAATAGCCCTGGTCAATTCCTCCCTGGTGATAGGTGCCCTTAAGGCCTCTGTTTCTTCAGGTTTGAGTCATGGAAGTTCAATTAAGTCTAAATATGTAAGGATTGCTCCAAGGTAAAAGTCAGATTGTTCTATATATACCTCACTTAAATGGCCCACCAGTGCATCAGCGATTGCTCGCCGTGTGTACACTAGTGCCGCATTGTTGATTCTAATCTGTGTAATTGTTGCCACAGATTCCTCTTGCCTCATGTGACGTGCCAGCAGCGCCCTTGTTCTATCACCCTCTCTAAACAAAAATTGCCTATAGGTTGTATGATCGTGTTTTTCCAATCATCCAAGAATGGTCATAAGGGCCTCTTTGGCGGTGCACCACTCCTTCAATTTCTGGGGAACTGAGTCAACTTCAGACTCTAGCCTACCCAAGACAGCTTCCTGAGTGGCCATGTCCTTCTCCAGTTGACTAAGGACTCCGTATGATGTTTTAAATACCAGTTTCATAGCCTCCCACTCTGTCACACAGCAGGCAGTCGACTCCCAGTTCTCCTGGAAGTACCTGTCCAATTCCTCAGACACTGAAGCCACAAATGGGGGATCTGTCAAGGCCTTGGAGTTTAGCCACCACAGTGGTATCTCTGGTCTTGGTCCTCTCCCGCCTTGCTCCATCAAGACTGGAGAGTGATCTGACAGATATCTGGGAAGGCCCGCAATCCCCCCCCCACAGTACATCCAAAATCCGCTGAAAGGAGCCAATAATCCAGGGTAAACGTCGTTTACAAAGTGGTGATTGCACCTCACGACCTTTACCGCGCTGCCATTACACTGCAAGTCGTTATTACGAGTTGCGCTGGATGGCGCTGTTGGTTAAGGAATATTGTAATTTTATATTTCAACACCTTCCCTACTATTACGTGGACTGGTGTTGGAATATAAAATTATAATATTCCTCAATCCGCGCCCTCCAACGCAATTCGTTGTAATGACTTGCGTTGTAATATTCGCGTTGTCAAGTACCGCGATCTAAAAGATCACGTTGTACTGACATACATCCATAATCCAGCAGGCTGGAATTTCCAGTTGTGGGCATGTAACATGAGAACTGCCTGAGTGGTGTGGTGCTCTCACCATACATCGCAGGCCCAGCCCCTCTAATATGTCTTTTAACACTCTGGTCATTTTAGGTTTAGCGTGATCTCTTGGGGGTTTGCTGTCCCGGCTTTTGCCCATGACACAATTTATGTCCCCAGCCAGTAACACAAGTGCCCCCAGGTAAGGTGTGGCCGCCTCTAGTAGCTCATGGAAGAAGGAAGCGCTATCCTCATTAGGGGTGTATACATTATTAATGTATATTTCAGTGCCATCCAATCTACTGTGTAGGATTACAAGCCTCCCTTCCGTATCAACCACATGGTTTATATGTTGGAAAAGAACCCCAGGTGCTGCCCGAATTAAAGCCCCCCTTGCAAATCCCAGATATGAAGAAGCATACATTTGCCCTTTCCATTTTTTCCATAAAGGTGCTATAGTGTCTCCCCAGATATGTGTTTCCTGAAGGCAGGCTATCGTTACTTTATACCTCTTCAAACCTGCTAGTATGCACTTACGTTTTTCAAGGACTGCAATGCCACGGACGTTCCACAACAACAACGTATTAATGGAGGTCACCATAAGGTACTTATTCAACTCAACCATGTACTCAGTGCTGGAATTACTATCAACTGACATTCATGAAGGAAGGGTTCCTTAAAACATTCCCAAATTTTCCCAACTCCCCTACTCCCTGGACAATATCACATCTCCCTCCCCACAACAACATAACACAGTGAAGGCATGTAGTCATCGACCCATGTCCCCAAAGAAATTCCCCTAAATGGCCCTGTGGAGGAGAACACCCTGCCTGAACTTGCACCACCCACCCACCCTGCCCCAGAGTAGTGGCTGGCTAGCAAGAGAAGTGTGAGGGCGAGCATCAAACTCCTCAGCCAGATACCAGCTTCTGGAGGGCAAACCCCCATCAGCGTTACTTAACCCGTTAAGCGCGCGCAAACATTCCGCCCCAGTGCGGACGTTCGATTGCGCTAACGGGATTCGGACGTCCAACGGTCGTGCGCAGCACTAGCGAGGTAGTGCACGCGACGACCGTTGGACGTTCGAAGCACTCAACAGGTTAAATTGTACAAGAACCTGCCATGTCCATATGGGTAAACAGTCATAATATCGATTCCAAAATATAGAATGGACATAATATCGAAGTAAAAATATAGAATGGACAAAATATCGAATGGACACAATATAGTGGGTAAAAATATCGAATTAAAGGTAAGTAATATCGATTTTCAAAATATAGAAGTCAAAATATCGAAGTATACAATATAGGTATTAAATATATCGATTTTTTAATAATATAAATTTTTTTAAAGTGTTTTGTATGTTAGTATATGTGTGAAAAGTGTATATTAATTTTTGTAATGTATGTTTAATGTATTTTAAGTAATGAATTTTATGTTATTTAATTTTTGCGTAATTTCATTCTGTAGCGGGTTGTGGGTTTATAGGGGAATAGGGTGGGAAGTAATTTAATTGTAATTAATTAAATATTTTTATTTATTTATTGGTATTCATTTTGAATTTATTGTTATTTTTTAATTGGTAATTCATGTTTATTAATTGCCAATTAAATTGTATTAATTGTTAATTATGTTAATTTTCTAAATTTATTTTCTGTAGCGGGTTGTGGGTTTATAGGGGAATAGGGTGGGAAGTAATTTAATTGTAATTAAGTAAATCATTTTTTTCATTTATTGGTATTGATTTTTAATTTATTGTTAATTAATTTTTAATTGGTAATTAATTTCTAATAATTGGCAATTAATTTTTATTAATTGGTAATTATTTTGTATTAATTAAATATTTGATAATTATGATAATTGTATTAATGTATTTTCTGTACTGGGATGTGGGTTTATAGGGGAATAGAGTGGGAAGTAATGTAATTGTAATTAATTACATATTAAAAATACTTTTTGTGTATTGATAATTAATTTACTGTTAATTTTTAATTGGTATTAATTTTTATTATTAATTAGTTTTTGCTATTGAAAATAATAAGTTGTTAAATAATTATGAATAGGTTAATAATTTTTAATAGCTAATATGTAGTTGTATTTCTAATTAATTATTACATATTATTAAATTGGTTATTAATTTCAATTAATGTTTTATTGGTATTGATATTTAATTTATTTTTAATAATATATTAAATCATTACTTTCCCTACTGTTAAACTCACTGGAGTGGGAATAGTAATTTTCACCCTCCCGCTATCCAACGCTTTCCCTACTGTTGCACTATCTGGAGTGGGAATAGTATTTTTTACCCCTACGCTATCCAACGCTTTCCCTACTGTTGCACTCTCTGGAGTGGGAATCGTAATTTTTACCCCTACGCTATCCAAAGCTTTCCCTACTGTTGCACTATCTGGAGTGGGAATAGTAATTTTCACACTCCCGCTATCCAACGCTTTCCTTACTGTTGCACTCTCTGGAGTGGGAATAGTAATTTTTACCCCTACGCTATCCAATGCTTTCCCTACTGTTGTACTCTCTGGAGTGGAAATAGTAATTTTTGCCCTTCCAATATCCAACGCTTTCCCTACTGTTGCACCCTCTGGAGTTGGAATAATAATTTTTACCCTCATGCTATCCAACGCTTTCCCTACTGTTGCACTCTCTGGAGTGGGAATAGTATTTTTTACCCTTATGCTATCCAACACTTTCCCTACTGTTGCACTCTCTGGAGTGGGAATAGTAATTGTTACCCCTACGCTATCCAACGCTTTCCCTACTGTTGCACTCTCTGGAGTGGGAATAGTATTTTTTACCCCTACGCTATCCAACGCTTTCCCTACTGTTGCACTCACAGGAGTGGGAATAGTATTTTTTACCCTCCCTCTATCCAACGCTTTCCCTACTGTTGCACTCTCTGGAGTGGGAATAATGATTTTTACCCTTATGCTTTCCAACGCTTTCCCTACTGTTGCACTCTCTGGAGTTGGAATAGTAATTTTTACCCCTACACTATCCAACGCTTTCCCTACTGTTGCACTCTGGAGTGGGAATAGTATTTTTTACCCCTACGCTATCCAACGCTTTCCCTACTGTTGCACTCACTGGAGTGGGAATAGTATTTTTTACCCCTACGCTATCCAACGCTTTCCCTACTGTTGCACTCACTGGAGTGGTAATATTAAATGTTACCCTCCTGCTATCCTACGGTAACATATTGTACATTTTTTATTAATAACTTAAATTAATTATATCTTAATTTTAAGGTTATTTGAGTATTTTTAAGTATGTTTTAGTTAATTATATTTATTATTTCATTATTTTTAATTACTTTTAAGACATTTAAAAAAAATCGATATTTTGACTGACTATATTTTTTACAGACTATATTTTGGATTCGATATTTTTGTACTTACCTGTTTGTAGATAGGAATTTGATATTTTGTCATTCTATATTTTGGTGACTATATTTTGGTAAGTCTATATTTTGTCATTCTATATTATGTCAGTGATCCGTCCATATGACCACTATGACCATCTATCACCTCCCAAATCGAACAGTCTTACTGAATGTCTCATATTTGCAGACAACATTCCTTCTAACAAAGTGTCTCTCATGTCTTCAGTTTGCACCATTGCTAACTGCTCATCAGGATTGCCAATCAGAGGGTGGACTGTTGAAGTTGCCCTGAGACCGGCACAACGTCTGAGTCATTCAATGTTCCATCTGAGCAGACCCTGATACGTCCAAGGCTTTGCTTTCTGCTTATGTCCCGGGGCGAGATTGCCTTTGTTGGGTTCCGAGTTAGCAATCCGATCCCGTTTTCCAGGGTGTCACTCTGGAGGGAACCAGGCAACCCCCTCGGGACCTCTTACAAACAGTTTACACCTCTGCACTCTAACATTTAAGCTATAGTCAATTTGCAATATTTAATGTTGACTATATGGCCAGTACTCACAAAATTCTATAGCGACAAAAATCTTCTCAATAAATTGACATTGTAATTTTATCCAAAAAAAAGAAGAGAGAACATCATAAGGTCAGATATTTATCTTGTTAAATTTAATGTAGGTTCCAATACATCCAGAAACAAAAAACTGTGTTGTTCGTATTCAGTACTTGGTTTGCTGATTCATTGAGCACTACAAGAAACAAAAGTAATGGCCAGGCTGAAGGTCCTAGTCCTAGGGCCTTCCAGGTTGTGATGGTTGAAGGAGAAATCTGCTGGCATTTATGAAAAAAAGCCATTGAGGTTCAGAATATCTTCAGCAAGATACTCCAAGTGCTTCTACACCTGCTTAGAATTTGATTATTCTGATCGAGTCAGGTTTCTTCCTCACTCTCTTCAGGTACTGTTTCTGGAATTCATGCTATTGACGAGCTTCTCTCATTTCTATGATTTCTTGGCCACTTTGCTTGTCAGCAGATTTTTCTTGTTCCGAAGCTTGTTCTTTCACCGGGGTCTTGTTCTTCTCCTTGTATATTTTCATAAATCTCCGCAGCATGTGGTTCAGTCTCTGCTACATCACCTTATGATACCTCAATGCCACTTTTGATATTTCAGGCAGATATTTAAGGCACATGTACTTGTCTTTCAACTTGCTGATCTTCACCCCTTTCTCCTCCATGTGCTTCTCTCTGCACCTCAGCAGGCGCCAGTATTGCAGGCCTAGGAGGTGGTCTCTAGACTGGTGGTGCAACCACTAGTGCTTTTCTCTCCGGATCATAGACCAAAGATGCTTCCTCTGGATTACTCACTCTCTTGGTGTGTGAGGTATGAATCCAGTTCGGAATCCCAGCACATTTAACAGCAGAGTTCATTGTCAGTATTTTTTGGTAGGGGCCTTTCCATATGGGTTTGAGATAAGTCTTCTGAACTTATTTCTTGATCATGACTCAGTCACCAGGGCTGAGGTGATGGCACTGTTCTTGATGAGGGTCTTGTGTAGCTGCTTATACCAGATGATGACCGAATGAACCACATCGGTGAGAGTCTTACAGTAGTCTAAAATCATATAATCTATGAAGTTCAGTACGGCATTCACAGGCACTTCACGTAGTCTCATTGCCCTCCCCATCAGAATTTCATGGAGGATAATCCTGTTCTCCTACCTGGAATACTTTGGACACTCATCAGCCCCAATTGTAAATAATTTAGTTATTTCAGTGAAGTTTGCCAATTTTCAAATCAGGACTTTCTTGTTCCATACATTTGATCAACTATCAATCAATTAATCAATCAAGTAGTATTTGAATAGCGTGGCATTTCATCCATGAGGGTATCCAGGCGCTGCACTGCAGGGCTCAGTTAAAAAGCCAGGTATTGAGCTCCTTCCTGAAGTCAGTGAGTGGGGATGCAGTGAGGAACTGGAGGGGGAGGGTGTTGTAGGCTTTGACGGCGAGATGGGAAAAGGATCTTCCTTCTGTGCAGCTGTGGGATCTGCGAGGGATCCATGCGAGGGTGAGGTGTGTGAAGCAGAGGGTCCTGGGTAGTAGGTGGAACTGTAGCTGGTTGCTAATGTAGGCAGGCCTCTGGTCACGGAGAGCTTTGTATGCGTGGGTAAGGAGATGGGAGAAGGATCTCTTTTGAACTGGAAGCCAGTGGAGATCCTTCAGGTGCTGGAGGATGTGGGTTTTCCTGGGCTGGTTGAGAATCCGTCTTGAAGCAGTATTCTGGATAGACAGAAGTCTTTGCATGAGGTTGGAGGTGGTGACTGCAAAGAGTGCATTGCCATAGTCTAAATGGATTGTGACAAGGGCCTATGTTACTGTATTCCTGGTGCCACATGAAGATCTTGCAGAGCATGTGCAAGCAGGCTGAGGAGACGGTGTTAACTTGGCATTTCGTGTATAGTTTACTGATGAGGATGATGCCGAGGCATGGTCTTTTGGCTTGGGGGCGGGTCGGAGTTCTGAAGGCCACCAGGAGTCATTGCAGAGGGCTGTGTTTTAGCCGAAGATGAGGACTTCCATCTTGTTCATGTTGAGTTTGAGGCAGTTTTGCCCTCAACCAGGCTGAGATGCTTTTCATGCATTTTTAGAAGCTGGTCTTTGTCATGGTGTGGTCAGCTGAGAGTGATAGGATGGCCTGGATGTAGTTAGTGTAGGAGTTGATATTGATGTTGTGTGCTATGATGATGTCTGTGAGAGGTGCCATGTAAACATTAAAGAGTGTAGGGCTGAGTGATGAACCTTGGTGGATGGAGCAAATGTTGGGCTTGGCTTGCAATATGAAGGGAGGTAGTCGGATTTTCTGTTTGCTTTTCATGAGGAAGGAGCCATCCAACTGTATGTGTTGTCTGTGATGCCGGCCTGGTGTAATCGTTTGATGAGTGTGTAATGGAAGATGGTGTTGAAAGCTGCAGAGAGGTCAAGTATGATCGGGGTGGCTGATTCTCTCTCAAGTAGGGTGCGGATTTTGTCTGTTGTCGCAATCAGATTTGTCCGGGTGCTGTGGTTGTCTATGAAGCCTGATTATGAGGGGTCCAGTTGGTTGTTCTTCTCCAGGTGTTCAGTGAGTTGGAGGCTGATGGCCTTCTCCAGGATTTTGGCAAGTTACAGGAGTAGCAAGATGGTACGGTAGTTCTGGAGCTCACTGGGGTCTGGCGAAGGTTTCTTGCGATGTCTGACCTCAGCATGTTTCTAAGGGTCAGGGAAAGTGGCCCTGGTTATCGAGGTGTTGATGATGGTGGTGAGCTGGTGGCTGATTACGTCTTTGCTGAGATTGAAGAGTCATTGGAAAAAGGGGGCGGTTGTTGCTTCAGAGTTGATGATGTTCATCAGAGTGGTAGTGTTCAGTCAGGTGAGTTGTTTCCATGTGGTAAGTGGGTTTTTGATGATGGTGGTCGATCAGCGGATGAGGAGGTTAGAGGGTTGGGGGTCGAAGTTTTTATAGATGGTTGCTAAATTGTTGTGGAAGTGGTGGGCGAGGGCAATACAGAGTTCCTGTGATGTGGGGATAATGATCTCTGAGGCTGACAGACAGTTGAATTCTCTGACAATGGTGAAGATTTCCTTGACTTCATTGGCACTTGTGTCGATCCGGCGGATAAGGGTTTCTTTTTTTGCAGCTTTGATCTGTTGGTGGTAGTCGTTTAGAGCTGATTTGAAAGTGGCTCTGTCAGTGGGATACCTACTGGTGCACCATCTGTTTTCAAGTTCTTTGCACTTGTGTTTTGAGGTGCGGAGTCTGGTGTGGTCGACTTAGTCGGCGACACTGGTAAGCCAGTCATTGAACATCTGTACTGCCTGACTAATGTTGGTGGTTTCATTGGGCTGAGTGATGTTGAGGGCTAAGGTCCATTTTTCTGGGTGACCTTTGACCAGCTGCAAAAGAGTGTACTGTGTCTATTGGGGGGAGTGGGTGGGTACGGTAACGGTTGAGTGCACAATAGAGTGATCAGACATGGTGAGTTTCGAGGTCTGGTGGTATTTAATTATGTTGCTGAATGTGAAGATAGGGTCCAGTATGTGACCTGCTTTATGCGTGGGTTCCATGACTATCTGCTTGAGTCCGATATCCAGCCTTTCAAGGAGGTCAGTGGAGCTGGTTTTGGTTGTGCCGTCCAGGTGGAAGTTGAGGTCTCCCAGCAAGATGTAGTTTTCCTATTTGATGATTAGCGAAGTGATGAAGTCAGTGATGGTGTCGCTGAGGCCAGTTCATGGACCTGGCAGTCTATATCAGAGAGTGCCTTTGGAATTGGAGTTATCGTATGTGCGTTTTTGGAAGTTCATGTGTTCCATGATTGCCGGGATTTCATCATTGGAGACGGTGCAGGGGATTGGTTCCTTGTGTACAATAAAAATGCTGCATCCAGGTCTGTTTGTGCAGTCTCCGGGTTAGATTTTGTGTCTGCTGGGAGTAGCCTTGGCGATGTCTGGGTTGGAAGCAGGAATGAGTCAGGTTTCTGCTATGTACGTGACGTCTAGTGAGGATAAAGCTGGTGTGTTTGCAGAGCAATCTGGTGTTGAGCTGGAGGCAAGAGAGTTGTCACAGAGGGGGTCTCCTCTTCTGGTGTTGGTGTGGCATGAGTTGCTGTGGTGGTGGCTGATGTTGGGACTAGGTGAATTGGTGGCCAAGGCAGGAGAAAGTTCCTGCTGTGGAGCAGGGTGATGCAATGCAGCAGTTGTTGTTACCTCCAGGGTCCAGGGCCCGAAAATATGTGATGGAGTACCGGTGGGAGTGCAGAGGAACAGCGTTCCTGGTGCTCAGCGTAGTCCTGAGACGGACGTGCATAGATGGGCTTGCTAGTGGTGTGGTTGCACAGCGGCCTCCATAGGTAGTCCTGGGATAGGGAAGGACTAAGCAGGAGGTAGGTGTTATGGGGAAATGGCATGGAGACCAGCGGCCAAGCACAGGAGCAGGAGAGCCAACAGTTAGTAGTAAGCACAAGCAAAAAAGAGGCAATGACTAGTAAAACAACTACAACAACAGAAATGGGTTAAAAAGACAAAATGACTAATAAAACAAGTACAGGAACAGAACTGGGCAACAGCAACCAGGTGAAAATAACCTCAGACTACTGGCAGGTAATTAGAGGTATGCAGCGTTCTGACTGAAGGTACAAACCGGAGTCCCTGGGACAGGGTGGTGAGTCTGGATGTTGATGAGCCATGCAGGGGGAGTGGGATAGAGACTAGAGGTCACTGGGCTACTGGCGCATTTGGTCTGTAACTTCAGTGCATTACAGTGCAATCTGTAATGCAGCACATTGCATGCTCATCACTTCATTGTGTGTTCCTCTATCTGATTCAAGAAGGACTGGCATCCTGAATTTCTATATAATATCCCGCAATAATAACTTAGCTACAGTGAGACTTTAATTTCTCCTTGTTGGGTATGCTTACACCCATCTCACGAATACACAAATGATACCAGGATATTTCCCAACCCGTTGTACACAGGCATCTTGACAAAATCAATCTGTTAGAAGGCCCTTTGATCTCCCTATGTGTGTGCTTCTGACGTGTGTTTTTCTTCCTACATTTAGCTGTTGACATGTGACACACCTTCTGCAATTTCCATCAGCAATCACTCAGAACCTAAGATTAAACCAACTTGTCGAAAGAGTCTCACCATGGCATATCTCCCTAAATGTGTACATACGTGGTAAGGTCTGGTCAATGGAAACAACAAGCTATTAGGCGACACTGGCATTGTATCAGATGACATCCAAATGTCATTTGCATTCTTTACACAGCCCGAACTGATCCACCCATTTTGGTCTGTTTCAGACACATTTTCTTACACTATTTTCTCAAGAGTCAGTTATTTCCATCATCAAAGCAAACGCACTTTCTCCCTCAGATTTGTTTGTGAAACCTCCATTAAATGTGTAATTCACAGTACCTGACTATGGATTTGGTGTATCTGTCACCCATGGCAACATATGCCTGCCTGTCTGATGTCCTGGATAGTTTACAACAGCAATTTCACTGGGTAACTGCAAAGATTCAAGCCAATCCTTCACATTTTGCCCATTCCATATCGACATTCCTGTTGCAGTAAGGAAATCTCTCAGCGACCATCAGTGCCCAAAGTCATGAACTACGCAAAAGCCATACTGGCTATCAGTGAAGATGGTGACTCTCATTTGTGCATTTAGACTGAAAGCTCAATTAAAGGCAATGAACTAGGTGACTTGTGCATAGAAAACAGATTGAAGCCAGGAAGGTTATTTATAGATTACACTGCTTATGCTGCTCTTCGTGTGCCTTTCTTTTCTCACACACATGAACCATCAACAAACAGAACATGCTCTGGCTCATTTAGTGGTACATACTTAATACCAGCTCTTGGCTTTGTACATAATTCAGTGACACTTAGGCAATCATGATCAAACTCTTCACATTTATTATCCTATTTGATTACAGGCATCAAAGTAGAAACATTTAAAACACTGCAACATTTGATTGTAATATCCGATGTCTGCAGACTCTGCTCATATCGAGCAAGTCTGTTATGGGTCAGGTACTGAGTTTTGGTCTTTATTAGCAATAATTCTACTGAGTGTGAGACCATATCAATTAAAGAATGTCTCATCATTATGCTCTCACTCTTTTCCAGACTAGCACTCATTGCGGCTAGTGCCTTCAAACAGCCGTGGAATCCTGCCGCTATAGTTTCATGTGTGGTAGAAAAATAAGTCACAGGTCCTTGGGCTTCTCCATGTTTCTGTGTCAAAACTGAGAGTACGCAGCGATCTCTTTTACTTCAAAATAGTACGTTATTTGTATAATCTAGCATTCCTAGAGCTGGGGCACGACACAATTTCTCTTTCAGCTCTAGGAAAGCCTTTGTGCATTTGTTGTTCCTGGGGAGTGGATCAGACACATCTTGATGTGTCAGCCTCAGTAAGAGCTTTACCATCAATGAAAAGTTTGGTATCTACTGTCAACATTAGCCGACCATCCCTAGAAACATCCTGCTCTCCCTCTGTGCTTGTGGTGGATTCATCTGCAAGATGGATTCCATTCCCTCTCGTGACACCTTCCTGACTTCTTTCATAAGAATGTGTCCCAGATATTTAACCTCTTTTCGACAGTACTGCAGACACTTTGTGTTTGTTTTCTGCCAGGTGGTTCAATACTGCAATGGTGTCAGATTTGCAGGCATCAAGGATATTTGAGGCTACCAATAGGTCATCAATATACTGTACATAGGGCATCTGCAGGGACTCAAGAATTGTTGTCTTTAATATTTGATTGAGAATTGAGTGGCTCTCTGTATAACCTTGAGGAATACAACACCATGAGATTGTATTCTGTTGGAAGACAAAGGAGAGAAAGTGCTGGCTATCTTCATGCAAGAGCACTGAAAAATAAATCCTGACATAGATCATTGACTGTAAACCATTCAGCAAAACATGGAATTTGGTAAAGCTACAGTAGCAGGATTTGGCACTACGGGGCAACAAGGCACCACTATTTCAATGATCTGCCTTAGATATTGGACAATTCTATACTTGCCATTAAGCTTCTACAAACCCATTGTAGGTGAATTACTATTTTTTTCAAATGTTTTTATTTGGATTTTTTCCCCATTTTAAATTTGTACAGGGCACACATACACATACAGGGTAATAGAAATTAACATATAAGATAGTATAACATGACAGGTTAATCCAGATCATATAATCCATCAATGTATCTCAAACTATACATTATAAAGAGGCATAAACAATAACAATAACATTACAGTCCTGATATAGTTTCATCAGCTATAATCAAAACATATTAAATCTTAAATCCAACAAAATGATTAAGTCGTTGAGGCACTACTTTTAATAGCTCCTACCCTGGATCTATGTCTCTCCATCTTTGAATAGGTTCCCATATTCCCTTACCTATTTTCTTGCCAGTTGCACCTTTCCTAGCATATTTTGCTTTTTCGAGATTATACATAGTCAGTAGCTTCATTAACCATTGATGGAATGTGGGTGGTATACGGTCCAGCCAAGCTGTGGTAATACATAATCTCAGAACAGCCATAGCCAAGAATATGAAATATTCATAAGGTACCTGGGTAGCACTCTGATTTATTCCAAACATTACCACTGATGGAGTAAGTGTGATTTCTATCCTTAATGAATTTTTAAGATATAGTTCGATTTCATCAAAGGTGGTTTTCAAATGGGTAAACGTCGCAAGCATATGGACAAGATCAGCTTCATCACTATCACATCTTGGACATGTAATTCCAGCTGTACCTCCCCATTGCGCTATCCTGGCAGGTGTGTGATATAGTAGGTAAAGAGTCTTATAATGTTGTGACTGGAGTGGTGCTGAACACAGGATTTTCTGACCCAATTCCAATGATCTATGAAAACATTTCTTCTCAACCCCCAATTTCTGTATCCACTTATTCTCAAACTTCCCCAAATCATCAGCTTGATGCTCTATCAACTCAGAGTAAAATCTTCTTATTGTACCCTCTGTGCCATTCTCTATAATGTCCAGAATGGGATTTGAATTAAATCCATCCAACCCTCCAGTTTTTGTCGACATAAAGCTCCTTATTTGCAGATACTTAAAAAAATGAGTTGTATCCAAACCATATATTGCCTGCAAACCACTAAATTGCATTACCCCCTGTACTCCCATAATATCCTCCACCTTGGTATCCCACATCTCGCCCACTCGTTAAAAACCACCCCTGAGAATATATCATCAGGGAGATTAGGATTATTTTTAAACCTAGTGTAAGCATTATATCTACCAAGGCCAAACTTTTTCGCAAATGGCGTCCAACTTCTATGTGCTGCTTTGATTGTTTTAAATTTAGTCCTCTTAAAGTAACTATGGTCAGTAATTTTCAAGAAAAGATTCTCAGCATGATCTCCTAAAGTCAATGTGTCGATTGCTAGGGTTCCTAACTGATCTTGTCCTTCATTTTCTCCCCCTCCTAATAACCTTGCCATGTATTGAAGGGATGCCGCCCAGTAATATAGTTTTAAGTCTGGCAAGGCCCATCCACCGCGCTCCCTAGGTAGACCCATAAATCTCAATGTCCTTCGGGTCTTTCCATGCGACCAGACAAACCGGTTTATCATATGCTCCAAAGTTTTGAACCATTTTGCCTCAAATAATAAAGGTATGGCCCTAAATAGGTATAAAAATTTTGGTAAAAAAATAATTTTGATTATATTCGTTCGTCCTACTATTGAAAAATGTATGTTGTGTAACCTGTCTAGTTACTTCTTGTCTTTACTTATTATAGGTGCTATATTTGCCTCCACTAATTTATCTAGATCCGCTGTGATTGTTACTAAGCAATGTGCTTTACAGTTTTTAATAATCTGTGTTTTCGTGGTGTTAAGAGCGTAACCTGACACTTCTCCAAACTGTTGGGCTTCCATCTCAACCATTGCCATTGCTTCCATAGGTTTAGGAGTCACAATCGCTACGTCGTCGGCGTAGGCCAGTATTTTGCATTGGGTCCCATAAGTGTCTACTGGGCAGATATTATTGTTTAATTCTATGCTGCGTATATACGGGTACATATAGAGAGCGAACAGGAGTGGGGAGCAGGGGCACCCCTGTCGCGTTCCCCTTTTTATTTTAAATGGAAGTGTATATCCAGCATTTACTCGAATGCGAGCGGTTGGGGTCTCATATAATACCTGCATCGCTCTCACCATTCCCTCTCCAAAGCCCAGCCTCCTCAATATAGACCATAGAAAGTCCCAGGAGACCCGATCAAAAGGTTTTTCTGCGTCCAATAACAGAATCGCCATCGGGTCTCCTGTTACTTCTGCAGCTTCAAGAAGGGTAATGACTTTTCGTATATGATGGGTGGTGCCTCTCCCCGGTATAAACCCGTGTTGGTTAATGCTCACAAGTCTGTTGATTACTTTGGCAACTCTAAGAGCCAATGCTTTAGAATATATTTTTGTGTCCGCATTCATCAATGTTATGGGTCTGTATGATCCAGGTTGGTCAGTCAGTTTGTCCTTTTTCAAAATTATGACAATATCTGCCCCTGCCCAGCTTTTCGGTATGGATGTCCCTCCCTGCGCCTGCTGCATTGTAGTTGTAAGATCCTGTTTAATTGTGTCCCAAAAAATCTTTAAAAATTCTACTGGGATCTGGTCAGGTCCTGCAGCCTTCCCAGAAGGTAGACTAGTCAAGGCAATAAAAATCTCGTCGGAACTCAAAGGGTCTTCTAGTCCCTTTGCCTCATTCTCCAATAGTTCAAGTTCAAGTTCGAGCATTTGTATAGTGCACTGCTCACCCAGAGGGTCTCAAGGCGCTTGGGGAAGGGGTTCATTATTTGTCGAATAGCCAGGTTTTAAGATCTTTTCTGAAGGAGATGTGGTTTTGAGTAAGGCGGAGGTGAGTGGGGAGTGAGTTCCATGTCTTGGCGGCAAGGAAGGAGAAGGATCTGCCACCCATGGTGGATTTTCGGATGCGCGGGACAGCGGCAAGGGCTTGATTGGACGATCTTAGTTGGCGGGTGGGTTTGTAGAAGGACAGGCGAGTGTTGAGGCATTGTAATAATAACATTGTTACTGGGATATCTCGGAGATAATCGCCTATCTTAGAGGTATCAGTTGGGTTCTCTTGATTATATAATGAGGTATAGAATTTTCTAAATACTTCTCTTATTCCCTCTTTATCTGAGACTATTATTCCTGCTTCGTCCTGAACCCCTCGCACTTGAGCCGTAGAAACATTCTGCCTGGTTCGTATAGCAAGAGTACGTCCCACAGTTTCATTAAACTCGTAGCATCTCTCTCTATTTGCTAAGTATGTTTTAGCAGCTTTGTTAGCTATGCTCTCCTGCGCCTCCATCTTTGCCTTGCTATTTTTATTAATACTTGATCTAGAGGTGCTCCCCTTATGACGTTACTAGTTAACTCGTCCTCTGCTTCTATCACCGCTTTGATAAGGTCATCATCTTTTTGACTTTCCCTCCTCCGACTCGCTGCACTGTAACTTATTGTCTCCCCTCGAATAGCTGCCTTGATTGCATCTCAAACGTTCCCAACTTCCGTGCTACCTCTATTGATATTTAAAAAATCAGTAATCCACTCTTTCATATGGGTAATATATGCTTCGTCCTTTAACAGTCCCCTCTCAAATGTCCAAGTACGATCCGGTCTTTTACTGCTAAGGCTTACTGTTTAAACGAGAGGGTTATGGTCAGAGATTATACGTGGTAGCTTTTCAATTTTTACTTTTGATTGAAGAGAGTTTGAAGCAAAAAAGTAATCTAGCCTAGCACATACCCTATGAGGTGCTGAATAATAAGTGAACCCCTGTTTATCAGGATAAATTGTCCCCCACACATCCATCAGAGCATTATTCCTTGCAAGGTTACCTAATGAACACCAAACTCTCCTTTTTCTACCCTGATACCCCCTATTAGAAGCCAGTCCAAGCCCACCTGCCCCATTAATATTAAAATCTCCAGCTAAAATTATAGTTGGTGACCATGTGGACAATTCCAAGTCCAAAAAATCGAAGATGTCGGGATCATCTTCCGTTGAGCCATATACACACACTAAAGTAAACCACTCCTCATTCATTTTATACTCTATAATGACCCATCTCCCCCATCGATCTTCAAGTTTTCTCCTTATTGTGAGATCCCTTTGTTTGGACAGAATTGCCACCCCTCTATTCCTTGCACCCTGCTTAGTGTAGGCTAGTACTGGATATCCCAACTGATCTAACAAATAACCTTGCTCTCCCGCTATATGAGTTTCCTGGAGGCACACCAATTTTTTTTCTTTCTTTTTCTTCTTTTTTTGGAAAACCTTTATTTATAGTCCAAGGCACACAGCTATTCAGCCTTACATCCCTGAGGCTAGGCAGCATTGCAGAGAAAGGATGAAAGGTGCGCACAAATCAGATCAAAGAAACATATCAGGTTTAATTTTATAATATGAGAACAATAAACCTATAAAAATACTAGCGAAAAGGAAACACTAAGAAAAGGGAGTTGGCAAGGAAAATACAATAGAGACAACACAAAGTCCGGGGAGGTAGGTAGGGCCAAACGGCTTCTTAGAGTAACTATACTGTAGAAAGCAAACAAACATGGGGGGAAAGAAAGCCAGGATGTCAGCTAATTGGGAAGATGGTTGGAAGGGAGGGCTAGGGAGAAAGACGAACCTCTATCGGATCAGCATCGGGAGGTAAACAAATGTCGCCCCTATATTCATTCCAGGCCCCCCAAACCACTCTCCACCTCCTGGGTTTACCCCGGGCTACGTACACTGTCTTCTCACGGAGCATGCACCAATCCATATTGGTCTTCCATAGGTCCACGGAGGGGGGAGATGGGGCCCTCCACTTCTGGGCGATGTCCCGCTTAGCCACCATGTTTCCCAGCGTGACCCATTGAGTTTGGGCATTACTATAATCCGTAGGACCCCACAAGCAGCGCCGGGCCTCCGCTGGCAGGTCTACCCCCGTCACCTCACGCATCACTGCATGCACACGTCCCCAGTAAGAAGCTATAACACGGCACTCCCAGATGGTGTGTAAGAATGTGGCCAGTTCTCCACAGCCACGCCTACAAAGACCGTCCACTGAGAGTCCCATATGAATTAACCTGGGGCCAGTCACATAGACCCTGTGGAGAATCTTCAACTGAACCAGACGCAATCTAGCCGAAATTGCCACCTCTTTAGGGGAAGACACCGCACACTGCCAGTCCTCATCGTCCAGCTCAATTCCATCACACACCCACCGGTCTCTCACACCCAGCAAAAGATCTGTGCGAACATTGATCAATTTTTTACAAATCAGGGAAATGGCACTGTCTGGCATGTGGCCGTCCAGTACCCTATCCTCCAACGGGGACGATTCGGGGACCTTCTCTCCAACCAGCAGTGCTGCCGTAAGGGCGTGTCGCAATTGAGCGTATCTAAAATACTCTGTGGCTCCCAATTGGAATTCAGTTTGCAGAGCGTCAAAAGACTTTATCTCACCCCTGGCCATCATGTCATCGACTTTGGAGATTCCAATGGGCACACCAATTCTTAAACCATTCTGCAATACATGGAATTTGGGAAAGCTACAGTAGCAGGATTTGGCACTACGGGGCAACAAGGCACCACTATTTCAATGATCTGCCTTAGATCTTGGACAATTCTATACTTGCCATTAAGCTTCTACAAACCCATTGTAGGTGAATTACATTGGCTCCCAAATACCTCTTTCAATTTGCCTTTCTGAAGCATGGCGTCAATCACTGGCCTGTATTTCTGAATAGTTCTCTGGGAACAAATTTTAAGCTGGTATTCTGGGAAAAACAGCATTTGGCTTTAATTTGATTTGGCCTGGTTCTAAGCAGTTTATAAGTCCAATATCTTTCCCTGTAAAGTCCCAGACTTCAGCATTTACTATATCTCTGAGATCTTCTGGAAGTTGAGAAATAGTTAGTAGAGGGACATCTCTACTTCAGCGTTTCTTCTTAACAATTTAAATTCAACATCCTCATTATAGGTTAGGAATGCAACACCATTCTGTGTACAGATTATTTGTGCTATTTAACTTACACAACAAATCTCTTTCTAAAAGATTCATGAGACTAGTTGCACAAACCTCAAATTATTCCTATTATTCACAGGTTCCTATTTTTACTGGAACCTTTTTTTTAGATGGGATTTAGCATCTCTTTGTTTGGAACCCCAACTACTCGGATTGCTTTCCCTGAGGGAGGTATGTCTGGAACTTCCACTGGTGTAACTGTGGAATGGTGCCTCCTGAGGCAATCAAAAGCACACATCGTGACCATAAATGTTTGCATCTACATAGGGGCCACTTTTATCTACCTCTAAGACTCCAAGTATTCAATCTTCTTTCTCTCTTAGCCACCATCATTGGGAATTATCAGAACTAAACTTGTCTGTATTCAACAAGGCATATTGTCCTACAATGTCTTGATTTGTGTTCTGGTATTGTGATCTTTTAATTCTGAAATTGATTTCATTAATCTTTGGCATCTGACTTTAATTTAATTTGGCGTTTCCCATTTGTGTAGGAATAATGGGCACCATCTGGGCTTGATTTTGCATTGGAGTCTGCATTTGCAGTACAAGCCTCCTCTGACTTGCCATACCCTGTGAATTTTGTATTAATCCTCGAGCATTTTCATGATTAAATTGACATTCCCATTTCCAATGCCCCAACCGATTACAAATCTGACAAGCAGTAATCTTTTTCATGGCAGCAATGCCTGTCCCACATCCCACACTTGTGGAAACACCTCTATCTCTGTTGTGGGGCATTCACATTCGATTCGGATTCCCTGTAAATACCTGTAAATCCTATTTGTGGAGTAACCACTCCCTGCATCATTCCTTTATCCCGCCCAACAAAAATAATTCTGAAAGCCTTTCTGAGCCAATCTAGTCTGAGCCAACATATATTTCTCTTTCAGTTTTCGCTGCATCATGTCCAATTCATCACTGCTATACTTTACATAATGCAAGATCTCGTGTAGTGTTTTGCTCTAACAGCAGAGAACAGTTTGCATGATGTCAGCACTAATTTCAGGTTTCAATCCTATAACAAACTGAAATACTCACATCCACTGTGCTGGGTAAATACCTGCAACTACCTTTCGTAACAGTGATGAACTGTCTCCTTTAGGTTTTGTGTAGTTCTCTTTATCTTTAATCAATCAGTGTCTCTGGGAGGTATTTTTCCTTTCAAAAAGTCAATACTGCTTCATATTTTTCCATCACCATGGGTGATGGTGTACCAGCTCCACTTTCCCTCAGGGGTTCTGTTTTTGGCAATTGTACTGCTACCTTACATTCTAACCATAAATAATCTGGAACTGCAATGTCAAGAAACGTATCCAGGTCTCTCAACAAAACATATGAAATCTTTATAAACCTTTACACTTGTGCATACCACTGCACTGGTTTGTCTCTCCTTTTTTTAAAATTTTTTTCGAGAATGCTGTCAAATGAACCCTATTCCACAGAACATGTGCATAGGTACTTCCAACTACTTCCCACTGTCTCATCCAGCCCATCCTGTTTTTCTTCTGTCTCCCTCTTTTTCTTAACATGTTTCTTTTCCAACTAGGTTCCAGCTTTTCCACATACTTCCATTTGTGTATGCATTTGACTCATTCAGTAATTTACAAATGCATTCCTGAAATTATCATATTTGCTATTATCTGATCATCCAACTCAACCCTAGAAAGTAACTATGTAGGTTCATATTTTAAGAAACAACCTCATTGTTTTTCTTTGCTACTTCTGCCCACCTGTCATGTATGATCAAAGCTTTTCGAGCAATCTCTTTGCACAAGTAGGTTTACTTATTTCTCTGATACTGATCTATGTGAGCAAACTCCCAGCAACCCTTAATTAATTCTTCTATTTCTATTTTTACTTTAAGAATATCCAATGGTTTCCTTTTTCTTGTCTCTAACTCCTTTGGGGGATCTGTGGCTTCTACCCTTCTCTCCCTTGTAAGTTATTGAAGTCATGCTGGTAAACGTCCATCTTCACTGCCAGTCAGCTCATTTGAAGCTAAAGGAGTCATGAAAACTAAGGTTCCTCCTACATCAAATAGAACCTGCAAATTCTGTGGCAGTCTCCACAGAACTTACTGTGTATTTCATGTTGTTGGTACATTTCCAACAACTAATGTTGTTAAGACCTCTTACCTTCTCTCAATTTGAGGCGGTGCACGAGGAACCACTCGTGATGTACTTGGAGCAGTATCAATGGGAACCACTATTGGTCGTTTTGCAACTGGTGGAGCAATTTGTAAAACCTGAAAAGGTAATTCAATAGACAGTGGATCTGAAAACCAATAGAGCAGTAGTTATATTCGGGCCAACACTTGCACTTATCTCTCCTGGGTCAGTATTTTTTACAAGTGGTATGGTCGGGAAGACAGCATTTTTTCTAATATCTCATCTCCCAAATCAGTATTTGCTTAGCCACTTCCTTAATTTTTCTCGTACATTCTGATGTAAGGATCAGATATAATGTCGTTCCTTCAATAACTGCATTCCTCCATCTGTGCTTCACTGTTCTTCATTAGGCCTGGGCGGTGAACTCCGCTCCGTTTGCAGAGTTTGCAGAGTTTTTTGCACTCTGCGCTCTCCGAAGTGCAGAAAACTCTGCTTCACGTAGTGCAGCAGAGTTTTTTTCCTGCTCGCAATCGCAAATGGTAAGTTCGCGAGCGTAGAATTTCTGCTTGAACAGCAGGAAGACCAGTGCAAACGGTAGTTCGCACTGCACTCCGACTGAGTTTTTTTGTAGCTTCGGGGAGTTCCGCGTAGCAAAACTCCACAAACTACACCCAGGCCTGTTATTCATCCCATAGGACATTTGCATAATTCTTGATTTCTCTCCCTGTTCTTCTCTGATATTTCTCCTCTTTTTCCCTCGCAACGTTTTCCCAGGCACTAAAAGCCTAATATTGCATGGGTTGAGGTGGTGCCTTCATCTCTTGCAATTTCCCTTTCAAATGATCTAGGATTCTGGTGTTAATTGTCTCATATCTCAAGAAATCTCAAAGCACCCTCATGTTCTGTAATTCTTTCCCAATGTTTAAGCCATAGACATGAATGTAATCCATGTTCTGCAGTCATAATGTATGTGGGAGTACCATCAGGATGTGCCTCCTCACCTTTTTGTACAGGAATAGTGATATCACCCCTAACAAGTTTCTTTAAATCCTTAAAATATTTCATAACGGCAGTCTAATTGTCCAAACTTTCAAATAAACCCAAATGTTTTGATTCTGTTCCATATGTGTCAAATTTCATTTACCAATTAAATGACAGCCTGAATTTCATTTGATTCTTTACCAAATAAGAAAGAAGAACTCAAGTCAACAATGTGCAATTGCAATACGGTGCAAAAAACCTTCAAGCCAATGACAGTGCGACAGTACACCAATCGTCCAATCCCAGTGCAAAACACCATGACGTCTGACTCATTCCTCCCAGAAGCTCACTCTCCTTCCCAATTTTTAATACTCGCAACTTCAAAACCGCTGCCGCCAAACCACCACTTCTTTCAGACACCACCTCGCCCTGCCATCTGGATTTGGACACTGAAATTGCAGACTACGTTTAGGGGCCAATTCAGATCTCGGTTTGAAGGGCTCCGAATGGGGTTCGGGATTAGCGGGTCAGATTCGGAGGCTGAATTTCCGTCCAGTTCATACACAGGTCCGGGCAACGAAGTACGATGCGAACAAGCGTGAAATCTCCGGCCGAATCGTTTCCGGGTCCAAAATGCTCCATACGTCTCAACTGTAAGCTAACCGTGGCGTGCAATGGAGGCGAATTCTGACTGAGCCAGTACGATGCATGATTCAGACAGCCAGATCGAGTCAAAGCTTCCGGCTCGCAATAGCTCCCGAAGCTGGTCTTTGAGGATCTGCATCGGACCCCCTGGTACCCGCAGCCTTATGGCTCGGACACAGGGGGAGACCCATGGGTCTCCCCAACACAGGCATGTACGGTGCGGATGGCACTGACACGTACACACTGTAGGGGGTGCACTTGTTCAGAATGTATCCATTCAGCCAATGTGAGCCCATGTACGTGTTGTACGTCCGGCTCCCATTGACTTCAATGGGAGTCCGACCGAAACGAGTCTGACAGGATACGGCCGCATCGTACTCGCTCGGTCGGACTTCAGGAGTCCAGATCGGTCGGAAAACACCCCGGATCCGGCTTGGTCAGAGTGATTACCGACCCAGATCGAAATCGGCCCCTTAATGTAACTTGGGTACTATTTGTAATGCTCCATTTAGAGTGGGAATAATAACTCTGCTGCCAGAAACAGCTGTAGCCAGCGCATTAGCCAAGTACGGTTTTAAGATCAAACACCCAATTTACAGAATTTGTCCTCTGGAAATCCTGATGGCTCTTCAAAATGACAATGTACCTTGGCCACCGTTTATGAATAGAGCTTGAACAAAACATAAAGAATGCATATATCTCCAACAGTAACCTTTTAAATGTTGATTCAATGATGAAAGTTTGGTGAAAGTTTCAACACCTTTATCTTAAAGATTGGCATAGTTATGTCATCTTTATTCAGATTAGTGAGTTTACAGAAATATAAGTAAAAATTGAATAGTGACAGTATAAATCAATACACATCACTTCACCAAACTAGCTAAGGGACCTAAACTATTCTAAGTAGAACCCATGAAGAGTCGTTTTTTGGAAAAGAATAACAGTGCGAGTAAAAGAAGAACTTCCCACAAAGAGTTGTTCTAGAAACTCAGTCGAGTTTCCAAAGTTGCAGTAGCAACTGTCAACTGATAGAATGATCTCTACAGTAGCATTGATCAGAAAAAGGTAATTAGATAAAAAGAAATAAGTCACTTTTAGCAGTAGCTTTTGGTAACAAAGCATAATGTCAACTCTCCAAGAGAAGAGGCGCAAGGCAGAGCAGATAGGTCTGGGTTGGGAACCTCACACACTCTCTCTTCCTCAACTAGCTAGGAATGCTCATTATTCTAAAATCATACAATATTATATCGAAACTCCATGAAATGTCAGCTTTTTCCGCCAATGGAAACTGTTCACCCTGTGGTGTTGTCAACTTCCGATGTCTCTTTTCCCGATTCCCACTGTAAACATTCACACTGCTAGAGTGATAGAATTTGTTCCAAGATTTTGTTACATGGGGAAAGTCTTCATGGGAATCTTATTGCCTAAGCTAAAAAATGTCAGAGATGCAGAGGCAAACTAGTAATAATATTCTGATGAAGCATACATAAAATGTGTAAATCGTTATTTATTATACCAATCACAGCAAGTCTCATTGTATTAAGGTAAATGACCTAATATAGGGTGAGAGAACTGAATGAAGCACAATTCTGAAGTAATCACATTCCAAGCAAGTTGCTGGTGCAGACCAAATTTTACAATAAACGTCTATTAAGCTGTGAGCCAGAGTCGAAAGAAAAAGCTTTGAGGCCTAACTAAAAATGCACATTCAAGAATTATAGCTTAGCACAAAAATGTTTAATTATTCTGTTTCAGAAACATTTCATTAGCACGTTTCCTCTATATATGAAGGTTTTAATATATCTATTTGCAGTATTTAATAAGGATTCTTTCATGTTATGAAATGGGCACATTTTCTCTACTTGTCATTTTCTATGTGAAAACATTTCTGCAGGAGTCTAAATGCCTGCATCTGTATTTTGATTTTAGAACACATGTATTTCAATTGTAAAGGGCCCTTAAAATCTAGAGAATGAAACCTTGAGGGCACTCAAAACGTGGAAAAATATTGTCCTTTTAGCTTTACAGAGGAACGTTTATAGACCCAGCCTATATTTAATTTAATGGTGTGTGTAGTTGGTTGAAGGTGGACTACTGAACAAACCTAGTGTCTTTGTTTTTCTTGCAATGTTTTTTTTGTTTTATGATGAGCTGGTCACAGTTTGAGTCCATGGAAATTCAATGAACCCTCTTATTGGATCAGTTGCCAGAGACAAAACACAAGGGGGCATATTAGCAAGGAACCTCATTAAAATTATTGCCGTTTTATCGGCAGGAAACTGCCGATAAAATGGCGATAATGGGCTTGCTAATATGCGTTATAGAATTCCTATAGAATCCCATGTTAGATGTTCAGGACAGCTAACCTGAGATTCTATAGGAATTCTATAACGCATATTAGCAAGCCCATTATCGCTGTTTTATCTGCAGTTTCCTGCCTATAAAACGGCGATAATTTTAGCCAGGTTCCTTGTTAATATGCCCCAAGTTTCTTAAATCAGCATTATGTTTCTTTCTGTTAGCTGCTTGGAGATGCCAGATGGACTTATAGCAGTTACGGGATGAAAATATATCTGTCATGCCTCCTTGGATTCAACTACTGTTACGAAGAGGTGGAAACAGGCCCTCTTATTTTCTCTGGGGAAAAAAAACCCTAATGCAGATCCTAAACTGCTCAGTAATTTTTGTCCGATCTCCCTCCTTCCTGCAGCAGTCAAGAAGCTGGAATAGGTGGTCAATAAACAGTACTGCTTGTTTTTGGAATATACCACCCTCCTTCATAAGACGTAGTTTGACTTTGGGCCAGGTTACACCACTGAGTCTGCCTTAAAAGAGGTATCTGAATTTATCAAGTTTAACCTTGATCTGGATGTTTCAGCAATGGTTGCTCTGTTAGACCTTTCATCAGCATTTGACATGGTCCTGCACCCCATCTTGCTGAACAGACAGTGGAAGATTAGAATTCAAGGGAATGCACTGTCCTGGATCAAATCGTATTTGGAGTATATATTCGAGGTGGTGGTTTTTGTTCCCTTCTTTTCAGGCCCCCAGTCTCTCAAGTCCAGGGTGCCTCAGAGCTTGCCTTGAGCCCCACACTTTTCAATGTCTATCTGGAACCCCTGACTAAGCTGGTGGAATCATGGGGTCTGAAGGTGATTTCATGCACTGATGACACACAGCTTTTTCTCTCTGTCCAGGATGAGGCATTTGACGCCCTCAAGTCCTTCATGGATTGACTCAAAGCAGTGTGCGACTAAATGAGGAAAGCTGCCTCAAGCTTAATTCTAATAAAACAGAAATTCTCTTTTTTTGGCACAAACACGATCCCTGTATCTCTCATCTGTTGGCCGTCTGAGTTGGGGGCTTCTCCTTCCCCCTATTCCTGTGTCAGAAATGTGGGCACTAAATTTTACTCAGCTCTTTCTTTTGAACTACAGGTCTAAGTGGTCTCTGCTTTGGCAACCCGGAGTCCCTGAGATGAATGCTACATTTGGTTCCTAGAGAACAAGGAAGTGATTTGGACGCGTGTTAATGATTAATACATTCAAAATCACCAACTTGGAGTCTAAAGTGATTAAGGTGCTTTATTCCACCTTTTCTTATTTTATTTGTTTTTTTAGTACAAACACGATAAACATTAAATTCATGTCATAGAGGAAAATGTAGCATGAAACAATTTGACATAACAATAATAACACAATTTCACAAAGACTTCAAAAGCAAACAAATACTTACAAATGACACAACAAAACAAAGCAAAACAGACCAGTCCTTATTTGGAACTAAAGCAGTGCTAAACCTTATAGTTTTTTCAGAGATGCAACATGCCATACACAGCTGGACCACATAATGGTTACACACACCAGGCTAATTGCCTTGTTTGTACAGATTATTATTCCGTGGATTTGTAGTGGCTACCTCTAGCTGGATGGGGTCGACACGTTTCAGAACCCTATTCAAATTCAGGGTTCTCCTCAGGACCAGGACGTGGTTAAATGCAGTAAAATGATGATTGAAAGGTGGTAAATACCGTATGGAATCACGGGATTGAAAGGATTTCCTCCTGCTTGTGACCTTATGGGCTCTTCGGCGATTGATAACTTCTCATTCGGGTGATGCAGCGAGTGTTTAAGTATACACCTTTGTGGCACACTAATGGTCAATGTGACGCTGGATGATTTATTGAAAATTTCAGATGTTGCTGAGATGCGCTGGTGGGAACATTCATTTAGTGCCGTGCAGCAGCAGCGTTTTTGGAGACACTTTCTATTTTAATAGTGGTTGGTCAAGCTCAGCTTCTGAGTTATTAGATAGGTTTCCTAACAGCGCTCTTCACTCACCTCATCTTTCCACATTCCCGTGATGAAAGACACAGAGAACTAGAGGTGGGCAGTAAACTCTGCTCCACCAGCAGAGTTTGCAGAATTTCACCACTCCACACTCCACTTGGAGCACGGAGTTCAGCAAAAAGTCCTTTAACCGCTGCATGGTGGAGTTAACGGGTCCGCCCACCTATAGATATCACTGTCTCTCGCGTTCTCAACCTGTCTGTCTCCCACTCTGCTGCCACTTCCTGTCTCTCTTTATTTCCTTCTCTCGGGCTTGGATGGAGCCTCAAAGGCTCGTAACCTGGACATTCATTGCTTTGCCCTTCCAACCCAGACACAAGTTTTAGAGGCAGGTGGACACAGAATGCAGCTCATGCTCAAGAATGCACAACGCATACCTAATCAGAGTGCCCTCCCTCACATCCAGTGCATACCCCAATGGACAGCCCCCTCACACAGGCCGGCAGCGCACATGCACGTCACACAGTCACACCCGGGAAGATGGCCGAGCAGAACTTACTCGAGGGCTTCATATGCATTCAGTCTTGTTCGGAGAAACAATCTTTCAAACATCGACTCAGACTTTCTGCATTCTGATAGCCCTTGTTATTCAAAGTGTGTGGCAGCATCAATGAATGCAGATGATCGTTTCCTTTGTCATTTTACTCTTATATTTGTTGGAGCATGTGAGTTTCTGACAAGTGGCAACTTTTTTTTCTCCAGTGTTTTGTTAGTGAACTATTATATGGACCTATTGCATGTTTTTTTTTAATTTTGAAGTATGCTTCCTTACTGTTTCTTCTACACATATTCAGAAGCATTTCATCAGCGCAGAATGCACTAGTGCAGCTAAGTTAGGAGGCTGGGAAAAAGACTTGTGGATAGAAGGCTCGCCGCTCACCAATGCAGTGATATGAATATCCCAGTGAGGAAAAATCTGCCTTATCACCATAAATTGACCAGTGGCACCACTTGCTGTTTATAGTGATTGGAAACCATATTAAGAAGCGCCATTTAAAAACTGTTCATATTAATTCAATACTATCAGTCTTTTATTAGGTACAATTGTGAAGCCCATCAAGCAAGAGAGTGACTTTGAAGGTTGCACTTTGCTACCAGACAAATTACTTTAGATAGCCTTTGTGGTAGCAGTCATAGCTACACCATCCCAGATGGTGAAAGGAAAGTCTATGTTATTTTGCTTTAGGCAGGCTTAATGGTAAAGATAGATTTAACCCTTCACCGCCCAGTTATTCAGAAAGAACAATCGATGGGCAGAATGCTGAACAATGTCAAACATTCACCCCAGTACAGAGATTGTGACCGAAATATATTGTTTGCTTGCTCCCCATGCCCTTCCAGTTTAAATCCAGCCATTTGCAAATTAGTCTTGACCCTACTCCTTATGGGAACCGTCCAGACCGAACTGCTCAGCCAGGTCTTCCCTGGACCAGAAACAAGCATCCTGGGAATGGTTTTGGGAATCACTCCTCATCAGTCAGGCTAGTTGGAATTCAATGGCATGGAGAGCATGGGACTCATGTCCAGGATGCTTGTTTCTGGTCCAAGGAGGACCTGCCTGGCAGTTTGGGATGGACTGTTCACATGGGGAGCAGAGTGAAGACTGGTTTGGGGATGCATTTGCAGTTTTTTTTCTGTAGTGCTTCCTAAAATTCTTCTGGGAATTTGCATGGGAAAAAGATGCCCCCCATTTTTCCTTGGCCCCAGTTGACAGATCACCTCAAAACTTCCCAGGAATGAGCGGAGGTGGGTGACCTTTTTTGGGAAAGTTCCATAAGGATTTGTCAAATGTTGCCAAAGTTATTAGATCAATGAAAAGCTTGAGAGGTTTATTCCAAAACCTCAAAACAAGCAGTACTGAGTGAATGTCATGGATGGTCCTAGATGCAAATTGATACAGAGTAGGCAAAATCAGGAGATATTCTAAGCCCCAGTGAGCAGCAAAACACTTTGAATTTTTTTTAGCATTCTAGCAGCATAGTAAAGCTCAAAAAATCTATGGCTCACCCCCAAGTTCAAGGGGTTTATACAAAATTCTTGCATATCAAATCAGCAATTCTACAGTTTCATTGTGGTGCGAGAAAATGAATAATTTCTTCAGCAAATCGACGCACATAAAATATAAATGTCATATTGCCTAAGCACTAATCCATTGATTATTTAACACACTCTATCCTGATATAATTTGAAGATGTTTTAACAAAATATGAGACTTTTGACAGTAAGACTTTCTTCAAGTTAATACGTCCAGTGCAGAAAGGGCAGATGTGGTGACAGTAACAATTGCACATCTTTACCATAGAAAGTTCATCATGAGCAAACCAATACAGCAATGAAAATAAAGTAATATGACTTTAGCTTGACTGTTTGCTATGAAGCCTGTGGGGAGAGGGTGTGCACAATGTGGGGATGCATGAGTGAGTGACAGTGATAGCATCCATCTAGTCAAAAATGGCGTGTCACACAGAAACCTCGAATAACTAAAGACACAGGGGTCTCGCCAGGACCCCTCTGAATTAGAATCACACAAACTGCTCTATGGTCGTGTACTAAGTGGGGTACCTATAAAGCTGATGAGAGGTATCTGAATAACATTGATCTGATGAGACGGTATACCCCTCTCTCTCTACCACCTTTGGGCAATCACTCACATATACAGGCTACTATCACATCGTGGCCAGTATACACATCTACAATATATTTGAATGTTTTTCAACAATTTGTATGCAGAGTGCCTTACTTTTTTTATTTGGTCCTGAAGAATGCCTGTGAACCCAGGCTGGGGTCGTTTGGGGGCAGAAACACGCTGACCTAATTTAGTGGTATATTTGCGGATAACCCTTATCCTCTTTGCTTTTTAATCCTGTCCAAGGGTACCGCACAATAAGGACATTTAGTCTCCTAGAGACAGTTTTAAATTTCTTTCTGCACTCTGCCCTTCCTTTATCATACTTTCGGTCCCTTCCCTGCAAAACCCCTCAGCTCCTTTTCTAGCCAGAAGAGTTGTAGCCCACACCAGGGACCTTGTGGCCCTGGTGTGAGGAGAAACACCTATGATGAAGCATGGCACCTTTGGGTGAGTGAGGGTTCTCCCCTAAGAAAGGTCTTTTCGCCTCCACGAGGAGGGCATATCATTTCTTGGCGCTCACATTGTTATTATATCACACTTGGGGACCTCTTCTCCCTGGTTTCCCTTTTCTATGATTCGATCATTCTTGAGAAAGAACTTCCAGTGAGTTCACATTCAGATAGGGAGTAGAACGCTCTCCCTTCGGGCCCCTCCCATTGATCATTTTTATGTATTAATAAATTATCAAACAACCAACAATAACTCATAGCCAATTTTCTTAAAGGCTATTACACTATTTCAGTGTGTCAAAATACATATTACACAGTGGTAAAGATACACAAAAATATAAAACTTTAAAATACTTTATCAACGCATAGGCATGTCCATTCGTGTCCTTTTAACCAGATGGGGCATCATGTTTGATCGTTTTCCAGCGTAAATCGGATTCTTCACTTCAGATTTATCATAATTTACAAATTTGTTTTAAAAATACCTTGACAGTAAACCTATGGATACCTACGTTTCTAAAGAAGTTTTAGAAAACAGCAAGATGTTTAGCATGGCAGTGCTTCACAAATAATTGCATTTCAACGAGAAGCGCTACTGTCTTTTGAAATGGTTTATGTCATGTTAACTCTCCCTGAACATTATTTTTGTTTGTTTTTTAATGTTAATAATTTTTCCCCTCTCCATGGTTACCCAAACTTATATGGACTAGAAAATCAGTTATCTGTTATTGGCGGCCCGTGTTTCCAACTGTTGACTACTTACTGTCTCATTACATCTTTCATTACTGTTTTAGGACTACAGAGGCATTAATAACAGAGGGAAACATTTCTTGTTTGGTTTGTGAAGGTGCATATAATGGTGCCAATACCTACTGTAAAATTGCATTCAGTGATGAAGGGGATACAAAACTTTCAATAATGAAGTACCTGTATCTGGGCTTTCTGGGTAGTGTATATCATGTGCAAAGGTGACTAGTGTGGTAGAATGCATTAAAGGATGAGTGGGACAATATGTATTACACGTTTGTGCATGTAGGATTGAAGGAGTTTGAAATCTGTAGCAAGCAGATTTATTTAACTGTCAGGAAAGATGGTCAAGTGTTTGGATTTCCTCAGAGATGATTATTGTGAGAGCCATGACTCTATTCCCCATAACATGTGTTTGAGGCTGCATCTGAAATGGGTAGTGATGAGAGCAGTATTTCTGGACAGGTGATTGGGACTGCGCCAGTGGTGATTGTGTAAGTGCTTCGGTTCAGTCTCCCAGGACAGGAGCTTGTGACTGCATCAGAGCTGATTGTGGTAAGCGATGTGGTTCAGTCTCCCAGGACAGGTGCTTTAGAGTGCATCAGAGCTGATTGTGGTAAGCACTGTGGTTCAGTCTCCCTGAACAGGTGCTTGGGACTGCATCAGAGCTGATTCTGGTAAGCACTGTGGTTCAGTCTCCCTGGATAGGTGCTTGGAACTGCATCAGAGCTGATTGTGGTAAGAGATGTGGTTCAGTCTCCCTGGATAGGTGCTTTAGAGTGCATCAGAGCTGATTATGGTAAGCATTGTGGTTCAATCTCCCTGGACAGGTGCTTGGGATTGCATCAGAGCTGATTGTGGTAAGCGATGTGGTTCAGTCTCTCTGGATAGGTGCTTGGGACTGCATCAGAGCTGATTCTGGTAAGCACTGTGGTTCAGTCTCCCTGGACAGGTGCTTGGGACTGCATCCGAGCTGATTCTGGTAAGCACTGTGGTTCAGTCTCCCTGGATAGGTGCTTGGGACTGAATTAGAGCTGATTGCGGTAAGCGCTCTGGTTCAGTCTCCGTGGGCAGGTGCTTGGGACTGCATCACAGCTGATTCTGGTAAGCACTGTGGTTCAGTCTCCCTGGACAGGTGCTTGGGACTGCATTGTAGCTAATTGTGGTAAGCGCTGTGGCTCAGTCACACTGGACAGGTGGTTGGGACTGCATTAGAGCTGATTGTGGTTAGCGCTCTGGTTCTCTTCCTGAATAAGTGTTTGGGACTACGTCAGAGGTGATTGTGGTAAGTGTTGTGGTCCTGTTTCCCTAAAAATATGCTTGGGTCTCCGTCAGAGGTGGTGTGGTACGTGCTGTGGTTCTGTCTTCTTGAACAGGTGTTTGGGACTGCGTCAGCGGTGATTTATGGTGAGCGCTGTTCTTCTGTCTACCTGAACAGGTATTTAGGACAACGTTAGAGGTGACTGTGGTAAGGTTTGTGATTCTGTCTCCCTGAAAAAAAGTGTTGCACTGCCTCAGAGGTGATTATGGTAAGCGCCTTTGTTCTGTCTCTGTGGACAGGTGTTTGACACAGGAACAGAGATTAATGTGCTGAAAGCTGTGTCTATGCTCCATGCCTCTGCCTCTCTATGCGCCTACCTCTCTCCTTATCTTGTCACCCAACACTTTTGGAGGAATACACACTCGTACATAGTAAAACGAAGAGGGGCACCAACCACCAGCCTGCTCACCCACCCTCAGCACCCAAAATAGGATTAACAATTTGCACAAATGGCAACAGAACAGTGAGAATAATCACGATAATAAGCTTTGATCTTCGCATATGGTTCGCTTTACAGTTATTTACAGCAGGCACATTTAGCTGCCATGCTGCTGTTGTGGTAATCTCAGCTGCTTCTTTTCCACAGCTCCTGGTATAACATCCCTCCTTCAGTGAGGAATGATACGGTCCTCTTTTCTTCTGATTTGCCTTCTCTTTCCCCTTGGCCTTGTGTGAGCCGTACATGCAGCGGGCATCGTGTCACCTTCAGTCAGTCGAGTTTGTTCATATCGTAGAGCGGGTGGGTCACAGGGGGAATGCGAGAATGAATTAATGTGTGAAAAATGGGCCGATATATTGGGTTAATGCATAAACGAATGGGTGGGTGGGAGCATGCATAGACAGCTCCATTAATGATGAGATGAGTTCACCGAAAGAGAGCATCATGGGTGGGTAGACGCATGGATGTCAAGCGATTGATGAATGGATGCATGCTTTGGAGAATGAGTGCACAAGTCTTTTATCAATCTATGCAATCACCCATTCATTCATCCCTATAACGAATCCTTCTCATATCCACCCTAGCAACACAAACTAGCCACCTACAAGTACATTCATTTGTAAACAAACAAATGCCGAAATACTGCATCTGCCAATGCTTGTTTAACATGTTCTAAAGTTTTAGCGTTGTCCATTTTATTTGAACTGTAATATACTTAATTAAATGTTAAGCGAAAAAAAATAATTCACTTTAGAACCGCAGGGCAAATCCTTTGTTTTTGTGCATTATAACAATTACAATTGAGATTCAGGCTATATTACTTAACCCCCGCTGTGATAGTTTTGGGGACGAATACGCCTGCACCATCTGATTTTTATGGCTTAATTATAAGCCGCACTATAGGATTTTGTCCCACCGATAACAGCTCTCCGGCGTGAGCGGAATGTGTCTAACTGATTTCAGCGCCTTAATCTACCATTATTTTAATTAGAAAACCCTGAGATTAATAATAGAAAATACTTCCTTCGTATCAGGCTCTCTTTAGTGTGATATGGACCGGAGAGCGGGAAATGGCTCTAGATTGCGTTCAGGCCCTTCACGTCTCCTCAAGGTCCTATTTAAGCATAAAGTGGATGGAGCACCCCCAACAAAACCATTTTCTAATATTTTTCAAAAAGGGAATCAAGCAGAGAATTCGATAATCCTCTTTTGTTAAAAATCGTTTTAAAACATCAGCGCAGGTGATCGGACATGCATAAAGGCCTAAACAAAAGCAATATAGCTTAGACTATTTCTAACGGTCTATTCGAGATTTGGGCTTTAATAATTGAACGGAAATACGTCGAAGTAGTGGTAAGATTGTTCTTTGCAGAGTTACAGGGAACCGACTGGAAACATTCAAGTATTTTCATATGGATGAGGATGTGACGTAAGGGCTACAGCTGGCACCTTTGGGGCTGGGGAACCAGGTCCTAGTCTCGGCATCGGCTCAAGCTCAACATCTTGTGATTCTGGGCAAATCTCCTTGTGCCTACCAACAATGAATGTGTGCTTGTGTTGTGTAACGAAGTGAGGCTAATGTAAAGCGCTCTATAAAACTGCAAAAAATGTATATATATATATATATATATATATCTGAAGTTTTGACCAGCTTCCGCTATGTGTTGCTGTACCCTAAATTTGCCCTGAAATGAACCTGATGCTGGGGAGATCCAATAGCAGAGGCAAGGTACCCCGTTCGTGACACTGTTGTAACATGCTGCGAAAAGCATGTTCTTCGCACATGAGAATGCACTCGAAATATGAGTCTTTATTGCGTTAGACTCTCAAATAGAAACTGTTGTATTTTTCACGAAACAGAAGTTTAGAACAGCCCAGGCAAGATGTTATCAGAGCCTTGATAACTGTTTTCCTGGCTGGAAAGGACATGCATGCAAATCATTTATGTTGCATCTGAGGGAGACGAATTTTCTGTACCTTAGGGCCATATTAGCAACAAACTGCGATGAATATCGCAGAGCACCCTTATTGCTGGAATATATCGCCACGCTAACGCTGTATTAGCATCAATTAGCGCTACGGCGATATATATTCCAGCGATAGCGGGAGGGTAGGGCCAACATCGCGACAAACCAGCGATGTTGTATGGGGAAGGGGGAAAACTTTCCTGACTCGAGCCTGTGGTCGTATCAGCATAATCCACCCCCCATGACAGGTATGGTTAAGTCAGGAAAATAGCAGGTGTTAAAAAACCTGGGATGACCCCGCTTAGTGCGACTTTTCACGTCGCTAAGCAGGGCCAGGGCCTTCTTGCTAATAGGCGATAGTCCTGTTAGCGGCTGTTTACCAGGTCTGTTGGTCAGGAACGCCTACTTTGCATGTCATTAGCGATGAATATCGCTGATATGCAAAGCGGCACCCAAACCGGCCGCTATCACCAGAAACTGTCGCTAACGCCTGTTAGCAACAGCTTGCTGATATGGCGATAAAAAAATTGCCGCTTTTGCGGCAAAAAGTGCAGCTAAAGCGGCGATAAAACCCTTGGTAATATGCCCCTTAGTCTTTAGAAGTAATCATTAAATAACCCCATGCCACTTTTCGTATGGACCTCTGTTCGTTGATAAGGAGCAGTGGAAAGAAGTTAACATCTACATAAATCCAATAACATGATAAATCATTTCTGACTTTGAACAGTCAATACAGAGAGATTTGTAAGAGCTAAAGAGTTTTTTTCAATTTTATTTAGTATTTAATCATTTATTTCAGTACAAATGTAGCCTCTAAGCACCAGGATTAGAAACAAACATAATCCAATAGTTGATATTTCAATATAAGGTAAGATAGAATATTTGTCAAGATAAAAGTACATATTAAGATAATGCAACAAGCATCTTCCATAAAGGAAATTCTCTAATCTAAATAAATTGGAATAATATGGAGTAAGTTGTCGGTTCAGATACTCTATAAAAAGTCCTGATGAGAGAACCAATGCATAAGAATGAAACCTCTACATAGTAAGCTGGAAAGAATTCTCAGATATAAATCAGCAGACATCAATGAAATAAGTCAAGCAATCTCCCAAAAGAGGGATTTGTAGAAACTCGAAGATGACGCCTCAGCCAGTGTTAATGACATTTTTTTAAAGAAATTTGAAGGGAACAAGTCTCAAGGAAAAGCCCTCAGAAGAAAGTTCCACCAAAAGAGTCCCGTTCTGCTATAGGGACACACACTGATATGAGCACACAATATTCTAATTGGCAACAAGCATCTTTTCGTCTTCTGTGTTGTCCAATAGGGTTGTAGTAAACTCCTGGAAATAGGTAAATTCCCCATTTTCTCAAACTCGTACAAGAGTCTTTAGATGTTAGACCTTTAAAAGTTACCTCTTTCACATTCTGTGGTACATTCTGTTCCTCTCATAAATCTTTCTTCTGGTTGCTTCCTCTTCTCCTGGTGTGAACCGTACTATCAGTTGTCCAATACAAAATAAATGCCTATTCACAAGCTAACAGAAGGCTTCTGGAAAGGTACAGCATCTGCGACAAAAAAAACACCTTGCACAAACAACAGTTAAATGTGAAAACATGCCTTTGAATGGTACTGCATTATTTTCAGTTAACATGGCATCAACAGGCTAACTTAAGCCAGCACTTATTTACTTAACTTGCAGGCTCATATCATTAAATATGAGTGCATACTACTATAAAAATGTGCATTTAGTATATGTGCTATTTAAATGTAGACTTTTCTACATGTTTAACAAAAAGCGTTTTTGTTTACAAATGAAACTTGCTCAAGCACATCAGTACTCGTTGTTAGAGAATCAAAAAGAGCAAATCAAAGAGTATTGTCAATAGTTTTCAAATATAATAGCAATTTATACCCATATTAGGAAGTCTAATTTATCAGAACGTGTGACGATTTCAGATGTACAAGTTAAAAATATGTTTCCCGTGCAAGAAAATGATGGCATCTCAGAATATGTTGCCTTTTGCTTCTGTATGATGACTAGGCCTGGGCAAAGGTCGCGAAGTTCCGCTACGTGGTACTCTGTGAAGTGACCAAAAAACTCTGCTGTGCTATGCTGAATTCATGCCAGTTTAACATAGGTGAGTGAGGAAAAACTCCACTACGTATAGTTTTTTGGAACTCTGTGCGCTGTGCGGAGCGCAGACTGGGAAAATCTTTCGCAAACTCTGCGGGAGGAGTGAAATTTCATGCCCAGCCCTAATGATGACAGCTACATGCATTTATATGTGTTATGCAAGAAAGGACAATCCTAGTGGAATGACTGGGTAGGACGTAAAGGCCATATGCCTCCATGATATGGAAAGATATTTAATTCATTTGAGGATGTGGGAGCACGGCAGCGTATTTACATTCATTTGGGCCTAGTCACAAAGTGAAAAGGGGGGGCCCTCGGCCCCCCCGCACGCATGGCGGCGCGGCGACCGTCGCCCCCACAGTTTCCTTTGTTGCCATTCGGCGGTGGGGGCGTGCCCTGGGGGGCGCGGCCCACCGCCGGCTGGCTGGCGGCCACCTTGACCCGGATCCTGGGAAGTGGGTCCGGGTCAAGGGGGGCGGGCTAGAGGAGGGGCCACCTGGCCCCTCGGGAATAAAGAGATAGGGAGCGCCCAGGAGACCCCCTTGTCCCTGGACGCTCCCTCGCCGAAACGGTGTGCCCCGCGCTCGGGGCTTCTTTGTTTTAATGATCTCGCTTTCTTTTCCAGGTGATTCGGTCGGCGTTGCAGAGCACCGGGACCTCGCTGGAAGCTAACTCCTTGTTTACAGGAGGAACATTGGACATTGCCCGGAACGTCGTGATCCCTGTTTTTGTATTTCCAGGCGGAGCAGCTTCGGGGGAGCTACAGGCCGTCGTCCGGCGTTTAACAGACAGAGGTGGAGGTCGTCCGGCATGTCACAAGCAGAGGCGTTGACCAGGGTTCGGGATTGACGGGTGTCGGAGCGCGAGCATGAGTCGGAAGGGCGCGGAGCTCGGAGGAAGGCTTGTGATTCCCGAAAAGTTAAGTGGAGAACACAGCTGTTGCAAGTGTACGGTTGAGAAGCCGGTTATTTTAGAATTGCTTCTTTAGTGCGATGCAGGTCAGAGAAATAGGTGATTTGAGTCTCTCCTTTGTGATTTTCCCTTCAGCCTTACAATGAGCCTAGGTGGGGCGGGAGTGGCGTGTTAAAGGATTGCGCGCTAAAGTGGGTTAAACACCAGTAGATAACAGAATGCTGCTCCTGCTGTGTATATTTCTCTCGACACCGCGTGGTTTTTTCTGGCATTCCACAGGCTTCCGAGGCGGATGGTTTACATCTCGTTAAATGGATGTTTTTTCTGAGATATAATTAACGTTCAGGCAACAACACTGACAGTGTTACCCTACATGTTCTGATCAGCTAACACATTCTCTACAGAACAATTCACGTCCTTCTTATATATGCTTCATCTGTGTTTACCATTTCTATTCACATTTACACTGACATATGAATTACCGCTTTCTCTTTCTTAAATAACGTGTACAGTCAATATTATGACAGTTACTTTCTCTGCTTGTGTTTCCTAAAGGTGAGAGGCACAAACGAGTTTGGTTTGCTTGTAATTGCCAATTGTAAAATGTGGGCGATCTGGTTAGAGGGATTTGCACTGCTTAATTAATGCAACTACAGTAGGAGCTTCCCTCTCATTAACATGTATGGTTCCAGGAAGCACTTTGTCAACAATGGCAGCTTTGTGTTCAGAGACGTGCGCAGTGTGGCTATACTGATATTCAATCTTGTACGCCATTAATTTAAAACAATCACTACACTGTACTGCTATAAGTATTCTCCGACTGCTGTTCCAGGGAGTATTACAAAAATCAAGGGGGTCCGCAGAGGCTTCACCTGGAAAGGACTCCCAAAGCGTTTAATTTTGAGACAATGTAGTGCAATTAGAGGAGATGATTTGGTCTAGCGGCTAGGGCACTGAAACTGGGGATCTGGGTTCTAGTCTCGGTAAGGACGCCAAAACCTCCTGTGATTCTGGGTAAATCACTTAAATCTCCCCGTGCTAAAAAATGAATGTGGGTCCGTCCTCATGTAACGTAACTGGGGCTATGTAAAGCGCTCCGATACCTGATTCGGTTCGGGTCCTGAGAGGGATTCACGGTGCCGCTCGAGTACCGCACTTGATGCGGTACCGGTGTTGTAAAACCCTTGACTTTACTGCCTGAGTGGTTTGCCCTAGGTACAACTTCTCATAAGGGCATTTTACAACATAGAAGGAATTGGTTCGCATTTCAATTGGAAATGTAGGCTAGTCTGGACCCCCGACTAGAAGTGGGACACATTCTTTGAATAATAATTTTCCAGTTTTATTTCAGTACACTAATAATTGGATTAGTTAGTACTTGCCTTGGTATACTGAAAGGGTCTCGTAGGGAAACATGTCCTTTTAAAGAAGTTTGAACTAATTCCTTGCGCTATCCTCCTTTGCTAAGCTTATTAGAGAGCGAATTGGCATTTGTGAGGTAGTCCTCTTCAATGGTACAATACTTACGGATACGGGGGACTTGCTCAAAGGGTAGAGTTCCTTCCAGTGTTCGTGGGTGCCCTTCGGGGACGTACAATAATGTGTTGAGCTTTCATTGGTTTTGTGTACCAAGTTACACGCTTATTCGCCTTCTATAACTAACATAGGCTAGGTCCGAGAAATTGGCTTTCTCCGTATCATGCATCATGGTAAATACTCAGTCTGCTAGAGTGCGAACCATGTCCTTTTTAAACAAATCATATGACATAATTTATATAGCGGTACCACTTGTGATGCCATTTCAACAGAAATTCTAGAGGGGCCTGGGGTGGCAGTGTCCTTGAGTTCACCACATCTTTATTCCCAGATATGGTCTCGTCTTGGGTGACATTAGAGAAGGGAGTCCTACATCACAAACTGCCCCAGTAGTACAATAAACGGTTTGAAAAGGGTGTCTAGAAATTGTGTGAGGGTTCTGATAGGAAAGGCGGGCATCCACAGGCAGAGATGACGGGTCTGCCTGGACTACCATTAGGGTGTTTGTGAAGTTTGGGCAGGATATAGATCAACCACAGACAAAGTGGCTGTAACGGCTAGGGTGGTTGCTCTCAATTCTGGGGAACTGGGTTCGAGACTCTGTGATGACGCTCAACATCCCGTGAGTCTGGACAAAGCGCGTAATCTCCCTGTGCTGGACAAAACAGAATGTCCCGGATCACGGAACATTGTTATGTCCTTCGTAGTAAATTGAGACATTCGGGTGGGTGTTAAATAAATACTTCAGGGTTGGTCGTTACCAAATTGTGTGACATCTTAAGAGGAAGGCGATGTGTTCTGATAAATTTGGTTTTGCAGTGTTTGTACTTCATTATTGCAAAAAAGCTGTTGGGCAGGAGGCAGATCTGACTGTCGCAATGTTGTGCCCTAAACATTTTTTATTTTATTGTTATATTACTTTGTGTACATTATCGGGGTATATTGTTACATTAAGGTTATTGGGGGGCAGGCTGCTGCCTTTCTAGCAGAAATTAGACTTGTACCTTTAACATTTCTTTCATCAGTAGCCAGTGTAACATAAGTGTGGTAAGGTAACACATCCCCAGCTCTTCAAGCATTTAAGAATCCAGTCAGCCCAAAAAACGGTGGCACCTACGCCATCTTAAATTGGCACGGGTGGTATCCGCTGTATTCAATGTGACCCGAGGTACACAAAGTCACCAATGCCCATCAACTGGATCGCATCCACGTGCCGGGGGGGACCCAGCAATGGGGAACTTGGGCGTTTAAAATGCTCGGGTTGTACCTGGGTAGAATTCACAAGGCAGACGCAGCTCCCTGATGAGACGGGTACCCACCAGGGGTGGTGAGTTACCCAAAATATGCTCTGTTGGCATTCGGTTGATGAGTTCAGTTCTGAAAAACTCATTGTCTAAATCAGAGCTCACGCAAAATGGGGACATTAAATTTCACCTGGAGAATGGGATGGTTGGTGACATGCCTGGGCTGCTTATTCATGTCCCATAAGCACTTGCTATACTTTATCGAAGCCATGGTTGCTGCTTAGTTCTCTTACGCGAGGAACAGCCATTGCCATAAGTCAAATTTGTCATTATAGAACGACTATCAGTGGTCTGCTAGGTGATAGTTGGAACAATCATGGAACCATTCACGAATAGGGTATACCACCTTCCATTGGGGTCAACCTGGGGGTTAACGACATCTAAGGGTAGGGCTTAGCGAGACTGAGGGACAGTTTCCCAGGTCCCACTTTCCTTCGCAAGCCAAGGCAGAAAGCCAAACAATGGACTTATTTCATTGTGGAGCTAATCACCATATGAGGTGCTGTTCACTAATATAGGGGGGATATACGCCAGTCCTAACATTGCACCTGTCCAAACGCCCCCTTCATGGATGATAGGTTTAAACCAACATTATTAGTAAACTATCCTAGGGTTAGCTGTATTGCGTGCAGCCTTCAGGCTAAGTCTTGAGGGAATATAGAGCTACTTGTTTTACCACTCTTTAATGTCATGAATGAGTAAATGGAAAAGGGCAGGTGTATAACAACAAATATATGTATTTGTACTAAACACACCCCCTTTGGTTCAGTCAGTAAACTTATTTTTCACACAGGTAAACGGGCCAATATACGTTGAGCCTAGGATGAGATTGGAGGCAAATGATTCGGTGGGAAGACCTCTATAGCACACAGTAATTTACCACCATATACGTTGAGCTCTAGGGGTACACCAAAGCCATATATTAATAATATGGTGGGGGAACCACGAATGGCATAGAGACAGGGCCTAGAGCCTCTAGAACGAATAATGGGGGTCCTGATAAAGATACACACTCTGATGTCACACCTAAAAGGTGCCCAAGAGCCTAGTTGCGGCATCACATAGTTCTGGGGATGCATGTGATCATGTCCGGGTGGCTGGGATGATATTTCACAGAAGCCAAAGTGGCGTACTTAAAAGGTCCTTGGGGCCAGCTTAGGGCCTGGCGGAGTTTGGACTGTGCTAAATCTTGAGCCAACAACTGTGATACTGCACTGCTAAGTAAGCCGTCTTGTTTTAACACATAGATCCTATGCATAAAGACGTGGGTAGGAAGCAGACAAACTGAGGCTATGCTTAACATTTGCTGTCGGCGTGTTGAGGTGTACGGATCTGGCATTAAGATTAGCTAAGTTTAGCGACTGATGGTAATGTAAGTCTGACACGTGTACAGCAGTTATTGCCGGAAAGACTAATGGTGTGTGTCTATCTTTCCAATTTATGTATGACCGGGTCCATGGTTGATACCTGGAGTGCTCCATATCACAGCAGCTGCAACAGGTGGACAGCCCAAGGGATGCTTACGTCAGTCACGGCTGGGTCCATGGCGGATATCTGAGGAGTACTCCACACCGCAACATCATCAGTGGGTGGACGTCAAAAGGAAAGCATACGTCGAGAAAGAAGACACCAAGGGCCCAAGTATTGCTGGCAGGTGTAAGTGTTACCCATTCCCTAAGGTGGAAGTGGGAATGGTTACCCAGGTTTTCTTGGTCTTTTTTCTGGTTCTTGCAGTTTCTCAAACCTGCCACGCAGGGGAGGAACTCCTCACCAGAAGTTGAGGAGCTAAAAATGGTTGCCCAGGTTTTCTTGGTCTTTTTCTGGTTCTTGCAGTTTCTCAAACCTGCCACGCAGGGGAGGAACTCCTCGTCAGAAGTTGAGGAGCTAAAAATGTGCCAGCACAAACAACGTGCCGGACGCAGGACAGGGAAGAGTGGGTTTGAGGGTCTGTGCCATGGTCAGTTCAGGAACTGCTTTCAGGGACTTTTAGCTCAGCAGCCCGACCCCCTGTCAGTGGTGATACCTCACCTAGGGGGGACTGAATGGGCCAAACTGGGGAGGCGAATACTGATTGATGGGTTCATCTCCACTGTGGGTGGGTCTTCAGGACAAGCCCGGGTGGCACAGTGGGTGGGTCTCAACTGATCCCAGGGTGGCAAGGACCCGGTCAGGGCGTTGAATCACTCGATAAAGAGGATCAACACACAGCGGGACAAATTATTTCAAGCCCCAGTTCCAGATGATCCAACATGGGTGTATTTGTCCTACCTGGTAAGGGGAGTCCATTTGACAGAGGAAGGAAGGGGCCTGGGGTCTGGGCCTGGTTGGAAGGTTTGCTAGAGTGAGAACTTTCTAGGGTAGGTCTAGGCAGGGGGAGGCCAGATCGTCGGTTAACAATGCTGGCCTGTGGCGGTAAGGTCATTATCGGTGAGCACATATTTGAGGTCTGAGGGGGCGGGCATCATCCTATGGAGGTTCCCGCCCAGGGGGAGGGGCCTGCGGGCCACTCCCACAACTCCAGGGGCAAGGTAATGGATGCTACAAAGCAAAGGAGCGCGGGTAGGAGTAGTTCACGCTTTCCTTAGGCTGGTAGCCACCCCGCGCGCGTGGACTCACGACGCCACCGGCGCAGAGTAAGGGCCCTCCTTTAGTGGGTAAATGGAGTTCAGGGCGTAGACCGGGCAATTCCCGGGGTAACACTGCGCATGCGCACATCCAGAGGGGAGGCGCAGCTTGTAGGACCTGACACCGGTAGTGACCCTGCCATATGGCCAGAAATGTACAAAAATTCTAGATGAGGATGTTTAGTATAAGTTAGGAAAATAACATGTATTAGAGTTTTGTTAAAGTCAGGCTCTCAAACTTATTGCTAAACCTAAATGTCCTGCTGAATTTTTGTATAAATTGTTGATTATGCAATTAAAACCTTTTTTAATTTCATACTTTAATAAATACGGCCGGGCGACTAGCGCCCGCCTTCCAAAAAGTAAAGACGTCTCGTGTCCACGTTCCTGGGTATTGGGTGCCGGATTGGGGGGGAGGCGGCAGCTAGTCGCTGACCATGTGAAAAGGGGGGGCCCTCGGCCCCCCCGCACGCATGGCGGCGCGGCGACCGTCGCCCCCACAGTTTCCTTTGTTGCCATTCGGCGGTGGGGGCGTGCCCTGGGGGGCGCGGCCCACCGCCGGCTGGCTGGCGGCCACCTTGACCCGGATCCTGGGAAGTGGGTCCGGGTCAAGGGGGGCGGGCTAGAGGAGGGGCCACCTGGCCCCTCGGGAATAAAGAGATAGGGAGCGCCCAGGAGACCCCCTTGTCCCTGGACGCTCCCTCGCCGAAACGGTGTGCCCCGCGCTCGGGGCTTCTTTGTTTTCCCACCCACCATCCCTTGGAACAAAATGTTTGGTAGCAGTTCTTATGTCTGGTTGAATGGTAAGTTCTGGATGTACGGTCCACGGGTCTCACAGGGTAATAGAGATGAACTGTTGGTATATTTTGTTGATGCTTTTGTCTAGGAATTTTTCCCCCTTTTATCAAGTCATGTGTGAAGTGAACTGTATTTAATGCGATGTGTCTTTAGGCCTTTTTTCCCTTTGTAGCTATACGTTGATACTGTTTGAAGTGAACTGTGTTTAATGCTATGTATCTTTAGGCCTTTTTTCCCTTTGTAGCTATACGTTGATACTGTTTGAAGTGAACTGTATTTAATGCTATGTGTCTTTAGGCCTTTTTTCCCTTTGTAGCTATACGTTGATACTGTTTTATTAGCCAGTGTAGCTGTCCTTTAGAATTTTTTCCCATAGGTCGTCGTATTTATTAGGTATGGGGCATGCGGTAAGGTCATTATCGGTGAGCACATATTTGAGGTCTGAGGGGGCGGGCATCATCCTATGGAGGTTCCCGCCCAGGGGGAGGGGCCTGCGGGCCACTCCCACAACTCCAGGGGCAAGGTAATGGATGCTACAAAGCAAAGGAGCGCGGGTAGGAGTAGTTCACGCTTTCCTTAGGCTGGTAGCCACCCCGCGCGCGTGGACTCACGACGCCACCGGCGCAGAGTAAGGGCCCTCCTTTAGTGGGTAAATGGAGTTCAGGGCGTAGACCGGGCAATTCCCGGGGTAACACTGCGCATGCGCACATCCAGAGGGGAGGCGCAGCTTGTAGGACCTGACACCGGTAGTGACCCTGCCATATGGCCAGAAATGTACAAAAATTCTAGATGAGGATGTTTAGTATAAGTTAGGAAAATAACATGTATTAGAGTTTTGTTAAAGTCAGGCTCTCAAACTTATTGCTAAACCTAAATGTCCTGCTGAATTTTTGTATAAATTGTTGATTATGCAATTAAAACCTTTTTTAATTTCATACTTTAATAAATACGGCCGGGCGACTAGCGCCCGCCTTCCAAAAAGTAAAGACGTCTCGTGTCCACGTTCCTGGGTATTGGGTGCCGGATTGGGGGGGAGGCGGCAGCTAGTCGCTGACCATGTGCATTTTGTAGTGTATTTAGTTGTAATTTAATAATTCGAACATACTACAAAATGCAATTCACTAACCTACTTGCTGTGGTGTCTGCCTCTCCAATCGTTTCTGTGCTGAAATCTCTTCCCGACCTGGAGATCTCAGCACACATATGCCTACTTTAAAGTGGTAGAAGTGGGAAGGAAATTGGTGAATATTTACTCCTAAATGAGAGGAGTTTAGAATGGAGTAAGGAGGGATTAAGGTATGGTAGGATTTGGGATGGGTGAAGTATGGTTCAAACACCCACCCACAAAAAAGTAAGACCATTGCTAATCCCAAACTGCAGGCCTAGTCAAACAATGCATGATGTAATATGTTTAGAAGTACTACAATAGTACTATTCGCATACTACAAAATGCAATTCACGAACCTACTTGCTGGGGTGTCTGCCTCTCCAATCGTTTCTGTGCTGAAATCTCTGCCCGACCTGGAGATCCGAGCACACATATGCCTACTTTTTAGTTGTAGAAGTCAGAGGGAAGGAAATTGGGGAATATTTCCTACTAAATAAGAGGATTTTAGAATGGAGTAAGGAAGGATTAAGGTATGGTAGGATTTAGGAAGGGTGAAGTATGGTTCAAACACCCACCCACAATAGAGTAAGACCATTGCTAATCCCAAACTGCAGGCCTAGTCAAAAACTGCATTATGTAATTTGTTTGGTAGTACTACAATAGAACTATTCGCATGCTACAAAATGCTATTTACTACCATACATGCAGAGATCTCCAACCCTCCTTTTTAAGGTACACCTGCACAGCACTTGTGGTATGCTTGCAAAATCTCTTGTAAACATATAAAACCTAAAAACAGGCTTTGAGACTGACCATGACTTTTCTTTCTTTACCATTGGTTGGCTCTGACGTCACTATCTTTTCCTTGATTCTTATTGGACAACGCCTCCTTCCTCCCCTTTCTCTTCAGTTCTTCCAGTCATCCTCTTCAGTTCTTCTGGTATTCATTGGAGCTTGGACGAAGTATAGTTTCCGGACTGTGGCCAGTGTCCTTCCACTTGCCACCACTTACAGAGGCACTTTTTCTTAAATTTTAAACTAGCACTCCATAAGAGTGAATGTGTTTTAAGGCCTTCTCTATCCATCCTCGTTCCTCCCATTCACCTCCTGATCTTGTTACATAAGCCCTCCCTCTCACTCCCCCCTGCTTCTAACTTGCATGACCCCTCCCTCCCACCCCCTCGCGCTTTATCCTTGATGACGTCCTCCAAAGAAAAGGGGAAGGGCACATTTTCTCAGAACACGCTTTTATTATGCATAGTGTAGTTTTCTTTTTTAAGTCTAGGATGTTTAGTTGAAAGCATGATTTTTGCTCTCTCTTTATAATGGCACATACTAAATCTGTAGAAATATGTGCCACACATTATCATGTGTATTGTGACAAGTTTGAAGAGCCCCCAGACCCGGCTTTTCCTTTGCACACTTGTACTTATAGTTTTGTTGCCCCTTTCTACCAGAAGCACCGGGTGAACTTTTCACGAAGACATGTAACAACAGCAACCTACAGTGGAGCTGCAAGGGCTTCTCTAGGGAGTTTAAAACACAATGGTCTGACATCGCTCATAGATATGCATTCTTGTTGCCCAGCCCACGGTCACATGCAATGTGAGCAGCGAAAGCAATGGCTCCTGCTAGTGAGAAAAAGAAGCACTGGCAAAGCCAATAGATTTCACCTATACAAAATCTTTTGGAAATGTTGTTTTACATGTTACACAGCAGTAAAGCTGCTGACAACATGGCTTAAAGTTTTTGTTAAAAAGTGCTATCACACGGTGAAAATAATAGCACAGCCAGCATTGACCGCATCATAGTGGGTTTTTTTGTTTTTGTTTTTACGTTAAGCCATATTGGACAGCACATCAACTGCTATGCAAAATTTAAAAAACAGTGACAAACCAAATATATTTTGTCTAGCGAAACCTAATGGCTTTGCCAATGCTTGTTTTCTCTGTGGCGAGCTCCAGACCAACCGCAGAGAACCTTGCATACGTATGCCTACCTTTTAGGAGTAAATGTTGGCAGAATGGAGGAGTGGCTGGAAAATGAGGGAATACTTACTATTAATGGGAAACGCTTTAGAGAGAGGTAAGTAGGGTTAGGGGAAGAAGGAGGGGTTTATGAAGGTACAAATTCTCACCAACAAAAGAGTAAGACCATTGCAGATTTCAAACTGCACTTCTGTAATTACTACTGCAAAAAAGAACACAAAGTAGTTGTAAATGTACTCCAGCTCAGACATGAAGTATTGCAAAACCATCCCATAGAAAACACTGGTAGCTACCAATTATTCTACATTTTGTGGTTAATTTACACTTGTAAATGATGAATATCTAAAAGTAGTATACATTACTATAAAGTGTAAAATTAAATGAATGCATGTAGATGTATTCGCATGTAGATTTTCCTTTGTGAATAGGCCCCATTTTATTGAAGTCATATTCTGTGATTTTAGGTCAGCAGCCTCCTGGCTTTCTTCTGGGGCTCTAGAAACAATTCAGGGGCCAAGAACCACCAGTGAGCCTCTCAGGCTCGGTGGCCAAAAGAACTATGCCCCTGGGAGCCTCGTGGGCTTTCAAGCAATACTGCCAACGTTGGAGCCTCTCAGGGCTCTGAAAACAATAGTGGCGCCTTGAGCCTCTCGGGGCTCTCAGAACAAATGGCCCAAACGTTGGAGTCCCTCCCGTGGGACTCGAGATCAACTGGAGCACTGGGGAGCCTCCCAGGCTCGTAAATCAAATTAGGCGGTTGGTGGAGTCCCTCCCGGGGGACTCGGCATCAAGTGAGGCCCCACGGGCCTCTTAGCACCAAGGCACTCGCACTGGAGGGGAGGGGCGGGCACCGGCAATGTGCCCCGACTCCCCCCCTTCTTCAAGGAACTCACCAGGTGTCACGGTCTCCTCTTGCTCTCCGGGGCTCTCCCTCGCTCTTGAGAGCCCCCAGGGGGGGACGGCGACGGTCATCTGAGGCAGGGCAGGAGCGCGGAGTAGGCTCCCGCCGCTTCCTGCTTCTTCGACTCCTCCCCCGATGACGCGGCGGGAGGCTCGGGTGGCTGGGCCAATCCCAGCGCGGCCGGGTGGTGAAGCCGGCAGCTGCCTTCTCTAGGGTCAGGGAGAGCTCGGGGCCGTGGCGGTGATCTCGTCTTGGCCAAAGGAGGGGTAGACACCCTCGATAAGGAACCACAAACCAGCGGCACAGTCCCTGGCGGGGTGGGCACCTGCCAGGGGACTTAAGAGGCCGGAGTACGGTCACAACGGCGTGGGCAGCCGCAAATGTGAAAATAAAGCGCTTGGAGTGCTAAGGGCTCAATAAAGCGCTTCCAGGTGCTAGGGGCTCAAAAGTAGAAGCGCTCCCAGCGCTAATGGCAAGATAAAGTGCTCCCAAGCGCTAGGGCAAAGAACAAGCGCTTCAAGGCTCTGAGAGAAGGAATCAAGCGCCCCCAGGCGCTAGAGGAGCAAACAGTCCAGCAACAATAGTCCTTCAGGAGTCCAGGACATCAGCAGTCCAGGGGCTGGGCAGGGCCCAGGGAGGCAAGCCTTCACCCGGGCCCCAGCAGAAGCATGCCCCTGGTAGGATTCAAGTTAGAAACAAGAACATTTGACAAGAGGTCACAGCCTCCTTTTATACAGAGAAATCCTTTTGTCTAAAGGTGCAGGGTAGGGGAAGAACCAGTCGCAGCTGGTCTGGGAGCACCCTTGATGTGCTCAGCCCCTCACTCTATTCACTGGCAGGGCTAGGGATATTAAACGCCCAACAGGGGGCGGAGCCAGCATTGTGTGGGGAAAGCCCAGCCCTATTCAGGACCCAGGTGCACTCCTCCCCAGTCATAAGCAGGCTAATCCCAACACTCACCACCGGGCAGACCCACCCAGACTCCTGGAGCCAGGCTCACCAGCCAGCTCCAGCCAATCACAAGCCAGACACAAATTACACAACCATGCCAACTTTTAGAAGTGGCACTTCCACACTATACACAATCATGCCGTGTATATCATTGCGCAGCATTCAATCACACGAGTCCGCACATACCAGACTCGAGCCTGCACACCTCACGCATCAGGAACTACCAGGGACACAGGCATTCCCCATGCATTCCTATGGGAGGGCAGGCCAACCTTTATCCACACACTCAGGGTGCACACGCACTTTCCACTGGGACACAGTGAAAGTGTGCAGAAACCAATACATCACTATAATTATTTAATAACACCAGGCAAAAAGTTCAGGGGTGAACCTGCCAGAAGGGCCAAGTCCAACAGGCCACAATAGTGAACTCAGGTGGCAGGAAGGAAGCATCAGTGGTTTGTGATGATTGGGACTGCTGCCTCCTCTCAGTGGCTGACATTGTTTTGGGTCAGCCAATGAGAGGAGGCAGCAGTCCCTTATTTATTAGAGAGTTGTATGGGGGTCCGTGAGACTGTTAGTGGACACTCAGCCCTGGGCACTTCAGAGTTTGAAACAGAATCACCCTGGTCTGGGGCTATGAGTGACACTCCCCTTTGTTGTGAGGGGGAGGGCCACCATGAGATTTGTTGGGCTGAGGAAGTCACACCCACAGAGCTGTGAAATCCTCAGCCCAGCAAAGTTGAGCACAGTCAACCAGGCATCTGATCATTTAGCACAATTAAAGTGATTGCTGCCTGACCTGAACATGAAGAGTGTCTGTCAAGCTGACCTTTGCTCAGCCTGACAAATACTATTCATGTTTGGAAAAAGATGCAGGTGGGGGGGCCCTCCGCACTTAAGATCGGGCCACCACTGGACTCATCCAGCCCATTGTTGGGCATCCAGGTGTGTTTCTACTATGTTGACTGTGTGCTCTGAGATGATCTTCATCTCCTGAACTTTCCCTTCGAGGTGGTCACATATATGATTTTGCTTGCAGTGTTGTCATGCTTCCTATATCATTCTCATACCCATGTTTCTTTTTCCCGCTCTCTCATTGTGATAGCTTCAGTGGCTGCCCACTTCTGCAAATCCCTCATCCAACTACCTATGCCCAGGGAGTTAACCGTTTCCCATTCCTTGGCATACGCATTACAGCATTTCAATGCTAAGCCTATGAACAATGAGCCATATGTATAAAATTCAGGACTTGCGATTTCCAACTAGAGAATCTGCAGAAATCGCTATTAGGGACTCACAACATGAGATGTACATAACTGCAGATTCCACTAATAGCGATTCCTACAGATTTACATTCGCAATGAGAAAATTGCAATTTTGGAAATTGCAAAATTGCGATTTCCTATTAGGAAATCGCAAATTGTGAAAAGTCGCATTCTGGATGCAGAAGGATGATGTCAGACCAGGAAGTTTACGAATACAGAGTGTGGCCACAACCCAGAAGCCTAGGAAGGTGCTGGAACGGCGGGGTGCACCTGTCTGACTACTGGCAATGGAATACCTCACTGCACCATGTCCAAAGAAGATGGGGACAAGGAATCTAGGAGCAGGAAGTGGAAGGTGAAATTCTCCAAAAAGGAGCTGGCGCTCGTAACAGAGGAATGTGTGGCCCATATGGACCAGTTATTTTAAAGGCCTCTCTCACTGTTCCTGAAAGCCAGAAGACCAAGATATGGAAAAGCATCTTGGAGAAGGTGAATTCCCTCGGCGTAACACAGAGGACCATCCCAGAAATCAGCAAACAGTAGTATGTACTGAGATCCCGCATAAAAGAGTAGGTGGCCAGCAGGATGGCTGAAGGTCGTGGTGCATTTGGTGGACTCTCAAAACACCTCAGTCTCTTAGAGACACTCATCGAGGGGACGCTGGAAATCAGAAAGTGTAGTGGGAGCGTCTGATATTGATACCTCTAATGCTGCAGACACCAGCCAGAGTAAGTCAAATCCCCTTTACTTACTTAACATAACATAATGTTTGTAATTACTCAAATAAAACATCACAGCAAATCTGGCTCCATAGAGATACTTCCACTGCCTTGGCAATGCATCATGGCAATTAAACTAGACCATACGTGCATGCTGTACTGTGGGCTGAAAACTACACTAAAAAGACCTGTACCTCACCAAAATGTCACATACAAGAGGCATTGTTACAAAAATATTGTGAACAAACAGTAACCATTTATTTACACTAACTTTTCACATGATCACACATCACATCTAGGACATGTCAGAAACAATTAAGGCTGAAGAAGGTACTAACACACACATCGAAATGGAATCTAGCACATCAGCAACCCCTATGCCCATCTGTCCAACTCCAACTGCCAGGATAGCAACCATTCCACCACTGCCAGACTTTGTGAATTGTGATAAGGGACAAACCCAAAGCAGGGACGCCAGCCCATCTGTGGGCAGGATACACAGACTCTGTAAGGGCCAGCCTGCTACAGTTGTCAAGGCTGAGTTCCTCAAGAGCAGAACCCTCCAATGCCCACCTTCTGGCAGCACAGACTCCGTGAAAATGTTTTACGCAAAGGATCGGAGTGGCTGCATGAAGAGAAGGGCTTTGGAGAGGGTGCTGCAGGGAGGGAGACCTGGAACAGCAAATCATGATGATTACTACAAGATCAGGCTATGGGATTATGATGCTAAGAGTATGTAATACACTAGCATCAACCTTAGCTGTGAGGGATTAAAAGATGCAGTGCACTATCTCTTATTCGCTCACATTCTCATTCCAATAAATTTATGGTGTTCAGATCATGACTATGTATTTAGCTCTTAAGTGCCTTCATTGCTTTACTCGAATGCCATTGTTTATCTCATCATGAAATCTAACGAGATTCTTTGTGAAATGCGATTCACATGAAAAGAAATGCGTCATCCAAGGTGACTGCCCACCAGCGCCCTTCAAAAGGTGTCCATAAATTATCACATGGATTCCTTTGCTAGCACTCAGTTTGTGCACGCTTGTTCCATTCTCACAAAGCTTAAATCCAAAGCAATGTATTGGCCATGTGTGGGGTTTCAGGAAAAGGCTTCAAGGTGTACAATTATGATGGGGGGGGATCTTATTTGTACTTGTATATATATTGCACACTGTTTTAATGTGCTCTTGACCCTATACTAACAATAGAGTTATGCCACATTTGAGAGTCATTCATGAGCACTAGGCAGCACTGATTCAATTAGAACATCCTTTGCGTGGCTGGTTTGCAATATAGAAACTGAACAACTCAAGGAGATCGTTCCTAATAAGACTTATTCATTAATATAATAATAATTTTTAGGTATATATGCAATTTGCATGTTATATTTTGTATTTTTTTTATCATTCACAGGTGTACTGTTTTTATATTAACTTATTGCCGTCATCCACTTAAAGTTTAATATTGGGGTTTTATATATTGTGCATTAGTGTTAGACTGTGAATGTGAAAAATGTTTATGGCATGCATGTCGAAATAAAGAATATTTGACCTGACTTGATTTTGCTAAAGCACAGAGATGAGCATTCACTCTGCAACTGTGCGGTGATCCGATGCTGCTGCTGAGAAGCTCTAAACCATGTGCTCTCGAATGGGAGTGGCTCGTATTTATAGGCGGACTACTCCAACATGGTGGCCGGGAGCAAGCAAGTCTTGCGTGATTACATGACTAGGAGGCAATGTAGGAAATGAAAGGCAGAGTCAGAACAAGCACAGGATGTCAAACACTGAACAAATATTTAACACGGTGGGCCCTGTGTAGCGCGATTGTAGGCAGCACATACAATGAGCTAAAACAAACACCCTTGTGACCCAGGACACAATGGCAGTTAGTATATTATTGTTCTTTGGCATACAACATTCCTGGCTTACACACCTACATTTGTCGACATGTGTCTTGCATTATGCAGTGATAATTTCTTGGGCAATCGTTAGACTAGGCACATGTCCTGAAATACAGTGGGGTTTCACCGAGCCCGAGTTATGGGCTTAGAGATAACTCATGACAGAATTCCACAATGAGCATGTGTCAGACAACAGACTGTTCTCTTGTGTTTGGGGGCTTGGAAAAGTACATTATGTCTGTACAGTACCTGCAAATCAAACAAATATAGATTGTCCATAGGCATTTGCTAAACATGTCAAGGTCGATGAAGCAATTGCAGAAGGGGCAAGACCGTTGGATTGCTGCTATGGAGAAGGATCAACGTGTGTAGAGACACAGGCAGTACCTGGCACCCATTCCATCAATTGATTGGCAGTAGCCATAATAAATCTTGCAAAGAGAACTGTCTACCTATAGAATGGCATGGGGCACTGCTGTCAGGGTATTGCACATGGGCTAGTTCAAGTGACAACATCCCTTGAGGACACACAGACCCACTACCTCTTTGTGCTCAACATACTGCTGCCACCTGAGAGTGAAGGTGGTTCTGACATCAGTGCCACATCTATGCAGGAGGAGTGCTATATCAGGCTTATACGCTGGAACACTTCTGGGTCTGATATGTCCCCACTCTCTCAAGCCAGTGTTGCTGACAAGGCTCCCACCCACAGAGGCCAGAAAAAGTGACTACATTGAACACTCAGAGTCATGAGTTCACTGTTTATTTGTTTGTAATGACATACTTTGCTGCCTAGTTGACACAATGTTGCATCCACAATGGATACTGTTGATTTGGGAGAGATACATTATTGTCACAACCTGAATAAAAGGCGAGCTTTCAGTTATGCACTGTGCATTACCATTAGGTGTGATGTCCATTTCTAAGATGTTGTAATCACTCTTACCTCAAAAATAGTTGTTAGTGATCTCTGTGCATCGTGCACAACCCTCTGCTGCACATGTTCCATCCTACTGCACCTGTAGTGGTAGTAATTTATCATATGAGTCAGATTTGTCCTCAATGGTGATGTTGTGCAGACCGTTCCTCGTTGCAATATTGTGCAGTATGGCACATGTGGCGATGCTCATACAGCACATCTCAGGTCTGCACAGTAGTGCTCTTCCGGTCTTGTGGAGGCAGCAGATTGTGGACTTCAGTATCCCAAACTTCCTATCAATGATGTAGCGTGTTCTCCTGTGTGCCCTATTGTACTGCCTTTCACTTCTTTCCCTTGAAGTCATGGATGGTGTGAGTAACCGAAGGTAAAGGCATATGCGGGCCGGACTCGGATAGAAAACCAGCCCTGGCATTTACGATCGGCCGGCCGGAGGGGGGGCAAGGGTGGTTGTACGTAATTGCTAGGGCTAGAAAACTGCTGCTGCCCTATTGTTACAAGGTGACGATTTTGCAGCACTGCTGAAAAACCCACCCCAACCTACAAAAATACCCATCCACCGATTCAAAACCAGCCCTACCTTCCGGCTAAATGGGAAAGCAACCGGTGCCCTCTATGGCCAGTCCGGCCTGGGCATATGAACTGTCTCCTTAAGATCATGAGAAGAAAAATCATTAGGTCAGATTACACAAATGGTTATGGCAGCTGTATTCATTGTGTCAGCAATTATTTTACCTAGTAAAAAACCATAGCCAAATTCACCATGGAACAGCTGGTTTTGTATTCCACTGTGATGGAAGATGAAGGAGTCATGGGTTCTGACCACAGGGTCTGTCATGGTACAGGAGGCTTCACTCACTACCTGCACATTAAGTGAGAGGGAGCTTTTCTGTTTCTGCATTTGAATTAATTTGCTGAGGAGGGACATATGGCAATATGTATGCCATCAACACAGCCAATGACGTTGGAGAACTGTGCTACCCAATAGAACCTTAATGTGGTCTATTGCAAATAATGGAGAGTATTTGGGAAATATATGTATTGGTTGACTTTGGTAACCGTGATTCCCAGAAACCTGTGAAAGATTCTGCACTTTGTGACACCCCTCCCCCGCAACTGCTATGACCCCCTGGTAACTGCCAGAAGTTAAGAGGTGTTGGCAACACAATACCTGTACATGTGGTGAGATGGCATTGCTTTTGAATGTTGGGGTCTGAAGCTAAAGTTGTAATTCAGCAAATAAGTACAGGAATACCTCACTACCGAGTCTATACTTCTCAAACATCTCCTTCTATGTCTGTTCAAACAGGGTGCCCTCACCCTAAATATTCTCTCCTGTTTCCTCTTCCTTCTCTTACTGGCAGCCAAAATCATCATCCTCCTCACCAAACCATATAGGGCTGCCATTCTGAATGAGCCAGATTCGTTTTGGGTGCCTTTTTTTAAATACATTTCACCTAGTCACTGCCCGATCCAGATTAATGGTAATTGCATTTCCTAAATGGCCATTTTACGACTATTCATAATGAGGTTAGCAATTTGCTATTTTGAATACCCTAGTAGCAATTTCCCATTTAGAGATTTCCAAAATGTGATTTCTACTAGATATAATTCCATTTTACAGCACCACAAATGCCTTTCTTAATGGCCTGTAATTGCGATTCACCCCATTGGAAAATGCAAAATGACTTTGTACATATGGCCCTTAATTAGGTAATTAGTTTTCTCAGTTCCATACCAAATGCCCAAAACAACACAGATTAGGCTCCATCTTGAGGAAGTTCTGGGTGATCTTCATTAATTCCTCAAAAGTTTTCTGCCAGCATTGCTCCGTCATAGGGCACTAACACACTGTGTGGTAAAAATCTGCCTCTTCCCTATGGCAGGGTGGGAATCAAGAGCTGCCCGTTTGAACATGTTTTCATTGTGTTTGGGCATCAAATAGCTCTGGTGTAGGTAGTTAAACTGCGTGAATTTCAGCCTAGCACATACTTTACTCCTTCCATGACTAATGACCAGGTTTTATCAGGATATTCCTGTAAAAGTAGATTTCCCATTTCTCATGGGTGGAAGATATTGCGGGCAAGCCATGTGTTAGAACTGCAGTGTATATAGCTCTGTCATCGCCATTCTTCCCTGGCCATGAGTCAGCATCAGTTATAATGTATCTGAGGCGATTAGCTCAGTTCGGTCACAAGACCATATCTGACCATGTGCATGTACTAAAGCATTATATTTAAGAAAGTGCCCTGGGCCCAAGTTAAATGTATCTTGAATATCATGCCAGGCCCGCGGTGTACCATGATAGTATTGGTCTACCTGTGTCACTATCTTAGCCACTTTGTAGGTTTTTTTATTACGTATGCTACTATTTAATCTAATTGCTGGTACATGTCTTGTGCATAAGGGAAGTCCATCCCTTTGCCTAAACATAACATTTCCAACATTATCTAGCTATTTCCATTGATATGTGCAGGTACTTCTGTTCTATCCTCCCTGATATCAGCCAGTGAAGTATGTCTGTTATCCATAGTTTCTCGATTGCAGCCTCACTCTCTGGATTTGGGGCTTCACTCAACCATCTCAGTACCAATTGTAGTTGGGCCACCACATAATACACACAATAGAATGGGGCTCCAAGGCCTCCATACTCTATAGGGTTATATAGCATTTCACCACCACGTTTTTCATCCTAGTTACCCTCAATCATGTCCAAGATAATACGTTTCAGGTGTTTAAAGAACCGGCATGGGGGAACACTGGAAGCGCAGAATAAAAACAGCGCCACTATGCAGGGTTGGATTGGGATTGAAAATCAGCCCGGGCACGCAAAAAAAATATCGGCCCACATTTGCATTATGCCTTTCCTCAAATGACTGCTTCGGTGTAATCTTATAAGAAAAAAGCAACAGTGGGGAGGAAATGCACGCGTTAGTTTACACTGCTGAAAACACACCTGTAAGCAAGTGAAGCCGCTTCTACTCAGGTCCCCTGCCCCCGCTCATTATGTGCCCACATTAATGGGCCGGCCAGTGAGACAAAGGGAGTGATACCTCTGTCTGTTGCTAAACAGGAGGTAATGAGCGCCCATCTGCCTATAGAAAAAGGCTGCTTTTCCTGGCTGCTGTTTCCTGGATGTGACACTCTGACGCCGTTGAACCCGGTCTGCGTCTCCTGAATCATCTTGCCACTCTCAGCACTTTAAACCGCCGCTCCTTGCCGGACCCACTTCGCGGGTCCCGCTACGCGGTGTCGTGCTGTTTGTGGGTGTTGGAGCAGAACCGAGGGTTTCTTAAGGACAGGGCTGCGAGCGCACTGGTAGCAGGACTACATCTCCCAAGAGTCCCTGCTATTCACCTGACTGCAAACACCTGGTGACGCTCTCCCTGTTGGACACGCCCCCTTCCTCTCATCAAAAGCTCTTGGACACGGATCTATCGTGGATTGCTTTTCCTGGCTGCTGTTTCCTGGATGTGACACTCTGACGCCGTTGAACCCGGTCTGCGTCTCCTGAATCATCTTGCCGCTCTCAGCACTTTAAACCTCAGCTCCTTGCCGGACCCGCTTCGCGGGTCCCGCTACGCGGTGTCGTGCTGTTTGTGGGTGTTGGAGCAGAACCGAGGGTTTCTTAAGGACAAGGCTGCGAGCGCACTGGTAGCAGGACAACATCTCCCAAGAGTCCCTGCTATTCACCTGACTGCAAACACCTGGTGACGCTCTCCCTGTTGGACACGCCCCCTTCCTCTTAGGCATATAATAACGACTGTACCACCGCAGCGTGGGAGCACGCCGGGAGAAGCCCGGAACAAGGGCGGGCCCTCTGAGGCCCTCAGAGGCACGAGAAGGCCAGGCTAGGCCAGTCCTCTAACATTTTTCTAATCACATACTGTTTGGCCAGATTACCCCCACCTGCTTGGTGACTCCCATGCTCTTTTTGAGAAAAGTATTAGAATGTTTGAGATTACTATATAGGTTGTGTGATACAGTCTGTTAGCTCTGGTTTCGTTCTTCCAATATATATTTTCGAGAAAAATTGTCAAGTATTTCAGTTTATGTATGCTGATTAGTACTTTCTATCATATATTTCACCACTCCCACTGATTGAGATGATGACAAAAAAATTAAGGTCTGGGAGAATATTAGTAGGAAGATCTTGCTCAAAAACCAGATCGAACCCTCTACGCAATAAGATTAGCCAGGCTACTCATTTGAAAAGCACTTGTCAGCTTTTTAATCTTTGGGAAAGGGGTAAGAATGAAGCTACAGTGGTAGACAACATGTCGGAGGATATTAAGGATTCTGGAGCTATTCATTTAGAATTGTTACCCAATATATCGGGAGAGATGCCTGTAGATAGAAAGGTAATTGTGGATAACAATTCAGTCGCAACAAGTGTAGTACCTATACTATCTGAGTGCGGTTTCTCACCTCCTTTATTTTCCACAATGAAAAACAACATTGAATTAGCCCCAGAAGTAATTATAAAAACAAGGAAAGACATAGAACAAGATATTTTGCACAAAGGGAAAATTCCATATGATGATGTCCTTCACACAGTAAACACATCACCAGTAAGAGATTCTTTCAACAACGGCTTGTCTCCTATGGTCCTAGATAAGGATCTATGTCAAAGATACATAGAGACTGACTTAGTCAAAGACGAAATAGATGCAAAAACTCCTGTAATATCAACCCATGCTGGCTTACAGCTCTACAGTAGCACCCCTTCCAAGTCCTCACACACAAATTTTTCTATAAGCCCCAACCTAAATTTGACTGGGATAAATGCACTGCAACACCAGGGGATAGATAAACCTATCTCTGATTCTCTCCACATATTAGAACACTTATTGTCGTCCATTTTACAATTACTGGAAAAATTTGTGGGGGGCTCCGACTGTGTACTAGATACAGTGACCCAAATCTTGAAAGTTTTATTGGGCACTCGAAGCGAGAAGGATGCAGTCCTAAAGGAGCAGTCCTCTTTAGTACAAGACGAGGTAGTAATAAAAGATCAGTTACCTATAGTCAATGATGATCCAAAAATAGTAAATGAGGAAGCAAATATAAGTGCTATTCAGCCACCCTCTATTTTAAATTGCCCAACAGTTAATGATTTAGAAATAAAATCCTGTGGGGAACTCCACCCAAAAACCGGGAATGATCTTTTCCCAATTTTTAAGAGGCAACAGGGAGAAGGAGATAGAGAGGTGGATGCTGCTCTGGAAGAGAATAGTAATAAAGGGAAGTTAGAGAAACTAAAAAAGAATGGAAAGAATAAGAGGAAATTAATAAGACAGAAAAAAATAGGCGGAGGAAAATCCTTTTTAGAAAACATCTTAACTCCCCTATATATAATGAGGTACATCAAACTCAGGTGGTAGCTGAAAATATTAATAACCCCGAAAATAAGAACATTAAGGAAAATACCGCTCCCCCGCCTCCGGCCACCCCAGTACTAGTAATTTCCTCCCCCCCCCCACCTATAACAATTGATACAAATACCCTCTTCCAACCAGCTACCATTAATAGGGATATAATTGGGACAAAAAATTCTATATCTTTGGGACAGGAGCAAATCCCTCCCGGCCATGTAGTTCCAATCCTTAATCCCCTAGCAACATCCTTTGCGGGAGTAGTTGCACGAGGTGTCTCGTTAATAGAGACTAAGGAGAAAAGCATTGACACCGTGTGGGTAGAATTTTCTCCCCTTTTTGATGTTGAATGCATTTTGAATAGATCCCTCTTGCTTAAATATTTTCAAGAATCGGCTAACTTGAAATTAATACAATCAGCTGATTTAGACAGGGTACAAATATTAAAATCAGATTTGGGGATGATAACTAGGGTGAAGTTTCACTCTAAGCTAGTAGCTAATCTAATCCTGCAACGCTCAGAAGATCTACAGAGCAGAGGGATAGATGTAATCCCGGTGTTAGGGCATACTAGACAAAATAATGTCCTTAAATCCCAAATTTGTCAGAAGTCTCCTTTTTCCCTGTTGCAAGCAGCAACAGGTAGTATAAATAATGTAGGTGAGCTTACAGAGTTAAAAATATGCAAGTCAAGGACTTTCGTTTAGTGTCCTATGCTAATCCGCCTTTGTTATCTCGTCAATTAGATACCGGAGATGATAATGTTCAATGGAATTGGCTTCCTAGAATTCTTGCAGAAAAATCCCTAAATAAACAATCGTGAAATTCGCATCTTTAGCAAAAAGTTATCTATAATATCCTGGAATGCAGCTGGTCTAAAAAACAGTCCGGAAAAAATGGCATTTCTTATGTCCCTGGAAGCAAATATAATATGCCTCCAGGAGACATGGTGTCCCGATAAAGTTCAAGCAGGGAAAGATTATTTTGTATTGGAAGGTATTTCCACTTTTAATAAGAAAGGACATGCCAGTGGGGGGATAGCTTGCCTTTTATCGAATCGAATAAACTGGAATTATGTACATTATATGGACCCCAGTAACCTCTTTCAAGTAGTAACTTTATTTGGGTCTAGTAACACGAAAGCTGATAAACATTTGGTTCTGATTAATGCTTATATACCACCGGAAACTGGCTTTAATGTAATCTTGAAAAAGGTTTTTTCACATATCCAGAGTATCAGGGAGAAAGATCCAATGACGGCTATAATTTTAGTCGGGGATTTAAATTGCAAGATTTCCAATTCAAGCATAAATTTATTTTGCGATAAATTTAGAGAAGAAACTCTCCACATTCCTCGGGCAGTATTTCCCGAAAATACTAAAACAAATAAACGTGGAAAACTACTATTAAATGAGTTGGCAGAAATGGATGGGATTATTGCAAATGGGAGACTCCCCTCGGATTCCCCTGCTAATTTTAAGCATAAATCCTATCAGGGGGAATCGATTTTAGACTATGTCATAGTGGGGACTTACTCATTCGAGTTGTTGAAGGACCTTAATATTATCGACACACCGCTAAGTGATCATAGAATACTCTCTATTTTGGTGAATGTAAAGCCCTCCAAATGTGATCAGTGGTCTCTGAATAGCGATCAAATAAATGTCGGCACTAAATCAGGAAGGTGTTACTGGAATGCAAGAGCGCAACGAAATTTGGAAGGAATGCTCGACGTAGCAATATCTGAGCTCCCTTCCTGGCATGGCTCGGAAAAGGCAGTAATAGCGGGGGCAAAAAAGTCCAATAAGAAAAAGTCCATTAAAATACTCCCAAGCCCTCTGAGACTGCTTAATATAGAAATTAATAAATTAGTAAGGGCCCAATACTTAAATAGATCCGTTATTATAGCACAAAAAATAACTTTGCTAAAAAGGAAAAGGAGAAGGCTATCAGTCACAATACGTAAAGAAAAAGAGGATACCATCTGGGTAAAAATGAGAGAAGCCGCTATTAACGGGGAAATGAGGCAGTTTTGGTCCCTTATAGGTGAGGGGTGTGGATTGAGAACAAGACCTTTACCCATCCCTATTGAGGAACAAATATGGAGGGACTTTGTTTCTACCCTTTATGCAAGCAACAACCCTGTGGCCCCACAAGTATGGTCAAAAGAGATGAGTCTGCCTCTAGAGCCATTCTCAGAAAAAGACATAGATTTAGCTATTGGTGAAATGAGGAATTCCATGGCAATGGGCCCGGACGAATTGCCCATCACCGTACTAAAACAAAACAGGGCTAAATGGAGCAAATTACTTTGTCCAGTATTTAATATTTGTCTACTGAGAGGTAAGGTTTTACCCTCCTGGAAGGGAAGCATCCTGGTGCCATTGTTTAAAAAGGGAGACCGCTTATCCCCTCAGAACTATCGCCAGATTGCATTGTTGGATGCAATCGGCAAAGTTTTTACAAGATGTTTGCTGAAACGAATAAATGACTGGGTGGATTATTCAAACATACTTCCACTCGAGCAGACTGGTTTCAGAAAAAACCATGGCACCATGGACAATCTAACAGCCCTCCAGGTAATAACCGATAAATACATTGGAGCCAGAAAGGGGAGAGTCTATGTGGCATTCATAGATTTTTCCACGGCCTTTGATAAGGTCGATCGACAATTACTGTGGAAAAAGCTATCTGCTCTTGGAATGCCTCATAGACTTTTACTTTTGGTACAAGACTTGCACGACAACACGTGGTGTAGAGTGCTATTGGGGGGAGAAAGAGGCTTATCTCAGCTTATTCCATCTGCGAATGGCCTCAAACAGGGCTGTCTATTAGCTCCCCTTTTGTTTTCCCTCTATGTTAGTGATCTCCCCCACATCATATCCACATGTGAAGGAATTGCCCCACGCCTGGGAGATACATACATTTCTTGTTTAATGTATGCGGATGACATACTAATCCTAGACCTTACCCCGAAAGGTCTTAACAACCGTCTGCATTCATTATATGTATTCTCCGAAGATCATTTCCTGAAAATAAATATCTCTAAAAGCAAGGTAATGTGCATGGAGGGGCGAAAAAAACTGAAGTTGGAACACATTAGCTGGGAGCTGGGAGGTCAAAAATTAGAAAGAGTAAAATCATATGTATTCTTGGGTAAGGTTGTCAATAGCAACTTGAGCAACAAATCCCATATAGACAATAGTTCTCGTAAGGCAAAATTGCAGGGAAATGGGTTGAGAGCTTTATATAAATCAACCGGTAAAAGACACTTCGGGTATCTGCTGGAGGCTTTCCGGGCAAAAATCCCTTCAACTTTGCTTTACGGCATAGAACTTATTGATTTAGGTGAATAGGGTTTTTTGGACATTATTGAGGGTTCCCTCTTGAGAAACCTAACTTCGGTTAATAATAGTTGCAGTGCAGCAGCCCTTCGATTAGAATTCGTCTTAAGAAGTAGCTGGGCACAGGGTTTGGCAGGAGTCATTCGCTGGGTTACCTGTTTGATCAAAGGAAAGCCAGCCACATTAAGATCCCTCATCACAAAAGAGTTGATGGGCCCCCTAAAAGAGCACTCGTTGCTCATAAAGAACTATAGGAAGGCCATTACTCTCTTGGATCTGGAGGAAGCCACTCTTTTAGACCTCTCTATGCAACAACTAAAATTTACATTAAAACAAGCTACATGGAAGTTAAGCTACGAAAGGGATCGCAACTCTATTGTACAGAAGAAGGGGGTTACTCAAGCTGTTAATTCTCTTCTGTTTAGACAAATACAACCTTACGCCTCTTGGAATATACCTCACGGTCTGCGCCGCTTTTGGCTGCTTCTTAGGCAGGATCTTCTTCCACTGAATAAGTTGTTGGCCAAATGGTATGGTATATCCAATATATGTAATTTCTGTAATAACTCAGTCCAAGACTCTATACATGTTCTGTTAGTTTGTCCAGCATTAATGGTTCACCGCCGCTGGTGGGTGAAACCTGTATGTATACAATTTGGTATTTTATCGGCAAGATCTCTTATTGATGCTATCTTCTGTCCCCCAAATGAAATTTTCTGTAATAGAATTTTTAATTTTTTTTAATGTTTTTTAGAATTGTATTAGATGAGTTGCATGATAATCTGTATAAGCCAGATCACACGTGGTTTTATTGTTATATTACTTGTCTGTTGCTTTGTTATATGTGGATCTCTAAGGAGTTCCAAATCATATTTAAATAAAATTGAAATTGATAGAAAGGCCACTCAGACACCCACTGGGCCGCTGGCTGTTCGAACAATAGAGACAGTGCCCTCATCGGCCACCAGACTGCTCAAAAAAGCAGCCCACCACTGGAACTCGGACATCGGCCCCTCGGGCATTGCCCAAATGCCCTCGTTACCAACCCGACGCTGCCACTATGGCAGCAGAAGCATCTTCACTATGGTGATCCTGTCCATTGTGGACAATGGTAATGTGAGACAAAATTTACTGGCCTGCTTGTTGCTGCCCCTACTTTTCAAAAATTGCCATCTATTATTGCATTATTGTTGTGGTAACTTTCACTCCTATGTATTTAAAAGAGTAAAATCTTCACTCTAATTATGCCCTTGAGGCCAAATTATGTTTGGGTTAGGTCATTGTGCTTAAGGGAAATTAACAAGACTTACTCGAGTTTACAGTCAAGCCAATTTGTTGTTAGGTTATATTATAATGTTATCAGTGTTTTTATAGCATGCTAATTACCTGTGTGGATATCCAGTTACTCTATAACAGGCATTTAAGGCCAGCCCTGGGAGATCACTCTAAAAGCCGGGACTTTAGCCTCTTGCGAAAGTTAGGAAGAGAGAAAGAGGCACTGATGTCTTGGTGGAGGTTGTTCCAGGCTTTAAGGGCAACTGATTACTCTTCTTTTATGTATGCATAGGGTGAGTGCTCGTGAGAGACAGGCAGCAAAGGTGTCAGATGGTTGGTGGAAGTGAATGACGCTTTTCAGTTAGGGATGTCCAGTGTTGTGGAGAATAAGGAGTTTGAAATGTGCACTTGTGTATAGGGAGCCAGAGGAGTTCCCTATGGTGTGGTGTAGTGGACTTGGTGTGGGAGGTTGAGGACTAGTCTAGTTGCAGCATTTTGGACTGTCTGCTATCTTCTTGTCAGCTGGTTGGTAATCCCTACAGGCAGGGTACTTCTGTAGTCTAATCTGCTGGTAAACCTTAGTGGGTTGAAGCAGGATAAGGTCACTGCGTTTATTTGGCTGGTCATATGCATTTTTTTGTTGATGATGATTCCAAGGTCTCTACTTCATTTGTGAGCAGAGTGTCTTCCCAAAGACAACCACTGTGGTCCAATCCAAGATCAATTTATGGTAATTGGATTTCATCCATGTGGCCACTTCATGCATGTGGTGGACTTGTTCCTTGTATTGGGCAGTTTGTCCAAGAGGACAGTATCAGTTGTGTCTCGTTGGTGTAAGTAATGATGTTTATGTTGTGAGCTCATATGATATCGGGCAGTGGGGTCATGTCAATATTAAAGAGCATTGAGCTGAGGGACTCTGCATATAACATCTTGTTCTTCAGTAGCATAGGGGGCAGGGTTGATGCTTTGGGTTCTTCCAGAGAGAAAGGAGCAGATCCATTTAAGGGCAAGTGCACGGGTGCTTGATTCATGGTGTCATCAGGTTATGATGGGAGTAGATGGTGATGAAGGCTTCTGATGGGTCCAAAAGGATGAGTGATGTGTTTTCGCCCTATCGTGGATCATCCAGTTGCTGCTATAAGAGCGGTTTCTGTGTTGTGGTTGGTTCTGATTCCCAATTGTGTGGTGTTGAGAAGCTGGTGTTTGGCGAGGTGGTTGGAAAGGCGCTTGCTTATGTATTGTTACAGGACTTTGACTGGGTAGGGAAGGAGGGTTATCGGTTGGTAACTGGCAGTTTGATTGGGTAAGCCGAGCAGTACTGTTGGAGGTGCTTAGGATGGGTTGAGGGTCTCACTGATAAGGATTGCTCCTTTGCTGAAGGGGTGGTAGGGGTAGGGGTCCGCCAAGATCCAAGTTTTAATAGTCTTCATGTTAGTTGTGGTTTACTCTGTGCTAATAAGGTCCCATGTGGTGAATGCGTTGATGTCCTTCATCACCGGGAGACTTCTGGAGAGGGCCAAGGTGTTCCGTTGTGGCAGAAAATTGCTGCATGCCATTGACATTTTGCTGCAAAAGAAGTTCAAGAAGTTCAAGAGGTGTTGCACAGATAGTGTGATGGGTTGATGTTTCTCGTGATGGCTATGGGTATGGTGAAGTCTTTGACAACTGTGAAGATTTCTTTGTTGCTGTTGGAGCTGGTATTTATTCGTTTGACCATGGCCTTCCTCTTGGTTTTTTGAATGAGCTCATTACATTGGTGGTCTTCTGTACCAGATGGCTTGCGTTCTGGTTTTAGCTATGTTGTTTCATTTCATGAGAAACAAAGTGTTGGTACAGTTGGTGATTCACCTGTTGAAGTTCTGGCAGAAGCGTACCATCATGTCTGTGGGTGGCTGTTTGTTCTTGTGTAGGGCAGTCATTCAATCTGTCTCTGTTGGGCTCTTCCAGTGTTGGAAGGCTGTAGCGGCTCTTCTGGGTTGATGGATGTAGATTGTAAAACTGACTATAGCGTGGTCTGTCCATGTGACTAGTGCCTTTCTCTTGGTTTCTCGGATGAGCTGATGGTAGCTCTTCTGGGATGCTTTATGTAATTTCTTCCACTTCCTCTTTGCCGGTTCTCCATTTCTGTTTCTGCTGTTTGGAGTGTTGCTTGGTCATTTTGTGGTCTTCTCTACCAGCAGACTTGTGTTCTGGTTTTAGCTGTGTTGCTTCATTGCATGGGAGCCACAGTATTGGCACCGTTGGTGATTTACCTGTTGAAGTTTTGGATGTTGCTTGCCTACAAGTCTGTGGGATTCCATTTGTTTTCATGTAGGGCAGTCATCCAGTCCATCTCTGTTAGGTTGCTCCAGTTATCGCATGTTGTGGGAGCTTTTCTGGGGTTTTGGATGTTGACTGAAAAACTGACCATAGTGTGGTCTGTCCATGTGACAGGTGTTGGTGTGTTGATCGCAATATTGCTGAAAGATTTAGAGACTGGGCCTAGGATATGTCCGGCGGCATGGATGGTCATTGGGTTAGTCCCAGGTTTATGAGGTTTCCAAGAAGGGGGGCAGAGTTGGGGTTGGGTCAGTCGTCAAGATGGAAATTGAGGTCTCCTTGGAGGATAAAAGCGCTGGAGGTGTGGGAAGTCAGCAAAGTTTTTTGTGAATTTGGCTTTGGTGCCTTGGGGATAGTAGACTAGGGTTCCACCCAGGGTGAAATTTGCTGTCAATTGCAGTTGTGGTGATCCATGTAGTTTGTTCCAGCATTGGCAGAGATGGAGCAGATGGCGGTGTCTTTGTAGATTATGGCTATTCCACCTACAGGCTTGTTTAGGTGGTCTTGCCTGGTGATCATGTATTCAGCAGGGATGGCCGTGACGATGTCTGGCATGGAAACTGTGGTCAGCCATGTTTTCATGACAGAGCGGCTGCCATTAAGGCAGTGTTTGGAAGGGGGATGAGTGTTAGGGGCAGTGGGCAGGGCTGAGAATGAGCAGTGAATGTTGAAATGACAGTCACTAAGCAAAACACTTTGTTAAACATATGAAACAAGTAAACATGCACTCTCACAAAAAACACAGTATAAACAATTCAAGAGAAAACATGGTCACATAAAGTTAGTGAGCACACTGTTTTCAAATCATAAATTATATGGATACTGAGCCATCAGCAAGAAAAACACTGGCCACAACAAACGGGCATGCAATGATACCGAAAAATCAAGAGATCACAGGATCAACATGTGCGCCACTTTCCCAAATGCTGTGGCAAATGAACATATATTTCTGGCATTCCATATTCATCTTCTTGTTCCTTCCAGTAAGTGTGCATCAAGAAGTGACACCTGGATGCTTGCAGGTATTCAACAGGATGACAGTGAGATGCCATGATCTAGACCAGGTGCAATATAATTTTAAATCCTATTCCATATATTATTACAGATAATGATCCCAAAACAATAGAAAACGCCCTCGGAGAAGAAACTGCACACCATAGACTTGAGCAAAGACCACAGGTAACAAGAGTAAATAGAAAAAACAAGATGGCTACAACTCAGCAATGTTTCCCACCTTATTAAAATACTTGCTTAGAAAAAATAAAACTGGATAAACAAGTGGAACATCTGCTGTTGAGGTGAAGCCTTCTTTCCTGGGACAACAATCCTTAGCCATATGATTTTGCCTGATCAAAGATAACAGCCTAAAATGAGACACAACACAAGGATCACAGAGAGGAGATATCAAATATACCTTGTAAAAGAAGTGTAATCCAGTGTATCAGGAAAAAAAACATATTATTGTTAGAGATTTTGGATACCCATAGAAACTCCAAACTACCAGTTACAGGATATCACAATCAGGAGAAAAGGCAGAAGCAGGGCAGGAGGTGCTAGGTGAGGTAATCTAAGGTACTAGTCATCACATAATTAGCAATCACTAAATATCCAGCTCTGAAGATGACACTGCCACAAACACCAGCCCATATCACAAGCACTGAGCAACACCCATTACTCCTCCAAGGAAGGAACAGTCCAAGAAGGTGTCATTTTAAAAAGGTGTTAAACAACTTAGGGATTGTAATTGAAAATATCTTGTGAATAGTTTAAAACGCCAGGCTTTTGCTTCTGGGTGGCTTAATTTTGGCATTCATTGAAGAAAGAGGCCTGTTTCTTTACCGTGTTAGCTCTGAGCAAATGAAAAACCAGTCTTCCAGATAAAGCTACTTAGTAGCCATATATATACATATATATATATATATATATATATATATATATATATATATATATATATATATATATATATATATATATATATATATATATATATACATCCAAATAATTGCCTCCGTGAAAAAAACAACGAGGGACTCAGCAGGCAGTGCTTCAGGTAAGTTTATTGCAACAGCTCTTATGTGGCATGACGCGTTTCGGGAAGTCGTCCCTCTTCAGATGCCTTCACTCCCTCTACTGGCGCTGCATGTAGTTCCGCTCTAAAAGTTCAATGCTTCCTTCCCATTGGAGGACATTATCGAACTGCATGTCCCAGCATCCCTCTGGCTGGATGCCGGTAACCGCTGCCAGTGATTCAAACAAAATGTTTTCTCCAGGCTGTTGTTACCATCAAGCACCACCCAACGCCTTCTGCAGCCTCCAGTGTGTGCGTAATCTGTGGGGCACCGTGGCAATACAACGGGCCTCACCGTGAAGTCATGGTCCCATTCAGGTCAGAATTACGATCACCTGTGGCATGCAGCAATCCAAGCCCATATCGATTCCTCGATCTACCTCCAAAGTGTTCCACAAGTGAGCTTAGGTTGTCAGGGCGGGTCACCTCCATAGCGCTGTGGCCTTGCAAAATATATCCAAATAATTGCCTCCGTGAAGAAACAACGAGGGACTCAGCGGGCAGTGCTTCAGGTAAGCTTATTGCGACAGTTCTTATGTGGCATGACGCGTTTCGGGAAGGCGTCCCTCTTCAGATGCCTTCACTCCCTCTTCTGGCGCTGCATGCAGTTCCGCTCTAAAAGTTCAATGCTTCCTTCCCATTGAAGGACATCATCGAACTGCATGTCCCAGCATCCCTCTGGCTGGATGCTGGTAACCGCTGCCAGTGATTCAAACAAAATGTTTTCACCAGGCTGTTGTTACCATCAAGCACCACCCAACGCCTTCTGCAGCCTCCAGTGTGTGCGTAATCTGTGGGGCACCGTGGCAATACTCCAGGCCTCACCGTGAAGTCATGGTCCCATTCAGGTCAGAATTACGATCACCTGTGGCATGCAGCAATCCAAGCCCATATCGATTCCTCGATCTACCTACAAAGTGTTCCAAAAGTGAGCTTAGGTTGTCAGGGCGGGTCACCTCCATAGCGCTGTGGCCTTGCAAAATATATCCAAATAATTGCCTCTGTGAAGAAACAACAAGGGACTCAGCGGGCAGTGCTTCAGGTAAGTTTATTGCGACAGTTCTTATGTGGCATGACGCGTTTCTGGAAGTCGTCCCTCTTCAGATGCCTTCACTCCCTCTACTGGCGCTGCATGCAGTTCCGCTCTAAAAGTTCAATGCTTCCTTCCCACTGGAGGACATCATCAAACTGCATGTCCCAGCATCGCTCTGGCTGGCTGCGGGTAACCGCTGCCAGTGATTCAAACAAAATGTTTTCTCCAGGCTGTTGTTACCATCAAGCACCACCCAACGCCTTCTGCAGCCTCCAGTGTGTGCGCAATCTGTGGGGCACCCTGGCAATACTCCGGGCCTCACCGTGAAGTCACGGTCCCATTCAGGTCAGAATTACGATCACCTGTGGCATGCAGCAATCCAAGCCCATATCGATTCCTCGATCTACCTCCAAAGTGTTCCACAAGTGAGCTTGGGTTGTCAGGGCGGGTCACCTCCATAGCGCTGTGGCCTCGCAAAATATATCCAAATAATTGCCTCCGTGAAGAAACAACGAGGGACTCAGCGGGCAGTGCTTCAAATAAGTTTATTGCAACAGTTCTTATATGGCATGACGCGTTTCGGGAAGTCGTCCGTCTTCAGATGCCTTCACTCCCTCTACTGGCGCTGCATGCAGTTCCGCTCTAAAAGTTCAATGCTTGCTTCCCATTGGAGGACATCATCGAACTGCATGTCCCAGCATCCCTCTGGCTGGATGCCGGCAACCGCTGCCAGTGATTCAAACAAAATGTTTTCTCCAGGCTGTTGTTACCATCAAGCACCACCCACTGCCTTCTGCAGCCTCCAGTGTGTGCGCAATCTGTGGGGCACCGTGGCAATACTCAGGGCCTCACCGTGAAGTCACGGTCCCATTCAGGTCAGAATTACGATCACCTGTGGCATGCAGCAATCAAAGCCCATATCGATTCCTCGATCTACCTCCAAAGTGTTCCACAAGTGAGCTTGGGTTGTCAGGGCTGGTCACCTCCATAGCGCTGTGGCCTCGCAAAATATATCCAAATAATTGCCTCCGTGAAGAAACAACGAGGGACTCAGCGGCAGTGCTTCAGGTAAGTTTATTGCAACAGTTCCTATGTGGCATGACGCGTTTCGGGAAGTTGTCCCTCTTCAGATGCCTACACTCCCTCTACTGGCGCTGCATGAAGTTCCGCTCTAAAAGTTCAATGCTTCCTTCCCATTGGAGGACATCATCGAACTGCATGTCCCAGCATCCCTCTGGCTGGATGCCGGTAACCGCTGCCAGTGATTTAAACAAAATGTTTTCTCCAGGCTGTTGTTACCATCAACGATTTACAAAAAGGGGGTGGTGATGAACAGAGTGTCTGAGTTAAACAGACCACTCTTACCCAGTCCAAAGATCAGGGCTTGATCCATCACCGTTATTTATCTCACTGCCCCATCCCAGCTCAGAACCTGGCTATATGCAAATCAGTCTGTCCCTGGCCCAGTGCATCATGGGAACAGGGCAGACTAAACTACCAAGCCAATTCCTCACCAGAAAGGAGACAAGCTACCGGGGACCGGTTTCTGGCATTTCAGCCTTCTTCGGCCCGGCTTGCTTGAATCCTGATGGAGCAGTGAGAAAGGGACTCATGTCTGAGTATACCCTGCCACACCTATAGTGGCCAAAAACGATTTACAAAAAGGGGGTGGTGATGAACAGAGTGTCTGAGTTAAACAGACCACTCTTACCCAGTCCAAAGATCAGGGCTTGATCCATCACCGTTATTTATCTCACTGCCCCATCCCAGCTCAGAACCTGGCTATATGCAAATCAGTCTGTTGGAAATGGGGGTTGCCCAAGTCTCAAAGGGGGTAGCATGGCATCAAGCGGGCAGGCCAAACTTGGAGGACATGTGAAGCACTCACGCAGTACCCTCAGACAACACACCAGGCACACTACAAAAGAGGCAGGACACCAATCTGAGTTGGAAAATTAAGCAGTTTAGTATCTCCAACCTGCAAGGCAAAAAGGAAAAATACACTGGTAATCACAACAAGGCGCCAACTGGCGCCAGAGCCGAGTACATCCTGGGGAATTATTTACATGGGACAAAAAGGGTTGAGTCCAAAGTCCATGCTGTAATAAAAATGGTTGGTTAAATGAACATTAGACTTGGGGCCAACTCAGGGTCTCATCCTTAGGGGTAGGCTGTAATTGCAAAATACCACATTAGCATAGATATATATATCATGCACAATCACGCCAACCCAACCCCTGTAAAAGAAAACATCAGGGTATCATAGTACCTATTAGACAGGAGCACCTGTAAGAAATCAGTACTACAGCTCACAAACTTGGGGCGCAGCCAGGGGCCTGGAATAACTCCTCAGGCCAGCATAGGGGCACACCTGTAATAAAAGGGCACAAAAGCACACCAACACCCATCAAGGGTAAAATCACAGTATACCTGGGCCTCAATAACATTAGTGTAGGCATAACATTAGCATAACCACATCAGCAAGGTAATCAGCCTACAATTCAAACTAGGCACGGAAGCGCACCACACTTTGGCAGGTAACATGGACATGCTGCATTACTTTAGGGCAACCAATATCCTAACTAGGATTAACCATGGCAATTAACCCTTGCAGGACCCAGGGATAAACAAGCCACTAACAACCAGGCTAAATTACCCCAACCCTTCACTCCACAGGGCCTACACCTAGCCAGGGGTTAACTTGTCCCTGTACCAATCCCAAAAGGGGGGGTTTCAGTAATGTCCCGGTCTGGTTTAGGGGCCTAAACGGGGCCCCATAGAGCCAGCGAGGCTCAGAAACAGTTCCCAGGGGCGAGCACTAGTCCTGGGGTGAGCACCGACCCTGTGCCCCGACTTCCACACAGGTTAACCAAGTCCCCACTCACCGGGCTCTCCTCGATGGCTCCTGCGGGGTTCCCTCTGCAGGGGGGAAAACCAGGCACCGACAATGTGCCTCGAGTTGCAGGACTCCCCGGTGTTCTGCGCCGGTCACTCGGGCCCCTCCTCCTCTCGGGGGCCTGGGGGGCCACTATATGCAATGCCGGCCCCTCTTCTGAGGGGGGCGATCAGGGGGAGGCCTGCGCAGCTCTGGCGCTCTTTTCCAGGGAGGGGGGCAGGCACCGGCAATGTGCCTCGATGCCCCCTCCTCTCTCTCACAATGTCAGCGGGGCCCCTCCTTTCTCACGGGGGCCCAGGACTTCACTGTGCCGGTGGGCGGGGCTCTCCTCACTGGCTGGGTGAACCACAGGAATACCGACTTCCTCCGGCCGACTCCTGTGCGTGATGGCAGGGCTCCTCCACCACACGGAGCCCTGCAGGCGACGCGTGGCTCTCGTGGTGCCCTACCCGGCGGGGCGGTCTTGCCGCAGGCTTCTCTTCTTCACCCGGGTTCCCTTGTCTCACGGGGACCTAGGGCTTGGCGACGCTCTCCTCGCTCTGGCGGGCCGGCACCGACAGCGTGCCCCGGCCCCGCCTTTCCCACCGGCCCCTCGCGTGGGGCACAGACCAGCGGGGTGGCCTCCCGCGACGGTCGCTTCTCTTGGGGCTCCCTCCTCGTCACGGGGGCCCCACAACGGAGCTTCACCCGGGTCCCCCTCCTACCTCACGGGGACCCGGGGCTTCGATTTCCCTTCTCCCGGCCCTCTCGGCCGATAACCAATCCCTGCGCGGCCTTCAGGGGTCACGGCCGTGCAGGCCAATCAGTGCGTGGCGGGGGCGGGCCGATGACGCGGTCAGGCCCCCGTCACGTGGGCAGGTCGAGGCTGGCTTCTCGGGCCTAGCGCAGCCCACTTCACATCGGCGGCCCTCTCCTGGCACCGGGGGCCGCCGCGACGATGCACACCACCGCGGGGGGCCTCCCTGGCAGCGACCAGGCAGCGCGAGGCAGCGCCAACACTCCCCGGGCTGCGACGGTGATAAGGGGTAGGCTCCCTTTATTTAATTATTTATATGGCGGACAGCGCGCCAAAACGAGGGTAGGCTCCTCACAGTATGATTCTCCTCAGGAGAATAGCGCTATTCACAGCGCACTGCTCCTTGCGCACACACGGCAGTTCTGAGGCAGTTTGGCGCTTCCAGATTATAGCGCTTCCTAGGGGGAACACAGCAGGCCCCCAGAACGCGTTTTTCTTCCCACAGCACTATTTCTCCTCACAATCTTCTCAGCACTATGGCGCTATTCACAACGCACTGCTTGTTCAACAGTTCAGGGGCAGGTTGACTGAGGCAGATTAGTGAGGCACAGTTCCTCGGGGGCAGCTCCTCCCGGTCCAGCACTTCCCAAGGGGCCACAGGTTCCTCGGGGGCACCAACCTCCCCAAACAGCGTCTGGCAGGCGCTCCTCACGGAGGGGGGCGAATAGTTCCACAGCCAGCCCCAGGGGCACACTCCTCACCTCCTGGGGGGTTCAAGCCCACAGCATTCCTCCTCATGTGGGCACCTCTTTCCTTCAGCGCTGGCGTAGTTTAAGGTCCCACAGCGTCAGTGTCCTGGGTAGGGCCCTCCCTTGTCAGGGGCCCATGGGGACAGCAGCGGGGGGGGTTTGTAGGGGTGCAGGGCCCAGCTCACAGGCCCATGTGGCGGTCGCACCTCACAGCAGGTCCCCCTCCCTTCCTTGTCCCAGCGCTGACTGACTCTCTGGTGACACTTCCCCCTATTTATACCCTCCTCCCAGGCAGTGCCAGGACCTTCTAGAATGTTGGCACATCTAGCCTAAACTGGTTCTAGGGGAGGGGGTGAGCACCCTGGGTGCCAGGCTTTCCCTCCAAAAGCTAGGGGTAGCTGGGTAATATTAACTAGACCGCTGACCTATGTCAGTCCAGTGGCAAAACCCATGGCCATGGCATCCATTTTAAAAGCAATACATTTCAGTCAGGTGCGTTTTCAAAATGGGGGATATTTACAAGTGTTCACATTTTGTCAGGTAATTACATGTTTCAAAAGGGGTCTCACACCACTCATGGCCTATACAGGTTTAATCCCATGGGGGAGACATCCTAGGTAAGGGGGTCAAAAGCGAAAAATTTTGGGGGAAAAAGGCCAAGTCCAACACGACTCCCCCCCAGCCAAAAGCCAGGGTAGACACATCAATGCCTTGATGGGCTTCCCTGCTTGGGGCGGAAAAAGGTGGACGCAGGCCTGCAACTACAGGAGCACCTGCAGTCTCTCCTCCACTCTGGAACCCAATGGTTCTCCTTCGCAACCCTCCCTTCACCAACAGAACCACCCCACTGGTGTTCCCTAGTGGGATGTCTCTCTTTCCTAGAGTGGGAGGCTCTAGCCTCAGGCTTGTGATACTCTGGAACCACTCTCTTCTCTCCAAATTTCCACTGGTCCACCCACCTGGGGTCTACACCCTCAGAATGACCAGCCCTTAGGGGCGAGGCTCCCCTCCCCCTACTTCTCCTCCTTGGGTTCCTCCATCTCCTACGCCTGGGGACACCCTCACACAACTCTCTCCCCAACCTGGAGTCGAAACTCACAGGCTGCACCGGTGACAGGGGCGAGTCCTCCCTCTCCCTGCACCCCCTCCCAGAATTCTGCACCCTCCTACCCGGAGAAGTACCCCTGGGAGTCACTTCAGGGGGGACTCTGATTACAGATGTCCCTCCCACCAGGGCAGGCAACTCCTGTCCCTGGCCACCCAACCCGGGATCTATGCCCTGTGGCTGAGCTGGTGACAGAGAAGAGACCTTCCTCCCTCTGCACCCCCTCCCAGAGTTCCGCACCCTCCCACTGGAAGTGGTACCCCTGGGAGTCAATTTGGTAGGGACCTGCTTTACAGGAACCCCACCCTCCAGGCCAGGCAACTCCTGAACCCGGAACCCCAGTCCAAGATCTAGACCCTGTGACTGGTCAGTCCCCCGAACCACTGGAGCTCTGATTAATGATGCTCCGGGTTCTCCTGACATAAGGGGATCCCTCCCTCGGGATGACACATCGGGGCAGCCTAGCCTCCCAAGCTGGGGTTCTCTTAAAGAACACTCCAGGCCTGGTGGCCGCAGCTGGGGTACCTTGGGACACCTCCCCGTCTCACTCCCTTCGGGATCATTCCCCTCAGCCTTCCCAGACACTCTGGCACTTACCCAGAGGTCTGCCTCCCGTGCAAGTTCCCTGGGGTCTGAGAACCCGCACTGCAACAGATGGTGACGCAGTCTTGGGAAACAACTCCTCAGCATGTGCTCCCGGATAACGGCATGGCACAGCCCTTCCCAATCCTCCACTGCTCTCCTCACCACCCAATCCTCCAGTACAGTCCAACACTCCTCCTCGAACTCTCCCCAGGACTGATGGGACAGCTTTCCCCTGCCCCTCAACACTAACCCGTCCTCCTCTTCCGGGGAATCAGGCACGGTCTCCTGGGCTTCGGGAGTGGGACTCCTTGCACTGGACCTACACTCGCTGCCACCACTGGATCCCACCCACCTCGGTGAATCCAGACTCCTGAAACCACTCTCAGGGGACAAACTACCCACCTGAGCTGATCTCTCTCTGGCGAAGGCCCTCTCCGCCTCCGCCATCCTCTCCAGCGCTAGGACTTTTTCAGTCTCTAGTCGCTGCTCTTCTACCCTCAGCTGCGCTAAGCCCTCGGCATGCCTGAGCTTTGCCAGCGCCAGCTGATACTCCCTCTCTTCTCGCCTATCTACCCACTCTTCTGGGGACAGGGAAAGGGATGGGGCAGTGCCCCCGGGACTGGACCCAGTGCGAGACTCCCTATCTTCGGTGTCCTCCACAGCTACTGGCATCTCCGCCCTCTCCAATTCTTCCTCCTCCTCGGAATAACTACCTCCCAGGGTTCTGGATGGGGAGCCCTCTTTCTGGTCTCTAACCCACTGACCCTTCAACACCTCGGGGGGGTAGTCAGACAAGTCCCCATCAATCTCTAAGGGCTCTCCCCTCTTGAGGGCCTCATAGAGAAACAGGTTCCTCCTAATGTTCCCTACTGGGGGTATCCCTCTCTCCAGGAGGAAGTCTATCACCTCCTGTTCGGTGTATTCCATCAGTTCCACTTCCTGGTAGATCAACCCCATCGTGGCGAGGTACACCCGGGACACACCCTCCCAGTGGAACAAGGGGACAATTCAGAACACTCTTCAGGAGGAAGCAATCAAAAAACACAATAATCCCCACAACAAGGCTCGGATTACATCCAAAGCTCTATTTGCAGTGTAACCTGTGGCCGCTGTGGCACTGCGCAAGCACAAGTCCTATCCCACCGCTCTGCCACCAAATGTTGGAAATGGGGGTTGCCCAAGTCTCAAAGGGGGTAGCATGGCATCAAGCGGGCAGGCCAAACTTGGAGGACATGTGAAGCACTCACGCAGTACCCTCAGACAACACACCAGGCACACTACAAAAGAGGCAGGACACCAATCTGAGTTGGAAAATTAAGCAGTTTAGTATCTCCAACCTGCAAGGCAAAAAGGAAAAATACACTGGTAATCACAACAAGGCGCCAACTGGCGCCAGAGCCGAGTACATCCTGGGGAATTATTTACATGGGACAAAAAGGGTTGAGTCCAAAGTCCATGCTGTAATAAAAATGGTTGGTTAAATGAACATTAGACTTGGGGCCAACTCAGGGTCTCATCCTTAGGGGTAGGCTGTAATTGCAAAATACCACATTAGCATAGATATATATATCATGCACAATCACGCCAACCCAACCCCTGTAAAAGAAAACATCAGGGTATCATAGTACCTATTAGACAGGAGCACCTGTAAGAAATCAGTACTACAGCTCACAAACTTGGGGCGCAGCCAGGGGCCTGGAATAACTCCTCAGGCCAGCATAGGGGCACACCTGTAATAAAAGGGCACAAAAGCACACCAACACCCATCAAGGGTAAAATCACAGTATACCTGGGCCTCAATAACATTAGTGTAGGCATAACATTAGCATAACCACATCAGCAAGGTAATCAGCCTACAATTCAAACTAGGCACGGAAGCGCACCACACTTTGGCAGGTAACATGGACATGCTGCATTACTTTAGGGCAACCAATATCCTAACTAGGATTAACCATGGCAATTAACCCTTGCAGGACCCAGGGATAAACAAGCCACTAACAACCAGGCTAAATTACCCCAACCCTTCACTCCACAGGGCCTACACCTAGCCAGGGGTTAACTTGTCCCTGTACCAATCCCAAAAGGGGGGGTTTCAGTAATGTCCCGGTCTGGTTTAGGGGCCTAAACGGGGCCCCATAGAGCCAGCGAGGCTCAGAAACAGTTCCCAGGGGCGAGCACTAGTCCTGGGGTGAGCACCGACCCTGTGCCCCGACTTCCACACAGGTTAACCAAGTCCCCACTCACCGGGCTCTCCTCGATGGCTCCTGCGGGGTTCCCTCTGCAGGGGGGAAAACCAGGCACCGACAATGTGCCTCGAGTTGCAGGACTCCCCGGTGTTCTGCGCCGGTCACTCGGGCCCCTCCTCCTCTCGGGGGCTTGGGGGGCCACTATATGCAATGCCGGCCCCTCTTCTGAGGGGGGCGATCAGGGGGAGGCCTGCGCAGCTCTGGCGCTCTTTTCCAGGGAGGGGGGCAGGCACCGGCAATGTGCCTCGATGCCCCCTCCTCTCTCTCACAATGTCAGCGGGGCCCCTCCTTTCTCACGGGGGCCCAGGACTTCACTGTGCCGGTGGGCGGGGCTCTCCTCACTGGCTGGGTGAACCACAGGAATACCGACTTCCTCCGGCCGACTCCTGTGCGTGATGGCAGGGCTCCTCCACCACACGGAGCCCTGCAGGCGACGCGTGGCTCTCGTGGTGCCCTACCCGGCGGGGCGGTCTTGCCGCAGGCTTCTCTTCTTCACCCGGGTTCCCTTGTCTCACGGGGACCTAGGGCTTGGCGACGCTCTCCTCGCTCTGGCGGGCCGGCACCGACAGCGTGCCCCGGCCCCGCCTTTCCCACCGGCCCCTCGCGTGGGGCACAGACCAGCGGGGTGGCCTCCCGCGACGGTCGCTTCTCTTGGGGCTCCCTCCTCGTCACGGGGGCCCCACAACGGAGCTTCACCCGGGTCCCCCTCCTACCTCACGGGGACCCGGGGCTTCGATTTCCCTTCTCCCGGCCCTCTCGGCCGATAACCAATCCCTGCGCGGCCTTCAGGGGTCACGGCCGCGCAGGCCAATCAGTGCGTGGCGGGGGCGGGCCGATGACGCGGTCAGGCCCCCGTCACGTGGGCAGGTCGAGGCTGGCTTCTCGGGCCTAGCGCAGCCCACTTCACATCGGCGGCCCTCTCCTGGCACCGGGGGCCGCCGCGACGATGCACACCACCGCGGGGGGCCTCCCTGGCAGCGACCAGGCAGCGCGAGGCAGCGCCAACACTCCCCGGGCTGCGACGGTGATAAGGGGTAGGCTCCCTTTATTTAATTATTTATATGGCGGACAGCGCGCCAAAACGAGGGTAGGCTCCTCACAGTATGATTCTCCTCAGGAGAATAGCGCTATTCACAGCGCACTGCTCCTTGCGCACACACGGCAGTTCTGAGGCAGTTTGGCGCTTCCAGATTATAGCGCTTCCTAGGGGGAACACAGCAGGCCCCCAGAACGCGTTTTTCTTCCCACAGCACTATTTCTCCTCACAATCTTCTCAGCACTATGGCGCTATTCACAACGCACTGCTTGTTCAACAGTTCAGGGGCAGGTTGACTGAGGCAGATTAGTGAGGCACAGTTCCTCGGGGGCAGCTCCTCCCGGTCCAGCACTTCCCAAGGGGCCACAGGTTCCTCGGGGGCACCAACCTCCCCAAACAGCGTCTGGCAGGCGCTCCTCACGGAGGGGGGCGAATAGTTCCACAGCCAGCCCCAGGGGCACACTCCTCACCTCCTGGGGGGTTCAAGCCCACAGCATTCCTCCTCATGTGGGCACCTCTTTCCTTCAGCGCTGGCGTAGTTTAAGGTCCCACAGCGTCAGTGTCCTGGGTAGGGCCCTCCCTTGTCAGGGGCCCATGGGGACAGCAGCGGGGGGGGGTTTGTAGGGGTGCAGGGCCCAGCTCACAGGCCCATGTGGCGGTCGCACCTCACAGCAGGTCCCCCTCCCTTCCTTGTCCCAGCGCTGACTGACTCTCTGGTGACACTTCCCCCTATTTATACCCTCCTCCCAGGCAGTGCCAGGACCTTCTAGAATGTTGGCACATCTAGCCTAAACTGGTTCTAGGGGAGGGGGTGAGCACCCTGGGTGCCAGGCTTTCCCTCCAAAAGCTAGGGGTAGCTGGGTAATATTAACTAGACCGCTGACCTATGTCAGTCCAGTGGCAAAACCCATGGCCATGGCATTCATTTTAAAAGCAATACATTTCAGTCAGGTGCGTTTTCAAAATGGGGGATATTTACAAGTGTTCACATTTTGTCAGGTAATTACATGTTTCAAAAGGGGTCTCACACCACTCATGGCCTATACAGGTTTAATCCCATGGGGGAGACATCCTAGGTAAGGGGGTCAAAAGCGAAAAATTTTGGGGGAAAAAGGCCAAGTCCAACACTGGCCCAGTGCATCATGGGAACAGGGCAGACTAAACTACCAAGCCAATTCTTCACCAGAAAGGAGACAAGCTACCGGGGACCGGTTTCTGGCATTTCAGCCTTCTTCGGCCCGGCTTGCTTGAATCCTGATGGAGCAGTGAGAAAGGGACTCATGTCTGAGTATACCCTGCCACACCTATAGTGGCCAAAAACGATTTACAAAAAGGGGGTGGTGATGAACAGAGTGTCTGAGTTAAACAGACCACTCTTACCCAGTCCAAAGATCAGGGCTTGATCCATCACCGTTATTTATCTCACTGCCCCATCCCAGCTCAGAACCTGGCTATATGCAAATCAGTCTGTCCCTGGCCCAGTGCATCATGGGAACAGGGCAGACTAAACTACCAAGCCAATTCTTCACCAGAAAGGAGACAAGCTACCGGGGACCGGTTTCTGGCATTTCAGCCTTCTTCGGCCCGGCTTGCTTGAATCCTGATGGAGCAGTGAGAAAGGGACTCATGTCTGAGTATACCCTGCCACACCTATAGTGGCCAAAAACGATTTACAAAAAGGGGGTGGTGATGAACAGAGTGTCTGAGTTAAACAGACCACTCTTACCCAGTCCAAAGATCAGGGCTTGATCCATCACCGTTATTTATCTCACTGCCCCATCCCAGCTCAGAACCTGGCTATATGCAAATCAGTCTGTCCCTGGCCCAGTGCATCATGGGAACAGGGCAGACTAAACTACCAAGCCAATTCTTCACCAGAAAGGAGACAAGCTACCGGGGACCGGTTTCTGGAATTTCAGCCTTCTTCGGCCCAGCTTGCTTGAATCCTGATGGAGCAGTGAGAAAGGGACTCATGTCTGAGTATACCCTGCCACACCTATAGTGGCCAAAAACGATTTACAAAAAGGGGGTGGTGATGAACAGAGTGTCTGAGTTAAACAGACCACTCTTACCCAGTCCAAAGATCAGGGCTTGATCCATCACCGTTATTTATCTCACTGCCCCATCCCAGCTCAGAACCTGGCTATATGCAAATCAGTCTGTCCCTGGCCCAGTGCATCATGGGAACAGGGCAGACTAAACTACCAAGCCAATTCTTCACCAGAAAGGAGACAAGCTACCGGGGACCGGTTTCTGGCATTTCAGCCTTCTTCGGCCCGGCTTGCTTGAATCCTGATGGAGCAGTGAGAAAGGGACTCATGTCTGAGTATACCCTGCCACACCTATAGTGGCCAAAAACGATTTACAAAAAGGGGGTGGTGATGAACAGAGTGTCTGAGTTAAACAGACCACTCTTACCCAGTCCAAAGATCAGGGCTTGATCCATCACCGTTATTTATCTCACTGCCCCATCCCAGCTCAGAACCTGGCTATATGCAAATCAGTCTGTCCCTGGCCCAGTGCATCATGGGAACAGGGCAGACTAAACTACCAAGCCAATTCTTCACCAGAAAGGAGACAAGCTACCGGGGACCGGTTTCTGGCATTTCAGCCTTCTTCGGCCCGGCTTGCTTGAATCCTGATGGAGCAGTGAGAAAGGGACTCATGTCTGAGTATACCCTGCCACACCTATAGTGGCCAAAAACGATTTACAAAAAGGGGGTGGTGATGAACAGAGTGTCTGAGTTAAACAGACCACTCTTACCCAGTCCAAAGATCAGGGCTTGATCCATCACCGTTATTTATCTCACTGCCCCATCCCAGCTCAGAACCTGGCTATATGCAAATCAGTCTGTCCCTGGCCCAGTGCATCATGGGAACAGGGCAGACTAAACTACCAAGCCAATTCTTCACCAAAAAGGTGACAAGCTACCGGGGACCGGTTTCTGGCATTTCAGCCTTCTTCGGCCCGGCTTGCTTGAATCCTGATGGAGCAGTGAGAAAGGGACTCATGTCTGAGTATACCCTGCCACACCTATAGTGGCCAAAAACGATTTACAAAAAGGGGGTGGTGATGAACAGAGTGTCTGAGTTGAACAGACAACTCTTACCCAGTCCAAAGATCAGGGCTTGATCCATCACCGTTATTTATCTCACTGCCCCATCCCAGCTCAGAACCTGGCTATATGCAATACCAGTCTGTCCCTGGCCCAGTGCATCATGGGAACAGGGCAGACTAAACTACCAAGCCAATTCTTCACCAGAAAGGAGACAAGCTACCGGGGACCGGTTTCTGGCATTTCAGCCTTCTTCGGCCCGGCTTGCTTGAATCCTGATGGAGCAGTGAGAAAGGGACTCATGTCTGAGTATACCCTGCCACACCTATAGTGGCCAAAAACGATTTACAAAAAGGGGGTGGTGATGAACAGAGTGTCTGAGTTAAACAGACCACTCTTACCCAGTCCAAAGATCAGGGCTTGATCCATCACCGTTATTTATCTCACTGCCCCATCCCAGCTCAGAACCTGGCTATATGCAAATCAGTCTGTCCCTGGCCCAGTGCATCATGGGAACAGGGCAGACTAAACTACCAAGCCAATTCTTCACCAGAAAGGAGACAAGCTACCGGGGACCGGTTTCTGGCATTTCAGCCTTCTTCGGCCCGGCTTGCTTGAATCCTGATGGAGCAGTGAGAAAGGGACTCATGTCTGAGTATACCCTGCCACACCTATAGTGGCCAAAAACGATTTACAAAAATGGGGTGGTGATGAACAGAGTGTCTGAGTTAAACAGACCACTCTTACCCAGTCCAAAGATCAGGGCTTGATCCATCACCGTTATTTATCTCACTGCCCCATCCCAGCTCAGAACCTGGCTATATGCAAATCAGTCTGTCCCTGGCCCAGTGCATCATGGGAACAGGGCAGACTAAACTACCAAGCCAATTCTTCACCAGAAAGTAGACAAGCTACCGGGGACCGGTTTCTGGCATTTCAGCCTTCTTCGGCCCGGCTTGCTTGAATCCTGATGGAGCAGTGAGAAAGGGACTCATGTCTGAGTATACCCTGCCACACCTATAGTGGCCAAAAACGATTTACAAAAAGGGGGTGGTGATGAACAGAGTGTCTGAGTTAAACAGACCACTCTTA